>NC_064262.1:40605744-41205744 GCF_003254725.2 Canis lupus dingo | reverse complement strand
CCAAAGGCAGACGCTCTACTGAGCCACCCAGGTACATCTCTTTTTCTTTTTTTTTTTTTTTTTTTAATTTTTTTTTAAACAAGTCTTTTTTTTTTATTTATGATAGTCACACAGAGAGAGAGAGAGAGAGTCAGAAACATAGGCAGAGGGAGAAGCAGGCTTTATGCACTGGGAGCCCGACGTGGGATTCGATCCCGGGTCTCCAGGATCGCGCCCTGGGCCAAAGGCAGGCGTCAAACCGCTGCGCCACCCAGGGATCCCTCTTTTTTTTTTTAATCAAGGTAAAATTTACATAACATACAACTAACCATTTTAAAATGTGCCATTCTGCGGCATCCACTTCTCTCTAGTTTTAAAATGTCTTTAATATTTTTAATTAGAGATGCACTAAACCAATCATAAGAGCCACTGTGTTTTCAATTCATCACATCTCAAGAAAGGCCTAGACTCAGGTTCCACACTTAAGTGCATCCTGAGCCTCTTTATCATTCTAATCTCCTTCTACACGTGGCAAGCCAGAATGAGTAGGTACTGTGCCAAGTACCTTTCACCTTCTACCTATCAGTAGTATTCTATCGTGCAGAAAACCCACATTCCTGTCCTGAACATAACCACAAAGTCAGGCTTATTGTGTGGTTAGCCTATCAGCCAGCTTCTGTTCCAACAAATACTTCAGACATTTCAAACTACTTAGGAAGGAATGATCTCATCCTACTAACCCAACAGCCAACTTTATCAAAAAGCTTTTTGTTACAAGCTGTGATAACCCAGGAAACCAGATCTATTTTTATTTGAGCAAAGAAAAAGAAATCACAGGGAAAAAAGAGCTCACATACTGACCATTAAAAAAAAAAAATCACTTATTCTACAGATTTTTCCCCTTCCTTTGGTGTCTGGCCAGAGGTGAACAAAGAGAAACTTTCAGAACTGTTTAACTCCAGGAAAAAAATCATTATTGTGGCAATTAAAAAGCAAACTTCATAATCTGGTCCAAATAATCAACCTACCTTGGGTCCAATTTATATAAAAAATAAGGATCCCCGGGTGCCTGGGTGGATCAGTTGGTTAAGCATCTGCCTTCAGCTCAGGTCATGATCCCAGAGTACTGGGATCGAGCCCCACATTGGGCTCCCTGCTCAGTGGGCAGCCTGCTTCTCCCTCTCCCTCCACCTCTCCCCTGCTCATCCCTCCTTCCCTCTCTCTCTGTCAAATAAAATCTTTAAAAAATGATTCCTCTCTGCTTATATTCTAGATACTCTTCTAATCACTTTACATATACTAATTCAATTACTAGGTTGAACATTGGTAGTACATAGTATATTATCATCCCCATTTAAAATGAGGACACCAATGAGGTACCTGGGTGGCTCAGCTGGTTAAGTGTCCAACTCTTAGTTTTGGCTCAGGTCATGATCTCAGGGTTGTGGGATCAAGCCCTGCATCGGGCTCTGCTGGATGTGAAGCTTGCTTAAGATTCTCTCTCCCTCTGCCCCACCCTTGTGCACTCTCTCTCTCTCAATAATAATAATCAAAAATTAATTTTTAAAATGAGGACATCAAGGAACTTAGAGGTTAAATAACCCACCTGAGGTTACTCAGCTAGTAAGGTGGTAGACCCCAACTCTTATTAATTACTGCTTCTCACAGCAATCTTTATAGTAAGCTCTAGGCTGAGCTAAAAGATCACGAAATACACTGAAAACGCAGGAAGTTTAAGTGCTGTGTCCCACAACTTCCACCTACCAGCATTCATCCCAACTCCCAACCCCGAAAACAAATAAAAAGTTTCCTAAACTGAAAAGTATAGTCAGAGAGTACGAATGGGAACATGAGCAGGCTAGTATGTAGGCAAATATAAGGACTTCTTATCCTTTGACATCAGATGTTCCAGATAGGAATGTTGGAACAAAAAAGATATGGAGAAAAGGAAGTGCTTAGAAAAGCTGTATCTTACTACTGCTGCACTATTTTCTAGGGATCTGGAGAGCATAGAAAATATAGGCACTTATAGTACTCACTGCTGGGGTAAAAGCCAAGATGGGGCTGGGGAGAGGAGGAGGAGAAAAGCAACAGGAAAATGTATCATTCTAATCAAAGTCAGGCTCATTTGAAAAGTCAGTATATAAAGTTAAAAACTGTAATCGAGATCCTGAAGGCTGGTAACCAGTTAGCTCCTCTCACCAAGACTACTACTGATCTGACCCCCAAAATATAATTTTTTGGGAAAGATTTTATTTATTCATGAGAGAGAAACAGATTGAGGGAGGCAGAGACAGAGGAAGAAGCAGGCTCCTTATGGACCAGGGAGCCCAATGCAGGACTGGATCCAGGACCCTGGGATTACAACCTGAGCTAAAGGCAGACACTTAACCAACTGAGCCACCCAGATGCCCCCAAAATGTAACTTCCTTCAATGTCTACCAAAAAAATACAACTGCTATGTATTGGCATTCACTGCCTATTAACTTTATTCTTCCTTTTTAAGATTTTTTTAAAGATTTCATTTACCTTAAATAAATAAGATAGAGAGAGGCAGAGACATAGGCAGACGGAGAAGCAGGCTCCCTGCAAGGAGCCGGATGTGGGACTCAATCCCAGGACCACGGGATCACAACCTGAGCTGAAGGCAGACACTCCACTGCTGAGCCACCCAGGCATCCTGGATCTATTTATTTGAGAGAGAGAGAGAGAGAGAGAGAGCGAGAGAGAATGGACACGAATATGATCAGGGAGAGAAGTAGAGGGAGAGAATCTCCCACAGACTCCCTGCTGAGTAGAGACTCCCCCTCCCCCACCTGCCATGTGGAGCCCTAAATTTGCATGTGTCAGTCTGCATGTAAGAATCCAAAGACTAAAGGGCAGCCCTGGTGGCGCAAGGTTTGGCGCGGCCTGCAGCCCGGGGTGTGATCCTGGAAACCCGGGGAGACCCAGTATCGAGTCCGAGTCGTCGGGCTCCCTGCATGTAGCCTGCTTCTCCCTCTGCCTGTGTCTCTGCCTCTCTCTCTTTCTCTCTGCGTGTGTGTGTGTGTGTGTGTGTGTGTGTCTCTATGAATAAATAAATAAAATCTTAAAAAAAAAAAAAGAATCCAAAGACTAAAGATGGCTGATGTAAACAAAGGAATCTCCAGCAGACAATGATAAAGAACAAAAACTAAAATAATCTCTTCTGGTTTGTATACCAGCTATCTGACATCTAAAGGTGAATGTTGTCCTATAAACATTATAGGTATACCTATAAACAGGTAAGATAAAAACAAAAGGCGATGTGGCCTATGGAGATACAGACTGAATGAGCTTACTAGCCTGTGTGGCCTGAAAAATATTCTGAAGACAAAAGCAGATGCAGAGTTTGCATAAAGCTTCCCCTGCCCCCCCTTTCTCAAGTATACCTCCCCAATCTGCCTTGGACTCTTTGTGGCTCCAAATACATTCAGTGAAGATAGTTACACAACCACCAATATGAAATAAAATTTGCAAAGGAGGGGCACCTGGTTGGCTCAGTTTGTAAAGCATAGGGCTCTTGATCTCAGGGTTGTGAGTTCACGGAGCTGACTTAAAAAAAAAAAAAAAAATGCAATGACCAAAGAATTTTAAGAGTATTCTTTAAAAAAAGAAATCTGAAAAGGAAACAAGTAAACTCCGGTAAACAAAGTTCTGAGGAAAGTAAAAAGAAAGGGTGTCTTCAGAAGAGGAAAGGCTGTTACATGGGTTCCAGAACCTCCTTTTAACTCCTGGTGCACTCAGGAGCTCTATCAGGATGAGTGTAGGTACCATATGATGAGTAAGAGTGGATGAGTGGATAAAGTATCTCAGTACACCAAATCACAAATCACTTATATCAATTCTTCATCTTCAATCCTCAAATAATTCTCTTAATAACTAAAACCTCAATTTTTTCACCTTTTCAAGACGTGCCTCAACTAACTCCATCTCTATGAAAACCTCCTGACTTCCAGAGCACTCCATATGCACATCACTGACAAACTATTATTTCTATGCCTATTAACCCTTTATAAACCATGAACTCAAGAGCAAGGATTTTCAGTGATCTCTGAAGGCTCACGAGCACCTTTCCCAGTTCCAGGAGCATGGTAGACACAAAATGTAAAGTAAAATAGGTTGTACAGTTTTCTTTTCTTTTTCAAATTTATTTATTCATTGGGACACCTGGGTGGCTCAGCAGTTGAGCATCTGCCTTTGGCTCCGGGTGTGATCCCAGAGTCCCTGGATGGACATTGGGCTCCCTGCATGGAGCCTACTTCTCCCTCTGCCGGTGCCTTTGCCCCCCCCACCCCACCCCATTTCTCATGAATAAATAAAATCTTTTAAAAAAAAAAAGATTTATTTAATTATTTATTTATTTGGGAGAGAGTGTGCGCGGGAGAGAGTGCACACACATGAGCGAAAGGGAGAGAGGGAGAGAGAATATCCAGGGGGCCCTGTACTGAGCTTGAAGTCTGACCTAGGGCTCGATCCCATGACCCCGAGATCACCACCCAAGCCGAAACCAAGAGTCAGAGGCTCAACCAAATGCACCATCCTGGTGCCCCTATGTTGTACATTTTTCAAATTCTGAGTTCTTCAATTTTTGTTTTGATCACAACCCCTAGGTATTTTATATAATGACCCATATTCACACATACACGCATACAAATGAAACAAAGTTTTATGAATCAATACTAATCTTTACTATGTAAAATGTACTGGTATCTTCTGGTTTGTTTGTTTGTTTTTAAAGAGCTGCCTGTGGTTGACCCACAATTTAAAAACTTCAATCCTGGAAAGAAAAAAAAAACAGTATTTTATGAGATAGAGGTACACAATTAAAAGCAGTTTTCAAACTTTAATGGGGATATCACTGGGAAGATGGTTTATAATAGATTACAGAGTCCTATTCCCAGAATCTGATTTGGTAAGACTAGATACAGACCCCAGAATCTTCATTTCAAAGTACCCTCGATGGTTTTGATATAAATAATAAAACTATACTTACCAGAAATATGCCTACACTAAGCTACAGGTTCACCAAGGTTATCTGTAAGGGGTTCTTGCTCTAATCGGTTTTTAATCTGAAAGCTGTCTGGCTCAACAATGCTTTTATAGACTTCCTCTAATGCAACTTGATAAACCACTAAAATCTAAAACTGTTCCTCTTAACTACAGCTCTTCACACCAAGAAAACAAAGGAACGATATAAATGAGAGGCATTTTTGTTGCCAAGTCATTTGCTTTATAACTGAAAGGGCTTTTGAAAACCAGTCACACATTTACCATACAACTGGCATATATACAGTCATCAGTTTGGAACTCCTAAGTACAACTGGCCTATAAGCTCAAAAGCAATCAACTAACAGCTCGAAGTCTGACCACAAACTGTTGGAAAGCCAACGATGAAATAAAGCTTTCATAAAAGCACCCTACTATATAAGCCACTGCTTCTTGTAATTACAAGCCAGTAAGAAGACTTTTGATTCCTGAAAGTTTTAAATTCAACAGGCAGTATTATAAAAGCACCAGACACTTGCAATGAACAATCCAAACACAAAATTATGAAAACAACTCTACTTAACAACAGCACCAAAAATAACACAAATAATTTAATGACAAGTGTAAAACTTACACTCTGAATAAAACACTGGTAAAAGAAATTAAGGACTTAAACAAATGGAAAGACATCCCAAGTTCCATGGATGAGAAGACAACATTGTTAAAATGGCAAATATTGGGATCCCTGGGTGGCGCAGCGGTTTAGCGCCTGCCTTTGGCCCAGGGCGCAATCCTGGAGACCCAGGATCGAATCCCACATCAGGCTCCCGGTGCATGGAGCCTGCTTCTCCCTCTGCCTGTGTCTCTGCCTCTCTCTCTCTCTGTGTGACTATCATAAATAAATAAAAATAAAAATAAAAAAATAAAATAAAATAAAATAAAAAATAAAATGGCAAATATTACCCAAACACATCTACAGATTCAACTCAATCCCTATCAAAATCCCAGCTGGCTTCTTTGCAGAAACTGACAACCTAATTCTAAAATTTATATTCAGGGATCCCTGGGTGGTGCAGCAGTTTGGCGCCTGGCCTTTGGCCCAGGGTGCGATCCTGGAGATCCGGGATCAAATCCCACATCAGGCTCCCAGTGCATGGAGCCTGCTTCTCCCTCTGCCTGTGTCTCTGCCTCTCTCTCTCTCACTGTGTGCTTATCATGAATAAATAAAAATTTTTAAAAAATAAAAAATAAAAAAAATAAAATTTATATTCAAAGTCAAAGGACCCAAAATAGTCAAAACGATCTTGAAATTAGGATACATTTACAGGATACATTATACATGAACTTTTTGATACCGTACAGTACTGTAAATATGTTTTCTTTCCTTATTTTCTTAAAAATATTTTCTTTTCTCTAACCTTACTTTATTAAGAATGCAGTATATAACATATATAACATACAAAGTATGTGTTAATCTATTGTTTATGTTATCAGTAAGGCTTCCAGTCAACAGTAGGCTATTAATAGTTAAATATGGGAGGAGTCAAAAGTTATATGTGCATCTTACACCTTGTAAGTGGTTTTTACATATTTTATGTACAAGACCCTTATCAGATTTATGATTTATAAATACAGTTAACCTTTGAACAATGGAGGGGTTAGGGTGCTTATTTATTTATTCATAAGAGACACAGAAAGAGGTAGAGACATAGGCAGAGGGAGAAGCAGGCTCCCTACAGGGAGGGAGCCTGATGGGGAATTTCATCCCAGGACCCCGGAATCAAGACCTGAGCCAAAGGCAGAAGCTCAACCACTGAGCCACCCACGTGCCCGTCCTACTCTTTTCTAAATTTATATTAGCTTCCAGCATTTTATCCTTTGTGCTTTTAATGAAACAAAGCACCTCTAGAGTTCTTTTAATGTGAAATGCCAGCATCACTTCCTCTGAGACATCATCTTTTTCACCAAACCACTTCATTTACTCTGATAAGCTCATCTTCACTTCCTCCAGCTGCCTATCCAGAGTCTTTGAATGGCAGTAGTGTCATTCCCACAGTGAGATATTTTTTCTATAACTCCATTTATGATCAATTTAGATTTCCAGTGTTACTTTTTGGTTCTTCTTTGTACTGTCATCTTTGTTGGCCAGTCTCTCTCTCAATTATCCATTTTTATAAAATGTTATGTGGTTTTATCACTGAGAGATGAGGAGGCAACACAACCACATACTTGGCTGTCTGTGCATGAACTGAATAACAGATGTGCAGTGACCAGTCATCCATAAGCTTTAAAAGAAATGAGGGGTGCCTGGTTGGCTCAGACAGTAGAGCATGCAATTTTTTATCTTGTGGTGGTGAGTTTGAGCCCCATGTTGGATGTGGAGCCTACTTTTAAAAAAATAAAATATTTTTAAACAGAAATGATAAATCATTGGTAGTGATGCACACCTGTTATTTACATAGTAATCTGTAGATAAGAGTTAAAAGTAAATTCTGTAGTTTATGCAATTACAGCTAATACATTGTGTAAAATTTGAAATGCAGAATTAGGGAATCTAATTTAACCATCATCTAATTAAATCATGGTAAGTGAAATCTGTGCATATCACAACCACACAAATCAAGGACTACTATATATCAAATCACAGAATCCTGACACTTTAAGAAAGCTCCTCAAAGCAATCTAATGTAGCCACAGAGTGTGTGTGTATGTGTGTAGTATGTATATATATATATAGATGACTGGTGACTATCAAGTGATGCTTCACAGGGTACGTCTTTCTTTTCTTTCTTTTCTTTTTTAAAGATTGTATTTATTTATTCATGAGAGACACAGAAAGAGAGAGGCAGGCAGAGAGAGAAGCAGGCTCCACACAGGGAGCCCAATGTGGGACTCGATCCAAGGACTCCAAGATCACATGCTGGGCCAAAAGTGGACACTCAACCACTGAGCCACCCAGGCGTCCCTCACAGGGTACCTCTTTCACTACTGAAGAGCTTCAATGATTAGAAAATAAACCCCCAAACTAATGTTATGGTCTAGAGCAAGCACAGGTTCCAGAATCAGAGTGCCTGCCCTTGGCTTCTCCTCTGTGGAACCACATAAACTTGGGAAGTTATATAATCTCTCCATGATTCAGCTTCCTTATCAGTACAATAAAAATTTAAAGCCTGCATTCATGGAGTTGTTATAAGAGTTAAATCCACAGAAAGTACTTATTATTTCTAGCACATAATAAGTGTTCAGTAAATTATAACTACATGAACTATAAAGTACTTGATAATCTTCATCAATCCCCATGAGCCTTGGTTTAAACCCTCTCCCCCTTGTCCAGACTCCACATATGAGTCTCTGAACAGAGCTCTCTGACACAGTCTCTCACCCAATTCTCCATAAGGTCACCAGAATTATTGCCCTAAAAATCAAATCTGAACATCTTTTCCTTGCCAAACAACTCAGCCTAAAGCCACTAGACAGGGCAAAGCAGAGCCAAGAGTCCTTGTTTTGGGGTAGGGAAGAGGAACCATGGTGGCGCAGAGCAAATTTTCTTTATCTGTAAAAAGAAGATAATTATGAGTGGCTGACTCTTGGTTTCCACTTGGGTCATGGTCTCAGAGTCCTGGGATGGAGCCCCGCTTTGGGCTCCATGCTCAGGGTGGATTCTGCTTATGGATTCTCTCCCTTCTTCCTCTGTCCCTCCTCCCAAACATGCATGCTCTCACTCCCTCCAAAATAAATAAGTAAATCTTAAAAAAAAAAAAAAAAAAAAAAAAAGAGGGTAATTATTAAAGTCTTACTAAATCCCTCAATTGTAAACTCTCCTATCAAGAAGGCTCTCAGGAATATATTATCCTTGCATTAGTGGAAGAAATACTTTATAAAAGTTTAAAAACCCCAAAATAGGGATCCCTGGGTGGCGCAGTGGTTTAGCGCCTGCCTTTGGCCCAGGGCGCGATCCTGGAGACCCGGGATCGAATCCCACGTCAGGCTCCCAGTGCATGGAGCCTGCTTCTCCCTCTGCCTGTGTCTCTGCCTCTCTCTCTCTCTGTGTGACTATCATAAATAAATAAAAAAAAAAATTTAAAAACCCCAAAATAGAATTAAAATATTAAAAATTGTGCAAAAATAAATTTTTTTCATTAAAGAAAATAAGTAAAATCAAAAAAGATAAATAACCAGCAAGAGGAAAATAGTTTTATTACAAATAGTACTCAAAGTGCTAATTTGTATACCATACTAAGAGCTATCACAAACAAATAACAAGAAAAAAACCTCGGGCACCTAGATGGCTCAGTTGTCTGCCTTCCACTGAGGTCACGATCTCAGGATCTTGGGATCAAGCCCCGCTGGGTGGGGAGTCTGCTTGTCCCTCTGCTCCTCCCCCTGCTCATGTTCTCTCTTTCTCTCTCTCAAATAAAAAACAAAATCTTTTTAAAAAAAAGAAGAACTCAACAGAAACCCAACCAAAAAATAAGCCCAGGACACAGACTCTTCACAGAATTAAAAAATCTAATGAATTTGTGAAAAGACATTCAATCTCTCTCATGTTACAAAAAAATAATACAAATAATGGCACTATTTTTCACTTATCAGGAAGTTTGCCTTTAATATTCCTGTAATGTTTTGTTAATATTGTCTTAACTTATCACAAACTTTTACAAATATATTCATGTGTCAAATTCTAGGAAATTAGAAAAGTTCACATTTGTAACTTTTTTTTTAAGGGGGGGGGTACACAGAGAGGGAAGGAGAGAAACTCAAGCAGGCTCCACACCCAGCAAGGAGCCTGATATGGGGCTCAATCTCACACCCTGAGATCATGACCTGAGCCAAGATCAACAGTTGGACACTTAAATGACTGACCACCCAGGCGCCCCTGACACTGCTTTTAAAAACAGGTTTAGGGACAACTGAGTGGCTCAGCGGTTGAGCATCTGCCTTCAGCCCAGGGCGTGATTCTGGAGTCCTGGGATCGAGTCCCACGTTGGGCTCCCTGAATGGAGCCTGCTTCTGCCTCTGTCTGTGTCTCTGCCTCTGCCTCTCTCTCTCTCTAATAAATAAATAAATCTTTTTAAAAAATAAATAAATAAAAAATGTGATTCCCATTAAAATAATCTCTTTGAAATAATAAAAGCAGATTCCTGTGCACATTCCTTTATGTGATCATTGATTTTGGTGAAATAAAAGAATTAAGGGACGGAACACAGTCAATATAGCTATGTGGTATCTACCAATCTAGACATTAATTATGAATAACTAAATCACTGTTATTCAAATCATCACCACACATCTTCATTCAACAAATACATACCAAGTGAACTCTGGGCCAGGATCCACAGCTCTCACTGAATATTTATTAAATTATACTAATATACTAAATTAGACTAAGTCTCTTAGGTACATAAGGTTCCCTTTACTATTCATCTGTGTATGTTCAATAAATTCAAAGATTTGCTATAAATTATAAATCTATCATGTAAGAGAATATCCTACTACCAATTTGAGGGCTAAAGCTTTGATCTTCCAATTAAATCTAATTCTCTTCTAGACCAGTTTCTCAATCCCTATAGCACTGACATTTTGAACCAGATAATTCTTTGTGGTAGGGTAGGATGTTGTCCTATGCACAGTAGATGTTTAGCAGCATCCCTGGCCTCTATACACTAGATGCCAATAGCACTCTCCCAGTTGTGACAATGAAGAATGTCTTCAGACAACGTCAAATGTCCTGTAGGGGGCAAGATCACATCTCTACCCCGAGCCCCGCTGAGAACTACTACTATGAATGATCAAAATCATTTGACAAACTTTTTTTTTTTAAGATTTTATTTATTTATTCATGAGAGACATAGACGGGGGGGGGGGGGGGGGGGGGTGGGCAGAGACATAGGCAGAGGGAGGAGCAGGCTCCATGCAGGAAGCCTGTTGTGAGACTCCATCCTGGGACTCCGAGATCATGACCTGAACTGAAGGCAAATGCTCAACTGCTGAGCCACCCACGGGCGTCCCAACAAATTTTTTTTTAAATTCAGGATCTGCCACTTCACACCCACTAGGATGGATATAATCAAAAGACAGATAATAAGTGTTGGCAAAAAAATGTGGAAAAACTAGAACCCTAAAATACTGCTAAAGAGAACTGAAAAATAGTACGGCCACTTTGGAAAATAATATGGCAGTTCCTCAGATGATAACTGTGCTGATAACACAGTTATCATCCAATTCAAAAATTCTATCCAAGAAAGATGAAAACAAATGTCCACATAAAAACATATGCTACAGGGCAACCCCGGTGGTGTAGCGGTTTAGCGCTGCCTGCAGCCCAGGGTGTGATCCTGGAGACCCGGGATCAAGTCCCACGTCGGGCTCCCTGCATGGAGCCTACTTCTCCCTCTGCCTGTGTCTCTCTCTGCCTCTCTCTCTCTCTGTGTTGCTCATGAATAAATAAATAAAATCTTAAAAAAAAAAAACATATGCTACAATGTTTGTAATAGCCAAAAAAGCAGAAACAACCCAAATGTCCATCAACCTATGAATGGATAA
Source organism: Canis lupus dingo (assembly GCF_003254725.2). Taxonomy (NCBI): domain Eukaryota; kingdom Metazoa; phylum Chordata; class Mammalia; order Carnivora; family Canidae; genus Canis; species Canis lupus. The sequence continues at coordinate 41,194,215 of NC_064262.1, read as the reverse complement.
ACAAAATGTGGTATAGATCTATACAACAGAATATGATGAATCCATAAAAAGTAACGAAGTACTGATACATGCTACAACACAGATAAAACTTAAAAACATGCTAAGTGAGGGGTGCCTGGGTGGCTCGGTTGGTTAAGCGTCTGCCTTCAGCTCGGGTCAGGATCCCAGGGTCCTGGGATCAAGTCCTGCATCAGGCTCCCTGCTCAGTGGGAGTCTGCTTCTCTCTCTCCTCCTTACTTGTGTTGTCACTATCTCTGTCTGTCTCTCTCTCAAATAAATAAAATCTTTTAAAAAACAAAGAAAAAGAAAACATGCTAAGTCAAAGAGGCTACTCACAAAGACCATACACTGTATGACTTCATTTATATGAAACGTCCAGAATAGGGAAATCTATAAAATAGACATAAAGTAGACATAAAGAGACATAAAGTAGATTAGTAGTTCCTTAGGGCTAGAGGGAGGGGAGGAGATAGAGGGATTGCCCAGGGGGCAGGGTCCTAGTTTAGCTCTTAAATTGTGGCAATGGATGCTTAATCCTGTGAAAATACTAAACCCCACTAAAATGTATACTTTTTGAATTAAAAAAAGTATATATTTATTTATTTGGGGGGTGGGTAAAAGGAGAGGAGAGAGATACTCTAAGCAGACTCCTCAAAATCTGAGGCTAGCTTGACCTCACAACCTTAAGGTCATAACCTGAGCTGAAACGAAGACTCAGACACTTAACCAACAACTACACTACCCAGGTGCCCTGAAAAAAAAAAATTAAGAGCCTTTTTTTTTTATTATTATTATATGCATTTATCCATGATAGACACAGAGAGAGAGAGGCAGAGACACAGGCAAAGGAAGTAGCAGGCTCCCCACAGGGAGGCAATGCAGGACTCAATCCCAGAACCCCAGGATCACACCTTGAGCCACCCAGGCATCCCCCCATAAAAAGAAAAATTTTAAGTAAACTCTGCCTTCAATGTGGGGCTTGAACTCACAACCCCAAGATCAAGAGTCACATGCTCTACCAATAGAAAGAGTCAGGTACCCCTAAAATGTATACTTTTATTTTTTTTAAGATTTATTTATTTATTTATTCATGAGAGAGAGAGAGAGAGAGAGGCAGAGACACAGGCAGAGGGAGAAGCAGGCTCCATGCTGAGAGCCCGACGCGGGACTCAATCCCGGGACTCCAGGATCACACCCCAGGCCAAAGACAGGCGCCAAACCGCCAAGTCACCCAGGGATCCCTAAAAGGTATACTTTTAAATGGGTGAATTAATACTACAGTATGTGTGCAAATTATACTTCAAAAAAGAAAAAACCTCTCAAGATTCTGGACCCTCCCTCAGATATAATGAATCCAAATCAAGGGCAGAAAGCCAAAATATTTTTTTAAGTTTATTTATTTAAGTAATCTCTATCCCCAATGTGAGACTCGAACTCACTACCCTGAGATCAAGAATCACGAAAAAAAAAAAAAAAAAAAGAATCACATGCTGTTCCTACTGAGTTAGCCAGGTACCCCTCTTTTTCTTTAAAATTTATTTAGAAAGCCAAAATTAGTTTTAAAAGACCTTCCAAGTGATCCCAATGAAGCTGGTCTGGAACACTTAGGGTCCACTGCAAAACAACGATGAACATCCCAAACCACAAGTTGCAGAGACTAGCAAAGAGGAAAGATGGCTTCTTGAGCACCTCTCAATGGTTAACATTTTTTTTTTTTTGGTTTATTTATTTTTAAGTAATCTCTATGCCCAACATGGACCTAAACTAGTAACTTGTTATTTTCCCTTTTTCTAAATTTAGTGTTTTTGTGACTACAGTGGACAAACAACAGTATGTTAGCTTCAGGTATACAACTTAATGATTTGATAAGTTTATACATTATGCTATGTTCACAATTTTTTATAGCATTACTTATCACTTTTACAAAGGAAATAGTAAATATAGTTATAATTGTTTTAAAATATAAATAATACAATTCATGTTTAATTAATTGTTCCATGTTAAGTTTAAAGGATAGCTACCTAAAATGACATATGTACCTTCCTGTTTCAAGAAACACAAACTAAAAATAACTCCAACTTTTAGATCCATGTTCATTTGTTCTTTACGATTTTATTTATTCATTTCAGGGAGGAGAGAGAGAACACGAGCAGAAGGGAGAGGCAGAGGGAGAGGGAGAAGCAGACTCCCTGCTGAGCAGGGAGCTGGATGCAGGGCTTACCCCAAGACCCAGAGATCATGATCCCAGCCAAAGGCAGATGCTTAACCAACTGAGCCACCCAGGCGCCCCTAATCTATGTTTTTTTTTTTTTAATGATTTTAGTTATTTATTCATGAGAGACACAGAGAGAGGCAGAGACATATGCAGAGGGAGACAGGCTCCCTGTGGAGACCCTGGGATCACAGAGGCAGACACTGAACCACTGAGCCACCCAGATGCCCCTCTATGTTCATCTCTAAAGTGATTTTGTTACTACTGGTTTTGCTTTGACTTACACTAAAGCTATTCACATTGTGTTAAGAAAAAAATTTATAGAAAGTGAGAAAAAAATGAAATTGAGTAATAAGAGACCCCAGCGTGGCTCAGTGGTTCAGTGTCTGCCTTTGGCTCAGGTCATGATCCCGGAGTCCTGGGATCAAGTCCCGCATGGGGCTCCCTATAGGGAGTCGGCTTCTCCCTCTGCCTATGTCTCTGCCTCTGTCTCTCATGAATAAATAAATAAAATCTTTAAAAAACAAAAAAAGAAATTGAGTAATAATTTTTTAGTAAACTGTTACATAAATCTGGATAGCTAGTACTAAAAATCCCAATCTATGAAATCTAAACTCCCCAATAAATCTAAACATGTGGAAATATATTGCAAAGCATTTAGAATAAGCTGTACTGTGGGAAAAGGTTTAAGTCATCCTGGCTTATGTTTTGCAGTTCCAGCAGAAAACTAATGCTAGGGTTCACTGAAACAAACACTGCTAGTATCTCTTATTTCCTCCAAGAACAAACAAGAAAGCCATTATTATCTCTGATTTTCTCCTACAAGTATAATGACCTCTCATGATACTATGGAAAATATGAACAAGAATAATCATGAAAATAGCATTTGTAAAGACATGTGGATACTTTTATTTTTAAACTTTAAAATCTAAATAACCTACCCAAACACCCAGAATTTCTGAAACTAATGGCTAAATCTGGTCTACTTGGGGCAGCCCTGGTGCCTCATCGGTTTAGCGCTGCCTTCAGCCCAGGGCCTGATCCTGGAGACCCGGGATCGAGTCCCACGTCGGGCTCACTGCATGGAGCCTGCTTCTCCCTCTGCCTATGTCTCTGCCTCTGTGTGTGTGTGTCTCTCATGGATAAATAAAATCTTTAAAAAATAAAATAAATTTAAAAATAAAAAAAATAAAATAAATCTGGTCTACTTGACTTTAGTAAAAAAGCAATGTCTCAACACAGATTCACATGAAACAGTACATGCTTTATTTTTACAGAAACTCTCAAACACTTGCCCTAGGAAAGTAATAGACACTAATGATCTCCTGAATGTACATATTACAACTTGATACCACAAAAAATGGTATTATACATGTATTCATTGACAAGAAATGATGCTTGTAGTCAAGTTAAAACTTCTTAAGTAGTATAAACAGTTCTTTTTAGTAACAAAAATATGTATATCACAGAAAATAACTAGAATAAGTCTTTATCAAAGTGTTATTCTCTTCTGTACTTTCTGTATTTTCTACATTAAATACAAACTTACAAATGTCATTTTAAAAACAAAGGGTGCCTGGCAAGGTCAGCTGGTGGAATGTGCAACTCTTGATGTCAGAATTTTGAGTTCTGAGCCCCACATTAGGCATAGAGATTATTTAAAAATAAATCTTTAAAAAAAAAAACTTGGGATCCCTGGGTGGCGCAGCGGTTTAGCGCCTGCCTTTGGCCCAGGGCGCGATCCTGGAGACCCGGGATCGAATCCCATATCGGGCTCCTGGTGCATGGAGCCTGCTTCTCTCTCTGCCTATGTCTCTGCCTCTCTCTCTCTCTCTCTCTGTGTGTGTGACTATCATAAATAAATAAAAATTAAAAAAAAAAAAAAAAAACCTTAGGGCAGCCCCAGTGGCGCAGCGGTTTAGTGCCGCCTGCAGCCCAGGGCATGATCCTGGAGACCTGGGATCGAGTCCCACGTTGGGCTCCCTGCATGAAGCCTGCTTCTCCCTCTGCCTCTCTGCCTCTCTCTCTCTCGCTCGCTCTGTATCTCTCATGAGTAAATAAAATAAAATCTTAAAAAAATAATAATAATAAAAATAAAATAATTAAAATAATTTTTAAAAACTTAAAAAAAAAAAACTTACATAAAAGCTCTTCTGCTTTTGGGAAGATAGAAAAGATTACTTTTCCTTATTCCTCCCTAAGAGGTACACCTAACATTACATATAAAACAAAGATTCTGAAAGGTGGAAAGAAGAAGGCAAAATGGAATCGAGGAAATACAGTGACAAGTTCCCTAGGTTGTCTTTTTGCCTCATTTATCTCAGAGCTGGAAATGATGAAGCTGGCAACCCAGAAACACCCAAGAGTAGAGACAAGTAAAATGCCAATAAAATTCTGTTCTCCTTAACCAAAGGACCAATAAAGGGCCAGCCTAGCAAGACAAAACTTTTAGACAATAGCCACCCTACTCCAGCCAAACATCACAGAAAACACTGCAGCCCAACACTACGCACCTCACCCTCTCTATGCTAGAATGAGGCATTTAACACCCCCTCCATAGTGCAGTCAGAGATGGCCAAGGAGGGGAGCCAACACTTTAATCCCTGCAGACCTATAAAATAAGGTAACTGCATTGTCACTGAATAGCCTGGATTTCTACCATATTATATCAATATAAATGGCATCTCTTTAAAAACTAAACATACAATTACCATATGACCCAGCAACTGCACTTCTAGGCAAAGTGCCAAACTGTTTTCCAGAATGGCTGTACTATTTACCATTAACTGTTTCAATATCAATATCCTGATTATAATGTTGTTTTACAAAATATGGTGGCGGAGGGAGGCAAAGGGTACAAAGAATCTTTCTGTATGGTTTTCTTACAACTGCACGTGAATCTGTAATTATTACTTAGTGTTTAAAAAAAAAAAAAAAAGGGATCCCTGGGTGGCGCAGCGGTTTGGCGCCTGCCTTTGGCCCAGGGCGCGATCCTGGAGACCCGGGATCGAATCCCACGTCAGGCTCCCGGTGCATGGAGCCTGCTTCTCCCTCTGCCTGTGTCTCTGCCTCTCTCTCTCTCTCTGTGACTATCATAAATAAATTAAAAAAAAAAAAAACGGACAGCCCCGGTGGCCCAGCAGTTTAGCGCCACCTTCGGCCTGGGGTGTGATCCTGGAGACCAAGGATCGAGTCCCAGTCAGGCTCCCTGAGCACAGCCTGCTTCTCCCTCTGCGTGTGTGTCTCTGCCTCTCTCTCTCTCTCTGTGAGTCTGTCATGAATTTAAGAAAAAATAAATAAATAAATAAATAAATAAACAAACAAACAAACAAACAATTAAAGAAACAGAATTGAGAGGCACCTAGCTGGCTTCAGACAGTAGAGCATGTGACTCTGGATCTCAGGATTGTGATTTCAAGCCCCACACTGGGTGTAGAGATTACTTAAAAATAAAACTTAAAACAGAATTGAAAAATCACATTAAAAACTGATGAGTAGGGATCCCTGGGTGGCACGGCGGTTTAGCGCCTGCCTTTGGCTCAGGGCGCAATCCTGGAGACCCGGGATTGTGTCCCACATCGGGCTCCCGGTGCATGGAGCCTGCTTCTCCCTCTGCCTGTGTCTCTGCCTCTCTCTCTCTCTGTGTGTGACTATAGTAAATAAATAAATTAATAAAAAAAAAAAAAAAACTGATGAGTAGGGACACCTGGGTGACTCAGTGGTTGAGTGTCTACCTTCGGCTCAGGGCATGATCCTGGAGTTCCGGGATCGAGTTCCACATTGGGCTCCCTGCGAAGAACCTGCTTCTCCCTCTGCCTATGTCTCTGCCTCTCTCTCTCTCTCTCTCTCTCTCTCTGATTCTCATGAATAAATAAAAATCTTTAAAAATATGGGACACCTGGGTGGCTCAGTGGTTGAGTGTCTGCCTTCAGCTCAGGCTGTGATCCCAGAGTTCTGGGATCAAGTCCCACATTGTGCTCCCCGCGAGGAGCCTGCTTCTCCCTCTGCCTGTGTCTCTGCCTCTCTCTGTGTCTCTCATGAATAAATAAATTTTAAAAAAAATCTTTATAAATAAATAAATAAATAAATAAAATCTTAAATAAAATAAAATCTTTAGGGGCACCTGGGTGGCCCATCAGTTGAGTGTTCAGCTCTTGACTTCAGCTCAAATCATGATCTCAGGGTCCTGAGATCGAGTCCTGAATTGAGCTCCTACTCAGCAGGAAGTCTGAGATTTCTCTCCCTCTCCCTCTACCCCTCACTCTGCTGGTGTTCTCTCCCCCTCCCCCAAATAAATAGATAAATAAATAAATAAAATAAAATCTTAAAAAAAAAGAAAAAGAAAAAAATGTGTACAAGGACCTATGCTCACTTTGTTTAAAGCCAACAAAACAGATACCTTTTCTGACTTAAGTTCCCCTGCATGGATTACTTGATCTGAAAATCTAGGGGCTATATTACTTTAAGTAGCCTTCATGATTAGTAATGTAAATGAAAGTTGTCTTAACAGCCAATCAACAGACTTCATGATTAAATAATAAAAGTGAAAGTACAGAGTTATGAGCCTAAACTACAAGAACTAATTGACAATGATAAAAACCCTACAGGATATCAACATTAGTATAATAGCAAGCCATGCTTGCTTTGATCCATTATGGTCCATAAAGTTTACAGACATACGAAATGCTAAATACTTCAAAATTAAACTACTCTTTGTTAGCTCTCTCTCCTAAATCTCTGGCCTTTAAGATCTCAAACATCGACCCCAAGCTTGGGATGCCCAAGCCAGCTCAGCTGGGGGACCATGTGACTCTTGATATCAGGGTTATAGATTTGAGCCCCATGTTGGTTGTAAAGATTACTTAAAAATAAAAATCTTGGGCAGCCCTGGTGGCCCAGCAGTTTAGCGCCACCTTCGGCCCGGGGCGTGATCCTGGAGACGCGGGATCAAGTCCCCCGTCAAGACTCCCTACATGGAGCCTGCTTCGCCCTCTGCCTGTGTGTGTGTGTGTCTCTCTCCGTCATGAATAAATAAAATCTTAAAGAAAAAAAAAAGAAAAAAGAGAGTCTGACTTGAGTTCAGCTCAGGTCGTGATCTCAGGGTTCTAAGATCAAGCCCTTAATGGGCTCCATGTTCAGCCCAGATTCTGCTTAAGTCTCTCTCTCCCTCTGCCCCTCCTCCCACCCGGCTCTCTCTAAAATAAACAAATCTTTGGGTCCCTGGATGGCTCAGTGGTTGAGCATCTCCCTTCGGCTCAGGGTGTGATCCTGGCATCCTGGGATCAGAGTCCCACATCGGGCTCCTGGTGGGGAGCCTGTTCTCCCTCTGACTATGTCTGTCTCTTTCTGTGTGTCTCTCATGAATAAATAAATAAAATCTTTTAAAAATTTAATTAAATTAACAAATCTTTAAAAAAAAGAAATGGGAAATCTAGGCCCACCTTCTGAACCTTTAGAATCTCCATTATAACAAGATCCTGTGATTTACATGTTCATTAAAATCTGAGAAGCCCTAATCTAGACCTCAGTTCAAGGGCCATACAGGGCAAGGAGAACAGAAATCAGAGCCCTCCTAAGGCTATCTTTCTTATAAAGCCCAAATCTCCCACAACAAGGAGATGATACAAAAGCCTGCCTTAATGGCAAAAGAATCAAAAATACCTGAGAAATTGGAATGCACACGGAATACCTCATGTGCATTGGCAACCAAGGTTCTCCTAATCTGGATAAACTAAGGACCCTCAAATTGTAAACATTGTTTGTGATAATCAACAAATAGTAATGCTACAGAACACTTGACAGAAGTGATCACCAAGGCTAACTGCTCAATAGCAACAACGCAGGCAGCCCCAGTGGCCCAGCGGTTTAGCGCCACCTTCAGCCTGGGGTGTGATCCTGGAGACCTGGGATTGAATCCCATGTCAGGCTCCCTGCATGAAGCCTGCTTCTCCCTCTGCCTATTATCTCTGCCTCTCTCTCTCTCTCTCTCTCTCTCTCTCTCTCTCTGTGTGTGTGTGTCATGAATGAATAAATAAAATCTTAAAAAAAAAATAGCAACAGGACTAATAAATTTAGCAATAGGACTAATAAATTCAATATGCTGAAAGAAAACATACAATTCTAAACCCAGAAGTATTTTTCAAGGATGAGAGCAAAATATACATATGCATACCGAGAAGCTTTTTCTAGGGACAGGGTCTTTGTTGTCGGTTAGATTCATTTTTTTTTAAGTCTTCTTTATACCCAGTGTGGGGCTTCCAACTTATAACCCCAAGATCAAGACTCACATGTTCTTCCCACTGAGCCAACCAGCCATCCCTGTGGGGTTAAATTCTTAAAGGGGTCTGTATCCAATAAAACTAAGGACAACTTGGGGATCCCTGGGTGGCGCAGCAGTTTGGCGCCTGCCTTTGGCCCAGGGCGCGATCCTGGAGACCCTGGATCAAATCCCACATCAGGCTCCCGGTGCATGGAGCCTGCTTCTCCCTCTGCCTGTGTCTCTGCCTCTCTCTCTCTCTCTCTCTCTCTCTCTCTCTGTGACTATCATAAATAAATAAAAATTAAAAAATAAAATAAAATAAAAACAAAACTAAGGACAACTTAACAAAATCTTGAGGATCACTCAATTTAATCACCTTCTCAGTATCCCTAGAATACTGCTTTAACATGAGTTGTCATGGGAAACTCACTGTCATCTAAGCAAGTTCCATTCCACTTTTCTCTTTAACTTCTACTTGATGGTTCTAGTTCTTCCAAAGCAACAAAATACTAAAACTAATTTATCTTCCACTTGCCAGATCTTGGTGTATTTTTCAAAAGCTGCCTCTACCTATTTCTTCTCCAAGTGAAACATCTCTAACTCCTTAAATAGTACCTCTAGTCATCTGATTTCTACTTTCATCACAAGCTAGACTATTTTCCTCTGGATCCATAGGCTCTAGATTATGCATGTCTCTGAAAATAAGGCTTTGAAAACTAAATAGGATACTGAAGGTACAAAGTATTATGCTCCCCTCTATAAGTCCTTATATTTTCAATCATAAGAATCTATAATCTCGGGCAGCCCGGGTGGCTCAACAGTTTAGCACTGCCTTCAGCCCAAGGCCTGATCCTGGAGACCCAGGATCAAGTCCCACGTCAGGCTCCCTGCATGGAGCCTGCTTCTCCCTCTGCCTGTGTCTCTGCCCCTCTCTCTCTCTCTCTCATGAATAAATAAATAAATAAAATCTTTTTTAAAAAATCTATAATCTCCACACTTCTAACTGACCGAATAATACCATCTCTCTATTACTATCTCAAAGTCAACAAAGCAGCATGTGAAGAACTGTCTTAAAGAATACTTAAGGGGCACGTGGGTGGCTGAGTCAGTTAAGTGTCTGCCTTCAGCTCAGGTCATGATTCCAGAATCCTGGGATCAAGTTCTGCATCCGGCTCCCCTGCTTCTCCCTCTCCCTCTCCTCTCCTCTCCCACTGCTCCTCTCCTCCCCCATCCCATGCTCATGCTCTCTCCGTCACGTTCTCTCTCAAATAAATAAATAAAATCTTTTTAAAAAAAGAATGAGGGACGCCTGGATGGTTCAGTGGTTAAGCATCGCCTTTGGCTCAGGGCATGATCCCAGAGTCCCAGGATGGAGTCCCATATCAGGCTCCCTGCATGGAGCCTGCTTCTCCCTATGCCTGTGTCTCTGTGTCTCTCGTGAATAAATAAATAAAATCTTAAAAAATAAACAAAAAGTTGTAAAATAGAAGAGAGGACACACACTGAATATTTTAACAATAGTGTCATGATACAGACTGTAAGTGTCCTACAAATTTGACTGTGCCTTACATAGTTAAGGATGCATTGCTGGATTGACTCATAATCAAGGATTCAGGTCCTTTTCATTAATTTTTAATTAGTAGAGCTGGATATTTATTTATTTGATTTGGATCCCTTGAGAATTATCTTATTAGCATTTTAAAGATTACCTATCCCAGCCACATATCTCAATTCTCACAACAACCCTATGAGGTGGGCATGATAAGCACTCTGATTTTGTAAATAAACAGATTCACTGATTTGCCCCAGGTGTGATAGAGCTGAGACCTAAACCCTGGTCTTTTGATATCTAGTCCAATACTATTACTAACATACTATACCTCTCTGTCACTAGTAATTGCAATTTGTTAACTATGACAAGTTACTTCAGACTCCCCACTCATGTGCTCTCTCTCAAATAAATAAATCTTAAAAAAAAAAAAAAAAAAAAAGAATCTATCACAATGTGGAGCCTTACTGGAATCTAACTGGAACCTTCATATATTGCTAGTGGGAATGTCAAATGGTACAGCTATTTTTTTTAAGATCTTATTTTTATGTAATTTCTACACCCAATGTGGGGCTCAAACCCACAAACTCAGGATCAAGAATGATGTGTTCTGCTGAGTCAGCCAGGCACCCTAGGTACAGCCCCTAACACTTTTAGTCTGGTAGTTAATCAAAAGGCTAAACATAGAATTACCATATGACCCAGCAATTCCACTCCTAAGTATATAAATCAAGAGATATGAAAATGTACATCCACATAAAAACTTGCACGTTTACAGCAGTATTATTCATATAGCTAAACAATAGAAACTCAAATGTCCATCAACTGACAGATAAACACAATGTAGATATCCAAAGGAATATTATGGGCCCACAAAAAGGAACAAAGTACTGATAAATATTACAAGATGAATGTACCTTGAAAACATTATGCTAGGTTAAATATAGCAGACACAAAAGGCCATCTATTATAATTCCACTTCTATGAAATGGCCAGAATAGGCAAATCTGTAATAGAAAGACTAGAGAGGGCAGCCCTGGTGGCGCAGCGGTTTAGCACCACCTGCAGCCAGGGTGTGATCCTGTAGACCCGGGATCGAGTCCCGCATCGGGCTCCCTGCCATGGAGCCTGCTTCTCCCTCTGCCTGTGTCTCTGCCTCTTTCTGTGTGTCTCTATGAATGAATAAATAAAATCTTTTAAAAAAAAAAGAAAGACTAGAGATTGCCAGGGCTTGGGGGAAGAAAGCAGGGAAATGCTAATGAATACAAAGTTTCTTTTGGAGTGAAGAAATACTCAAAAATTAGATGGGGGGGGGGGGGCGGGGCACTAGGGTGGTATAGTAAGTTAAGGCTCAGACTCTTGGTTTTGGCTCCAGTCATTAATCTCAAGGTGGAGAGATGGAGCCCCATGTCGGCCATGGAGTCCGCTTGTTTCCCCCTCTCCCTCTGCTTCTCTACCTCACCAAAATAAATAAATAATTTTTTTAAAAAATTATGATAGCAGGGATCCTTGGGTGCCGCAGCGGTTTGGCGCCTGCCTTTGGCCCAGGGCGCAATCCTGGAGACCCGGGATCGAATCCCACGTCGGGCTCCCGGTGCATGGAGCCTGCTTCTCCCTCTGCCTATGTCTCTGCCTCTCTCTCTCTCTCTGTGTGTGTGTGTGTGTGACTATCATAAATAAATAAATAAAAATTAAAAAAAAAAGAAAACCTTAAAAAAAATTATGATAGCAGTGATCGTGGAAAGACTTAGTAAATACGCTAAAAAAAAAAAAAAAACGAGTGTGAATTTTAGGTTGTGTAAATTATATCTCAAGACATTTTTTTAAAGATTTTATTTATTCATGAGAGACACAGAAAGGGAGGCAGACACAGGCAGAGGGAGGAGAAGCAGGCTCCATGCAGGAAGCCCAATGCTGGGCTCTATCCTGGGAATCCAGGATCATGCCCTGAGCCAAAGGCAGACAGACGTTCAACCGCTGAGCCACCCAGGCATCCCAATACATTTGTTTTTAAACAAAAGAATCTATCATTATAAAAATCTGAAATATAGGGCAGCCCCGGTGGTCCAGCGTTTTAGCGCCACCTTCAGCCTAGGGTCTGGTCCTGGAGACCCAGGATTGGGTCCCACATCAAGCTCCCTGCATGGAGCCTGTTTCTCCCTCTGCTGTGTCTCTGCCTGTCTCTGTGTCCCTCTCATGAATAAATAAATAAAATCTTTAAAAATCTGAAATATAAACAGATTTACACATAAAAACAGCCTAAGATGAAAAAAAAAAGTCTATATGCAATAACAAGAGAAACCTTAAGTAAATAAAAACCTGTCCATATGATGCAGCATTATGCAGCCATTAAAGATAAAATATAGCTTTGGGGGCACTGTCAGTAAGCATCCGACTCTTGATTTCAGCACAGGTCATCTCAGGTCATCATCTCAGGGTCATGAAATAGAGCCCTGCATTGGGCTCGGTGCTCACCAGGGAGTCTGCCTGGGATTCTCTCTCTCCCTCTGCACTCCCTCACACTTGCTCACCTGCAGGCTCTCTTTCTCAAAAATAAATTAAAAAAAAAAAAAAAAAAAAAGAGGGGCAGCCCCAGTGGCCCAGCAGTTTAGCACCACCTTCAGCCCGGGTTGTGATCCTGGAGACCGGGGATCAAATGATTGATGACCACCCAGGTGTCAAATGATTTTTTATCTTGATATTTATCTGTATTTTCCAAATTTCCCATATTCCCATTGGAACAAGTACAATAAAAGATTATTCAGAAAAAGACACGTGTAGTCTTTAAGAATTCACAGGACAGATGTCAAATCTCATGTTCTCTATCACTTTTTTTAGACTTTTAAGATATCTAGAGACTGTTTCTATACAGATCAGCATTCTCTGACAAGCTGAACTGGCTCATCTGTACCCCCACCACCTTCCAATCTGAGTACCACAAACTGCTAAATAGAAGAGTTCAGTGGGGACGCCTGGGTGGCTCAGCGGTTGAGAGTCTGCCTTTGGCTCTGGGCATGACCCTGGAGTCCCAGCCTACATCGGGCTCCCTGTGAGGAGTCTGCTGCTCCCTCTGCCTATGTCTCTGCCTCTCTCTGTGTCTCTCATGAATAAATAAATAGAAAGAAGAAGAAGAAGAAGAAGAAGAAGAAGAAGAAGAAGAAGAAGAAGAAGAAGAAGAAGAAGAAAGAAAAAAGAAGAAGAATTCAGCAATATTCTTCATGTTTATCTTGCCAAGAAAAGTCCAAAACTGGTAGAACTTAGTCTCCTTCAGAACTAAAATGCTGGGATCCCTGGGTGGCGCAGCAGTTTGGCGCCTGCCTTTGGCCCAGGGCGCGATCCTGGAGACCCGGGATCGAATCCCACATCGGGCTTCCAGTGCATGGAGCCTGCTTCTCCCTCTGTGTCTCTGCCTCTCTCTCTCTCTCTCTTTCTCTCTCTGTGACTATCATAAATAAATAAAAAAATAAAAAAAAAGAACTAAAATGCTATAATATACTATTATCAATACTATAAAGCAGTTCCGTATCTCATTACTCACAAGCTTAAATGATATTTTCTCATGAACTCCATCACATTTAATGATTTTCTTAGAATGGAAATTAAGAATGAGGCAGGCATCCTGCCAAAAAAAAAAAAAATCAGACCTCTTAGAGATTTAAAGTTTACAAGAAATACATAGGTAACTGAGAAACATGTTGAATGCCAACACCAAGATGCAAGCAGTAAAATACAGCTTGTGAAAAGTTCTACAGGACAAATAACTTATTTTTTCAATATAAAAGAAGCAAAGAAAAAGAGATATGTAGATCCTGTTAAAGGAGACTGAAGAGACCCATCAACCAAATGAAAATCTTGTCTGCATCGTACTCAAACTGATCAGCTGTAAAAACATCTATGAAACAGAAAAGAAACATCTGAATATTAACTATTTTTATCAAATTTAAAGGCTCTCCAGTGATTGTGATTATACTTAAAACACAAGTATTATCTTTTAAGACACATCCCACAGTATTTATAGATAAGATGGTGTCTTGGATCTGCTTCAAAATAATCCAGTATAGAAGGGTTGGGGGGAAAACAGGATATGGATGAATCAAAATTGGTCATAGATTGATGATTACGAGAACTGTTCTTGGGACGCCTGAGTGACTCAGCTAATTATGCATCTAACTCTTGACTTTGACTCAGGTGATGATCTCGGGGTCGTGAGACAAAACTCTGCATCAGGTTCCAAGGTGCATGTAGAGTCTGCTTAAGACTCTCTATCTCCTTCTACCCCCTTCCCCACTCTGCTCACACATATGCTCCTCTCTCACTCCCTCAAAAAATTGAAAATAAAAAAATAAAGACAAGGTGCACCTGGGGTAACTCAGTCAGTTAAGCATCTGCCTTCAGCTCAGGTAATGCTCACCAGGTCCTGGGATTAAGCCCCATGCTGGGCTTCCTGCTCAGCAGGGAGCCTGCTTCTCTCTCTCCCTCTGCCCCTCCCCACCACTTATTCTCTCTCTCCCTCAAATAAATAAATAAAAGTATTTTTATTTTTTTTTTATTTTTTTTTAATAAAAGTATTTTTAAAAATAAATAGAAGTGTTCAGTACATGGGGTTCATTTCATTATACCAATTTCAACTTCTGTGACAGATCTGAAATTTCTCATTTTAATAAAGTTCCCTACAAAAAATAAGATATACAAAAACTACTATTATGAAATCAAATTCACAATTGATAGGGCAATGCAATTGTGAGAAATTTGAGAAATATGAACTTCAATTAATGACCTAAAAGGTTTCCCTTTCGGACACCTGGGTGGCTATATTTTGCTACTAGTGTTGAGAAATGGATTACAGAAGGAACAATTACAGGGGATCCCTGGGTGGCTCAGCAGTTTAGCACCTGCCTTCGGCCCAGGGCATGATCCTGGAGTCCCGGGATCGAGTCCCACGTTGGGCTCCCTGCATGGAGCCTGCTTCTCCCTCTGCCTGTGTCTCTGCCCCTCTCTCTCTCTCTCTCTCATGAATAAATAAAATCTTTAAAAAAAAAAAAAAAAAAAAAGAAGGAACAATTACATACTCTTGGTTTCCTCAACCACATAACCATACAGCCTATGGCTACTTCCACAAATTTCTAACTTGGGCTAGCCACCATAATTATCCTGACTGCTGATGGCACTAAATTCTTACTAGGGGCCCTTGGGTGGCTCAGATAGTTAAGTGTCTGCCTTTGGCTCAGGTCATAATCTCAGAGTCCTGAGACTGAGCCCCGCATTGGGCTCCCTGCTCAATGGGGAGTCTGCTTCTCCCTCTCCCTCCCACACCCCCAGCTCATTCTCATTCTCTCTCTCTCAAATGAATAAATAAAATATTTTAAAAGAAGAAATTTTTCAGAGACCCCAGAATTTACATGTATTATTCACCACTACTTTTGCTATGGCCAATCTACTACTACACTGAGAATTTATTCTTCAGGAAATCATTTTAATATCATTTGGCGGGATCCCTGGGTGGCGCAGCGGTTTGGCGCCTGCCTTTGGCCCACGTCGGGCTCCCAGTGCATGGAGCCTGCTTCTCCCTCTGCCTGTGTCTCTGCCTCTCTCTCTCTCTCTATCTCTCTCTGTGACTATCATAAATAAAAAATAATAATAATAAATAATAATATCATTTGGCTACTCTTCTCTTTTCTGAAGAACAGGATGCTTTTAAAAAGCATTTCTCCATGTCTACTAATGAAAGGTAAACAGAACAGTAACAAAGACAACAGGTCAGGTACTATACTTTAACAGCCAATGTTTTGTCTCCCTTGTGTCTATGATTTAGTGATAAGGAGGGAAATGAAAATGAGTGAGCTTAAGTTTATCCAAGAAATAATGTGAACACAAAATTAACAACCAACATAGCCAATCACATTATCTTAAGTACTCCTATGTTCATGAAAGACCTATTCTGTGAATGAGGACAGAACATATTTCCCTAGAGAATACATAAAATCAAATTAATGTTCCTATTCCAACACACAGCAAACTATTCTGAGTTCCAGTAACAAAGGGTAACTAGAGGCAATTCTACAGAGAAGGAGACATAGAAGTAAGATGATTTAACTTTTTTGGACTTCAGAAAACAATTTATGAGAGGTAAAACAGTCTGAACAATGCTCCACTTTCCCTCTGTGCCATTTTCTAGGACCCTGCACTATAATGAATTCATTGGCATTTTTATGCCAGGATTAATTGAATATACATTTGGTAATAGAGAAAAAGAAATGAACTCTGAGACAGTCTCTGACTTCAAGAGGATCTCAATCCAGTGGAAACGCATATATAAGTAAAAAAGATGCAGAAATCCAAAGGAAGGGGCACCTGGGTATTAACTTTGGTTGAGCATCTGACTCTATTTCGGCTCAAGTTTTGATATCAGGGGATCCCTGGGTGGCTCAGTGGTTTAGCGCCTGCCTTCAGCCCAGGGCATGATCCCAGAATCCTGGGATCGAGTCCCACACATCAGGCCCCCTGCATGAAGACTGCTTTTCTCTTCCCTCTGCCTGTGTCTCTGCCTCTCTCTGTGTGTCTATCATGAATAAATAAATTCTTTTTTAAAAAGTTTTGATATAAAAAAAAGTTTTGATATCAGCATTGTGAGATCAAGTCCCACATTAGTCTCTTTGTTCACCAGAAATCTGCTTGAGATTCTCTTTCCCTCCCCCTCTGCCCCTCCTCCCCAATGCTCTCATTCTCTCCCTCCAAAATAAATACAAATTTTTTTAAAGGTTTATTTATTTATGAGAGAGAGAGAGAGAGAGAGGCAGAGACATAGGAGGAGGGAGAGGCAGGCTCCATGTGGGGAGCCGGACGCGGGACTCGATCCCGGGACTCCAGGATCGCGCCCTGGGCCAAATTCAGGGCCTAAACCGCTGAGCCACCCAGGGATCCTCTATATACAAATTTTTAAAAAGGAATTCACACATATACAAAACTATTAGAGGGGGGCACTTGGGTGGCTCAGCAGTTGAGTGTCTGCCTTTGGCTCAGGTCATGATCCCAGGATCCAGGATCGAGTCCCACATCAGGCTCCTGTGAGAAGCCTGCTTCTCCCTCTGCTCTTCTCTGCCTCTCTCTCTGTAGCTCTTATGAATAAATAAATCTTAAAAAAAAAAAAAAAAAACCTATTAGAGGTAATAAGTTCAGCAAGATTGCAGAACACCAGATCAATATACAAAAAAATCAGCTGTATTTCTATGTACTAGCAATTAGCAATCATAAAAAGGAAATTAAGAAAACAATTCCATTTACAACAGCATCAAAAAGAATACAGTGCTTAGCAAAAAAATTAATCAAAAAAGTGCAAGCCTTAACCACTGAAAACTACAACACTTTATTGAAAGTAATTAAAGAAGACATAAACAAATATAAAGACATTCCATGTTCATGGATTGGAAGACTTAACATTGTCAAAGATGGTAATATGCTCCTAGTTAATCTACAAATATACAGTCCTAGTCTAAATCCTAACTGCCTTTTATTCAGAAACTGACAAGCTGATCCTAAACTTCATACAGAAATGAATGGGATCCAGCATAGACAAAACAATTTTGAAAAGAAGAACAAAGTTGGCAAACTCACACTTCTTGATTTCAAAACATAACATACTACAATGTCTACAGTAAACAAGACAGTGTGGTACTGGCACAAGGACATACATGTAAGTCAATGGAACAGAACTGAGAATGCAGAAAAAAAATCCCAACACCTAAGGTCAACAAACTTTCAAAATGAGTGCCAAAGCACCTCTGGGTGGCTTAGTTAATTAAGCACGCAACTCATAATTTTGGCCCCAGACAGATCTCAGAGTCATGGGATTGAGGTGGGATTGAGGGATTGAGCTGTGTGTGGGGCTCCACACTCAGCAGGGAGTCTGCTTCTCTCTCTCTCTCTCTCTCTCTCCCCCCCTTCTGCTCCTCCCCCAACTCCTATGCATGCTCATTTCAAAATAAATAAATCTTATAGAAGAAAAAAAAATGAGTGTCAAGTAATTCAATGGAAAAAGAAAAGTCTTTTCAACAAATGGTACAAGAACTGGATATCCACATGCAAAAAAAAATAAAGAATTTGGACCCCTACCTTACACCATATATAAAAAAATAACTCAAAATGCACCCAAAACCTAAATGTAACAGCTAAAACTACCAAATCTGTAAAAGAAAAACAGGCAGAAATCTTTGTGATTTTATATTAGGCTAGAGATCCTTAGATGTGACACCTAAAGTACAAGCAACCACAGAAAAAAACAGATAAAGTGGCCTTCATCCAAATTAGAAAGTCAGAAAATAAAAAAGAAAACCCACAGAATAAATATTTGCAAAAATATTTGCAAATCATGAATTTTTTTTTTTAATTTTTATTTATTTATGATAGTCACAGAGAGAGAGAGAGAGGCAGAGACATAGGCAGAGGGAGAAGCAGGCTCCATGCACCGGGAGCCTGATGTGGGATTTGATCCTGGGTCTCCAGGATCGCACCCTGGGCCAAAGGCAGGCGCCAAACCGCTGCGCCACCCAGGGATCCCTCAAATCATGAATTTGATAAGGAATTTGTATCTAAAGACTTAAAATTCAAAAATGAAAACAAAGAACCTAATTCAAAATGGGGAAAGGATCTTAATACACATTTCTTCAAATATTATCTAGAAATAGCCAATAAGCACATTAGTCATCAGGGAAATCAAAATCACAATGATGTATCCCTTCACACCCACTAGGATGGAAATGAAGACATATAACATTGGTGGCTACCAGAGGCAGAGAAGTGGTGCGTGGGGAAAAATAGGTAAAAGGGGTCAAATAGTTAAGATAATAAAAAATAACAGTGGAAGGAAGGAGAGACCATCAGAACTGACCAGTGAGCAATAATTAATAAATCTGGAGGAATCATTTCAAGCCCAAGCAATAAATGATAACTGAGAAATGTTTAGAACTATCTCAGAATAAAAACACATCAATGGATATGGCATATCCATTTAATGGTATATAATAAAAAAAAATTTTTTTAAGATTTTTTTTTTTAAAGATTTTTATTTATTTACTCATGAGAGACACAGAGAGAAGACAGAGACATAGGCAGAGGGAGAAACTGGCTCCTCACAGGGAGCCCGATGTGGGACTCGATCCCGGATCTCCAGAATCACACCCTGAGCCAAAGCAGATGCTCAAACACTGAGTCACCCAGGCATCCCTAAAAACAGAGTTTTAAAGACATATAATAGCAAGTGTTTGTAAGGATGTGGAAGAACTGGAACCCTCATATACTGCTAATGGGAACATAAAAAGGTGTGACCAGTATGGAAAGCAGTCTGGCAGTTCCTCAAAAGGTTAAACATAGAATTACCATATGACCCAATAATTCCACTCTTAGATATATACCCAAGATAAACAGAAACATATAAGGGCACCTGGGTGGGTCAGTCGGTTAAGCATCTGCCTTCGGCTCAGGTCATGATCCCAGGGTTCTGGGATTATGCCCTGAGTTGGGCTCCTGGCTTAATGGGGAGTTTGCTTCTCTCTCTCTCCCTCCCCCTCCCCTACTTGTGCCCTCTTTCTCAAATAAATAATATTTTTTTAAAAAAATGAAAAAAACATATGTCCACACAAAAAGTCGTACACAAGGCAGCCTGGGTGGCTCAGTGGTTTAGCGCCGCCTTCAGCCCAGGGTGTGATCCTGGAGACCAGGGATCGAGTCCCACATCGGGCTCACTGCATGGAGCCTGCTTCTTGCTCTGCCTGTGTCTCTGCCTCTGTGTGTGTGTGTGTGTCTTTCATGAATAAATAAATAAAATCTTAAAAAAAAAAAAAGTCATACACAAATGTTCACAGCAGCATTCGGGCTTCTGAATGGCTTAGTCAGTTAAGCATTTGACTCTTGATTTTAGCTCAGGGTCATGAGACTGGATTCTGTGTTGGGCGTGGATCCTGCCTGGGATTCTCTCTCTCCCTCCCTCAAAAAAAAGTTCACACTAGCATTATTCATAATAGCTAAAAAGTGGAAACAACCCACCTATGAAAGGATAAACTAAATATGGTATATTCCCATACAATGAGTACTATTCATCCACAAAAAGGAATGAAGTACTGGGGTGCCTGAGTGGCTCAGTCAGTTCAGCCTCCCAACTCTTCTCAGGGTCATGAGACTGAGCTCCACACTGGTCTCTGTGCTTAGTGGGGAGTCTGCTTGAGATTCTCTCTCTCCCTCTACCCCTACCCCTCCCTGCATGAAAGTGTTCCCTCTCTCTCTCAAATAAATCTTCAAGAGAAAAAAAATGACATACTGATACAGACTACAACATGGACAAACTTTGGAAACATGCTAATGAAAAAATCCAGATACAAAAGGCTATATATGGAGCTCCTGGGAGGCTCAATGGTTGAGCATCTGCCTTTGGCTCAGGTCATGATCCTGGGGTCCTAGGATCAAGTCCCACATTAGGCTCTGCACAGAGAGTCTGCTTTTCCCTCTGCCTGTGTCTCTACCTCCCTCTCATGAATAAATAAAATCTTTAAAAAAAAAAAAAAAAGGCTATATATTATATGATTCAATTTATAGGATATGCCCAGAATGGGCAAATCCAGCGACAGAAATTAGAGCTGTGGTTGACAGAGATTGGAGGCGTGGGGGGGGGGCGGATGGAAGTGACTGCTAATGGGTTTGGGATGTCTTTTGGGAATGATGCAAATGTTCTGGAATTATATAGTGGTAATGATTACACAATACTTTGAATACACAAAACCCAAAATGACTTCTATACTCTATACTTCTACAATTTAAAATGGTAAATTTGGGGATCCCTGGGTGGTGCAGTGGTTTGGCACCTGCCTTTGGCCCAGGGCGCGATCCTGGAGACCCGGGATCAAATCCCACGTCGGGCTCCCGGTGCATGGAGCCTGCTTCTCCCTCTGCCTATGTCTCTGCCTCTCTCTCTCTCTGTGTGACTATCATAAATAAATAAAAAATTTTTATAAATAAATAAATAGATAAATAGTAAATTTTATGGTATGTTATTTAACTTAATCTTTTTAATATGGAATAACATATGCCCAAAGATATATATTGGTGAAAATACCAAAGAGGAATACTTGACCATACTAAGAAAAATATCAAAAAGGTTTTCTAAAGCTGATACCTGACTTGATACAAGGGAAAAACGTCTGTAAGTCGGTCTTACTCTCCACCCTCTCCCTTTACCCACTCTTCCCTAAACTCAGAAATCACTTACCTATAAAAAAGAAAGAGAGAGAGAGAGAGAAAGAGGAAAAAAGGAAAGAAAATACTTACCAACACCCAAAGGAATATTTGCATCCTAATACAAATTATTTCAAAGAAAATATGTTCTACATATAACATGATGATTAAAGGCTCTCTGGAATACTCCTAGTGTACTTGTATTCCTCACAGAGAAAATGGGATAACCCAAATGAACATCTGATCAAGAATTTCAGATAGTTAAAAAAAAAAGGAATCTCAGTTTAACAAAAACTGAGCTCAGAGAGGGGAGTCACTTTAGGAAGCAACATTTTTCTTAAGCGGCTCTAACTTCCATTCCCACTGACCACTATCCTCAATCTCCCCTAAATTTTTCATTCCATAAATTATACTCCCCAAAAGCTTTAAGTTTTTCCACAACAGTTTCAACACGTATGAGTGGAGAGATAATGAAATAGAAGGCATTTTACATGTGAATAAGTCAGAACTTATACTTTTCATAATTATATAACTTAACTTCAATCAATAATCAATAACTACCATTAGAAAGAACTAGCTGAGGGGCACTGGGTAGCTCAGTCAGTTAAGCATTCAACTCTTGATTTTGGCTCAGGTCATGATCTCAAGGTCATAAGATTGAGCCCCACTTCAGCTCCACGCTCAGCAATCTCCCTCTCACTCTCTCAAATAAATAAATCTTAAAAAAGAAAGAAAAGAACAAATGAACTAGCTATGTCTTCAGAGTTTAAGATGTAGAATATTTTAGGGGCACCTGGTTGGCTCAGTTGCTAAAGCATGCAACTTTTTTTTTTTTTTAAGATTTCATTTGAGAGAAAGGGAGAAAGAGAGAGAGAGAGCGCGCGCACAAGTGCACGCAAGCTCACGAGTGCAGGAGGGGCAGAAGGAGAGGGAGAAAATCTCAAACCAACTTCTAACTGAGCTCAGAGCCTAACCCACCCAGGCTCAATCTCACAACTTGATATCATGACCTGGCCTGAAGTCAAGACTCCAATGCTGAGATGCCCGGGTGGGTTAATGGTTGAGTGTCTGCCTTCAGCTCAAGGCATCATCCCGGGGTCCCAGGATCGAGTCCCACATCGGACTCCCTGCATGGAGCCTGCTTCTCCCTCTGCCTATGTCTCTGCCTCTCTTTCTGTGTCTCTCATGAATAAATAAAATCTTTAAAAAAAAAAAAAAAAGTCTGATGCTTAACTGAGCTCTTTACCTTGGGGTTGTAAGTTCAAGCCCCACGATGGGTGTAGAGATTACTTAAAAATAAAATATTAAAAAAAAAAAGGATGTAAAAAAAATTTTTTTTTTAAGATTTTATTTATCCATTCATAGACACACAGGGAGAGGGGCAGAGACACAGGCAGAGGGAGAAGCAGGCTCCACGCAGGGAGCCTGACATGGGACTCAATCCCGGGTCTCCAGGATCACACCCCAGGCTGCAAGCGGCGCCAAACCACTGCGCCACGGGGGCTGCCCAGATGTAAAATATTTTAATTGTAATTTTGCACACAAACTATAGCAGAAAATCAGAACCAAAATCTTTGGAAATACCAGTCAGAAGTAAGGAGAAAATAAAGTATTAAGTTTTATCTCTAATTACACACTACTAAGATCTGATCTTGGCACTCTCTAGGTGAATATTTTCTTAATCAACTCAAGTCAAAATATAGAAAAAAAAAACCGTATCAAAATTATAGACACAGGAAGGGTAACAAAGGCACAGGATAATAGGAACCAAAATGCCTCCTCTGGAACAATGGACAGAAACTGGATTTATAGAAAGAAAATAGGAGTGTAAAAAGAGTCCAACACAGAGAATCAGAAAATCAACCAATCAAGAATGAAGACTTGGGTTAATCGCAGCTCTAGAGAAAAAGACCTAGAGGGGAGCTTACTGCCAGACAAGTATAAACTAACCCTGAAAGTGGATATGAAAAGAAAGAATTATTTTAAAGCAGCAAGGGTGGAAACTAAGTGGTAAGCTCCCCAAGGGAAGGGGTCATTTTGAATTCCTTAGTCACTTATTTCCAGGACTAAATACAGTATCTGGATCAGACCATAACTGACAAACTACCGCATCCAGAGGAGATGCCCAACATAGTAAAAGGTTTAGAAAGCACACTTCATAAGAAGTGGCTGGGGGGAAAAACTGTTTAGTCTGGAAAAAACTTAAGTGGGACAAAATAATTCCAGAAAAGGAATTATCCTTGCTGTCAACCGGTCAAAAGTTTAAAAAAAAAAATCTAAAAACCAAAAACGTATTTAATTAAAAGGAGCAATCCTACCAAGAAGGGACAAAGGTTGACTTGTTAGTCAAGATACCTGATAATGAAGACTGTTTTGCTTAGGATCAAGCACAGCACTGGGAGAATAGGTCATCAAATCTAGCTGTAGTCACTCACTTCCTGTTTGGCCAAGGGCAAATGACATCACCTCTCCACTTAAACTGAAAAACAGTAATTTAAAATACCAATATTATAGGAGTATAATTTAAATTAATTAACTGCAAAATGCCTTGGAAATTTATGTGATAATGAAAACTGCATTCTCCTACTTTACATATACACTAAGGTTGAACAGTTAAGTAAATATAAATAACAAGAGCCAAGTTTCTCACGGTCAGAAAAAGAAGTTACAAATAAGCAAGGAAAAGAATGCTAGAAGGAATCTATGGTACTGGACTAGAGTCAGAGAGACCAGTATGACAACATCATATTTATATACTGATAGCTATGGAAATAAACATAGATATGTGTCAACCTGGGTCAGCATACAAACAGGTATTTCCTAGGTCTGCCCTCTAAGACGACCTACAAGCAGTGATAGCCCAGTAGCAGTGTACATCCAGTTCATTTAGAAACCAGATCTGAGTTTCTAAATATTTTTCTCCAATAAAAGAAACCAAGGCTCCTTGGAAAAATGATTTTTTTTTCCTGGGGGCTGGGGCAAGGAAAATACAAGATGAGGCTGGAGCATCTTGCAGCACCAGAAAGTAAGCTCCAAAAAAAAAAAAAAAAAAGAAAGAAAGAAAAAGAAAAAAAAGAAAAGGGAAACATATCAAAAGAACATAAGTGCCAAATGGCCAAAGCCAAAAGAATGTAAGCAATAAAGTACTGTATTGGATTACAACCCAAAGGAAAAAATAAGTATTCATAAATCCATACAGATACAAATGAATAAATTTGGGGAGGGGCATGTACAAATCTTACTCAGAATTCCAAATAATAAATGTAGAAGGAATGAGGGATATAGAAAATCACTACTACAGTTACACAGCAATTGCCACTGCAGGCAAATTTCATCCATGAATGCTAAAATTAGTGGATGAAATTTAGATCTCTGTAGAGCCTCAGAGAACCTCCCCAAAATATTTATTCATTACTGTGGGTGATTCTAACATAGGCTCCCAGGATACCTGGCGACTCAGTGGTTGAACATCTGCCTTTGGCTCAGGTTGTGATTCCGGGATCAGGTCCCACATCGGGTTCCCTGCATGGAGCCTGCTTCTCCCTCTGCCTATGTCTCTGCCTCTTTCTCTGTGTCTCTCATGAATAAATAAAAATCTTAAAAATAATAATAATAATAACCTAGGCTCCCAAATTTTTCAATACTGATCCCTTCAGGAGGTAGAGTTTAATTCCCTTCCTCCAGAAATGGGCTTGACTTAGTGACTTATTTCTAGCTTCTAACAAATAAAGTAAGGAAATGGAAAAATAATCACTTTAGTGAAACCAGGTAGATATTACCTTAATCAAGTTATCAACGTTAACATCAGTAGTAAGTCACTTTGCTATCAGGTATCCCCTGATATGCAATATGATGTAACAAGAAAGGGCATACCATCTCTATGGTACTCTCCCTCAAAATGCCTAAGTTCAGGGTAATCATGAGAAAATACCAGAAATCCCAATTCAGAAACATTCTGCAAATAACTGCTACTCAAAGGTGTCAAGGAGAGAAAGGCAAGGAGAGACTAAGAAACTTTCACAGATTGTCAGAAACCAGGGAAACAGGACACCTGAATGGAATGTGGCATCCTGGATCAGATCCTGTAACAGAAAAAGGGTTATCACTGGGGAAAAATTAGGGAAAGGAGAGGAAAGCTTATAATCTAGTTAAAGTAATCTTTTCTTTTTTAAAAGATTTTATTTATTTATTCATGAGAGAGAGAGGCAGAGACACAGGCAGAGGAGAAGCAGGCTCCATGCAGGGAGCCCGATTCGGAACTTGAACCCGGGACTCCAAGATGCCGCCCTGGGCCTAAGGCAGGCGCCAAACCGCTGAACTACCCAGGGATCCCCAAGTTAAAATAATCTTAAACTAATATTGATTTCCTAATTTTTTAAAAGATTGTATTTATTTATTCATGAGACACACACAAAGAGAGGCAGAGACATAGGTAGAGGAAGAAGCAGGCTCCCTATGGGTAGGTAGCCCAATGCAAAACTCGATCCCAGGATTGCGGGCCACAACCTGAGCCAAAGGCAGACACTCCAACCACTGAACCACACCCAGATGCCCCTGATTTCCTAATTTTAATAAATGTATCATTATATAAGATGTTAACATTAGGAAAATTATACGGAAATTCTGTAATGTTTTTACAATCTTCTGTAAATCTAGAATTATTTGAAAATAAATTGTTTTTTAAACTGCCTTCTTGCAAAGTCAGAAAGTGAAGAAAAGCAATACATTTAAAAGAAATTTAAATACAGGGATGCCTGGGTGGCTCAGCGGTTGAGCATCTATCTGCCTTTGGCTCAGGGCATGATCCCGGGAATCAAGTCCCGCGTCAGGCTCCCCATGGGGAGTCTGCTTCTCCCTCTGCCTGTGTCTCTGCCTTCTCTCTGTCTCTCATGAATAAATAAATAAAATCTTAAAACAACAACAACAAAAAAAAACTTTAAATATATGCAAACTGATAAGATAGGTTTTATGGTGAGAAGACTAACTTTTCAGGCTGCCTGGGTGGCTCAGTCTGTTGGGTGTCAGACTGGATCATGATCTCAGGGTCATGAGATAGAGCCTGGCAGAGTCCACTTGGGATTCTCTCTCTCTCTCTCTCTCTCTCTTCCCCCCTCCCTCTGCCCCTTGAAATGCACAGACTCTGAAATAAAATCTTAAAAAAAAAAAAAATTTAACTTTACTACCACATAAAGAAACACCAAAGTAAGCTGAATTGACTTTTGAACTCAGAATTTAATGACATACAGGGGTGCCTGGGTGGCAGAGTGGGTCAAGCCTCCTCTTCTTCTCTTGGTTTAAGCTCAGGTCAAGATCACAGGGTCATGAGATTGATCCCCAAATCCCTCTGCACTCAGTACAGAGTATGCTTAAAACATGCTTCTCCCTCTCCCTCTGCCCCACCCCCGGCTCCCTCTCTCTCCAAAAATAAATTAATTAAACAAAAATTTAAGGGCATACAAAACAATTCCCATCAAGTCTGTATTGAGAGATTAACCCTAGAGAGCTCTAAAAGGGTGATGAATATGATCCCCCATATATGTCAGTTTGCTTTATCCCCTTTCTTGACCATACTTGTCCTCAACACATTCCTAGCAGTAAATCCACAGGAACCTGGTTCTATTTTTTTTTAATATTTTATTTATTTATTCATGAGAGGCACACACAGAGAAAGAGAGAGAGAGAAAGAGAGAGGCAGAAACACAGGCAGAGGGAGAAGCAGGCTCCATGCAGGGAGCCTGACATGGGACTCAATCCCGGGTCTCCAGGATCACACCTCTGGCTGAAGGTGGTGCTAAACCACTGAGCCACTGGGGCTGCCCCAGGAACCTGGTTCTAAAAGTGCCATTTATAAGAACAAAGTAAAATCAGTGGTATTTACTCAGTTTCTTTTTAAAATTGACCAAATCAAATGAACCACCAGATGACTTCCATTAGGTCAAAATGTTCCTCAGATTTTCTTGCTTTTTAAGGAAAAATAAAGCCTACTCATCAACTAACCATGGTTAATATTTTTTAAAAAGGGATCCCTGGGTGGCACAGCGGTTTAGCACCTGCCTTTGGCCCAGGGCCCGATCCTGGAGACCCGGGATCGAATCCCACGTCGGGCTTCCGGTGCATGGAGCCTGCTTCTCCCTCTGCCTATGTCTCTGCCTCTCTCTCTCTCTCTCTCTCTCTCTGTGACTATCATTAAAAAAAAAAAATTTTTTTTTTAATTTTAAAAGAAGAGGGGTACCTGGCTGGCTCAGTTGGCAGAACATGCAACTCTTGGCATGAGCTCCATGTTGGGAGAAGAGATTACTTAAGAAAATAATAATTTTAAAAAGAAGAAAGAAAAAAAGGAAAAGGAGGAGAAGGAAAAGAGGAGTAGAAAGAGGAGGAAAGGGCAGCCCCGGTGGTGCAGCGGTTTGGTGCCGCCTGTAGCCTGGGTGTGATCCTGGAGACCCGGGATCGAGTCCCACATTGGGCTCCCTGCATGATGTCTGCTTCTCCCTCTCCCTCTCCCTGTGTCTCTGGCCCTCTCTCTGAGTCTATGAATAAATAAATAAAAATCTTTAAAAAAAAAAAAAAAAAGAGAGGAGGAAAGAGAAAATCAATGCCTCAAATATGAAGGGTCAAGAACAAAAATTTCAAGAGACAGGGGAATCCCTGGGTGGCTCAGTGGTTTAGCGCCTGCCTTCAGCCCGGGGTGTGATCCTGGAGTCCCAGGATCGAGTCCCACATCAGGTTCCCTGCATGGAGCCTGCTTCTCCCTCTGCCTGTGTCTCTGCCTCTCTCTCTCTCTCTCTCATGAATTAAAAAAAAAAAAATTTTTTTTTTTCAAGAGACAAAGGATGAATCACAAAATTCAAAAACAAAATCGGTAAAAAGAACAAGACACTGAAAT
Organism: Canis lupus dingo; assembly: GCF_003254725.2. Classification (NCBI taxonomy): domain Eukaryota; kingdom Metazoa; phylum Chordata; class Mammalia; order Carnivora; family Canidae; genus Canis; species Canis lupus. The sequence goes on along the minus strand of NC_064262.1, from coordinate 41,166,092 downwards.
CAGGAAGACCCCTCTCTCTGGGACGCCTGGGTGGCTCAGCCGTTGGCGCCTGCTTTTGGCCCAGGGCGTGATCCTGGAGTTCTAAGATCAAGTCCGGCATCAGGCTCCCTGCATGGCACCTGCTTCTCCCTCTGTCTCTGTCTCTGCCTCTCTCTCTCTCTCTCATGAATGAATAAATAAAATCTTAAAAAAAAAAAAGGGAGGGATCCCTGGGTGGCTCAGCGATTTCGCGTCTGCCTTTGGCCCAGGGCACGATCCTAGAGTCCCGGGATCGAGTCCCACATCGGGCTCCCTGCATGGAGCCTGCTTCTACCTCTGCCTGTGTCTCTGCCTCTCTCTCTCTATGTCTATCATAAATAAATAAAAATAAATCTTAAAAAAAAAAAAAAGAACTAATTCTGACTAAAGCTAAGTCACCTATCTTGATGTGGGTGAGAGGTTCAAACCACACAAGCCCCTCTTCCCACAAGGGAATACTCACTTCCACACACCCACATACACACACACACACACACCCTATAACCAAAATGAAAAACACAAGGCAGTATCATTCCCAGCTCTCAATTCATTTCAAGCAATCCTGGGAAACCTGTCCTACTCTTAAAGCCAGAGTATGTGATTAATTAAAAGTTTTCATATCCTCAATAAAAAATAAAAATAAAGCTAAGCCACCCAGACGTAAAATCCAAGTGCTTCCTTCAGTGTCAGCAAACAATGGAAAATGACTTTGGGACATCTGGGTGGCTCAGCGGCTGAGCATCTGCCTTCCGCTCAGGGCATGATCCTGAGGTCCTGGAATAGAGTCCTGAGAGGAGCCTGCTTCTCCCTCCACCTATGTTTCTGCCTCTGTCTCTCATAAATAAATAAATAAAATCTTAAAAAAAAAAAAAAAAAAGATGACTTTTTAATATGTAAACTTTCAAATTTGAGAATTTTAACACAGGTAAAAATGTGCTAAGATGACAAATATATGAAAGATGGTTAGGGCAGCCTGGGTGATTCAGTGGTTTGGGGCCTGCCTTTGGCCCAGGGTGTGATCCTGGAGACCCGGGATTGAGTCCTGCATCAGGCTCCCTGCATGCTGGAGCCTGCTTCTCCCTCTGCCTGTGTCTCTGCCTCTCTCTGTGTCTCTCATTAATAAATAAATAAAAATCTTAAAAAAAAAAAAAAAAAGAGAGATGATTTAAAAATTTTTGAGATGGAGTGAGAAAATGTTTTTAGAATCCTCCCAGCACTGTCAAACATTAATGTATGCATTTCTTCAATGGGAAATGGGAGACTCACTAGGATTCAGTAACTTGATGAAAACATTCCCTAAGAACATGCAGGGCCCTTAGTCCCCATTCTATAATCAATTGCCTTTTTATTACTGATTTGTCTGCCCAGAAACAAAGATTTACTAGCCAGTGGATAATTAATTCCAATTGTGTACAGGGCACTTTATACTTTCAGTGTCAGTAAACTAGTATCTGGTTTATCAGTCTCTGGTGAGATTACTTTTCATGAATAAATTCTCAAGTGCTTAAATCACCCCTGTGTGAACCAAAAATTTCACAGTTTCTGAACTACTGTTGGGGGGGGGGGTCAGAGAGACCTTGATGTGGATGCCAGTTCTGCCACACAACTATCTGTGTGACCCCTTATTCCTATCAGTCTCAATTTCCCCATCTGTAAACAAATACCTACGACTCGGTGCCTGGAAGATGGCAAGTGCTCAAAAGGTGATTAGCTCTATTATTTTTAAGCCAAATTGGAGAGGAAGACCACCACTGATGTAGAAGCATTTCATCTGAAAAGGAGAAGTCTGGACCATCAAACCACTTCATTGGAAAGACCCCCTGAAGAGAGATGTCCCATTCCAGAAAGGTGAGAAGAGCAAAGTTATAAAGCTTCAAGTAAAGTACCTGCTGCACTGTAAGGTTCTCGCTTAGCAACTCCAATGTTGTCTACCAAACACCCAGCCAGTAATAGTTAGAGCATGACAACTGTTCACTCTAAATCCATGTGCTCAGCTTGGATTCAGAACTGATTTATAAAAATAGCTGTTGCTGCTGCTCTTTGAATCTCTTTGAGCTGATGACTGGGCAGTGTTACCCTATAGGCCTAGAGCAGCTGTATTCCCTCACCACACCCATTTCTCTGCCTACCCAGCCGAGCTGACGGCACCCCCCCCTCCCAACGCTGCAGTAAACTATTCTCCCTCTTCCTGGGCTGAGTGAGCAAATTACAAGCACAAATATCCCCTGATGCAATGCCACAACCATCCCTGGGAAAGAGCAGAGGCAGTTGCCAAAAGCACAACAGCAGGGAAACTGGGCGGGGGAGAGAGAGAGAGAGAGAGAGAGAGACAGCAAGAAACACTGCAATGCTATGCAGCCAGGGAGAGCGAACCGAGAGGCCCTGGGGAGCAATAGTGTAACTGAACCAGAGGAGGGAAAGGAGAAAGGGGGTTTCCAGGAGAAAGCTGGGTAACACTAACCTTCCCGAGAAGCACGTTTCACACCCGGGTCTGGGTCCTAAAACACAAACCTAAGCATAATGACTGCCTCTTCCCAAAAGTAGCAAATGTATTTAATTTACACGTTCCTGGGTGGAAGCAAAAAAAAAAAAAAAAAAAACCAACGTTCCCCCACGAGGTAATTTCACCAAAAAAAAAAAAAAGAGCTCGGGCAACACCCTAGCGGAGAAACCTGGTCCAAGTGCTAAATCACAATCTCAGCTGTGGGTAACGTTCCCAACTGCCCCCTCCAGGTCCCTGTCCCAATCCTCCCGTCCCCACCCTTGCCGCGACGGCTTCGCCCGCCCTGCCGCAGCCAGACACAACGCCAGTCCCCCAACAGTGCCAGAGGGAACGCTCGCAGGGAGCCCAGGCGGCGGCCCGGTTCTTCGGACCGCCCCTCAGCCCCGCCCGTAACCCCGGACGGGGCACGCCACTTCACATCAGCCCCACCTCAACTGACCCCCCCTAAATCTCAGGGAATGACCTTTGAGATCGCCTGCGTCCCCGAGCCCCACCCAGGGCCGCAGACCGCAGACGACCCCCGCTCTGCGGGCGCAGCCCCATCCAGAGCCTGAGGCATGCCGCTCGGCCCCACGCTCCAGACGCCCGAAGCCGCGGTCCTCTCAGCCCGCTTGGCCCCAAGGGCACCCCGGAGAGCGCCCCGAAGCCTGGAAGACCCCGCCCGCAGGCCCCCCGCCCGGCCGCCGCCGCGTCCCCCAGGCCCCCGGCCACCGCCCTCCCCCGCCTCAGGCGGGCCCCGCTGGGTCCCGGGCGGCCGCGGGGCGCGGCGCGGGCAGCCCCCGGGACAGTGGGGAGGCCGCCCCTCCGATCGGGCCCCGCCTGTCGCCGCACCTACCCGCGGCCGCTGCGCCGGAGCCGGAGCCGGAGGGAGCCGGGAGAGGGCCGGGAGGAGCCGGGAGGAGCCGGGAGAAGTCGGGAGGAGCCGGAGCCACCGAGCGAGCCCGTGGGGCGGGGCGCAGGGAGGCTGCCGCTTCCTCGTCGCCCTCTTGAGGGCCGGCGCGAGGGAGGGGCGTCACCGCCGCCTATCCCGCGGGCGCCGCTGCTCGGACCAATGAGCCCGGCGAGGGGGCGGGCGAAGGGCTGCGGCGGGCCAATGGGCGGCGGCCCCGCCGCCTCGACCTCGGCGTGGTAGCGGCGCGAGCGGAGGGCCGTTGGGGGCGAGGGACGCATGGGGGCTTCAGACTACCGCCTCCCGCCCGCCGGCGCCCGGGCGGCGGGCGGGCAGACCGACCGTGGCCGCGGCTCTGTGGTGGACGTCGCTTCCTTTCAGAACTTGGGTGCCTGAAGCAGGGAGGATGCGAGCGGCCGGGCACACGCGGCCGGCCCGGGCCTCCCCGCCCGCGGGGCCCGCGAGCTCTGTGACGTAACCTGGGCGGGGCGCGGGGCGGGGCCTGGGGCGCGGGCCCCAGGTCGCGGGAAGGAGCCGTGGGGGGGCGACTGGGCGGCGGCAGTGGGGCCCCTCGGGGCCGCGCTGCCACCGGCCGCAAATGACGTGGCTGGCCCAAGTTGAAATGTGCCGTGGGTGTACAATGCGCATCGGATTTCTGAGACTTAGTACCAAAAAGATGTAAAATAAAATATTCATAGTTTTATATTGGTTATAAACTGGGTAATTGATTACAAAATTGATTACCGTTTTGGATATATTTGGCTACATAAGATCCATTTAAGATAATTTCAGGACCCCTGGGTGGCTTACTGGTTGAGCATCTATTTGCCTTTGGCTCAGGTCGTGATCCCGGGGTCCTGGGATCCAGTCCGGTGTCATGCTCCCCATAGACAGCCTGCTTCTCCCTCCGCCTGTGTCTCTGCCTCTCTCTCTGTGTATCTCTTATGAATAAATAAATAAAATCTTTTAAAAATCATAATAATTTCATGTTGTTTTGTTGTTGTTGTTGTTGTTTGCCTTTTAAAATGTGGCCACTAGATGGGATCCCTGGGTGGCGCAGCGGTTTAGCGCCTGCCTTTGGCCTAGGGCGTGATCCTGGAGACCTGGGATCGAATCCCACGTCGGGCTCCCCGTGCATGGAGCCTGCTTCTCCCTCTGCCTATGTCTCTGCTTCTCTCTCTCTGTGTGTGTGACTATCATAAATAATAAATAAAAAAAAAATTAAAAAAAAAATAAAATGTGGCCACTAGAAAACTTAAAATTACTATTTGGGTCACGTTATACTTCTGGATAGCAGAGGTCCAGAAGGAAAAGTGATGGCTAATGCCTACTGAGTACTTACTATATTAGGAACTCTTATAAGTATGTGACACCTAATAACTCATTTAGCTCTCAACAATGCTTTACAATTGGTGTTAATGTTCTCATCCTCATTTTACAGATGAGAAACAAACACAGAATTTGGTGATTGACCTAATGACAGCAAGCCAGTAATTAAGACAGTGGCAATTTAACTCAGGCAACCAGGCAATGGGGCCAGGTAGTCAACCTCTAGAGCAAGTTGGGTACCAGAAAGAACACTGGATTTAGTTGAAAGCCCTGGACCTTGAGTCCCTTTGTACAAATCTGGAAACTGCTACTTACAAGTTATGTGAGCTTGTGGGAGATACTTAATATATGTACCTCAGTTTCCTCAACTGTAAAATGGAAATAGTGGGACCTACTTTATTAGGGTTGCTAGGCGGTTCGCATGTGTTGATATATATCAAGGGCTTAAATCGGTGCCTAGCACTTAGCAAGTATTTACAGAGTACTACTCATAATGACTATGAAGGAGTGTTTATAGCCTATACAAATATAAAGGAATGAAGAGTAGAAGGGTAAGTGGAAAAGTCATAGTATTATGAATTTGGAGCCCTGGAAAGAAATTTAGTCTCGTCACAGGGAACTGAAATGACCAATCTAGGTCATAGACCAATTCATGAGGCAGGTGTTGTGGGACCAAACTCAAAGCTTCTCTGCTCTCTCACACCCAGACTCCAAAGCAGGAGAACTACCACCGCAAGCCTGAATTCATTCATCCAACAGACGCTGTGTGAGTACTAGCACATCAGGAAGGGCTACATGGTGAGGGTCAGTTATAAAAAAAAATAGATAAAATAGGCTTCCTGTCCTAGTGAAATTAGTGTTACTTCACACAAAAGCCCACAAATGTTTGTCCAGGCATGAACTTAACTGTTATAAAGGAAACACAGGTGGATGCTAAAAAGTTACTCTGATCCTATCTGCTGCCTAGAGTAATCAGCCCCACTGCCTGTCCCAGGCTTCAAGAGTGGAATTAGCTTTGAGCTCCTTAAAAGTCAGTTGGCTAGGGGTGGGTGCCTGGGTAGCTCAGTTGGTTAGGTGTCTGCCTTCCACGTGATCCCAGGGTCCTGGGATTGAGCCCTACATCGGGCTCCCTGCTCAGCCAGGAGTCTACTTCCCCCTTTCTCTCTGTCCCTCCCCCTGCTTGTGCTGTCTTACTCTCTCTCAAAAAATACATAAAATATTTTTTTTAAAAAGTCATATGGCAAAGAAAATTCAAAAGTGTTGGAATCTTTATTCTTTTTTTTTTAATCTTTTTATTTATTTATGATAGTCACAGAGAGAGAGAGAGGCAGAGACACAGGCAGAGGGAGAAGCAGGCTCCATGCACCGGGAGCCCGATGTGGGATTCGATCCCGCGTCTCCAGGATCGCGCCCTGGGCCAAAGAAAGGCGCCAAACCGCTGCGCCACCCAAGGATTCTTATTCTTTTTTTAAAAAGATTTTATTTATTTTCTGCACACATGTGCACACCTGAGACACAGAGAGAATGAGCAGGGAGAGGAGCAGAGAAAGAAGCAGACTCCCCTTCTCCAGGGCATACCCATCCTCTTGCACCCCTTCTATGCCTCTTCATTACAGCACAGACCATATATGTGGAATTATTCCTGTAAACATGGATCTACCCTAATAGATTGTTTCTCAAAGTATGGTTCATTCTGTTTCCGACCTCCAGTGGGAGAGAACATTCCCTCTATTGCAGAGTACCCAGGATGAAAAACATAGAACCTTAGCAACAGAGTTGGAAGGGATCTTAGCAAACATCGAGTCTTATGTCTAAGGATATATTCTCAAGGCTCTACAAGTTCACAGTAAGGTATTTTAGGGTTATCTAATATATGTATTATCCATGAAAAGTATGCTTTATATTTATTCATCCAAATTTGACCAAAATGTTGGCCAGGACACAGACATGAGCAGAACCCAATGGCTTACCGTAGAGACTGCCCTACAGTTTTAACATAAACGTCTTTAGTGACTTTCCATTGCATTAAAATCCTGAAAATGATTTTCAAGACCCTGTGCAATGATGCTGTCTCTCTGGCTCACCTCCTCATCTGCCTTATATCTCACTATGAGCAACATCATCTGCCTTCCTTGTTTCTTCAACTTTCTCTTCTCAGGACCTTCCTCATGCCATTTCCCCTGCCTATCCTAATTTGTAGGTAATTCAATTTTCTGCATAGAAAATTGGGGGAGAGCTACATACTATTATAATTAATAAGAGTTCAGCAAGGTTATTGCATATAAAGGTAATATACAAGAAGTAATAACATTTCTATATACCAGTAATCACTTGCAAAATGTGATAGAAAAAAATAAAATTTATATAATGTATATAATTGTTAGAATTAATCTAACAATAGGGTTGTAAGACATATATAGAAAAATGTTATAAAAATTTTATTTATTTTTAGTTTTTTGTTTTGTTTTCAAGAAAGAGAAAGAGCACAGAGGAGAGGAGCAGAGGGAGAGGAAGAGAATCCTAAGCCGGCTCCACACCCAGCACATAACCTGATTCAGGGCTTGATCTTAGGACCTTGAGATCATGACCTGAGCTAAGATCAAGAATTGGACATTTAGGGACGCTTGGGTGGCTCAGTGGTTGAGTGTCTGCCTTTGGCTCAGGGCATGATCCCAAGGTCCTGGGATCGAGTCCCACATCGGGCTCCCTGCAAGGAGCCTGCTTCTCCCTCTTCCTATGTCTCTGCCTCTCTCTCTGTGTCTCTCATGAATTAATAAATAAAATCTTAAAAAAAATTTCACACTTAACTGACTGAACTACCCAGGCACTCCAAAACTTGACACCTTTTAGAAGAAGATATGTTTATGGAGATACCTTGATGCTCTCAAGGTAGGAATTTCTGGCTGAAATTTCCTGATACCAACGCTTGTCAGGTAAATACACAACTTTTACATACCAGTTATTGTCATGATTTATGACATTTATGTTAGAATTCCATGGAGGAGGGAAATAAAAGTACATGGATTAGGATTTGAATAGGATAAGGTCGGGATCCCTGGGTGGCGCAGCGGTTTGGCGCCTGCCTTTGGCCCAGGGCGGGATCCTGGAGACCCGGGATCGAGTCCCACGTCAGGCTCCCGGTGCATGGAGCCTGCTTCTCCCTCTGCCTGTGTCTCTGCCTCTCTCTCTCTCTCTCTGCATGACTATCATAAATAAATAATAAAAAAAAAAAATTGAATAGGATAAGGTCATAGAAGTAAGAGCCAGAAGGGTCTTTTGGGGTCATTTAGCCCAAAACTTTTTCAAGTGAGGCAACTGAGACATGTTGAAGACCCACAAAAAAGTGGCAAAATCCAGACTTGAACCTACTCTCTGATTTTCAGGGAGGAGTTTGTTGCACTCACCACTTCTTTATCTGTAAAATGCTGTAGCATAGGAGTGCCTGACTGACTCAGTCAGAGGAGCATGGGACTCTTGATCTCAGGGTTATAAGTTCAAGCCCCATGTGGAGTGTAGAGATTACTTTTAAAAATAAAATAGGGGGATCCCTGGGTGGCGCAGCGGTTTGGCGCTTGCCCTTGGCCCAGGGCGCGATCCTGGAGACCCAGGATCGAATCCCACATCGGGCTCCCGGTGCATGGAGCCTGCTTCTCCCTCTGCCTGTGTCTCTGCCTCTCTCTCTCTCTGTGACTATCATAAATAAATAAATAAATAATTAAAAAAAAAAGTTTAAAAAAATAAAATAAAATAGGGATGCCTGGGTGGCTCAGTGGTTAAGTGTCTGCCTTTGGCTCAGGGCCTGATCCTGGAGACCCGGGATCGAGTCCCATGTCAGGCTCCCTGCATGGAGCCTGCTTCTCCCTCTACCTGTATCTCTGCCTCTCTCTTTCTGTGTCTCTCATGAATAAATAAATAAATAATTTTTTAAAAAAGAAAATCTTAAATAAATAAAATGATGTAGCATAGTGATACAGCATGGACTAAACATTATGAACTAAAAACTCAAAAGCTACCTCCTACTTACTTACCTATCCTGATTCCTTTGCAATTAGGATAGCTATGTGCCTCATTGATTGGAGCTTTTAAGTCTATAAAAAGACAAACTCAGGGGCTTCTGGGTGGCTCAGTTGGTTGAGTGGCCAAATCTTTATCCAGCTCAGGTCTTGATCTCAGGGTTGGGAGCTTAACCCTACATTGGGCTCCATGCTGGGAGTGGAGCCTACTTAAAAAAAAAAAAAAAAAAAAGACAAACTCAGCTACCTGGAATACAGGCACACTGCCTAGAGGTGATATAGCTATTTTATCACAGTAAGGACAAAAGCCATGGGCTGAGAGTGAGGAGTAGGAAGACAGGAGGAGACTGGGTCCTTAGGATCCTTCAGCAGCTACACTCCCCCTCTGGACATCCTATAAAAGTAAGTAAAGTAACCCCTATCTCTTAAGCCATCATTAGTCAATAAATCTCCATTGGTGTAAGCCACCATTAGTCTCTCTTATTTGCTGCCATATGCAATCTGACCTGGCACATGGAGTAAAAGCCCTGGACTGTAAATCAAGAAACCCCATTATAGTCCCAGATCTGCCAGAAACAAGCCGTGTGGCCTTGGGCAAACCATTTCCCATCTCTGAGCCTAAGGTTCCTCATCTGCATCAGGGGAAGTAGAACATGATGATCTTTTCACCCTCATTTTCACAGTGCTTTCATTCACTGTGCATGCTACTTAATATGCAATGTGGGACTTCCTTTCCCTGGAAATAAGACTACTTCTTTCAAGGTTCACTAAGTGTTTCCTTGTTCCTATAACTGCAGGACTAGTTACAAAGACCTGTCCCCTTCAAGTGGATGTGATGAAATACACACTTTGGGGGCATTCCCTATACACAAATCCCCCTCACTGGATCCTTATTCCCTCTTCCTTTGATTAGTTTCATTCATCCATCCATTCCTAGAAGGAGCTCACAGGGGGTTCTGCTCTCAAAGTAACGGAGCACTGTGCCCACCTCTGCCCTAAACTTACTACATAATATCTCCTCTTGGGGCCTCAAACTCATGGTTTGTTAAATAAGAAAGTTGCAGACCCTCAATGGGCACTTCAAGCCCCGAATTTGGAGACTAAATTATACCTTCTCAATTTCATCTCACTTTGGGATAGTGCTTCCCCAGTTACTAAGTGTTTTTGCTATCTGGTGTTGTAGGTTAGTCTTTCTAGAACTCTAAGATAGGGAGGGCTTTTATTATCATCCATATTCTGAAGTTAAAGAAATAGATAAAGGGATGTGGAGTGATATGCCCAAGATCACACAATTAGTAAGCGGTAGATCTGGAACTAAAAACCACAATATTTGATTCCTTCCTCGGTACTCTTTCCATTACACTATGATTTTTTTTTTTCTCTTTTCCTTTTCTCTCCAGGATCCACTTCCTGGCTACAAATCACAACTGCTCTTAGCTGTAACTCCAAGATTGCTCAGGGTAATGCCCTCAGCTGTAGGCACTTGGCAGTCTCCCCAGATACTTGAGTTTCCCTCAATCCTTCTTCCATCTACTGTCCTGATTCCAATAAAACCCCTGGTTTCTTCCCAATTCTGACTCCAAGTATCCCATCCCATCTAAGGCTCCACTGGATACATCAATGTCTTAAACCATGGACTGGCTCTATGCAAGCCAATGTACTTGAGGCAACTCTCATTTTGGTTCTGTTACTCTTCTTCACCTCACTCTTCACTCCATCCAACCTCTAATTCATCATCTGAAATCCCTAAAAAGATGGGACGTGGTCAAAGAAGATGGGAACCAAGAGGTCTTTTGAGATTTTCCAGTCCAAAGGCCAAACAGAAACTGTAAATGATGAAGCTGATCGGTTATAATATAAAAGGGGAGATAGTCGCCTGGGTGACTCAGTCAATTGAATATCAGACTTTCAGTTTTGGCTCAGGTCATGATCTCATGGATCATGGGAATAAGCCCCACACTGGGCTCCGAGCTCAATGCGGAATCTGCTTGGAGATTCTCTCTCCCTCTCTCTCTCTGCCCCTACCCCCTCTCACACACACGCTCTCTCTCTCAAATAAATAAATAAATCCTTAAAAAAAAAAAAAAGAGTGGGTTGGGGACTGTGGGGAGCAGCAGAGCACATACTCCAACTCCAGTCAATTACTACCAGTTGCTGGAAATGTGTACCCCTTATGGTCAGAAAAGATGGAGCCAAATTTTTATGTGCAGTATTCTGGTTGCTGACTGTCAGAAACTAAGTAAACATTTTTTGAAATACCCCGTAGAGGCATCTGGGTGGCTTAGTCGATTAAATGTCTGAATTTGGCTCAGGTCGTGATCTCAGGTTCTCTGGATCGAGCCCTGCGTCAGGCTCCTGGCTCAGCCAGGAGTCTGCTTCTCCCTCTCCCTCTACTCCTCCCCGTACTTGTTCCCCCTCTCTCTCTCCTTCTGTTAAATTAAATTAAACAAACAAACAAACAAACAAACATGTAGGACAAATATATTTGTGGACTGGTAGCTCTTGGGTTACCAATTTGCAGCCTCTGCTCTGGTCCAAAGCCATCACCCCATGGATAAGGAGGCTGACATCATGCAGCAGATCAGCAGGAGAGAGGGAGGCAGAACCAAATCTCAGACCTACTCAGAGTTCACCATCATCACTCACAAGCCGAAAAGCAACTCTGGCTGATTTAACAAGCCTCTAGTAAGAGCCTGTTCTGGGAAAGATGTTCTGACTGGAAACAATGATGAAAGGATTCTTTTAGAAAATGTCTGCTTTAGCTCCTTGGCAGTTTTTCACTTAGCTTGGGATCACACATTTGGCAGGTTGGGACAAACTATCATACTTAGGAAAGAGATGCTCACATCCATGGAGTTCTTGTGGGCACAGTCCACACTGACTGAATTAGGATTCCAGGGATTTTGCAGGGGAGCATTTTGTAAACTTTTTTGGGGGGAAATAATTTCAAACTTATTGAAAGGTTGCAAGGATAAAGCACCCCTACATGGTGACTTTTAACCTCTAAATACTTCAGTGTATATTCCTAATAATAAAGATCCATCTTGGTACTCTTGGGTGGCTCAGTGATTGAGCCTCAACTTTTGGTTCAGGTCCTGATCCCAGGGTCCTAGGATCGAGTCGCATTGGGCTTCCTGCAGGGAGCCTGTTTCTCCCTCTGCCTATGTCTCTGCGTCTCCCTCTCTCTCCCTGTCTCTCATGAAATAATAAGTAAATAAATAAATGTCTTATAACCACAATACAGATACTCAATAAATTTATTTATTTATTTACTATTTATTTATTTATTTATTTTAGATTTTATTTATTAATCATGAGAGACATAGAGAGAGAGGAAGAGACACAGGCACAGGGAGAAGCAGGCTTCATGCAGGGAGCCCAATGCGGGACTCAATCCCAGGACTCTGGGATCATGCCCTGAGTCAAAGGCAGACACTCAACCACTGAACCACCTAGGCATCCCTCAACTTCAATAAATTTGATTTAACTCAGGAGTTTGATCTAATCTACCATCATATTCCAATTTTGTCACTTGACTCAGTAATGTCCCTGTTTTTTTTTTTTCTCCTCCAGAGTAGGATCCAGTGTAGGATCGAATATCACATTCAGCTGTTGTGGCTCTTTTGTTCCCATTAATGTGGAACATTTTCACAGCCTTTGCATATGTATGTGTGTATGTTTTATGACATTAACACTTTTGAAGAATACAGATCTCTATTTTTTTTAGAATGTATCCCATTTGGGTGTCTGATGTTTTCTCATGGTTAGATTCAGGTTATGCATCTCAGTCTGGAATACTGCAGAAGTGATGGCATGTCCTTTTCGTGGCATCATATCAGGAGGCATGGAGTGTCCAGCTGCCCCTCGCTAGTGATGTGAATTTTAGTTGAGTCATGATGTTTTCTAATTTCTCCAGTGTAGTGTTACTATATTTTCCCCTTGAAACTAATAAGCAATCTGTAGAGAGATGCTTTAAACATGCTTATACCATGCATCTTATCAAAATTATCTCCTATAGGGCAGTTCCGGTTGCTCAGCAGTTTAGCGCTGCCTTCAGCCCAGGGTGATCCTGGAGACCTGGGATGGAGTCCCACGTCGAGCTCCCTGCAAGGAGCCTGCTTCTCCCTCCCTCTGCTTCTCCTCTGCCTCTTCTCTGTGTCTGCCTCTCTCTCTCTCCCTCTCTGTCTCTGTCTCTCTCTCATGAATAAATAAATAAAATATATTTTTAAAATTATCTCCTAAAAAAAAATTATCTCCTAGATTTCACATCCATTCGTGAGTCTTGCCTAAAGCAGTGTCCACTGTGATGGTTGCACACTTGTCTGTCCACATTTACCTGTTGACACACAGCATTTTGAGGTAAACTATGCGCCTCCCATCTGGAGGGGTGCTGTTTGGGCCTCTGTCAAAGCATGGGAGATGGAGAGTTCTACCAGAAAATGTATTCTTGTCTAAAGGGAATAGAGGGAAGAGAGAGAGCCTACTTTGCATAGTCATTGAGAGTAGATAAAGGGTGCACTGTGACTATCACCCCAAAGGTTTCAGCTAAAGGAGCTTCAGAGAAGTAAAGCAGCATAGTGGAAGATGCTTCACACAATGTCACTTTCAAATTCTGTCTCTTCCCCTTCATCATGACCTCCAACAGCTCATCTGGACTCTCTTGGCCTGTTTCCTAACTTGTAATATGGGATAATTCTTAGCTCAGAGGCTCATTGGAAGATTAAAAGAAACAATGATCCTATGTTACTGGGCCCACAATGTGTTAAATGGGAGGTGCATATCATATGAAATACGGGAAAATTATGTTGTGCATGAATTATGTTTCATTTCAACAAATGTCTATGGAGAACCTACCATGTACCAAGGCATTGTGCTTGGAGCTAGAGACTAAGTAAATCAGTCCTCAAGAAGCTCACAATCCAGAGAAAGAAAAAGATAAACTTAATTCCACCTCTGGGTATTAAGCCAAGAAAATTAAAACGTATATCTACATAGATTTGTTCAAGAATGTTCACAGCAAAAATATTCTTTTTTTTTAACTGTAGTTGACAATGGGTAACTATATTCTTAATAGCTCCAAACAGGAAACAGCCCAGACATCTATCAACAGGTGAATAGATAAATGAAAATTATAGTACATCCATACAATAGAATACTACTCAGCAATAAAAAGGAACAAACAATTGCTTTCATGTAACAGTGAGTTTCAAAAACATGCTGAGTGAAAGAAGTCTTACGTAAGAGTAGTAAGAGTACACACTATGTGATTTCATTTATATGAAGTTCTAAAACAGGAAAAACCATCAGAAGAGTGGTTGCCTGGGGTGGAGGCAGGATGGAGGTTGCTAGGGAACTATCTGAGTGATGATAATATTCTATATGTTATTAGAGGTTGGATTATACAGATGTATGCACTTGTCCAAATTCAGCAAATATACACTTAAAATTTGTGTATTTCATTGTATTTGAATTTCATGTCCAAATAGAAAAGAACTGTTGGAGTACCTGGGTGGCTCAGTGAGCTGAGCATCCAACTCTTGATTTTGGCTCAGGTCATCATCTCAGGGTCATGAGATTGAGCCCAGCCTGTGGCTCTGCCCTTGGTATGGAGTCTTCTTGGGATTCTCTCCCTTTGTCCCTGCCCCTGCCCCTGCCCTTGCACGCTGCTCTCTCTCTCACTCTCTCTCAAGTAAATAAGTAAGTAAAATCTTTTTTTAAAAAATAGAAAAAAACTGGGGCACCTGGGTGGCTCAGTGGTTGAGGGTCTGCCTTTGGCTCAGGGCATGATCCTGGAGTCCCAGGATCAAGTCCCACATCAGGATCCTTGTATAGTGCCTTCTCTCTCTGCCTGTGTCTCTGTTTCTCTCTCTGTCTCTCATGAAAAAATAAATAAAATCTTAAAAAAAAAAAACAAAAACTGGGCAGCCCCGGTGACTCAGTGGTTTAGCGCTGTCTTCAGCCCAGGGCGTGATCCTGGAGACGTGGGATCGAGTCCCGCATCGGGCTCCCTGCATGGAGCCTGCTTCTCCCTCTGCCTGTGTCTCTGCCTCTCTCTCTGTGTCTTTCATGAATAAATAAATAAAATCTTAAAAAAAAAAAACTGTAAAAGAGATTGATTAATTGTATACATCTAGAAGTTTTTAAAGAGTAGTGTACTGATGTCTAGAATTTATTGTGACATGTATCAAAAAATATGGATTAATAATAAATGAATAGCAGCACGGAAAGATGAATAGATACATAATAAAAATAAGCTTGATAAAGTGTTAACAGTAGATACAAGATGCTAGAGAGGTGGGTGTTAACCATAAAATTCTTTCAACTTTGCTATACATTTGAACTGTTTCACAATAAAATGTCAGGGGTGATGAGATAATGCTGTATAAGTCAGACTTTGATAAATGGTATAGTAGAAAAATTGTTTCTGCTGGGGATGGATGGTAACAGGGGTCGAGGACAGTCTCCTAGAGAAGATTTCCAGGAAATGAGCCCAATAGAGAAGATTTTAAAGGCAGAGGAAGGAAAGGGGGGAAGAGGCATGCCAGTGGGAAAAAGATGGCAGTGGGAAAATGCAAGGTCCCTCCAGGAAGCTGCAAGCGGCAGGAGGGATTTTGAGGGCAGAGTGGCAGAAGAGGAGGCCAAGGCGCTGAACTGTGCCCAAGCTGGGACAGCCCTGAAAGATAGACAAAGGCATCTGGCTTTGACTCTGTAAACAATGGGGAGCCACTGAGCTGGATAGGCACACACACACACACACACGCACACACACACACACACGTGTGTGTGTGTGCGTGTGTGTGTGTGTGTGTGTGTGTGTTTAAGTCTTTGTCATCTAACAGCCAGGGTAGAGAAAGACCAGGGATAGAGCTAGCAGTGGGGAGAACAGCAAAGTAGGTGGTCAAAGTTTTCTACTACTTTTATTAGTCAACAATGAAGGCAATTTTTTGTGACAGAAAAAATGGTTAAGATGTAACCTTCCCCGAGGTGAGAAGTCTTTAAGTGAGTCAGGCAGATAATTCAGTTGGTCCTAATTCCCAGCTCTCTTGGAATTTTGATCTCCCTAAATCCTTCCTTTTTCCCTCTGAAGCAGTCAGCTGTCAGTTGACCTGCCCTCTGACCCTCAGCCACAGTCTAGAAGATGCAGCTCACCCTTCAGCAAGAACACACTGGGAGTTGGAACTCCTTGTCTGGAAATTGGCTGTGCTGGCCTGCTTGTCCTCCATGATTCTTCCAGTTTCAAGACTTCTCTATCCTGGTCTTCTTACACACAGCCTCCCAGGCTCTCAAACGTTCATTTTCCACCTCCCTAGTGGCAAGGAATAAGAGTTTTCAAACGTACATTTTCCCCTTGACTTGCAGGTGTCTTTTTGATCACAGTCCCATCATCTTACCTGTCCTATCTCCTTCTTCCCAGTCTAGACTGTCACTATCACTGTGGTATCCAGCTTCTCCAGCTCCTTCAGCTCCTGGCAGATCTGAGCTGGGCTTGAAAGAGCCCTGCTGGCATATCAGATGTCTCTGAGCCTCAGGGGCTGAATGTGTGAAAGAGCTGACAATTCCCACCTCCCTGGGGCCTGCACCTGGTTTCTCTCTTCCACGCCTTCCTTCCATTTCCCAAAGCTCAGAGCGGACATGTAGCGACTTACCTGGCTCCTCTTTGCTTAGTAGCAAAGTGTGTAGCGTCCTTACACCAGTCCCACAAGGACAGGACATAAATGCCACATGTTCTCAACCCTCACTGAGTTCAGAGAGAGCCCAAAGTTTTACATATATCAGCTTTAATTCTAAAGGGTTTTTTAAAATTTTTTATTTATTTATGATAGTCACACAGAGAGAGAGAGAGAGAGAGAGGCAGAGAGACATAGGCAGAGGGAGAAGCAGGCTCCATGCACCGGAAGCCTGATGTGGGATTCGATCCCGGGTCTCCAAGATCGCGTCCCGGGCCAAAGGCAGGTGGTAAACCGCTGCGCCACCCAGGGATCCCAGCTTTAATTCTCACAATGTTCTCTCTTTATTTATTTTTTTTTAATTTTTTATTTATTTATGATAGTCACACAGAGAGAGAGAGAGGCAGAGACATAGGCAGAGGGAGACGCAGGCTCCCTGCACCGGGAGCCTGACGTGGGATTAGATCCCGGGTCTCCAGGATCGCGCCCTGGGCCAAAGGCAGGCGCCAAACCGCTACGCCACCCAGGGATCCCTGTTCTCTCTTTAACAGATAAGGAACTTAAGGCTCAGAGAGACTATACAACTTGTCCAAGGTCACACAGCCAGTTATAAGAAATTCACCACCAGTGTATCAGAACAGTTTCACAGTGTTCTATGCACCCAGCACTGATTTTTTAAATATATACTATCACCCCTACAACTAGACTCCAGCAAGGCCCGAGGAGCCTGCCCAGGGGTCCAGGCATACGCACAAGAAGATGAGGGGGTGGCGGATTGCTCATCAGTCTGGGGCAGCAAATGGAAGGCCTGGCAGTGGCATTTGTAGCTTCCTGAGGGACACTAGGAGTTCCCCAGACTCACCCATTCACTGAGCAAATCCTGAAACTTGCTCTGAGAATCAGTTGTTGAGGGGAGAAAGAGACCAGCGGGGAAGGGCCTTCCAGACTCTCCCAGACACAGAGTCAAGAAGCTCAGAAATGGTGAGGCACGTGCAGGGCAAGCCTGTCCAGAGAAGCAGGAGCAGAGAGGGAGGGAAGACTCTAATAATGGTGAGGGAATTTGATGGGGTGGGAAATGAACCGAAGAAGTGTGTATACACATACAGTCTCCAGAGTACTTAAACTGTCCCGAAGAGCTCATGGTTTTCTCATGGGAGAATCTGTAGCCACCTGAAAAGCTGTGTGCCCACAGTGAGTGACCTCAGAAGGTCTCAGCAGGTATGGGTCAGAGAGTGTCTGCTGCCGTGGTCAGTGGGGGTCCCTCTAGGCCTCCAACGCTCTCCCAGCAGGCAGACTATACATGTTTAACCTTCTGTGGGTGTCCCCAGCACCATGCCTGTGGGCTCAGTGAAGGCTTTGGGAGAATACAGCTCAGAGGCCACCCCCAGGAGGCCTTCCCTGACTCTTCTGGGGGGAAAGAGTTTTTCATGTCCTCAATTATCTTCTCACCAGATAGTGAGTGCTTCCTGCCTTGGGCTGAGCCACCTCTGAGTCCTCCATGGCATGCACTGCTGTGTCTTCACTGTGCCGTTCATTTTTACTACCTCATCAACTGTTAGGGCTCACAGTCTGCTGGGTAGATAACACCAGACTGAGACTGCTATGTCCCCCAAGGAGGCTGGGTCCCTTAGGGTCCCACTTGGCCCTGAGAGCCCATGAGTTCTGAGCAGACAAATCTTCCCACCATCACCACGGTAATTTGAAATACATCCAAAAATTCTTTTGAGATTTTTCCATTTCACAGGTAACACCTACTTCCCCTCCCCTTGCATGTGTACCAGATTTAGTGATTTGCTTCTCATGGACAGGGACAGATGGAATGCAGAATGCAGCGGAAGGGATACTATGACAGGAGGCCAAACAATGAAAAGGTATAACTCCCCCCTGGCTCCTTTCTCTCATACTGCTCACTGGGGGAAGGTCAGTTAGAATATCCTTAGGGCACTTGAGCAGCCCTGTGGAGAAGCCCCTGTGAGAAGGAAGTGAGGTCTCCCTCCCAAGCCAGCACCAGCCTCCCAGGCTTACAGAATGAGCTGCATGAGGGAGGGGTGTCTCCCAGCCTCAGTCAGGCCTTCAGATGACTGTGGCCCCAGCAACACATGTTTGCAGAGCTTGAGATTCCAAGCCACAACCGACCAGCCAAACCACGCTCCAATTCCTGATCCGCAGAAACTGTGAGAGAGGGATGCCTAGGTAGCTCAGTGGTTGGGCATGCCTGCCTTCCGCCCAAGTCGTGATCCCAGGATCCTGGATCAAGTCCCGCATCAGGCTCCCTGAGAGGGGGCTGCTTCTCCCTCTGCCTATGTCTCTGTCTCTCATGAATAAATAAATAAATCTTAAAAAAGAAAGAAAGAGAGAAACCATGAGAGATTACACGTTTCTTGTCAAATTAAGCTGCTAAATTTAGAGGCAATTTGTTGCACAGCAGTGGATAACTGAGACATTATCCTTTTCCCCAACTGCCTCGCTCCAAGATCCTTCTGCTGCAGCCAAACTCAACCACTCGCTGTTCAAAGCAATACGTTTTGACTGAGTATCTTGTGTGTGCCAGCCCTGGCCAGACTCAAGGGATATGGCACTGAGCCGGCTAGACCAGCGTGGGCTCTGAGCTTAAGTGCACACACACTCCAAACATTTACAGATCTGCTTTGGTCCATGTTGTGCCCTCCATCCAGAAAGCTCACCCTGCCCACCCCTTATACTACAACTGGAACATATTTGTTTTTTGTTTTTTTTTTTTTAAGATTTTATTTATTTATTTGAGAAAGAGAGTGAGCAAATGAAACAGAACACAGTGGGAGAAGGGGGAGAGGGAGAGGGAGAAGCAGACAGTGTGTGGAGCAGGGAGCTCTATGCAGAGGCTCAATCCCAGGACCCCAGGATCATGACCTGAGCCAAAGACAGACACTTAACCGACTGAGCCACCCCGAAGCCCCTGAACATGTTTTTGTTTGTTTGTTTGTTTGTTTGTTTTTTAAAGATTTATTTATTTATTTATTCATAGAGACACAGAGAGAGGAGGCAGAGACACAGGCAGGAGAAGCAGGCTCCAGGCAGGGAGCCCGACGTGGGACTTGATCCTGGGTCTCCAGGATCACATCCCAGGCTGCAGGAAGCGCTAAACCGCTGCACCACCAGGGCTGCCCCCCTGAACATGTTTTAATTGATTTTTCTCCTGCAGCGCTGAACCCAAACATTGTCTCCTCTATGAAGTTATTCTGATTGCCCCACTGGACATTATGTTTCTCATCTCTGAATTCCTATAATGCTTTATCTCAAGCGGCCTTAGTTTGGCCGCTTAACATCTTCTTTGTATTATGATTATGTTTATAACCTCCCTTATTAGCAGCTGGAGAGTCCTTGAAGGGGATGCCTTATTTATATCTGTACTCACCACATAAGCAGTGTACAAAGTGCCACATGCATAGTTAACATGCAGGAAATGCACATTATGCAAATGAACAATGTGAATGGCTTATCCATAATATAACAAAAACAAGCTGAATGCCAGCAGAGAAAAACAAATGCAATGCTAGGAAGTTGGGGGAGGGAGATGCCAAGCACTGGGAGAAAGAGCAGGAAGTATCTATGAACTAAGTTCTATTAGATTCTAATAATATCCACCATACAACACCTCTATGATCCAGCAATTCTTGTCCTAGTCATACACTTTTTTTTTCCTAGTCATACATTTAAGAGAAGTAGATGCATGTGTCTAAAAAATTACTTGTAAAAAAATGTTCAGAGGGGCACCTGGCTGGCTCAGTCAGAAGAGCATATGACTCTTGATCTCGGGGTCATGAGTTCGAGCCCCATGTTGGGTGTAGGGATTACTTTAAAAAAAAAAAGCTAAAAAAATGTTCAGAGCATCTTCATACGTAACAAGCAAAAACTAGAACTAACCTAAAAATCCACAAAGGAATGGATACACCAACTGTGGTATAGTTAGAACGCTGCACAGCAATAAAAAAATAAAAAAAAAATTAAAAATTAAAAAAAACTTACTACTAGTTCATACATCATCATAGGTAAATATCACAAATATTGTATTAAACGAAATAAGGTGAGCACAAAAGAGTTGATCAATTCAATAATAAGTAATTCCATTTAGGGGATCCCTGGGTGGCTCAGCGGTTTAGCACCTGCCTTTGGCCCAGGGCGCGATCCTGGAGTCCCGGGATGGAGTCCCACGTCGGGCGCCCGGCATGGAGCCTGCTTCTCCCTCCTCCTGTGTCTCTGCCTCTCTCTCTCTCTCTCACTCTCTCTCTATGTCTACCATAAATAAACAAATAAAATCTTAAAAAAAAAAAGTAATTCCATTTATACAGCATTCAGAACAGGCAGTACCAATCTATGATCATAGAAGTTAAAACAAGGGGATCCCCGGGTGGCGCAGCGGTTTGGCGCCTGCCTTTGGCCCAGGGCGCGATCCTGGAGACCCGGGATCGAATCCCACATCGGGCTCCCTGCATGGAGCCTGCTTCTCCCTGCCTGTGTCTCTGCCTCTCTCCCACTGTGTGACTATCATAAATAAAAATTAAAAAAAATTAAAAAAAAAGAAGTTAAAACAAGGATTACCTCTGGGGGTGGGGCATTGCGTAGGGAGGAAGAGCAAGAGAGAATTTCCTGGGGTGCTGAATTTTTTTATCTAGGTAGTGGTTAAATGGATGTATATGCAGGTAAAATTAATTGACCTGGATACATATTGTGTTTTACTGTATGTAAATTATACCTTAATTAAACAAAATGAATAAAACATTCATAATTCTGTGTTCAGCCTGAAACAGGGAAACTTAAGGGACCCCATGACAAACTGCTGTATTGGCTCCTTCTCCTGCTATCGTTCTTGCTGGGACCTACACCCCCACCTCACACATGCCTTGTAGAACAGACAAAGTACGTCCTCCTTGTAAAGGTAGAGGATTTAATGATTTCTTTGGAATCTTCCAACACAATAGATAACATCTAAGGAGTGACTGGGAGGGGTCCTCAGGAGCCAAGACCACTGATTCATCAAGACCTCTGGCCCCAGGGTATAAGTGGTTTCTGGAGGACACGAAACACTCATCTTTGTTCCTGAATTTGTGAGAAGCCACTGTGTACCAGGCCACCGTCCTCAATAAAAACTGCAAGCCCAGGGCACCTAGTGACTCGGCTAAAAGAGCATGTAACTCTTTTCTTTTTTTGAGATTTTATTTTTATTTATTTTTATTTTTTATTTATGATAGGCACACAGTGAGAGAGAGAGAGAGAGGCAGAGACACAGGCAGAGGGAGAAGCAGGCTCCATGCACCGGGAGCCCGACGTGGGATTCGATCCCGGGTCTCCAGGATCACGCCCTGGGCCAAAGGCAGGCGCTAAACTGCTGCACCACCCAGGGATCCCTAGATTTTATTTTTAAATAATCTCTACACCCAACATGAAGCTTGAATTTATAACCCTGAGATCAAGAGTCTCATGCTCTATCAACTGAGCCAGCCAGGCACCCTGAGCATGTGACTCTTGATCTCTGGGTTGTGAGTTTGAGCCCCAGGGTGGGTGTAGAGATTACTAAAAAAATAAAATAAACTTTAAAAAAAAACAAAACCAAGCCCCAAACAAAGACAAGACTTAATGTTACTTTTAGTTTCTCAGATGCTCTACTGTATCTAGACTCTCTTGCTGTATCTATACTCTCTTCAGTATCTAGATACTCTCTCTGTATCTAGACTCTTCTAAGTCTTCAGTAAACTCTCCTCTCACTTCTTCTTGCCTTGATTTCCATACTGAGAGAAGCAAGGACTCTCTTGGCTGGTCCAGAGGGACCCACTCTGGGTCCTCGGACCCTAACAGCTTGCATCAAGCTCAGTGCTCCTCATACGAGACTCATAATACATACAGGCTAAGTAAATTAATCAAAGCATATCGGTCAATAGACTTCATTATCCTGTGTTGTGACCTCAAATCCAGTATATTTTCTCCCCACACCATCAAGCAACTCTCAGACACTAGATGGATCTCCAACAATTCAGTTCACCTTCTGTTTTATTTATTTATTTATTTATGATAGTCACAGAGAGAGAGAGAGAGAGAGGCAGAGACACAGGCAGAGGGAGAAGCAGGCTCCATGCACTGGGAGCCCGACGTGGGATTCGATCCCGGGTCTCCAGGATTGTACCCAGGGCCAAAGGCAGGCGCTAAACCGCTGCGCCACCCAGGGATCCTTTTTTTTTTTTTTTTTTTTTTTTTTTTTTATTCAGTTCACCTTCTTCACACACCATTCACAAGTACAGATTGTAATCTGAACTCTTTTGACTAACTGAAACTAGAGGTTCCAACAATCTCTTCCTTGAGTTCAATTAATTTGCTAATACAGCTCACGTGAGAAACATTTTACTTCCTAGAATACTGGTTTCTAATAAAGGGATATAACTCAAGAACAGCCAGAGGGAAGAGATATATAGGGCAGGGTATATGAGAAGGGGCTCAGAGCTTCTAGGCTCTCTCTGAGGATACCACTTTCTTTCTTTTTTTTTTTTTTTTAAGATTTTATTTATTTATTCATGAGAAACACAGAAAGAGAGGCAGAGACATAAGCAGAGGGAGGAGAAGCAGGCTCTATGCAGGAAGCCTGATGCTGGACTCCATCCTGGGAATCCAGGATCATGCCCTGAGCCAAAAGTAGACGCTCAACTGCTGAGCCACCCAGGCGTCCTGAGGGTACCACTTTCCCGGACCTCCGCATGTTCAACAACCTGGAAGCTCTTCAAACCCCATCCTTTTCTTGGGTTTTTTTGGAGGCTTCCGGACAGAGGCATGATTGATTAAATCATTGGCCACTGGCCATTGATTCAAACTCCCACCCCTCTCCTCTTTCCAGATGTCAGGAGAAAGTTCCAACATTCTAATCACGTGGTTGGTTTCCCTGGCAATCAAATCCCTTTCTTAGGTGCTTCCCAAAGGCACTTTACTAACATAAACTCAGGTGTGGTTGACTGTGATTTCTTATGAATATCAAGATACCTTGACATTCTTATCTCTTAGGAAATTCCAAAGGTTTTTTTTGTTTTGTTTTTTTGTTTTACGATTTTATTTATTCATGAGAGAGAGAGCGAGGCAGAGACACAGAGGGAGAAGTAGGCTCCATGCAGGAAGCTCAACATGGGACTTGATCCCAGGTCTCCAGGATCATGCCCTGGGCTGAAGGCGGCGCTAAACCACTGAGCCACGGGGCTGCCCTTTTTTTTTTTTTTTTAAGATTTTATTTATTTATTCATGAGAGACAGGGACAGAGAGAGAATTCCAAGGTTTTAAAAACTTCATGCCAGGAAATGGGAATGAAAATCAAATATATAGTTATTATAAATCATAGGGATGCCTGAGTAGCTCAGTGGTTGAGCCTCTGCCTTTGGCTCAGGTCAGGATTCCGGGGTCCCAGGATCAAGTTCTGCATCAGGCTCCCTGCAAGGAGCTTGCTTCTCCCTCTGCCTGTGTGTCTCTGCCTCTCTCTTTGTATCTCTCACGAATAAAAAAAAAAAAAATCTTAAGAAAAAAATCAAAATATCACAGCACAAAGTATCATGGTAGGTAGGATTTCAGATAAGCATAGATCAGTGTTATACTTGCCAAACTTACCTGGTGAAGGAATAGCTTATCTTCCCGAGGATTCTTGGTAGAGTTTGGATTCAAGCCTTAAGCTCTTAACACTTTCTTTTAAGTTGTGACAACAGATAACATAAGGGAGCCTGGGTGGTGCAGCTGTTGGGCATCCGACTCTTGCTTTTGGCTCTGGTCCTGATCTCAGGGTTCTGAGGTCAAGCCCTGCATCAGGCTCCGTGCTCAGCAGGGAGTCTGAGTTTCTCTCTCCCTCTCCCTCTCCCTCTGCCCTTTACCCCAGCACATACTCTCTCTCTACAATAATAAATAAAAATTTGAAAAATACACATAACGTAAAATTTATCATTTTAGTCTTTCATAAGCATACATTTCAATGACATTAAGTACGTTCACGTTTTTGTGCAACCAGCACCACCATCCATCTTTAGAACTTTTTCATCCTCCCATATTGAAACTCTGTATCCATTGAACACTAACTCCCCTCTCCTCCCTGCCCTCCTGCCCCCCAGCCACTGATAACAACTGTTTTACTTTCTATCTCTATGAATTTGACTTCTTTGGGTACCTCATGTAAGTAGAATCAAGCAATATTCGTCCTTTTGTTTTCTGTCTTATTTCACTCGGCATATTGTCTTCAAGGTTCATCCACATTGTAACCTGTGTCAGGCTTGCATCTTTTTAAGGCTGAATAATATTCCATTGTCTTTAACACTTTTTTAAAAAAATTCTTTGGGACGCCTGGGTGGCTCAGTGGTTGAGCATCTCTGCCTTCGGCTCAGGTCGTGATCCCAGGTTCCTGGGATCAAGTCCCACATCGGGCCCCTGGTAGGGAGCCTGCTTCTCCCTCTGCCTATGTCTCTGCCTCTCTCTCTCTGTGTCTCTCATGAATAAATAAAATCTTTTTTAAAAAAATTCTTTAAAATGCTTAATCCCGGGGCACCTGGTGGCTCAGTGGTTGAGTATCGTCCTTTGACTCAGGGCCTGATCCCAGGGTCCTGGGATCGAGTCCCACTTCCAGCTCCCTGCGGGGAGCCTGCTTCTCCCTCTGCCTATGTCTCTACCTCTCTGTGCATCTCTCATGAAGAAATAAATAACATTTAAAAATAAATAAATTGGGCAGCCTGGGTGACTCAGCGGTTTGGTGCCGCCTTCGGCCCAGGGCCTGATCGTGGAAACCTGGGATTGAGTCCCACATCGGGCTCCCTGCATGGAGCCTGCTTCTCCCTCTGTCTCTGCCTCTCTCTGTGTCTCTCATGAATAAATAAATACAATCTTAAAAAATAAATAAATAAATAAATAAATAAATAAAGTATTTAAAAATAAATAAATAAAATAAAATAAAAATGGATTTTTTTTAAATGGATGTTTTATGAGCATCCTTGCCTTGAGCATAACTTGAGCTTTTCTTGATGCTTCAGCATTGACATTGCGAATCCTTTTTCTGTCAGTGCCTCAGTTTCTCTCTACAATGAAAGGACTCACACAGGTCTTCTTCATCACGGTGACTGGGGCGTTTGCTTTCCAGAATCCTTAGCTCCTGGGATGCCTGGGTGGCTCAGCGGTTTAGTGCCTACCTTTGGCCCAGGGTGTAATCCTGGAGTCCGGGGATCAGGTCCCACACCGGGCTCCCTGCATGGAGCCTGCTTCTCCCTCTGCCTTGTTGTGTGTGTGTGTGTGTGTGTGTGTCTGTCTGTCTGTCTGTCTGTCTATGTCTCTCATGAATAAATAAAAAATCTTTAAAATAAAAATTTAAAAACAGAATCCTTGGGCCCTGACTCCATCTCTCCCTTGGGCAGGAGTGGGTGGACTATGTGTTCTCTAGGCAGAGAAGGGATATAACTTTTTGGTCAGCATCCCTTCTTGGCCTGGAAAGTCCATCATGTGGGGCAGATAAACACAGTACAATGAATATAGACAATGATATTGTACTATAATTATGTAATGTGATGAATATCCTGACACAGATGTGGGTCTTCCAATTGAATGAGGAGGGCCACCACATATGGGGTGCTCCAATTGGGTGGAGGCCAGAGGTGTGGGTGGTGAAAGAATTCAACCAAGGCAGAATAAAAGAAATACAAGTATATTGAATCCAGAGCAAGGGAGCTGCGGGGCAGGACAGCAGAGGAGAGGCTGTGTGTGGGGCAGGGTGTAGGGCCATAGTCAAAGGGCAGAGTAAAGAGAATATGGGACTTACGGAAATGTCCCCTTTTTTTGGTAATCTTAGGAACTGTGCTTGGTTGTAATTGGTCAATTAGGGGCTATGGTTATTTCAAGGTGTGTCGCTTAATGAGCCTGTTCACATTCAGCTTGGTGGTTGCTGTTGGGCCACTTTGCCTTGTTCTCCAACAAGCAATCATATTATGACATATACATGTATCAAAATAACACACCTCACACCTTCAACTTACACACGTTACACATCAAAGTTATTCAATAAAATTAATTAAAGTTAATTTAATTTAAAGTAGGGGCAGTTAAGTCAGAGGAGATGAACTCAGGAAGTCTGATGCCACAGCTGAAAACACACGTCTGGCTCCTTCATCATGACAAGCCACTCCCCTCCCTGCTCAAGCCGGTTGGGTGAAAGCCACCTGCAGGCATTTCTCCTGGCACATGTCACCTCAGAACTCAGCCAGAGATCAGCAGTGATGTCAGTGGGAAATCCCGGGCAGTTGGCACTCGTACCCAGGATCCAGCCTACAGAGAGGGACATGGCAGCCTGGTTTCGCTCTCCGGGGCACCCAGGTGAGAAAAACGCTGCCTGGAAGTGTAGTTAACAGTCTAGGTATGAAAGGAAGCCCCTGCTCCAGAGAACTTGGCTGAGATTCCACAGATGTCATGCAGCAACCAGGTTCTGTACCAGCCTGTCCCAGACCTGAGACCCATGGATGTGTTCCACATCCTTCCTTAAAAGCATGGAAAGAGGGGATCCCTGGGTAGCTCAACAGTTTGGCGCCTGCCTTCGGCGCGGGGCATGATCCTGGAGTCCCGGAACCTGAGATCGAGTTCCACATCGGGATCCCTGCATGGAGCCTGCTTCTCCCTTTGCCTGTGTCCCTCTCTCTCTCTCTCTCTGTCTGTCTCTCATGAATAAATAAATAAAATCTTAAAAAAAAAAAAAAGCATGGGAAGAGAATGGGGCGCCTGGGTGGCTCAGTGGTTGAGCATCTGCCTTCAGCTCAAGTCGTGATCCTGGGATCCTGGGATCGTGTCCCATGTTGGGCTTCCCTCAGGGAGCCTGCTTCTCCCGCTGCCTGTGTCTCTGCCTCTCTCTGTGGGTCTCTCATGAATAAATAAATAAGATATTAAAAAAAAGCATGGGAGAGAAATGTGACATTATGCACTCCAAAGTCACCCTGTATCTGGGCTATAGTCCTGGCTCCTTTATTACAAGCTGTGAGGCTTCTAGATGATGTCTGAAAGGTCGCAGTTTGCCCTTGGCAGATTGATTTGAAGGTCATCCTCCTCCTCAGCATCATGTTTGAGCTTGACTGGAAGGGAGAGTAGGTTGACTGTGTTAGCTGTGGTTTTGTCATCCACAACAGGCAAATGCAAAAAAGACAAATGGGAAGCACACAATGGGCAGGAGTAGAAGGCTGTTTCCAGGCTGTTTGTGGACCTACTTGCTCAATTTATTTATTTACTTTTATTATTTTTTCAAGTAAGCTCTATGCCCAACATAGGGCTTGAACTTGTGACCCCAAGATCAGAGTTGCATGCTCCACCTACGGAGTTAGCCAGGCACCCCCCTACCCGCCGCTGATCTGCTCAATTTAGAGGATCCTATTTAGCCAACAAGCAAGACAAATACACACTTTGTTCCAAGACAGACTCCGAGGGGGCTGTGTTTAAAATGATTCCTCTGGCTCCTCCCGGGGCCCTGGGCACTGGAGGTCTTGCTCATTCATCAAGAATGAAGCGCCAAGCAAATAATTTGGGGCCCAAGCATCTGGCATGAGCGCTGGCTTTGTCACTTACCAGCGGGTGATCTGGAACAAGTAGGTTAAATTCTATAAACCCCAAGCTGCAAGTCTATAAATCAAGCAGACATACACCCTCCATCTCACAGGGTTAGTGAGTGAGTCGGGGGAGATACCACTTGGGTAAGTTACTTGGTAAATAATGGGAATACCCGAATGACAGGGATTATTATTATGAACTAACTCCGTGGCCAGGAGTTCTGCATTCTGGTCTTGGCTCTGCCCTTCCTCTCAGAGTGAGTCCCTTCCCCCCCCCTTGCCTTTGAATAGTTGAGCTGGATGAACTTCTCTGTGTGATCGAGGCTGCCGGTCAATGATAACCGTGGTGGGAAAAGCAGGGAGTGTGAACCCTGAGTGGGAGGGCCAAGCGAGGCAAACAGACTAGCAGCACCCAGGGTTGAATGACCCAAGAAGTGACGAAGTGGCACCCCCCCCCCCTCCCGCCCAATGTGTGGTATCAAGCCAAGCTTCTGCGCTCACTGGGTTTAAGCAGGGAGGCCGGGCTGGTCCTCCTCAGTTTCCTGAGTGGCTCCAGGACACACAGAGCCAAGCCCCCTAAGAAGCAGGCCAAAGCTGGGGCGGGGCCTCTGGCCCTGCTGCTTTGAAGGCCAGTGGGAGCAGGACTGGTGTGTGCGGGACCGGCAGACATTATGTCATCCGTGCATCTGGAAACCACAGACCCACCCTCCCAGGGCTCTAGCGGCCCTCCTACTTTCTGACCAGGATCTCTGAGTCCCGCTCCCTCTGTATCCCTAGTCCTCCCCTTTCCAGGCTCCCCAGGAACTGAGCTAGGACCTCCTGGGCTCCTGTCCAAGCAGCTAGCTCTAAATTCCCTCACCCTCCCATCCCCGGGGAGTAAACAATCCAACGTTAAACAAAGCCGGCTGCCTCAGCCTTGAGGAAAAAACACTGGGCACGTTGAGTGCTGTGCTTATTGTTTATTTCTTTGTACCCACGCTTTGTTCCAAGATAGAACCCGAGGGGGCTGTATTTATTGTACATCTCCTGTCCCCTCTCTGGGCTTTCAGACACTGAATCTTGCTCTCATTCACGAGGTCAGTGGGGTGACTGGGGTGACGGAACAAGTGTGTTTCAAGACAGAAACTTGAGTGTTGGGGCACCTGGGAGGCTCAGTATGTTAATCAACTGACTCTTGATTTGGGCTAAGGTCATGATCTCAGGGTCATCAGATGGAGCCCTGCATCAGGCTCCACACTAGATGTGGAACTTGCTTTGGGCACCTGGGTGGCTCAGTGGTTGAGCATCTGCGTTTGGCTCTGGGGTCCTAGGTCCCAGGGTCCTAGGATCGAGTCCTCCCTCCATCAGGCTCCCCACAGGGAGCCTGCTTCTCCCTCTGCCTATGTCTCTGCCTCTCTCTGTGTGTCTCTCATGAAGAAATAAATAAAATCTTTTTTTAAAAAAAGAAACTGGAGTGTTAGATCCCAGTTCTGCCTCCTTATTAATAGACAAGTCTCTCAGCTTGTCTGAATCTCAGTTTCTTTGTTCACAAAATGGAGCATGGTTAATAATAACGCAGACATCCCACGGCTGCTGCGAGTATGGTATGACTCAGGGCTTGCCAGGTGGCTGCATGCAGTCAGCACTCAACATAGATGACCTGCCTGGTGTCCGATAACCTTCCTCACTGCCCTGGAGGGGGTTGTTCCAAGCTCTAATTGCTAGGCTTCACTACCAGAGTTTCTGATTCAGCAGTTTCGAGCAGGGGCCTGAGATTTGCATCTCTAATCAGCCCCCAAGGGCTGCTGCTGTGGGCAGCCCAGAGGCCACACTTTGAGAACCTCTGTGTAGACAAAGTTGGCACAGCCCTCCTCTCCTCTATGAGGAGGAGGTGGAGGCACTGCGCCCTCTACTCCCAGCCTGGCACACAGGGAAGCTCTGGGATGAGACTGTGAAAAGCAAAAGACTTCAGGTATTTGTTGACAGAGAATCGACTTACAGTAAAATTCGCACGTTTTATGTGTACACATTTGTCAAGTGTTAATAAATATACAGGATTATGCCAGCATCTCCACAATCTGGTTTTAGAACATCCTTGCCACCCCCAGGAAGTTCCCCCGATCTGTCTGTGGTTGGTCCCCAAGCCCACTCCAAGTGCTAAGCAACCACTAGTTTGCTTTCTGTCTCTGTTTTGCTTTTTCTAGAAATGTCACATACACAGACTCATACAACACGTGGTCTTTAGTGTTAGGCTTCTTTCAGTTATTGCAATGTTTTTGAGGTTCCTGTATGTGTCGGGAAATCCTCCCTTTTCACTCCTAAGTGGTATTCCTACGTGCGGGTGTATCACAGGTGGGTTTGTGTGTGTGTGTGTGTGTGTTTAAGATTTTATTTATTTATTCATGAGAGACACAGAGAGAGAGAGAGAGAGAGAGAGAGAGAGAGAGGCAGAGACACAGGTAGAGGGAGAAGCAGGCTCCATGCAGGGAGCCCGACGTGGGACTTGATCCAGGGACTCCAGGATCACACCCTGGGCTGAAGGCAGGCGCCAAACTGCTGAGCCACCCAGGGATCCCTATCACAGGTGGTTTGTATGTTCAGGGCTAATGGACACCAAAGTTGGTTTTGGGTTTGACTAAAACTGCTATGGACATCCACGTGCAAGCCCTTATGTGGATGTGTGTTTTCTTTCTTTTTTAAATCACTCGTGAACAATCTTTAAAAAAAAAAAAAGATTGTATTTATCTATTTGAGAGAGAGCACAAGCGAGCGGAAGAGGGGCGGGGCGGGGGAGCAGGCTACTCGCTGAGCACAGAGCCCAATGCGGGACTCAATCTCAAGACCCAGAGATCATGACCTGAGCTGAAGGCAGACGCCTGATCCACTGAGCCACCCAGGTGCCCCCGGATATGTGTATTCAAATGCTGCTTTAAAGGTAAACTGAAGGGACGCCTGAGTGGCTCAGCGGTTGAGCATCTGCCTTCAGCTCAGGGCGTGATCCTTGGTCCAGGGATAGAGTCCCACATCGGGCTCCCCATGGGGATCCTGCTTCTCCCTCTGCCTATGTCTCTGCCTCTGTCTCTGTCTGTCTCTCATAAATAAATAAATAAAATCTTTTTAAAAATTAAAATAAAAAAATGCAGGTAAACTGAGGGCATTGAGCAAGGAGTCTGCTTCTCCCTCTGCCCTCCCCCCTGCTCGTGATCTCTCTCTCTCTCTCAAAAATAAATAAATAAATAAATAAATAAATAAATAAATAAATACCTTAAAAGAAAAAAAGGAAATTCACCAAGACCCTTCCCCACTCCTCAGGGTATCTGCAGCCAATGTTACTAGAGGTGTGAGGTAAGGGATGGATTCCAAAGGGCCAATGGGAGAACCCAGCCTCTCTTACCAGAAGCTAAGCAACTGAGATCAGACTCAGACCCCTCCCCAGGCCCCTCCACCCTGCAACCTCACCTCACCCACTGTTGCTGCCCTCCTCCCCTGTCAAATCCCAGAAGTTTCACCATAACTGAGATCTGGCGATGAAAGGATTTTGCCTTTCTGTTAAATTAAATTGCTCAAAGCAGCCAACAGCGAAGAGAATGAAAACAGGATTGACCCAGATCTCTTGAAAGTCCTAGGGCTTCTGAGCATCACGAGGCCTGTGATGTTCCCAGGGATGAGACACTGTCCAGTCCAAAAGTAGCATCCTCTTTGTGCATAGTGGTCAGAACGAACTAAGGACCCAAACCCTGGTCTTCTACCCCAAACCCCCTGATTCTTTATGGCTATTCAGCTGCCCGGACTTCATGTCTAAAGCACTTAGACTCAAAAAATAAATAAATAAATAAATAAATAAATAAATAAATAAATAAATAAAGCACTTAGACTCTGTGCCTTATAGCTCAGGGACAGGGAAAGTATTTTTTCTGCTCCATGTCCCTGGAAGCTTCAGCTTCCATCTGCCGCGGGGTGCCACACAGCACCAAAGCTATGACCCTGCACACACACTGTCCCTTGCAAGGGCCTGGGAGGAATCAATAGAGCAAAGGCTATTGAGTGGCCTTTGCTCAGAGCCAGGTCCCCTCTCCAGTTCCAGTAAACCTCCCTTGTGTCCAGACAGTTTTTGGGCTCAAATCTTAGGTCAAGCCATTTGGTAGAGAGGGTTCTGAACTCAGAGTCCAAAGATCTGGGTCTGCATTCCTGTGCAGACTTGTGACGGCAGTGACCTCAGGCCCTTTTTACCTATGATGGGCGTGATGCTTTGCATCCTACCTGTCTCTGGGGACAGCTGAGGTAACAGGAGGAGATTGGTGGGGGGTACCTGCTATGAAACTCATAGGGGCTAGAGACCCCTGGTCTGACAGATTCAGGGAACAAGAAAGACTTCTCTCCCAGCACCAGTGAGAGCGGAAACAAGGGCCCTTTGAGGGAAACAGCCTCTCAGGAACTGCCATGGAAAGCGATGGACAAAGTTACGTTTTTATGTAGTAATAAAAGGATGGGGGACTTAGGCCAAACTGTTGGGAAATGCCTGGGCATTTACTATATTGTGGAAAAGATGATAGCAAGTGGGACAAGAATAAAGGCCCAGAAGGTGAATCCTAGCCCTGTCACCTACTAGCTGTGTGACCTTAGGCAAGTTACTTGCCTGGGTCTCTGGGTCTCAGTTTCATCATCTATAAAATGGGAGTAGTCATCTCCCAAGGTTACTGTGAAAATTAAGTGAAAGAATGTATGTGAAGTTCTTAGCTCATTAGCTGACAATATGCATACCAGAAGTGGCATTTTTCTTCAGGTTTTATTTATTTTTTAATTTTTAGAAAGATTTTATTTATTTATTTATTTGAGAGAGAGTGCTTGTGCATGAGAGAAAGCCTGAGGAGTGGGGAGGGAGGGGCAGAGGGAGAAGGAGAAGCCTTCTCCTCCCCCCACTGAGCAGGGAGTCTGATAGGCAGATGCTTAAACAATGGGCTATACAGACACCCCATGTTTTATTTTTATTTTTATTTTTTTAAGATTTTATTTATTTATTCATAGGCACAGAGAGAGAGGGGCAGAGACACAGACAGAGGGAGAAGCAGGCTCTATGCAGGGAGCCCGATGTGGGACTCGATCCCGGGTCTCCAGGATCGCACCCCAGGCTGCAGGCGGTGCCAAACCGCTGCCTCACCGGAGCTGCACCAATGTTTTATTTTTAATAAAGCACTTCCTGAGTGCCTGCCATCTTTTTGATCATCTATTTGTTTCTTCATTTGTCCATTCAATAGAAGCATTCAAGTGCCACAGTGTGCCAGAATCTATGAAATGCTCTATTAAAAAATAAAGTGTAGCGACGCCTGGGTGGCTCAGAGGTTGAGCACCTGCACCTGGCTCAGGGTGTGATCCGCAGTCTCAGGATTGAGTCCCACATCGGGCTCCCTCCCTGGAACCTGCTTCTCCCTCTGCCTATGTCTCTGCCTTTCTTTCTCTGTGTCTTTCATGAATAAATAAATAAAATCTTTTTAAAAAAATAAAAATAAAATAAAAATAAAAAATAAAAAAATAAAAAATTAAAAATAAAAAATAAAGTGTAGAGGAGCCTGAGTGGCTCAGTCACATCTGACTCTTGGTTTTGGCTCATGTCATGATCTTAGGGTCATAAGATCGAACCCTGAGATGGGCTCCACGCTGGGCATGGAGCCTGCTTAAGAGTCTCTCCTTGGGCAGCCCGGGTGGCTCAGTGGTTTAGCGTTGCCTTCAGCCCAGGGTGTGATCCTGGAGACCTGGGATCGAGTCCTGCATTAGGCTCCCAGCATGGAGCCTGCTTCTCCCTCTGCCTGTGCCTCTGCTTTCTCTCTCTCTCTCTCTCTCTCTCTCTCTGTCTCTCAAGAATAAATAAACATCTTTAAAAAAAAATCTCCCTCTGCCCCTTCCCCTCTATCTCTAAAAAAAGGAGAGCTTGAAAAGGATGAAGGGATTTTTTTTAAAAAGTGAAGATTTATATAGTGCTGGGCCACAGCTCTTTTACACGCATTACTTCGTTTTACCTTCCCACATCCTCCAAGGAGAGGATAAGAACACAGAGGCTCTGGGGATGCGGCAATTTTCCCAAGATACCAACTAACACGTGCCACAGACTTAAACTCAGGTCTCCAGATATGAAATCCAATTGACTTTACAGGACACCTCACTGCCAGAAGGACAGGGCAATTAATAAAGGAGTAAGATGGGACCCCTCCCTACAAGTCTCCACTACTGATGCTCCCAGAACCCTGGACACCTCCCTTCATTGTCGTCTTTTCTGGGGTGCCCTATTAGAGTTAACTACTCTGACTCATCTCCATATTCTAGGAGCCTTCCCAGAACGAGGTATTGCATCTGGTGGACAACACCTGTGTCCATCTGGCTTCTTAGTTGCCAACAAGACAGCAGGAACCAGGTCATGGCAGTGCCCCAGCTGCAAAAGGGCTGAGAAAGTGAAGGTCTAGCTTCTATCTGGAAGAGTGGGATTCAGAGCGGAAGAGTGGTCAACAGCTATGGAAGCCAAAGAGAATGCCAGATGTTCTGTGTCCTGGCCTGAATCTGAATTGGGGCGGAGTGGGGCGGGATGGAGCAGAGAATCCTTCCAACAGAGCCTCGGAGTCCTTCTGGGGGCTCAGAGCCAGGATCTTAGACTTCTGAGGCCAAAGGTGTTCAGGCAGATGCCTAGCCAAGGAGGCCTCGCTCTGCACAGGCATAAAGACGCAAGCCTCTGACCTTGCCCTATCCGGGTGCATTGGCAGGGTTTGCCGGGATTTGGTCACTCACAGTGCAGTGGGTGTCTCACTATTTAAAGGCAGGTATGGCTCCCACTGGGGCACCAGCTTTGGGAGGAGTCCTCAGGTCTGACATTGAGCATTCCAACCAATAGGGCTCCGCCGAGCTGTGGGCTCCAGGGGACAATCTGGATACCCACAGTCTGATACCCTAAAATGTACACAAGCCCTCTACCTACCTTGGTTTCTCTAAGGCAAACTATTGAGACTAGGGAAGAGCCAGAGAAACAGGAAAAGAATGAGAGAAATGGCAATTAGGATAAATGTAAGATAATCGCATGGACAAGCCCAGAGACAGAGAGAGAGAGAGAGAGAGAAGGGCGAGGTGACTGATGCTGCCCCCGGGAGTCAGCTCTGGGGAAGGAGAACTGAATCTGGTGAAAAGGAGGCAGGTGTTTGCTGTGCAAAGCCGGGGAGGGAAAGGTGTTCTGTACAAGGGAACAGCATGTCCAGGGACAAAAAGCTTGGAGCAGGCAAGCTGCTGAGGAATGCTGACAGCTGGCTGGCTGGACGGGAGACAGGAAGCAGGCAGGGCAGGCCAGCAGGGCAAAACCAAAAACCGGAACAGGAGACCTGGCCATGACCTTCGGAGGGAGACCAAACCGCTCTTGGGAGGTTGAGCAGTTTTGCATTTGAAAGGGCAATTGGCATCTGTGCTGAGAAATAAAGCAGTGTTTGGAGTGTCAATGCTGTGCCCGGTGGCTTCATGGGAGCATTTTTCTCTCCATCACAGTATGTGAGCATTTCATGGATGGGGACAGGGTTTTCTATGGGAGTAGAGTAGCCTATGTGAACCCGGAGCAGCACAGAAGGGACCTTGGCAGAGCCATACCACACCCTCCAGGGTGAGGACTCCCTCACATGGAAGAGAGCAAGTTTATTAAAGAATTCTCTCAAAAAAAAAAAAAAGAATTCTCTCTGGGACACCTGGTGGGCTCAGTCAGTGGAGTATGCAACTCTTGATCTCGGGATTGTGAGTTTGAGCCCTAATTAGGTGTAAAGGTCATATAAAAATAAAATCTTAAAAAAAAATTCTCTCTTTTGATCTTAAGATCTGAAATCTGAGTACCCTCTCTGGGCCTTCATCGCACCACCTCAGGTCACAACACTCAACACCTTAAATGAGCCATCTGTTAAGGAACCCCCAGACAGAGGCTTTTCGGTGGTGAGGCCCACGTGCCCGATGCTTGGCAGACACTTAGTAACAGCTGTTGGATGAAGTCTTCTGTAAATAATACCTTTGGTGATTTCCTAGCTTCAGCCAACTCTTGGTCACTCTGGTTCACCGAAGTCATGCAGAAAGGAAGGGGCGCCACGCACCTCTGTCATGTGGCCCAGGGCAAGCGTGTTCCCTCCCCAGTCAGGTGAGTCAGGGAGGGAAGGCTTCCTGGAATAGGAGAGGCCTAGGTGACCCCCAGGGGAAGTGGGGCTTGGGCTCAGGAGTGAGGACAGAGGCTGGTGGAGGCCACGTGGGGAAAGAATGTCAGCTTCTCACCTCTCGATGCCATGTCTCCGCACCCGTGAAAAGCAAATTCTCATACCTGCCTCGGCAGGCTCTTCTGAGGTGGTGGGTGTCGGGAGAGGGTGGAGGAAGGAAAGAAACCAGCCCTGCCTGAGCCAGCATACGGACCAGGTCCTCTGCTGGGCGGCCACTCCATACCTCCTCGCTATGTGTCAGCCTCAGCAGGTTATTGGTGGTGAGTCACAGACCCTCCGTACCTGTTTACCCACCGACTGAGTGGGTTCAGTAATGACACTGACCTGGTAGGGTTTCACGAGGTCTTGGTGTGAGGTTTTTGTTGCTCTCCTGATCTTGTCTGTTTTTGTAGCTATGTGGAGGATGAGATGAACCAGACACCGAACCTGCTGTACCCTTTGGGGTGGACTCCTAACTCACCCTGGAACTTTTGAGCTCTTACCAGAACTGTTTTAAGCTTCCTTATATGTATCAAGTCATTTAATTCCCAAACTCCCCTGCTGTTATCCATATCTTGCAAGTCATAAATCTAAGGCTTCTGTCCCCCTTTGCCTTATTCCCTCAGCTGCCCACCAAATACTGTGCTTACCAGGTGCTCAGTAGCCTGGCTTTGGGTCAGCCCACACTTGTCAACACACCCAGTCCTCCTGGGCCAGCCAGATGTCTGGGCAGGCCTTGGAGCTCCCAGGCCTGTCACCGCACCCTGTCTCAGCCCCACCTGGCCACCTTCCCTGCCCAGCTGGATAGCTCAGCAGCTGCCAAGTCCTGTCATTCTTTCCCTGCGCACCCAGTTGTTTGGGTGCAGGCAAATACCAGGCAGGTGAGGAGCCATGGCTCCTCCACAGACCTGGCTGCTCTCACCCTCAAGGTACAGGGTAGGCACAGGCCAGGGAGCAAAGGAGAAACAGGGTGTCTCCCAGGCTCAGGAGTGCTGAGACTGGATGGCCGCTGAATCACGGTGTTAACTCATCTGGAAGCCAGAACAAATGCCTGTAGGTGTCCAGCTGGATCCAAGGAGAGGCATGGCATCCTTGATGCTGAGTACAGAGCTGTCATCTGCCCAGGTGCAGGGACAATTTATCTCGCTTTTCAAACTTGAGGCAACTGGTCCCAACTTCTTCCCCCTATTCTGAATCTTTCAGGGCCCATGATGAATCCAGGAAAGAGGGGGAAAGCAAAGTTTCCCAGCATGAATTAGGAAACTAAGTCTCATGGGAATTTGACAACATTGCAGTTGCCCAGTGGGGCTTTCTGCCCTCAAGAAGCTGAAGCTTAAACATAGAACTGAAGGCCCAAGAGGGGTGGCCCATCACCCTCCTCAGCAAGCCAGCCAACACCAGCCTCTGCTCTTCCCACCACCCCGTGCTGCCTGGCATTGGAGGAAGGAAATGTCCTATGTCAAAGTACTTCTAATAGAAAAAGAAGACAAAAATAGGTGATGAATGCTAAAAAGGACCTTGAAAATAATCTCTCAGTCATTCTAGGAGCCCATTCTTGGTGGGGTAGGCCCAGCATCTTGCAGAAAGGGAGCATAGTCAGACCTTAGGGCACTTTCTCCTTTCCACACTCTCTTCCGTGGGACCCTTTGCTCACAGTCTCTTACACACTTGGGGCACAGGGCCCTGGCTGCTTTCTCACCCCGGGGTTCACTGAACTCCACCTGTCACCTGACCTGTGTGTCCCATTCACTTTCCTGTGACCAGAGACCATGCCTTGACAATGAGGTAGATGTGATCAGCTGCAGAGGTGAGAGGGAGGCTGGACCCTCACTGTCTTGTTTGGGCAGCAGCAGGCGTTACCAGGGTGAAGCCTGCAAAATCCAGCACAAAGCTTTGTCAGTCACTCACTCCAAAGCTCCCCACCCAGGGCTTCCAGAAACCTCGCCTTCTTGCTCTGCACCAGTCAGGCACTCTCTTCAAGCAGACTCAGCACTGTGTGAGCCTCATAGGAAGTGGCTTCAATGAGGAGAAAGTCAGGAAAGTCCTCGGACTTGGAACCTGCTGTTTGTTAGCGAACTAACTAGAAGCAACTCACCCACTTTGCTGAGCCAGAATGTTCTCACCCAGAAAATGGGGGTAAATTCCACTTGATAAGACTCAAGTGAGACTGGCCCCATAGAAAAGAAACCGGCATCCCCCAGGTCAGCCCTCAGGAACCTCACTGCCATGAGATTCTCCATGGAAAAAAGGCTCCATGGGTGAATAGGTTTGGGAAAAGCTGTACCTAGAATGTACGCTTGTAGGTCAATGATTCTAAGACATGCCATAAAGAAGTCAGGTGGAAATTGCTTAAATCAGGGTTTCCCAGACTTGACCCAGAAATCCTTTTTTTTTTTTTTTTCTTTTTTCTTTTTTTTTAAATAAGCATTCTATGAGGTGGTGTTCTGGGTGTCCCTTTTGGAAATGTTAGATGGCCGTGGGCCTTGGAGAATGGCAACGAGTCCACTTTTGTGGGAGGAGAGTGTTCAATATAAGAGGAGGGTGGCGGCAGTCTGGAACTTAGGTGAGCCTTCTGCATGCTCCTGTGCTGTGGGAAGAAGTGGACCTGACATTGACATGATGAAGGGCAATTTGACTGCACTGATTAAAATGCTGAAGGCTCAAGGCACCTGGGTGGCTTAGTTGGTTAAGCATCTGCATTCGGCTTGGGTGATGATCCCAGTGTCCTAGAATTGAGCCCCATGTAGGAATCCCTGCTCAGCAGAGAATCTGTTTCTCCCTCTCCCGCTGTTGCTCCTTCTGCTTGTGCTCTTTCTTTCTGCCAAAATAAATAAATTAAATTAAAAAATGTTGAAAGATCAGGGGCCCTCGCTGGCCCAGGTTTTATTATTTATTTATTTTTTATTTATTTATTTTTTTAATTTTTAAATTAAGAAGTCTCTACACCCAGACACCTGGCTGGCTCAGTGGTTGAGTGTCTGCCTTTGGCTCAGGTCATGATCCTGGGGTCCTGTGATGGAGTCCCACATAGGGCTCCCTGTAGAGAGCCTGCTTCTCCCTCTGCCTAATGTCTGCCTCTCTCTGTGTGTCTCTCATGAATAAATACAAAAAATCTTAAAAAGAAGTAGAAGAAGATGATGACTCTATACGCCCAAGATGGGGCTTGAACTCACAACCCCAAGAACAAGAGTGCCATGCCCTATTGACTGAGCCAGCCAGTGCCCCCAGATTCTTGGGAGGATTTTGAAGAGCAGTGTTCCAATGCTGGGTGGGGGCACCCTCAAAGTTAGTCTGTGATTCATTTGTTGTTTCTGGTCTCTAGGAGCTCACAGCCTAGAAGGGACATGTGCACGAGGGATACCTGCCTACCCCGTTCTCACCAGAATGCAGTGAGTGTCTATTTGGACTTATATCTGTATTATGTTTACTAATGTGCTTGTTCCCTGTCCTGTCTTGCATTACTGGCCTTCCTTCTGGGATTCTTCCCCATGCTTTGGTAGTGTATCCTTTAGAAGTTCATCTAGTTCAGTTCTCTTGGTGTGGAACTTGTTATTTTTGTTTATCTGTGATTCTTTTTATTTTACTTTTATTCTTGTAAGGTGGCTTTGCTGGTTGCACCATTCTAGTTGAGGGAGACTTTCTGCACTTGGTGGGTAGTGTCCTGTGGTCTTTAGTCTCCGATGGCTACTGATGAGCGGCCACTAAGTGTCCCTGTGTAAGTGTTCTGGCCTTCTGTGACATGGGGCTGCATTCCAGGACTCTGGGATCATGACCTGAGCCAAAAGCAGACATTCAATTAACTAAGCCATCCAGGGGCCCTTACGTAATTTTTTTTCTTTTTTAAGATTGTATTTATTTATTCATGAGACACAGAGAGAGAGACAGGCAGAGACACAGGCAGAGGGAGAAGCAGGATCCATGCAGGGAGCCTGACATGGGACTCAATCCCGGGTCTCTAGGATCAAGCCCTGGGCTGAAGGCAGCACTAAACCGCTGAGCCACCCGGGCTGCCTGCCCTTAAGTAATTTAACATATTTCTCCAGTGAATTCTCTTCAGTTGGGTCTAATCTGTAATTTAACCTATCAATTGAGTTTTATATTCCTTTTTTTTTTAAGATATTATTTATTGGGCAGCCCTGGTGGCTCAGCGATTTAGCGCAGCCTTCGGTCCAGGGCCTGATCCTGGAGACCCCGGATCGAGTCCCATGTCGGGCTCTCTGCATGGAGCCTGCTTCTCCCTCTGCCTGTGTCTCTGCCTCTCTCTCTCTGTCTCTTTGTGTCTCTAATAAATAAATAAAATCTTAAAAAAAAAAGATTTTATTTATTTATTCATGAGAGACACACAGAGAGAAGCAGAGACATAGGCAGTGGGAGAAGCAGGCTCCATGCCGAGATTTTATTTATTTATTTATTTGAGAGAGAGAGAGAATGAGCGTGAGCAGAGGGAGAGAGAAAGGGAGAAGCAGATGCTCTACTGAGCAAGGAGCCTGACACAGGTCTCCATTCCAGATCCATGGGATCATGACCTGAGCTGAAGGCAGCTGCTTAACTGAATGAGCCACTCAGATGTCCCTATAGATTTCAATAATTATTCACTTTTATAAAAATTATGAGTTCTGGATGTTAATTCAGAAAGCTCCTAGTTACACAGTCTGCTCCCCAGACACAAGGATTTAGCTCATGTGCTTGTTTCCAGAGTAAGTTAGTAAATTTTTTGGCATCATTTGAATTTGCTTCAGGGACAGTGCTTGTCTCCAACCCCTGAGGCAATACAATGCCTATGTTTAAACAGTAATTTCATTTTATTTTATTTATTCATAGAGACACACAGAGAGAGAGGCAGAGACACAGGCAGAGGGAGAAGCAGGCATCATACAGGGAGCCTGACGTGGGACTCCATCCAGGGTCTCCAGGATCACGCCCTGGGCTGCAGGCGGCACTAAACCGCTGCACCACCAGGGCTGCCCTAAACAGTAATTTCAAAATAAACAGTGATAGTACAATGATTGTGAAATTTAAAAAAACCTTTTGTGTTTCAGTCATTCTGTGTGACTAGTTATAATTCTTATTTGGTTTGGTTTACATATTATTTATGTATTAATTGGTTTAAATTTTAAAACATGAAACAGAGTGCAAACTGTAAGGGGTTTTTCTGTCATTTTTTTTTTTTTAAGATTTTATTTATTTATTCATGAGAGACACAGATAGAGGCAGAGATATAGGCAGAGGGAAAAGCAGGCTCCCCGCAGGGAGTCCAATGCAGGGACTCAATCCCCAGACCTGGGATCACATCCTGAGCTGAAGGCAGATGCCCAACCACTGAGCCACCCTGGCATCCCTTGTCATTGTTTTTTAAGTAGACACTATACCCAGCGAAGCCCTAATGTGGGGCTTGAACTCATGACCCTGAGATTAAGAACTGAGCTGAGATCAAGAGTCAGACATTTAGCTGACCGAGCCACCCAGGTGCCCAAGGGGTGATATTTTTGATAGTGCCAGTCTTACCTTATACTTAAGCTATTTTACTGAATCTGCATATTGGCCTAAAATGGAAATTTATTTGTTCACTGTTATTCTTTTTATTTATTATTTAACGGCTGGTATACTCTAATATTATTTATTATTGCAACAGGCCAGTATGTAAATGCAAGTTAAAAATATATATTCATGTAATTAAAATTATCAACTCACCTTCTTTCCCTACTTTGGTGGTAATATTTATTTTATTTTATTTATTTATTTTTTATTTTTTTATTTTTTTTAATTTTTATTTATTTATGATAGTCACAGAGAGAGAGAGAGAGAGAGAGAGGAGCAGAGACATAGGCAGAGGGAGAAGCAGGCTCCATGCACCAGGAGCCCGATATGGGATTCGATCTCGGGTCTCCAGGATCACGCCCTGGGTCAAAGGCAGGCGCTAAACCACTGCGCCACCCAGGGATCCCTATTTTATTTTTTATTAAAAACTTTTTTTGCTGGTTTGCTTACATTTCAATAAGACAATTAAAAAAAAAAAAAGACTGAGTTCCGTGTAAAAAGGACATTCCCTGGAAATGTCAGCAACAATGAGGACATATGTGCAGGAATGGCACAGGAGTCCTGGGTCAGAGGGTTGGGGGTGTTGCCGGGACTCATCCTATGTAGAAGAGACCTGTAAAATCGAGAGAAGTTAAATATTTTGTTCAGGGTCACACAACTAGTTAGGAGTGAAGCCAGAATTGGAACATAAACCTTCTTATTTCTTGATTAGGGCCTAGCAAATTGCTCAGGACCATCCAACAGGGAAGAGTTTAGGCATTGAAAACATTGAGATGATTCCCACCCTGTGTCATCCAAAATAAACCATGAATGAAATATATAGAAACCCAACAAAAGGGTGCCTGGCTGGCTCAGTCAGTGACTCTTGATCTCGGTGTTGTGAGCTCGAGCCCCAGACTGGGTGTAGAGATTAGTTAAAAATAATAAAATCCCGGGCAGCCCCAGTGGCTCAGTGGTTTAGCGCCGTCTTCAGCCCAGGGCCTGATCCTGGAGACCCGGGATTGAGTCCCATGTCAGGCTCCTGCATGGAGCCTGCTTCTCCCTCTGCCTGTGTCTCTGCCTCTCTCTTTCTCTGTGTGTGTCTCTCATGAATAAATAAAAAATAAAATCTTAAAAAAATAATAAAATCTAGAAAGAAAGAAGAAAGAAAGAAAGAAAGAAAGAAGAAAGAAAGAAAGAAAGAAAGAAAGAAAGAAAGAAAGAAAGAAAGAAAGAAGAAAGAAAGAAAGAAGAAAGAAAAAGAAAAGGAATCCCTTAGTGGCTCAGCGGTTCGGTGCCTGCCTTTGGGCCGGGGCATGATCCTGGAGTCCAGTGATCGAGTCCTATGTCTGGCTCCCTGCAAGAAGCCTGCTTCTGTCTCTGCCTCTCTCTCTCTCTCTCTATCATGAATAAATAAATTTAAAAATTTAAAAAAAGAAAGAAAGAAACCCAACAAATATCTAGTGTCTTTCCATGATGACCACTTTGCTGTATTTATTAAAATATACACTGATGGCAGTGCGTCTGATCGGCTCAGCCAGTAGAGCTTGCAACTCTTGATCTCAGGGTTGTGAGTTCGAGTCCCATGGTAGATATAGAGATTATTTAAAAAGAAAAAATACATCAATGGGGCACCTGGCTGGCTCAGTTGTAGAGCATGTGACTCAATCCTAGGGTCTTGAGTTCAAGCCCTGCATTGGGGTGGAGCCTACTTAAATAAATGAAAATAATTAATTATCAGTATATATATATGTATACACACACACACACACACACACACACACACACACACACTGATAATGCACCTCTACCCCCTCCTTTTTGTTTCCAGTTTTGGTGCTCCTGCATTGCACTACGTGCAGCACATGCTTGAACTACGCTTTTGGTTACTGCAGCCTGAACAAAGAACAGCCGCAGCTTTGCCTGTGCTCAGGGCAGGCAAGCTGTCCTTAAATGTAGCTGGAAGCCAAGGGTGAGTGAGTTGGGGAGCTCCTGCAGAAACTCCAGCTCCTCCCAGTTACTGGTTCAGGGGAAGAGAAGCTGGAAGGCTGAGGCCTGGGAGGCTAAGCTGGGGCACTATCGCCACCCGCTGGCACACCCCGCCTACGGCAGTGGTCGCAGCTGCAAGCCCGGCGGGGCGAAACGAGAACAAAGGATGCCTGTGGGTGGAGGCGTCGGGCTGCGCGACGGCCTGTGTGGGAAGAGCGACCGGCTCTGCGGTGGCTGGCAGGGGCTGCCTCCTGGGAAGGGTGAGCGCCCTGACCTGCGAGTGCGCAAGCTGGGAGCGCTGGCTTGAGCTTCACACGACTTCCAGGCATCAGCATTTGCAAATCCGAATGGCCAGGCAGGGCCTTAAGATCTTAGAATCGTCAAGGTCACTCCCACTCCCAGGACCCTCCCACCCGGTCACAGTCGCGTGGAGGCTGGGAACTGCCCGAGGTCATCCGGTTCGCCGCTGACGCTGTCTCTGCCCCCCTCCTTGTCGCTCCTCCGCCCTCGCCCCAGTGTGGGCAGCCTTTGTTCAC
Source organism: Canis lupus dingo (assembly GCF_003254725.2). Lineage (NCBI taxonomy): Eukaryota > Metazoa > Chordata > Mammalia > Carnivora > Canidae > Canis > Canis lupus. The sequence goes on along the minus strand of NC_064262.1, from coordinate 41,121,896 downwards.
CAAGGTCGTTGGCGGCGTTCCGGCCCGGCCCGCAGATCTTTGCCTTAGCTCAGGCCTTCCTGCGGCACAGCCCGTGGCTCCCCACTCCCCTTCCCCGGCCCCGGCCCCTGTCCCCTGTCCCGGCCCCCGGCCCCCAACCCGTCCCTGCCCCTGTTCCTGCCCCGGCCCCCGCCCCGCCCTGCCCCTGCTCCGACCCCGACCCCTGCCCCGGCCCCGGCCCCCTCCGGCCCGGGGCCTCTGACATCCTGCCCTCCCGCCCCTCGCGGCTTCCCTGCGGCCCTAGGCGTCCCGCTCCCGCCCTCACCCGGGACCTGAACATCCAATGCCATTTAGGTGCTTGGGACAAGCTGCTGCCACCACCCTGGATATTTCTCCAGAGCGGTTCCTCACGTTCACCCTCTGACCACCCAGGCATCTGGACACATCTGTTCACAGCTGCCCTGTCCACACAAGAGCTCAGCGCCAAAGTTCTCTCCTCTTCGACTTCGTTCTTTTAAAATAACTTCATACTTATAGAAAAGTCGCAAAAATAGTACAAGAACTCCTTTATTCTCTTTATCAAGAGTCATTAATTTTGGGGGGCGCCTGGCTGGCTCAGTCAGATGCAACTCCTTACCTCTGGGTTGTGAGCTCCAGCCCCACTGTTGGGCTTAGGGTTTACTTTAAAAAAAGAGGCACAGGGATCCCTGGGTGGCGCAGCGGTTTGGCGCCTGCCTTTGGCCCAGGGCGCGATCCTGGAGACCCGGAATCGAATCCCACGTCGGGCTCCCGGTGCATGGAGCCTGCTTCTCCCTCTGCCTGTGTCTCTGCCTCTCTCTCTCTCTCTCTGTGACTATCATAAATTAAAAAAAAAAAAAAAAAAAAAAAGGCACAGACGGGCAGCTCGGGTGGCGCAGCGGTTTGGCGCCGCCTTCAGCCCAGGGTGTGATCCTGGAGACCAGGGATCGAGTCCCACGTCGGGCTCCCTGCGTGGAGCCTGCTTCTCCCTCTGCCTGTGTCTCTGCTGCGTTCTCTCTCGCTCTCTGTGTCTCTCATCAATAAATAAAATCTTTAAAAATAAGAAAATAGGGGATCCCTGGGTGGCTCAGCGGTGTAGCGCCTGCCTTTGGCCCAGGGCGCGATCCTGGGGTGCCGGGATCGAGTCCCGCGTCGGGCTCCCGGCATGGAGCCTGCTTCTCCCTCTGCCTGTGTCTCTGCCTTTCTCTCTCTCTATGTCTATCATGAATAAATAAAAAAAATTAAAAAATAAAAATAAGAAAATAAAAAAAGAGGCACAGAGTTTCCTTTAAAAACGGCATTAGTTTTCTTAAAAAAAAAAAGGAAAAAGTCATTGATCTTTTACATTTGTCCTATTTGCTTTCTCTTCTATATCTCCCTTACACAGACACATTTACATCTTATTTGTTTTTGTTTTTATTAAACTACTTGGAAGTAAATTACATCAGTCTTTTTTTTTCTTTTCTTTTTTCTTTTTTTTTTTTTGAGAGAGTGGAGGAGCAGAAGGAAAGGCTCCATACCCAATGTGGGAGCCTGATGCTGGACTTGATCTCAAGACTTTGAGATCATGACCAAGCTGAAATCAAGAGTCTGGCACTTAACTAAGCCCCACCCTCCCTACTTTTTCTTTTTTTAAGTAGGCTCCACACCCAATGTAAGATTTGAACTCACAACCCTGAGATTAAGAGTCCTATGTTTTACCGACTGAGCCAGCCAAGCACTCCCCTACATCATAGTCCTTAACCTTAACGGCAGTGTTATATCCTGAGAATAAGGATATCCTTAGATAATTATCAAATTCAGGAGTTTAACACTGAAGCAGGGGCAGCCCGGATGGAGCAGCAGTTTAGCGCCGCCTGCAGCCCAGGGCTTGATCCTGGAGACCCAGGATCGAGTCCCATGTGGGGCTCCCTGCATGGAGCCTGCTTCCCCCTCTGCCTGTGCCTCTGCCTCTCTCTCTTGCTCTGTATCTCTTGTGAGTAAATAAAATAAAATCCTTAAAAAACAAAATACTGAAGCAATCTTTTAACCTAATTAATAGTCCATATTACTATTTTGTCAATTGTCTCAAAAATGTCCTTTACATCATTTTCTTTTTTATCTTGGTCTAGGATCCCATATTTCATTTAGTTGTCAGGTCTCTGGAGTCACTAAACCGCTGAGCCACCCAGGAATCCCCTGGAGTCTCCTTTAATCTGGAACATTCCTCAGCCCCTCTGTTGTGTATGACATCGACATTTGTGAAGAATATGGGCCAGCAACTCTATAAAGTGCCTCAATACAGACATTTCCTTTCCTCCTATATCTTTTGCTCTAAGTGCCAGTGGTCTGCCCAGTTCCTCAGGTAGGGAGCCAGGGCACCATCATGGTCTCTCCCTCCCTCTGCAACCATCCACCCACCACCAGATTCTAGTGTTCACCCCCCATCTCCCATGCCCATAGCTTCCCCTGTGACTGTGCGCTCATCATTCCTCACCAGCCAGCCAGCCTCAGCCACTACTGCTTCACACAGGCTGGCTTGCCAAAGTGTGGACAAAGACTGTGGCATCAGGAGCTTGTTAAAAAGGCAGAGTCTCTTGGCGCCTAGGAAAAGTAGGCCAGGGGATCCCTGGGTGGCGCAGCGGTTTGGCGCCTGCCTTTGGCCCAGGGTGCGATCCTGGAGACCCAGGATCGAATCCCACATCAGGCTCCCGGTGCATGGAGCCTGCTTCTCCCTCTGCCTGTGTCTCTGCCTCTCTCTCTCTCTCTCTCTGTGACTATCATAAATAAATAAAAATTAAAAAAAAAAAAAAAAAAAAGGAAAAGTAGGCCACTCTTGATCTCTGGGTCATGAGTTCAAGAAAATGCAGAATCTCAGGCCCCATCCCAGGTCTATGGAACAGAATATGCATTTTATTTTTTTTAAGATTTTATTTATTTATTCATGAGAGACGCAGAGAGAGGCAGAGACACAGGCAGAGGGAAAAGCAGGCTCCACGCAGGGACCCCAACATGGGACTGACCCTGGGACTCCGGGATCACGCCCTGAGCCGAAGGCAGATGCTCAACCACTGAGCCACCCAGGCGTCCCAAAATATGTATTTTAATGAGTTCCCCAGGTGTTACTTCTGCTCCATTAAGTTGGAGGAGCCCTGCTCTCGAGATCCCAGAAGCTTACAGACCCCTCAGCTCCATCCACATCCAAGGTCCTGGGTGTCCTCCTCTACCAACCTTGCCCTCCCAAACTTGTCCCCTACCTCATCTATATTCATGAATGTGTGCTGTTTCGCCCTCCTAGTCCTTTCCAAATGCCCTATCTCCTAACACTTCTGCGCATCAAGCTTAAACATACATCACCTCCTGGGTGGTATGCTTCCTTCTATCCCTCTTGAGCACTATTTGCTCCATACCTGTCTAAATCTTAGCTTCTCTTCCATGGAAGTATCACTCCTATGTGCTCCTGGTTTCAAAGTGACTATTTCTCTGGTTAGTTGGTGAGCCCCATGAGGTAGGCCGGCCTGCTATATATACATCTCCTCATCCTCAGTGCCCAGCACAATTGAAATGCTTGTTGAATCAGTATGTGAAAGAAACAGCTCTTCTTCCATGGATGCCCTTCTTCCGCGTAGATCTGAAGTGGGTATTGGGGCATCCAAATATCTAAGTCACGGAATGTTGGGACGGGTAGCCACAGTGGAACATCTACTTTAAATGCCCTTTGTGATCTACGAGGAAAGGCTTCAGGGAGGGACAAGTGACTTATTGCAGGTTCCTTGGCTGGAAGGGTGGGGCCTGTGAGTCATCACTGACTCATGCTTTGCCCTTCCTGGAGCCAAGTGCCCTTATGCAGTTTGGTATGAGAAACAAAGTAGTAAAAAGCAAAGTGAGGGTCGCCTGGGTAGCTCAGTCAGTTGGGCATCCAGACTCTTTGTTTGAGCTCAGGTCGTGGGATTAAGCCCTGCATTGGGCTCAGGGCTCGGCATAGAGTTTGCTTGGGATTCTCTCTCTCCCCCTCTGACCCTCTCATATGCATGTACTCTTCTTCAAATACATAAATAAAACCTTTAAAAAAAGATTTTATTTATTTACTCATTATATATATATATATATATATATATATATAGAGAGAGAGAGAGAGAGAGAGAGAGAGAGAGAGAGAGGAGAGGCAGAGTTAGAGTTTAGGTTTTTTTTTAATAGGCAACAAGGAGCCATTAAACTCTCCAGTATGAATGGGCAACCTAATTAGACATTTAGCAAGTTGATTGTGGCAACAATAGGCTAAGCCAAAAGACCAGCTGGCTTTTGCAATAATCCAGAGGAGTGTTACCTGCTTGGAGCAAATTTAAAGAGCAAAGTCAGGGAGGAGTTAGGGAGAAGACTGGCTCTGAGTAGATGTTTTTGAAGCTTTGTAATGGGCAGAAAAGAGGTTCATTGGCCTATGTTTGGAGTTATCCATGATTAAAAAAAAGCCAATTTCTTGTAGAAATCATATCTACTTACATGACAAGTGAATCAAATCCTAATTATAAGAATGAATACTTGAGACAAAGTTTTTTTTTTTTTTTTTTTAAGATTTTATTCATGAGAGACACAGAGAGGCAGAGAGACAGGAAGAGGGAGAAGGAGGCTCCTGGCAAGGACCCTGATGTGGGACTGGATCCCCGACCCAGGATCATGGGCTGAGCCAAAGGCAGATAGATGCTCAGCCACTGAGCCACCCAGGCATCCTGGGATAAAGTTTTCATACATGAACTAGAAAGGAACTGTCCTCTTAAGTAATTTGGGTAAAAAAGATAGGTTCAGGGCAGTCCGGGTGGCTTAGCGGTTTAGTGCCGCCTTTGGCCCAGGGCGTGATCCTGGAGACCTGGGATCAAGTCCCATGTCCGGCTCCCAGCATGGAGCCTGCTTCTCCTTCTGCCTGTCTCTGCCTCTCTCTCTCTCTGTGTCTCATGAATAAATAAATTTAATCTTAAAAATAAAGATATGTTCAAGGAAACTAGCACATAGTTCAAAAACAAATGCTTAAGTCTTAAATTATTTTGAAAACTTGAGGAAGGGACACCTGGGTGATTCAGCAGTTGAGCATCTGCCTTTGGCCCAGGGGGTGATCCTGGAGTCCCGGGATCGAGTCCCACATCGGGTTCCCTACATGGAGCCTGCTTCTCCCTCTGCCTATGTCTCTCCCTCTTTGTGGCTCTCATGAATAAAATCTTTTTTTTTTTTCAAGATTTTATTTATTTATTTATTCATGAAAGACTGAGAGAGAGAGAGACAGAGCGCCAGAGACAAAGGCAGAGGGAGAAGCAGGCTCCATACACCAGGAGCCCAATGTGGGATTCGATCCTGGATCTCCAGGATTGCACCCTGGGCCAAAGGCAGGTGCTAAACCGCTGCGCCACCCAGGGATCCCTGAATAAAATCTTAAAAAAAAAAAAAAAAAAAGGAGTAAAAGCAGCATATCCAAAATAACATGTTTTTATTTTTTTAAGATTTTACTTATTTGACAGAGAGAGAGCATAAGCAGGGAGAGCAGCAGAGGGATAGGGAGAAGCAGGTGCCCCATGGAGCAGGGAGCCCAACATGGGACTCGATCCCAGAACACCGGGATCGTGACCTGAGCAGAAGGCAGATGCTTAACTGACTGAGCCACCCAGGTGCCCCTGTGGTCTAATTAATCAAAACTTTTGAATCTTCTCACTAGGAAGATGGACTCTGGTCTCTTGGAAAGTGTTGTAATATGGGATGCATTAAGAGTACAGCCATTGGATTTTTTTTGCAATTGAAAATCATCTCTATATACACTGTGTACTCTCTCCAACATACAGTGTGACAAAAGTTGAGTGGAGGGAAGAGTGGGGATGCTTATATACCTGAGATCTCCTTGGAAGGATTAAAAAAAATTCTGGGAGAGGAAATGGGATGTGAGTTGAGCGCGCTCCGGTCCCTTTAATAATCTGTGGAATTGTTCTCTCCTGTCTTCCTGACCTATAAACACGTAATACTGGAGATAAGAATTACAGGGGACTTCCTTTCTTTCCACACTGACAATTCCAAAATAGTTAAAATAATGTCTCTATTATAGATGCAAATAGAAGGGAATCAGTGTCTCAATGAATCTTGACTTGAGGTGGGACCAAGGGTGAAATATTTTAGGTTTTGGCATTTGCTACAGGTTTAGGAAGATCTGTGTGTGGGCTCATGACTTCCCAGCACCTGTCCTATTTCCTTCTGCGGCATCCTCTCCATCAGAGCACAACTGAAACTCCTATCTCCTTTAGGAGCCCGATGTGGGACTCAATCCCGGGACTCCAGGATCATGCCCTGGGCCAAAGGCAGGTGCTAAACCACTGAGCCACCCAGGGATCCCCAGGATCCTTTCCCTTTGAACTGTTGCTTCAATGCCAATGGTTTGGGTAAGCTTTGGATGGCCCTATTTCATCTTGTAAATCAACTTGAATCGCAAGTTTTTGGAGTCAGGGCAGCAAGTAGAAGTCGTTCTGGCCACCCCCAGAGCCATGCCACACAGGAGCCCTTTGGCCTCTTGAAATGTAACCACCCCTATACTGATTTTAGTTGAATATGATTCCTCCAAAGAAAACACAATTCTCTTCAAATCCACAAGAACTAGGCAGAGAACATGGGTTCAGGACTGTTTTTATTTTCAGAGCCTGCAACAGTTGGTCGGCCATGCTGGGTAAGCTGGTCCAATCTGAAGGCCATCCCACCTCCCTTCCCAGGCATTCAACCAACAGAATCCCTACAAACAAGATTAGAGACCAACTGAGATGTGTCCCAATGTGTGGTGAGAGGAGGGGGAGAGGCCTTTCTTTCTTCCCGTTCCCCTCCTCCCCACTTACTTTTTCTAACAAGATTGTTTTATAGCCAAATGCAACTCAAACCCATAACAGCAACAAGCCATCTCCAATACCACTGCTTCCCTCCCTACCCCCCAAAGGAGGAAGCAAAGTAAGCGGGGAGACTGGCTCTTGTGTTTAAGACAAAGCTGGCTACACCCCAATGGAGCAAAGATGGTGAAGAGGCTGGTGCCTATTGGTGGGGATAAGCAGAGACCAGTAGGCATCCCTGTCCCTCAAATTCAAACATGATAAACCCAAAGTTTTACCTTCAAAATCCACCACGCTGCCTCCTGAGAAACACATTTAATACAGTCATCTGTATGCCAGCACCCATAGCCCTCTCCTAAAGCCCAGGGCTTCCAGCCCCTCTTTTCACCCTTGGGTGGCCCAGCCAACACTGATTTGATACTCCTTGACTCATAAAATGCCTATTTTTAGAAAATTAAAAGCTATTCAAGAGTATCAGAGTAATAGAAGACACTCGGTGTATGCTCCCCTCCCCCATCCCGCAGAGCCCCCCCTGCCCTGGCCCCCACCTACTCTAGGACACCTACACTACCACATTTCAACACTGGCCTGGGGGTGGTCCAATGGAAGCTGTCTGAAGTGCTTTCCTGACTGTGACTCCTATACCAGCCAACGTCACAAGGAGCTGGGGTGAGGAAGAGTAGGGTCACTCCCCCACAGATCTCAGTGGCCTTCGAGGTAGGTCTGGGAGGTTTAGCTTATGTCCTGTAGCCAAGTCGGAGTCCTGTGCCTGATCCTACCAGTACCTCAGTCCTTGGCTTTAAATAGCAGCAGCCCCAGTACCACAGTGCCCCCTGGGGGTGACAGAGCTGGTTCTGTCCCTCAACACAAGTATGCCTCTTCTCCCCCATATTTTTTTTTTTTTAAAGCAGAGGTAGTCCCTGGGATGATAAAACCCTACCCAGAATGGCAGTATTATGACTTAAAGAAGCAGTTAAATAAAAGTCTCCAGGAGTTTAAAAAAAAAAAAAAATTAAAGTGATTGATGAAGTTGAATAAATTAAAGATATGGGTTATCCCACAAAGACCATTCCCTTCCCAGGCTGTCTTTGGTATTTGGCCAGCAGCATCTCTGCTCGTGGACTTCTCTCCCCCCCACCACCCCCCAGAGAACAGCACCCAGGAAGGCCCCAGGTGGTCTGTCCGACGGTGGTGGTGGTGGTGGTAAGTCAGAACTTCTTGAAGTGGTACCCAGAACTGCACTGTGGCAGGCGACAGCCCTGGCAGACAGTCACAAGGCAGAAGGAGAAGGTCTTACAGAGACAGAAGAGGCGTGGCCGGCAGGATGTTCCAGCCCCGCAAGTGCAGCAGTAGGGGTCAGGCGCACAAGCCCCGGGTCCTCTCTCCACATGTCACGCCCGTGGCTGGTCCCTTTGCTCAGGTTTCTCTGCAGCCAAGAGGGAAGGGGGGAGGCACAGAGGGCAGCTCAGGCTGCTGCTGTCTGGCATGGCCACCCTCACAGCTTCTTCAGACGGCTGTACATCTCCCTTTTGCTCTTTTCCCCTGCCCAGGTCCGGCTCTTGGTGCGGAACTTCTTCAGGTCTTCTTTGAAGTCCTCATGGTGCATGGGCCGGTAGCTGGGAGGCTCGCAGTGAGACTGCAGACGACAGAGGATGAGATGAGGGGCCCATGCCTCACGCTCCTAAGCCGGCTCTCCCCCCATCTGGGCCTGCGAGGCTGGGATGCGCAGCAGGGCCTAGGACCCTTCTTTGTGTGAGGCAAATCCCCAGACCCCGAACAAGAGACAGCCACGACAAGCACACGGATCTGCCCATCCAGCCTGGGTGAGGGGTGCACCGTGCTCTCCAGAGACCTTGCCTCACCTGGCATTTCAGGAAGAACTCCTTGTACCCGCCCTTCAGGACATACAGCTCCGGGTAGTGGAGTTTGGGATACTCGTTACCAAGCCGATCTCTCTCTCTCACGTACCGGCACCTAGCAGCGAGGAGGCAGGCCAGAGCAAGGTTAGCTCTCCTAACTTGGGGCAACCCGAACTAACGGTACGGTGAGCACAGCAGTGCCGAGCGAATACTCCTGACACACAACTTCTCACTTTCCCAGTCATTCTTAGAAACCAGCATTGAGCTGTGGGTCCCAGGCCACATGTGGTCTTTAGGAAGAGTTCATAGGGAGATGGATGGTCTCTCCCAAGCTGTCCTTCCTCCAGGTTCAATGGCCCTACTGTCTGGCCCCTGCCCAAGGTCCTCTATGCTACCACCCACACCTCATGTGGAGTGACGGCTCCCCATTGCAATCTCCGCTCACCACACCCTCCAGCTCCTCACCACTAGGGTCCCTCCCTCACTTCCTAACTAAGCCAGCTGCTTTCTTCCTGTGGCTTTTAAATAGGCAGAGCTTGGGATGCCTGGGTGGCTCAGTGGTTGAGTGTCTGCCTTTGGCTCAGGGCATGATCCCAAGGTCCTGGGATCAAGTACCTCAGCGGGCTCCTAATAGGGAGCCTGCTTCTGCCTCTGCCTTTGTGTGTCTCTCATGAATAAATCAAAAATTTAAATAAATAAATAAACAAGCCAGCCAGCCAGCCAGCCGAGCTTGCTCCTGCCTCAAGGCACCTACTTGTACTCCTGCATGGAATACTAAATACTCTCACTAATACCCTCACCTGGCAGTGGCTTCTTACCTACCAACCCTTGGTACAAAAGCCAAAATCCTTACAGTGGCCCCCAACTGGGTACCCTGCCCCTGCCTCCTCCCCCATCAGCCTTTACTCCAGCCACTCTGGCCCCCTTGCTGCTCCTCCAAACTTCCTGGGAGCACCCACCTCTCATCTTATTTGTCTCTGAAATACCTTCTAACACAGAGTAGTTAACATATTATTTATTATATTTGTCTGCTCCTGCCCAGTATGAAATGCAAGCTCCGTGAAGGCAGGGCTTTTTGTTCTCCTACATTTTGCTGTTCTCCACAGTAATCAGAACACTATTTCGCATGTGAGAGGCAATGGGAAGTACCTGTAGAGTGAGTGAACGTTAGTCCTCACCCAAATCCTACCCCTTCATGTGATCACAGTTTTGTGCTTAATGTAGGACAAGTCCTTGTCCTCAGGAGGTTGGTGGGGAGACAAGTTCCTGTTGTAGTTATGTGTGTAATTCTATGTGTGCTAATGCAGCAAAACAGAAGCTGCTGATGAAGTCAGGTGAAGCACATGTGGGCAAATGGCCTTTTTCTTTTCTTAAAGAAAAAAAAGATTATATTTGAGGGACGCCTGGGTAGCTCAGTGGTTGAGCATTTGCCTTCAGCTCAGGACGTGATCCCAGAGTCCCCAGATTGAGTCCCACATCGGGCTTCCTGCAGGGAGCCTGCTTCTCTCTCTGCCTCTCTGTCTCTCATAAATAAAATAATAAATAAAATAAATAAAATAAATAAAATAAAATAAATAAAATAAAATAAAATAAAATAAAATAAATAAAATAAAATAAATAAATAAAATAAAATAAAATAAAATTAAATTAAATTAAATTAAAAAAAAAAAAGATTATGTTTGAGCAAGAGCATGTGCGAGCAGGGAGGAGGGGCAGCCGAGGGAGGGAAATAATCTCAGGCAGACTCCCCGCTGAGCATGGAGCCCACATAGGGTTCCATCTCACAATTTTAGCATAGTCTGACACTTAATAGACTGAGCCACCCAGGCGCCCCCGTGTGGCCTGACTTTAGAACTGGTTCAAAATGAAAAGTGCACAAGGATCCAGGCCTAGGGGCCCATGAAAAGTCTACCTTGTCCTACCCCAATCAAGGCTGCATTCCACCCTGCCTCAGCCCTCACCCCCGTCTCCAGCTGGCCCTCTGTATTCCCAGCACCTACCATACTAGCCAGAGACAGGGCTGGGCTGGAGAAGGCCTAAAGCCCTTGGCCACAGAAACTGATAGGTCAAGCCTATAAAAAGCCATACTCAAGGAAGCTGTTCATCAAATTGACTGCTTAATAGATAAGGATTTGGGCACACATCTGCTACACATGAATTTGAAATTTCACAAAAGTGAACATTTACAAGTCATGTGCGCAGGCTAAGGCATGGAAATGATTCAGGATGTGGGAGAGGGTGCTTGCTCGGTATACTGAAGTACGCCCTGAGGGTGAGCCATCCATTGCCACATCCCACCAGTCAACGCAGGCCTGAGCCGCAGAGCCCAGTTTCATGCAGTACTCACATGCGAGGGCCTCGCTCAGAAGAGAACTCGCAGTGGAACACGACAATGACACGCTTGCCATCGGTAGGTACAATGGGCTTCTTTAGTAAGAAGTCCTCAACCTCCTCTTCCATGTGCAAGTTCACTGCACCCTGTGAAGGCACCAGAGACTCTTGGAACCTGGGCATAACATACTTGCCAATGATTCTTCTGTGAGAGTCACCTATAATTGGGCACCTCATATTCTGTTATGACTATGGCAGACAGGAGTGGTATTTATGAATTCGGAACTTTTGAAAGCTACTAAGACACTGGCAAATGCTAATGTTGTATTTAATGTACCCTTTTATTGTATTTCAACACTATTTTATTGGTTAAAAGATGAAGTTGGCACAACCAATTACTTTTTTCCTGGGAAAGCATGACCCAACACCTGCCCTCCACCCTGCAGCTTAATTCAACTACAGACTTAGAGGCACCACTAAGTATGGCATAGATTAGGACATGTCACCAGACTGGCTTCTGGTCAGAAGCCTTGGGGTGCCCAGGCCTGGCTTAGAAATCAGTGGGCACCACCTAGAAATGCCCTTGATGGTGATGGTGTGAAGCAAAGGACAGGCAGCATTTGCTGTACAATGTGGTGAAGAGCAGTGTAGGGCAGGGAACGTTCTTCAGTGCACTAGGAATCAAATTGTCTTTTAAAAAATCTCATAACCAGGGCAGCCCTGGTGGCTCAGTGGTTTAGCGCCACCTTCAGCCCAAGGCGTGATCCTGGAAACCCGGGATGGAGTCCCTTGTTGGGCTTCCTGCATGGAGCCTGCTTCTCCCTCTGCCTGTGTTTGTGTCTCTGCCTCTCTCCCTCCCTCTGTGTGTGTGTCTCTCATGAATAAATAAAATCTTTAAAAAAAAAAAAGAATATTATGTGTGAAATTAATATTAATATTAAAAAATTAAAATCTCATAACCAGCACATGAGCTATTAAGTAGCCAGGTGTTACCACCTCTTTCCTTTATTTTACGTTTTAATTTTATTTTATTTAAAGATTTTATTTATTTATTCGTGAGAGACACAGACAGAGTCAGAGACACAGGCAGAGAAAGAAGCAGGCTGCATGCAAGGAATCTGATCTGGGACACAATCCCGGTACTCCAGGATCACACCCTGGGCCGAAGGCAGATGCCCAAATGCTGAGCCACCCAGGTGTCCCTTATTTTTATTTTTTTAAAATAGGCTTCAATCCTGAGATCAAGACCTGAACTGAGATCAAGAGTCGGACGCTTAACCATCTAAGTCACCCAGGCACCCCGACCATCCCACACCCTTTTAAAAATCACAAATTCTGGGACGCCTGGCTCAGCATTTGGGTATCTGCCTTTGGCTCAGGGCGTGATCCCCTGGTCCTGGGATCGAGTCCCACATTGGGCTCCCTGCATGGATAAATAAGTAAAATCTTAAAAATAATAAATAAAAGAACCCATACCTTGATGTGGCCTCCCTCATATTCATACGGGTACCGGCAATCAATGATAACAAATTCTTTAATGAGGTTGGCAAACTTGCCGTTTAAAACAGATGCCATCTGTGGAGAGAAAACCCAGGAGAATCAACTTTGGTTGTCAGGAACAACTAGAACCAAATACCTCATGGGTGACAGGATCCAAAAAGATGACTTACAATTTCTGGAGAGATGTATTTTAAATCCTGATGCTTCCCAGCAACTGTATGAAAGAGATAACCCTTAAAGAAAAAAAAATTTTTTTTAAGCAAATCTCAAGGCTGATAAATGTAACAATTATAAGCACACCAGCAATTACTCATTAAGGCAACTGGCTGAATCAAGAGCTCACCCATCCCCATGGCCATTGGCAAGGTCATTATGACAAATATAACCAACAGTTTCAATTCAAGTGGAAGGTTCCACCAATGGGGACACAGTCTTTGCTCCTTCTTCCATTCAGATGGAGTTGTTGCCTATTTTCAACCCCCTTATGTGTCCCTATTTCTTCAAAACTCACCTGGCTGAAATATGAAATATGGCCCAGACCCATACCTTCCACAATCTTCTAGGTGAGACAACTCCCTTTTATTTCTTCCAGGCTGCTCACACTGCCCTCAATAAACTTCCATCTACTGTGTAGTCGACAGCATGACAGGTCTTACTGACCACAGGATAAGTTGTTTGAGAGAAGGAACTGGGACTTAATTTTGGAATCTTTGCTTAACATGTAATAGTGTTTCAACAAATGTTAGCTAAACCAATGATGCTCTGGTAGCCTTCACATCTATCCTATGTGTCTAAACAAGCTGCTACTGATACATTCCCTGTCCCACCCTCATATTTCACCACAGCCCAAAGACAGCTAACTCTTCCACTCAGCAAATCCATACATATCAGGCCATCAGCAGATCTCCCTCTGCACTCCCCTGAGGGCCTTCTCCTTCAAAGGCTATACTTCTCTGGACAACAGAGAAATTAAATTCATCAACCTTGGATATTCCAAGATAACCTTTGGATATACAATTGTGTAGTAAGGCTACAGGTTTATTCTTATTTCTTTGTACTTTACTGCATTACTATTTTTATAATCAGAAACACTTTGTACTTTACTGCATTACTATTTTTATAATCAGAGCCTGGCCTTTGTGTTGGAGTCAAGGTGGCTGGTGGGTAGCTTCCTACTTCCTCTGATTAGTACCAGTAAGGTCTATAGTCCCACAGAGACCAAGATACGTCTGATCATGAGTCTGTTTCCTTATCTTCAAAAACTTTAAATTGTGTCCCCTTAAGGGCATTGCCAAGAGCCACCGAGTGAGGGAGAAAGGCAGGGGAGCCTTCTAGGAAGCACTTAAAGCCCAAATTACCTAGTCAGAGCAGCTCTCCTTGCATCTACTTAGAATTACCTTGGAGAAGTCTCCTATAAGATCCCTTGGGTCATTATCCAAAATGTTCTCAATGGTCCCTTTCGGGGAAGATATCAGGGATAAAGACTGATGTAGAATCTGTAACAAATCAGAGGTAGAAAATGAGGCCAGGGTTTTGAATAGGACTTTTGAAAACATTCACCTAGAACATGTCACCAGGAGGAGAGTGACAGGGCAGCCCGGGTGGCTCAGTGGTTTAGCGCCTGTTTTCAGCCCAGCAGGGTCTGATCCTGGAGACCCGGGATCGAGTCCCGTATCAGGCTTCCTGCAAGGAGCCTGCTTCTCCCTCTGCCTGTGTCTCTGCCTCTCTCTGTGTCTCTCATGAATAAATAAAATCTTTAAAAAAAAAGAGAGAGTGACATGTAAATGTCTATATTTAGCAAATAAAACATTTTCTTTATTTGATTGAAAAAGAGAATATGGGTCACTGGCTAGGTCTACTATTATTTTAGCATCTAACTGAAATGTTCTGAAACTAAGTTTTCCTTTTCTACCTTTTTTTAAAAGGGAAATTAAGGGGCACCTGAGTTGGTTCAGTCAATTGGGAATCTGATTCTGGGGTCCTGAGATCGAGCCCTGCGTTGGCTTTCCTGCTCAGTGGGGAGCTTCTTCTTCCTCTCCCTCGCAAATGTATGTTTTCACTCACTCTGCTCTCTCTCGCAAATAAATATTTTTTTTTAAAAAAGAGGGGGAATTAAAATTAAGGCTGAGTCTAAAATAAGTATTTTTTTGCTCTATCCACTGAGGTACAATGAGCATTCCTAAAGGATACCATGGTCTCCAAATACTATTTTCCACTAAAAGAAACCAGGGCTTGGCACGGGTTTCTCAGCAGTTAAGTGCCTGCCTTTGGTTCAGGGAGTGATCCTGGAGTTCTGGGATCGAGTCCCACATGGGGCTCCCCATAGGGAACCTGCTTCTCCCTCTGTCTGTGTCTCTGCCTCTGTCTTGAATATATAAATGAAATCTAAAAAAGAAAAAAAAAAAAGAAAAAAGAAACTAGGCTTTGAGGGTGTCTGGCTGGCTCAGTTGGTAGAGCATGCAACTTTTGGTCTCGTTTTATTTATTTTTTTTGAAAGATTTTATTTATTCATGAGAGACACTCCCACACAGAGAGAAGCAGAGACGCAAGCAGAGGGAGAAGCAGGCTTCATGCAGGGAGCCTGATGCGGGACTTGTGATGTGGGAC
Organism: Canis lupus dingo; assembly: GCF_003254725.2. NCBI lineage: Eukaryota > Metazoa > Chordata > Mammalia > Carnivora > Canidae > Canis > Canis lupus. Next base: position 41,106,778 of record NC_064262.1, on the reverse strand, counting down.
TTGATCCCAAGACTCCAGGATCACACCCTGAGCCACCCGGGTATCCTTCGATCTCCACATTGCGTGTAGATGACTTAAAAAATAAAATCTTAAAAAAAAAAAAAAAAAGAAAGAAAAAAGAAAAAGAAAGAAAGGAACAAATAAACCAGGGTTTTTGAAGTGACTGACTCCAGGTTGGGATAAGAAATGTATAATATAAACCTGGAATGCCTTATGATAGTAGCAAGGAAGCTATTAGACTAGTAGAGTGATGTCAAAAGGGTTAGTCATGGGGAGGTAAGGATTTCTTTTAAGTAGGACACAAAAAGCACTAAACATAAAATAAGACCGATTAATTGAAATACATTTAACAAGTCCAGAAATTCTGCTCATCAAAAGAACAGTATTAAGAGACAAGGCAAGCCAGAGTGAGAAGATAAACAATCTTTAAAAGAATCCTCTCTGGGGCAGCCCCGGTGGCGCAGCGGTTTAGCGCGGCCTGCAGCCCAGGGTGTGATCCTGGAGACTTGGGATCGAGTCCCAGGTTGGGCTCCTTGCATGGAGCCTGCTTCTCCCTCTGCCTGTGTCTCTGCCTCTCTCTCTCTCTCTCTCTCTGTATGTCTCTCATGAATAAATAAAGAAAATCTTTAAAAAAATAATTAAATAAAAGAATCCTCTCTGAATGTATACAGTACTTCCACAAATAAGAGATAACCCAATAGAAAAATGGGCACATTCACTTGGACTAGCAATACAGAGAGGGAAAATCAGGGAAATAAAAACTAAAACCGCAGACACTGTACACTCACCAGAATGGACACATAAAATAGATGATTCTCACAAAAGTAATGCTGAACAAGAGAATCCAGACATAAAAGAAATACATACAGTAGGACTTCAAGTTTATACGATTTGAATACAGGCAAAGCTCAGCTATAGCAACAGAGTTCAGATCAGTGTCGTTGAGGGAGAGAGCACAGGAGGGGCTCTGGGCTGCTGCTAATGTTCTTTCTTGGTCATGGTTGGCATTTACGGAGATATATTTATTTTAAAGAAAGGGAGCATGCATTTTGCCTTTCCCACAAGTGACCAAAGAGTTTGATGCACGGAAGTTTCTCTTTGAGGTACATTCTGCCAATAAATGAAGAATGACAGAACTTTCTAAAAAAAATTATTAAAAAAAAAAAAAAAAAAAAGAATGACAGAACTACAGGATCACTTTTTTGAAACCTTGGTTAAATGAAATCTAGGCAATCATCATCAATGACTTCCCAGCAATGTGTCTCCTGATCAAAGTAAACAAAATCCCCCATGAGATATTCATGCCAAAGAAACTGAATCTCAATCTCATCAAGTCTTCCTAGTGTTTAGAGGTTTATGGGCAATAAAAAGGAGAGAAGACAATATTAGAAGATCCCATAGGACTGTGGGAACTTCTACAAGGCAACTGGCCTGAGTTCTTCAATCACTAAATTTCAAGAAGGAAACAAAAAGATGGGAGCACAGGAGCCCAAATAATAAGAGACCTAGTGACCAATCGCAATGCACAGATGTTATTTCAACCCAAATTTGAAATGCATTTAGGAGACCATTAAAAATGATACTGGGGCACCTGGATGGCTTAGTCAGTTAAGTGTCTGACTTGATTTCAGCTCAAGTCATGATCTCAGAGCTATGAGATAAAACTGTGTCAGGCCTACTTAAGATTCTCTCTGTCCCTCCCACTGACTCTCCTTCCATAAATGAATGAATGAATGAATATATAAATGGGGGAGGGGGTAAATATACTAAATGTACATAGGTTTTTGCCCTAGCAACCCCATTTATTCCCCCCAAAATAAGCACGAAAGGACAGTGAATATTGTAATTGTTTATAGCATTTGAAAACTAGAAACAGGGAGGGACGCCTGGGTGGCTCAGCAGTTGAACGTCTGCCTTTGGCTCAGGGTGTGGTCCCGGGATCGAGTCCCACATTAGGCTTCCTGCATGAAGCCTACTTCTTCCTCTGCCTGTGTCTCTGCCTCTCTCTCTTGCTCTCTCATGAATAAATAAATAAAATCTTAAGGAAAAAAAAAAAAGAAAACTAGGAACAATCTAAATTTTAATCAACAGGATCATAACAAGGATAACAAGATCATAACAACAGGAACATAACAAGGATCCTCATGCAGCTATTTAAAAATTACAAAAGTCTGTTCCCCCAAGCCAAAGCACTGGGAAAAAGGCAGCCTATCAAGACAGAAAAGTTTTAGGCAATACCACCACTGTAGCAAAACACCAAGGGAAAAAGGATGGCCCTACAACACGCCTGGTCAGCAAGTGGGGAGCTTAGACTTCCAACCCTCGCCCAGCTATAATTAAGTGCTTAGTCTCCATTCCACTGGGATGGTGTCAGCAGAGGCCTAGGGCAGACCTTGAACTCTCACTCCTACCCAGCAATAACGACCCCACCCATTGTGTCAAGGGAGGCTGTGCTAGGGAATGCTTACCATCCCTGCAGTATCAGAGGCCTAAAACAGAAAATTTACATAGCCCAGAGTCTTAAATACCCAAAATACACAGGATACAATTGAAAAATCACTTGTCATACCAAGAACCAGGAAAATCTCAACCTGAATAGGAAAAGACAATCAATAGAGGCCAACACCACAACACAGATGCTGGAATTATCTGATAAGGGTTTTAAAGCAGCCATCATAAAAATGCTTCAATAGCCAATTACGAACATGTTTGAAACAAATGAAAAACAGTAAATCTTAGCAAAGAAGAACGAAATGGAAATTTCAGAATTGAAAAAACACAGTATCATTCTTCTTGAGCACAAAGGTACCTGCAAAACTAACCTCTTGGGGTTTCTCTGGACTTGCTACCTCTTCGGGACTGGCCCCAGCCATGTTCTTTCTCCGCTTCGTATTTCCGGGTAGGTACTCCTCCTGAGATCGGTCTGGTCTTTTTAACACTGACCGGGCGATGGAGCTACATGTGGAAGAAGAGTCAAACAGCTTGCATCGATTGCCCTAAGAGGGGGGGAAAAAAAGAGACCCATCTTCCATTAAAGCCTGCTATCTTGAGGGGTGCCCAGGTGGCTCAGTCAGTTAGGCAGCTGACTCTTGATCTCTGCTCAGGTCATGGTGTCAGGGTCCTGGGATCAAACTCTGCATAGGCTCTGCACTCAGTGGGGAGGCTGCTTCAGGATTCTCTCTCCCTCTGTCCTTCCCCCTGGTTGTTTGAGCTCTCTCTAAATCAATCAATCAATCAATCAATCAATCAATCTTAAAACAAGTAAAAAACAAACAAAAAGGGCAGCCCTGGTGGCGCAGCGGTTTGGCGCCGCCTGCAGCCTGGGGTGTGATCCTGGAGACCCGGGATTGAGTCTCACATTGGGGTCCCTGCATGGAGCCTGCTTCTCCCTCTGCCTGTGTCTTTGCCTCTCTCTCATGAATAAATAAAATCTTAAAAAAAAAAAACAAAAAAAACTGATAGGTATTTCCCAAGCTTCCTTACTCTATACATAATTTATGTCTTTCAAGACACCTAGTAAGTTTAGTCAAAGCATTTGTACTGAGATAATCTATTTCCTCATGACTATGCACATTAATTTAATACTATAATTTAAGTGGTCTCAAGAGGATAGTTCATGGGCAGTGATAGTTTAAAAATCTAAGTATATCAGGGTGCCTGGATGGCTCAGTTGGTTTAAGCATCTGCCTTCGGCTCAGGTCATGATCACGGAGTCCTGGGATCAAGCGCTGCATCAGGCTCCCCGCTCAATGGGGAGCCTGCTTCTCCCTCTCCCTGCCTGGTTGTGCTCTCTCTAGCTAGCTCTTGTTTCTCCCAAATAAATAAATAAATAAATAAATAAATAAATAAATAAATAAATAAATAAATAAATAAATCTTATATATATATATTATATATATATAATAATAAAATTAATAAATAAAATCTAAAAAAAAGATTATCAATTTCTATGTATACCTAAGGATATGGGGCTCTGAATTTGTACTGTGACAGTATCTAATGTTCTCCAGGCATTTGCACAATGTGAGGCTGTATACCTTGCTTCCAGCTTTGTTTGAAAATATCTCCGATGGAAACAGAAGTCTATAGGCTATATACTGATAGAAAATCTCTGAGTTACTGTTTGGCAAGTGTGGTGTTAGATGATGAGATACAAACACAGGAGAATGTTAAAAAAAAAAAAAAAAAAAGACAAATAGTCTTCAGACTAAAGGCTTCATATTTGAAGTCTTATTCCAACTACCCTAGATGTTAGAGCTAGAAACAAATGCAGTCCTTCCCCTAATCAACACTCCTTACAAAACAAAAAACAAAACAAAACACTCCTTACTTTACAAATTGGGAAACACGTAGACAGATAAAGTGTATCACTAATGGTCCCCATTTGTGGGTAACTCAAGTGGGGTCTAAAACCCAGATCCCTAAGTCTTGTCATTCCACTTGCCCTTTGATTGTACTCACTTAAGGCGGCATAATTGAGGGCACACCTCTACCATCACAAATGCTTTGGAGAAGGCAGCAGACAGCAGGCTCTCTATCTACTAAATGCACACAGACACCCAACAAAATTAAGGACATATTTTAAGAGTGCCTCTCAGACTGACAACTTTGGTGTCACTCTCAAGACTTCTCCTTTACCACTATTAACCTAAATACCACCCATTCCTAATTTAGGATTCCTTCAATCTATTCCCTCCTCTCCCCATAATTCAGAAAAAGTCTTTAGCACTTTGCCAAATAGTCATAATCAGCTCCTGAGTGGCCTGTTTGTAACTGACTCCTCCTCCTTTCCAGTTAACAGTCACACTCACTGAATCTTTGTGTCCCTGGGGAAATCCATCCAAACATTTTAGACTGGCAGACAAGTGACAACTGGCACAACCTTGCCCCTGCCCACCGCACATCCCATTCGCAGCTTCACAGGGCTACATGCAATGTCCTGAGATGAACTGTTCTTTCATAAAATATATCCTGCTCCTCAACAAGTCCCCACATATCCTGAGACCTTGGGTAAACATGCCATCTCTGAGGGATCGCCCCCCAACTTCAGCATATGGCTCTTTCCAGGATGATGGACATTACTGCCCTTAAAGTGTCCACAAGGCCCATCCATTCAATGGGATACACATGGCCCCATGCATACATTTAACAAGGCCACACATCCAGGGTAAGCTGCTGTCTGTTTCACCCTCTGGTGCTCCATAACTCCAGTACTACCCTGAGACCAAGACGTGGAAAAACAACCTACTCCTTGTTGTCTTACTGCTTGAAGTGTGAAGTTTTAATATGGGATCTGAATTAAACAAAGACGTAACTCAGGATGACAGTGGGACAAACCCTATCAACCTGGCTAGAGAAAGAAAAGTCTCTATGTGTGGGGGATCCCTGGGTGGCGCAGCAGTTTAGCGCCTGCCTTTGGCCCAGGGCGCGATCCTGGAGACCCGGGATCGAATCCCACGTCGGGCTCCCGGTGCATGGAGCCTGCTTCTCCCTCTGCCTGTGTCTCTGCCTCTCTCTCTGTGTGACTATCATAAATAAATAAAAATTTAAAAAAAAAAGTCTCTATGCGAAAGCACAGACTAAAAGTTCATCTACTGACCCCTCAAACTCCTGGAGGAAGCAAATATTAATGGCCACAGCAAGCACCCTGCCCCTTTTCAAACTCAGACCACCTCTTAGAGCAGGTCAACCTGTGGGAGCCTGAGGGGGGCTCTGCTCCAAAGGCGTAAGGTGGAACTTCACTAGCCACTTTCAGACCCTTTTCCAATGAAGTAGTCATCCAGGGATATGCTTATATCCATAATAGTTGTAACCAAATGCCTGAGTGAGTCAAAGGCAATTCTAACTTAAACTAGGCAAGAGAAACAAGTATCTGTCCTAAATACGAGCTGTGAGTAAGTCTATACAGGAGAAATGGAAAAACATAAAAATTATCTAAAATTTCAATTATCTACAAGTAATACTGTCAGGAGCTTTAAGCTCCGAAATAATCCTAAACTCCATATGGAAGATACCTGAAATAAAACAGAACCTTTGAGCAGGAAACAGAGATAAAATGGTGTTCCAAATGTTTGGCAGACTTTGTGCAAATGTTGAAAGGCAAGGACAAAACAACCAAACAAGCCTAGGAAAGAGGAGAGCCAGAGACCCAGGGAGAGAAGACAACCAGCTCCCCATCTTGCAAACAGGAGCTCTAAGGAGCTCAGAGTGCCCACGCAGGTGTGTTCCTCAATAGCTCCTGAGAGGGATGCTGTGTTCTGAGGCCAAGCAAGGCCCCATCCTGCGAACTCAAGCCAATCCCCAGACTAACCCATACCTTCACCTACAGCTTAGAACGCAAAGGTGTCAATCACTGCCACTTGTGAGGAATTCAATTTAGCAGATATTTTCCTGAGATATTAAACTAGAAAGTAAGAAAGAGTTGTATCGATGGGACATTGTATCGATAGGACATTAATACACACACACAATATTAACTTGACCAAGAATGGCTGGGATAAACTAGAAATTATCAAACAAGAACTATGTGTATATATATTAGCCAGACTTCCTCACATACCAATGAAGATAAAAGAAAACTTGAAGAGCCAGCGTGTTTTACAACACCAGAGAACACTAGTGACCAATCAAGTCAAAGGGAAACTCATAAGCCCAAAGACAGAATCTCAGATGAAACCCTGTGGTGATATGGACAGAAGGATTAGTTTTCCATTTAGTCTAGTCCACTCTGTCCCAGAGGCCTAATTACTCAAGGCTCCCTCCAGACACACCAGGACAACTTACAAGGTTTGTGGTTCTTCTCATGACAAGGGGAGCTGTCCAGAGGCTTGCCATGCATGACGGGGTCTCTTCATCATTCTAAAAGAGAAAAGCTATTATAAAGAAAGATTCAGCAGTGGGACGCCTGGGTGGCTCAGCAGTTGAGCGTCTTGCCTTTGGCTCAGGGTATGATCCTGGAGTCCCGGGATGGAGCCTGCTTCTCCCTCTGAGAAGTATCAGACAGGCCTGGATATGAAACCTCTAATGTTCACTCCTCCTTCCCACTCCCCAGTATGTTAAGGTCAGAAGAGCATCACATTTCACAATTCAGACATCTGAATGTAGCTACAAGCATCCCTTCCACCCTGAGGGTACACGAGGAGGTAGGTAGCCTTTGGCCCTCCTGTGTTACGCCAGCTCATCCTACGTTTCTCTAGTTCCAGGTCTCTTGCACAGAATAGACTGTCAACTCCATCGGGGTAAGAAGGATCCTCTCAGGTCTTCTTTTGAAGAACCACCCCCACTCCCACCCCGAACTGGGAGCAGAGTCTCAATAAATTCTCACCAAATGAACAAAAATATCAGTCACCTCAAAGCCCTGGGGAATTATTGTTCTTTCTCACATGACTTCTCCAGGGTACTTAGTGGAACGAGTAAGAACATACATACACAACACACACACACACACACACACACAGCACGTAAGAACATACACACACAACACACAACACACAACACACACACACACACACACACACACAGCACCTTTAGATTCTCTCCATCAAGAAGGTCCATGAAGCCATCATCCTCATCAGACAAAGTGGCCGTCACAGGGGACTGGGGCATAAAAAGAGGAAGGAAATTCCCTGGCTCGCTGCCATCTCTTTCATTGGAGGAAAGCTGGAAGATAGAATTCACAGCTTGTTAATAATTGATCAGATTGGATTTCCTTGGATGGGTCACTAGATTTTATGAGGAAAACATACTGCATTTATTAGAAGTAAAATTTTACTCAAAGAAAATGCAGCCTAAGGTGTTAAAGGATTTGATGTCTATACATGGTCCTGAGTAAAATCAGGCCTGGAAGCCTTCACAAAAACCTCTTCTCAGAAGCAATGCACCTTACAGTGGGATCTGGGGAGAGCCTTTGACGAAGAGCAAAGTTTGCTGTATCAGAGGACTATAATTGGTGAACAGTGATCAACAAGCAGGTTGTGATACAGTAGGGAAGGGTGAGAAGATAATCTCTGCTCACAGAGCATCCTGGAGAATGCTTATGTAACTTTAGCTCCTACGGAAGTAAAGGGTGGCCTCATTCTAGAGAGTCTATCCTGGTCCATTAGACTTGGAATTTAAATGACAGGTGCGGGCAGCCCAGGTGGCGCAGGGATTTGGTGCCACCTGCAGCCCAGGGCATGATCCTGGAGACCCGGGATCCCACGTCGGGCTCCCTGCATGGAGCCTACTTCTCCCTCTGCCTGTGTCTCTGCCTGTGTGTGTGTGTGTGTCGCTCATGAATAAATAAATAGGGATCCCTGGGTGGCGCAGCGGTTTGGTGCCTGCCTTTGGCTCAGGGCGCGATCCTGGAGACCCGGGATCGAATCCCACGTTGGGCTCCCGGTGCATGGAGCCTGCTTCTCCCTCTGCCTATGTCTCTGCCTCTCTCTCTCTCTCTGTGTGACTATCATAAATAAATAAAAAAATAAAAAAATAAAAAAATAAAAATAAAAATAAATAAAGTCTTTATAAATAAATAAATGAATGAATGAATGAATGACAGGTACTCAGTTTTTTAACTGAGGAATTACTGTGTGCTGGCCACTATGATATCATCTTAAGTGCTTAGTCCCAGGGGTGCCTGGGTGGCTCAGTGGTTGAGCATCTGCCTTTGGCTGGGGTCATGATCCCAGGGTTCTGGGATTGAGTCCTGCAGCAGACTCCCTGTGGGGAGACTGGTTCTCCCTCTGCCTATGTCTCTGTTTCTTTGTCTCTCTGAATAAATAAAATCTTTAAAAAAAAAAAAATGAAAAAAACCTCACAATACATTGAGGGGAGCTAATCCTTTTCTATGTATTTAACAAATCAGGAAACCAAGAGGTTACCAAGATCACACGGCTCATCTGTTTGACTCCAAAGCCCACGCCTCTCTCCCCACTACATTTTCTCCTAGGAGAACCATTTCTGGAATAAAAATAGGGGAATCTCAAAAAGCAACCCTATGTTGTTGTTTTGGGGGAAGCCCCAACATAAAACTAATATATATTTAATATAGGAAATTTAGAAAGATGGCTCATAAGTCTACCATCTAGACTTAAAACATTAATACAAACATTGCTGATAGTCCATTACATCTTTTCCAGGTGCTTCCCAAAATCAGGAAAAATGATCAGTTATCTTTTTCCACAGTACGGAAGCAGTCTCAACCTAAGTCCTACAGAGAATCCTTCAGACCCAAATCCCTTTGTGACAGGATGGCATTAATCCTCAAGTTGCCCTCTGGTTTTTGGAGTCAGTTGCCCACCTAGTGAGAAATCTGCTCTGCAGCTGGCCTACTCTGGTTCAGGTACCAGCTTGTTTCACTCACGGAAGCTCTAGGCTTCCTTTGATTCTCCACAAATGTTCCTGAGCGCACTCTGGGGATGGTGGCAAGTTTTAAACCAGCAAACCAAGGGGCGGGTGACTTTATTGTGGGACAATATCCTCTGAAGGCTCACACTGTAATACTATTATTTGTGACCGAGGTTCTGGTATCCCTAGTGCACATGTGATACAGCAAATGATGGACAAGTCACCTATAATTAGAGATGGCCAGGTGACCACAATAAAACCCAATGCAGCAGTCTTCAAGAGGCACACTAAAGATATTTAGTTTTGGATACCCAGTGCTTAAAGAATTACTGTGTACTTAGGAATCTGGAAATTTTGTTAAATCCTAGTGTTCTACCTACGTGTGTCCTTTTGGCAAATCAGCCCAACCTCCCTGACCAGACATCCCCAATCTGTAAAATGGGTTAACACCAGCTACTTCACAGGCCTATGAAGATTAAAGACAGGAACATATATAAAAGTGCCTTATGCAAATGCTAGACAGAGCCATGATACTGGGTGAACATGAACCTCAGACCACAAGCCAGACTGTATATTTTCACATGCAAGTCCCCAGGAAAACCTGGAAACCAAATGTGGCCGTTTCGTTCAAGTTGGGCCTCTCTAGCCTTCGCTAGCAGATCACCAGGAGGCAGCTTTGGAAATGGTGATGCCTCTTTTTGGCAAAAAATAACCCTGGGGTAGGTGGCCCCAAATACTGTCAAGTAGCCCAGAGGTAAGGATTCACTAGAATCCTTAACAGTTCTTAATAAGCCACTTTTGGAAGAAGCCAAGTACTGTCCCCGAACACCACCATGTTGGGAACCTCTTAGCACTCAGGAGGCGCTATGAAAGAGCAAGGTTCGAGACACAGAATTCCACTGTACACACATTTAGAAGAAAGACTCAGGATGCCTGCAGATTATTTCCCCAGGATTGACAAAGTTAAATATTCCTTGCTCAAGTTCCATATTGCATCTCTCACTCTGCTTCTGTCTGCTTTCCAGGCACATCAAAACCACCAAAACATGTGACAGTCTAATTTCAAAAGTCAAGGAAAAGACAACAAGAGCTACTAGAGTGTCTTTGACTCCAGGTGAAAGTGAGTGCTTTAATTCTGTTCCCACCAGGAACTCCCCCGTGAAAGCCAGAGCACATACCATCCGAGCTGGGGCAGAGTTCTGCCTCTGCGTGAAGAGATCTTTACTCTCCTCAAGTCCATGAGAGTGCAGGCAGCCACGAGATGCTGGTCTTACTGGCTTCTTAAACTCAAAGGCTTCCTGCAAGATAGCAGTCAAGACATCTTCCACTGTCCATGAAAAACCAGGGCCCTAACTGTAGCTTGGGTGAGAGTCAAGGGAGCAGGCACTGCTCACCTTTGTAACTGCCTCCAAACTAAGGGTTTACCCATTTCTGAGCTTCACTCAAACATTGGATCGGTGTCTACGATTTTCACACATCCTGTCAACAGCTAACTCCTAAGGCAGCATGTTTTTCTCTCACCACAAAGACTATTTCCTGACAAAAACATAATTATCTTCCAAGTACACAAAGCAACAACTTCCTCAAATCCAAAGCAAAGTGCTTCAATATTATTGCCTGTGAATGGGAGTCACAACTTTTCACTCTCAATTTGTTTCAAGATATTTTCCACCTTCTTCCTAACCAACAGGAGGTAATTATTTTCCACGTATAGTGATTGTACTCCATACTAGAAGCAATGGGAAATTTAAAAAACTGTTTTACTCACAACATGAATGAATCAATCTCACATGTTGAGTGAAAGCCAGAAGTGACAGAAGACATTCTGTACGATTGCATTTACTTTGAGTTTACTTTTTATTTTATCTATTTTTTTTAAAAAAGATTTTATTTATTTATTCATGAGAGATGAGAGAGAGAGGAGAGAGAGAGAGAGAAGAGAGAAAAGAGAGAGAGAGAGGCAGAGGGAGAAGCAGGCTCCATGCAGGGAGCCCAACATGGGACTCGATCCCAGGGCCTCCAGGATTACACACCAGGCGGAAGGCGGCACTAAACCACTGAGCCACCCAGGGTGCCCCTTACTTTGAGTTTAAAAGCACTTATAATCTCCCTACCCAAGATAGCCACTTCACTTGTAAGTGCTCAGAGTGGTCACAGGCTAATCTCAGAGTATCTGCATGCCGACACAGCACTAAGTACTTCCTGTGCATTAACTCATATAACCATCAACTACAACCTGATCATCCCCATTTTACAGATGAGGAAATGAGGTCTTGCAGGTTAAATGAGGTGCCTAAGATCACAAGAGCTCTTGAACTACCACCTATGCTATTCCCCTCTCCGGAACAAAGTTCCAAGCAAGCAACCCTGGGAAGAGCCAGGGGCAGGGGAAAAACCAGGCAGCAGTACAGCTTCAGTGTGTTCAGTAGAAAGCACTATATACACAGAGGCTGAGGCAGTGCTCTAAGCACTCAAGGCAGGAACTCACTTTCATATTCTCCCTCTGAACACCTCACAAGTTGCTAAGGGAATCAATGGGAGAATTTATGGAGGCAGTAGGTTGTACACAAAGTCTGGAAGATGATGATTATGAATTGTGGCATTTTAGCAGGCAATGGAATACAGGACGAAATCGACATAGGATATAGAGAGAATAAAGGCCAGAAAAAAGTTGAGCCAATTCACTGAACTGTTTTGGATGCCTACCCTGTGCAAGGCACCTGGCAGGTATGAGAGAAAAGCCAGGTCGGGGTGTTCTTTTGGATGGAGCATCACAAGCTCACCCTCTAAGCAACTAGTTCAGTTACTCTGATTCCCCGAGACCTGTTGGCCCTGTTCTTACAAATACTGCCAAGAAGCCTTTCCCTAAGCTTACAACTCACGCCAGGGTGAGCACAAACAAGCAGGGCCTCGAGCAGACCCTTCTGGATAAGGGCATTCATGGATATAATTACTCCTAAAGGTACCATCTGAGCAACTCCTCCCTGCCAGGAATCATTTTAAATGCTTCATATACATTATCTTATTTCATTCCATAATGCCCTACAAGTTACTGCTACTTGTATTTTACAAGCAAAGAAATGAAGCCTAAGAAGAGGTAATGTGTCAAAGTCACACAGCTAGAAAGCAGGATTCAAATCTAGATTTCTCTGACTGCAAAGACCATGCATGACTTTGGTGACAGTCTAGTCTGCCAGAAAGCAGCCCAGCCACACTCCTCTGTAAGCCACTGACACTTGTGGCTTTACCTCCATCTTCTGTTAGTATATTGATGCCACTCACGTTTTCCTTGTTCTCATCCTGGTCCATCAGCTGAAAAACATCATGGTCAAGAGAATCAGAATGGCTCCTTTTCAGGGCTGGGCTACATCCCAAGAGCTTCTGCTGTCAAAATGGAAAAAAAAAAAAAAAAAAAAAAAAAGACATTGAAAAAAGGGTACGTAAATGACAATTCAATGAAACTCAGGTTCAAAAGAAAAACAAAAATGGCAGTGGTGGGAGGGTAGGGTTTAGCTCCTCATACACTGCAGGAGGGAACCAAGAAATGTGGCCAGGGTTCCACACTGTCACAACATGGAACAGAAGATCCTGCTACATGGCTTTCCATCCAACCTCACAAGATAGGTCTATGGCCTTCTCAGCAGGGATTTAGGGTGCCAAGTCAATCCCCAGACATCATTTGCAAAAAAAAGAATGCTTCCTGTATCTAAAATGGTAGTCAGAACTGAAGGTGAGTTGCTTATGTGTTTTGAGTGCTACAAGACTAAAGAAAAGTAGTCTTTGCTGTCCAAGTGAAAGTCTACCTACTATCAAGGTCACCCTGACAGCTAGGGAGATAGATAATACTAATTAACTCAAGATAAACAAGAGAATTAACTTACAGGCAGGAAACTTATTCTCCTCATGGGATTTTCAAGGCTGCAATGAGATCAGAAGATAAACAATGAGACTAAAACAAGAGAAATATTAGCAGATGCAGTGTCTAGCCTATAGTTTGGGGAGGGCACAAACATTCCCATTTTAGGCAAGATGCAAGTACAGGTTTCTGAGACTGTCCTGTTCTCACAAGCACCCCAACATTACTGGGCTTCTGGGTAAAATGAGCAAGCCTGGTCTTCTTTTAAAGGACGGGAAGTCTTAAAGACTACTAACACAAACTACTTTCTCTAAAGGCAGACTTATTTATAGGATCCAGAAGTTTTACTAGGGTTAGCTAAATCCAGGGCTCCTGTCCAGAACACAAAGAATTTCAATAAAAAATTAAGAAAAGTCTTTTCTAAGCACAAACTTTAAAAAGCAGTGAATACGTACTTTTCTTTACTGTCCAAGGGCCCAGGAGAATCTAGACAGAAGCCTGTGGAAATAAAAAAAACCTCAGGAAATAATACACAAAACACCACTTTGTCATTAAATAAACAAAAATACTATTAGTATTTTCTTTAAGCCATCAATCAACTCACACCTTGGACTTTTGCCAGAATTAAAGTGGTGTCTCTAATTGTCAAAAACTTCATATTTGCACAAGTCTCAACATTTTCATAGTATATCTTCTACCAATCCCCTTTACCTATTTGCAAATACCATCAAGGGAACAGGATGTGAGAATTAAACATAATCTTCTAATGAATGGTTGGTTATTCAAATAGAGATTACCCAGGTAACTTTCTGTGAGTTCTGACTATGGAAAGAATAGGTAACTGTTTTCTGGAATAGTTTTGACTTCAAATATTTTATCTTGTCAGATCATATGTGTAATTTGGGTTTTTTCTTTTTTTTTAATTTGGGGGTTTTGAAAAATACATTTATCAGTCATGTGACAAACAAGCCAAGTATTCATGGCCTTTAACAAAATAACACCAAGTAAGGTGCTCATCTCACCAAAGGGAGCAAGGTGGAAGACACACTGCTCTCAGTATGGCCCAGACCCACGAGTGTGCCTACTGCACACCTCTCCTCATGAGATCCACATAACTTTGCAGAAAGTCAAGTGTTAGCTCTGATATTCTCATTTGCCATGCTGCCACAAGAATCCTATCCCTAGTTCTTAAGAAGTTTCCATTTTAAGATCTTTGCTCTTGTAGTTCCCTAGCCTAAAGCATCTGTGCAAATATAAACCCTGCAGTAGCATGAAGTTGTGAATTAGAGTAAAATGCACTGGGCCCATCTCCTCCACCGCAGGCTCGCTGAAACAATGTCATCACACTTTCAATAATTTGGCCCTGCATTTCAACCAATACACCTTTCTGGTCTTGGTGTTATGGTTCATTGTACCCACCTACTCATCCTCAAGATCAAGCACACTCTACCTCCATGCAGACACTTGACGCTGGTTTCCTCCATAAACTACCATAGGGCCTTATCTGGCCTATTTTAAGGGTATTGGTTACTGAATGCCATGACTCTGATTTACTGTCTCAGGTAGTCACCAGACTAAGTTCCTAGGTGGGGCACACGTTCACAACACATTCCAAGTTTTGATCCTCACACAGTAAACACATAATAAATGGTAGAGACTAAAGGAATACCTGAATCGGTTGACTCAGAAGAGCCCATTCTCTGCAGACTGCTGTTTCTCACCTCCAGCGCCTGTTCATATTCACTGAAAGCAAGAGAAAGAACTCTATGTAATTTTTTTTTTTTTTATCATAGTCACAGAGAGAGAGAGAGAGAGAGAGAGAGAGAGAGGCAGAGACACAGGCAGAGGGAGAAGCAGGCTCCATGCACCGGGAGCCCGACGTGGGATTCGATCCCGGGTCTCCAGGATTGCGCCCTGGGCCAAAGGCAGGCGCCAAACCGCTGCGCCACCCAGGGATCCCTATGTATTTTTTAAAAAGATTTTATTTATTTATTCATGAGAGACAGAGAGAGAGAGAGGCAAAGACACAGGCAGAGGGAGAAGCAGGATCCCTGTAGGGAGGAGCCTGATGTGGATGGATCCAAGGACCCCAGGATTACAACCTGAGCCAAAGGCAGAGCACCTCAAGCACTGAGCCACCCAGCTGCCCCTCTTTCTATTTCCAAAACATAACTACAAGTACACACAGGAGACAGGCCACGAGGTTAGGCAAGTATCCAGGCTGCTATCAATCATCTACTTCTGGGCCACATCACAGAACCCACTTTGCCACCCAAAACACTCAGCACTTGAAAATAAAAGATGCAAAAGTGGTGGGAAGGCATGGCCTGGGTTACACTGTAGGCAAGAGGACTATGATGCTGGAGTATTTTCTGAAGGGAGAGCATGTGTTCTAGCTGCTAGGATGAAAGATAAATTGGACAAGTTCCTGCTTTTCAGAGGTTAGAAATGTACAAGACATGTGCTTACAAAGAAAATGGGACATCCAAAATCGAAGGGAAAGCAACCCCACCAGAAACACCGTGATGCAGGTTTTGCTAGAAGGAAAAGTCCAGGGAGCTTCTGAGGATGGAGAGTTGAATAAAAAGGCCTTGCCTTAGGAAAGCAGGGGTGGACATCAGGAATGTGCACGTGGTGAGGAACGAAGAGGATTTTGCACAAACGACAGGAAAGAAAATGCCATGTGTCTCTGTAGAGAAGGAACAAAGCTCGCAGGAAGCTAAGATCCTGCGAAGTGGTTCAGGAAAGGGTGGAAGTGAGGCGCCTGAAGGGTCTGCTTTGCCCTCTTGGGGGGAGATTACAAAGAACTTCCCTGGATTGGGACAGAAGGAGAGTACAAAGCAATCTGAAATGGGTAGCCTAAGTGGGGACCCCGGGCCGACCCCACCCCCTACCGGGCCCGGCTCGGGGCTGAGGGCGGCCCTGGAGGGTCCGAACGGCCTCTCCCGCCCAACATTCCGCCTGGGGGGGAGGGTGCACATGGCGGGCCCCAGCTCAGCGGGGCGGCCCACGAGCGGCGGGCAGGTCTCGCCCCGCTCCGGACCCGTTTCCCAGCCAGATCCCGCCCCCGCCCCACCGAGAGCCATCTGGGAGCCCAGCGGCCTGTGGCACCGCTCGCCAGTCCCTCCTCACCTGCCTAGTCCCTGCAGCTGGTCCATGGTGACCGTCAGGCTGGTGACAGGCGACAGGCCCCCCGAGGCTGGCGCGCCGAACAGCGCTTTCACGACGGGCTGCGGCGCGGGAGGCGGGCTGCAGGCGAAGAGCAGGCGGCGGCGGTGCGGGGGCTCTGGGCCCAGTTCCATGGCGGCACCCGGCCTCCCAGGGCTCCCGCTCCCTCTTCCTCCGCCTCCGCCGCGCCGCCCCGCCCCGCCGGCACCGGCCTCGGCCGCGCGCCCCGCCGCGGGCGCCCGCGGGTCAAACACAAACACGACCCCGCGGTTCAGGGATGCGGCTGCCGCGGGCAAGCGGCGCGGACGGGCGGGTGTCTAGACCCAGCAGGCGCCAGGCACATGCACGGGTGCTTCCCCCGCACCCCGCGAGGCCAGCGGGCGGGCGGGCGCCGGCAACCTGAGGATTAAATCCAAACAAACGCGTCGGGTCGGGAAGAGAAAGCGGCCAGGGCCGCAAGGCAACGGCCAGGGCTCACACTCTCTTCACTTTTCTCTCACCCCCTTGCCCGAACCCGGGGTCGCAGAGCACCAAGAGGAGTCTCACCTCTCTTCCGGACTGTCGCTGCCGAGGCGGCCTTTCGCGGTAATAGCTGCTCACTAGGGACCGCCGCTGCCCCGCCCCCCTTTCCTAGTTGGCGCCAAACGGAATCCACCAATCAGTAAGCAACTTCGCCTCCTCGCTCCCGAAAGGCAGCTACGCTGGACCAATGAGAGGGGAAGAAGGAAGCAGCTCGCGGGGCTCTGAGGGGTCATCCGCTTTCTGAAAGGGGCGGGGCCGAGAGGAGGCCAGAGCAGATCCGAATGGATAGGGGCTCAGAGGTCAATGAAAACTCCCAGCAGAACCTGGGAGGCGAGGGTAGAGACCGAGACGCCTCTCTTGCCGCGTTGCATGCTGGGGAGCGTAGTTCCCAACCCGCACCGTGGCCCGGGAACCTCCTACCCGCGGAGGGCCACGACTGCGTAGCCACCCCCTTCCCTGAGGTCCACACGCGGAGGGGACGCGCAGGCTGGAGAGAGCTGTCCTGACCACTCGGGGTCCAGCCGTGGCTCGACCTATAACCGTGCGGTACTGTAGGCCCCTTCTCCCTTCCTCCCGGGCCTCCAGGCCCCAATTTTTGTAAGAAGAGTAGGAACCGAATGACCCAACGACTGGGCTCTGTGACCTCTAGGCCCCAACAACGAAGCGCTTAAGGCTCCTGCAGTGCTAGCCACGGACACACAAGACTCGAGCCCTGCACTGCAGGCTGCTGGACTCCACATTCATTGCTCACTTCCGTTTTAAGCTCATACCATACTTTTTCAGAACCATTTCCTTCGTTTCTACCCTTACCCTATTGGGAGCTCCTAGACAGCAACAACATAAATACAATAAATACGTAATACATAAATACATAATACATATAGTATTTATGTGACAGACACTGTTCCAAGTGCTTTATCTGTATTAATTCATTTAATCCTTACAACCCTGAGGGGGAGAAATTGTTCCCATTTTATAGGTGACCATATATATATATATATATTTTAAGATTTTTATTTTTATTTATTTGACAAAGAGAGAGAGAGAGAGAGAGAAGCAAGGCTCCCGGCAGAGCCGGAGCCTGATGCAGATCTCCATCCCCGTACCTGGGTCCCACCAGAGCAACCAGAGCAGAAGGCAGACACTTAACCGACTAAGCCACTCAGGCGCCCTGTGGGTGGCCATATTTATTTTTGTAACTCCTGCATCAGTGACAGATCCTAGATTGAATGGTTTTATAAAAGTGATGGAGCTGCAAGAACACTTGTCTGTAGACAGCATGCATAGAGCACACGTTCTGCTTATCTGCTTATTTAAATCGTATATTTTGGGTGTCTGGTGATTATGACCATTACCTCTGGTTAGGGCCAACCATTAAATTCATTAAATTAATTTTTTTTTTTAAGATTGTATTTATTTGAAAAAAATTTTTTTTATTTGAGAGAGAGCGAGAGAGTGGATGAGTGGGGGGAAGGGAAGTGGAAGAGGGAGAAGACTCCCCTCTGAGCAGGGAGCTGGTTGTGGGGGCATGATCTCGGGACCCTGAGAATGTGACCTGAGTCAGAGGCAGTCACTGAACTAACTGAGCCACCTAGGTGCCCCGAATTGTTTCTTTGAAAAACTTTGGCTGAGAGGCCTGGGTGGCTCAGTGGTTGAGCATCTGCCTTTGACTCAGGGAGTGATCCTGGGGTACTGGGACCCAGTCCCACATCAGGCTTCCCACGGGGAGCCTGCTTCTCCTTCTGCCTCTCTTTCTCTGACTCTCATGAATAAATAGATTACTTATGAGAGACAGAGAGAGAGAGAGAGAGGCAGAGACATAGGCAGAAGGAGAAGCAGGCTCCATGCAGGGAGCCCGATGAGAGACTCAATGCTGGGACTCCAGAATCACGCCCCAAGCAGAAGGCAAATCCCCAACTGCTGAGCCACCCAAGCGTCCCAATAGGTAAAATCTTTAAAAAAGACAAGAAAAGCTTTTGCTTTTATAGATTTGTGTTATGCAAATAATACAAAATAATTATAAGCTTAAAAAATACAGATCAGTACAATTAAAAAAAAAAATCATCTGTGGGGCCCCTTCAGGGTATGCCTTCAGCTGGGGTCATGGTCTCAGGATTCTGGGATCCCGCTCCCAGCTCAGTCGGGAGTCTCCTTCTGCTCCTCCCCCCACTCTCCTGCTCAAGCTTGCACACTCTCTCTCAAATAAATTAAAAATCTTAAAAAGTCATAATTTTACCATCTTCAAAGACACAAATGTCAACATTTTAAACTTTTTGCATGTGTGTGCAGTGTAAATATACAATCAGTATTCGTTTCATAGTCAAAGAAAGGAATTGAAAGCTCTCCCTCCTTGCCTAAGCAGATATTCCCAAAATGGATCAGCCCAAGAGGGCTAACATATTGAAGCACTTACACCAGTGAATCCAAGTGCTGGAATAAAAACCTGACACTTGAAATGTGAAATGGAAGCAAAAGGAAAAGCATCATTTTACCAGAACACTTCCCACATTTTCTTAGGGCATGCTCTCCAAAATCCAAGAGAAGCCCTAGGGTAAGGGAGGAACACTACGCTGAGTGGGAGGCCTGATTTCTTTTTTTTTTTTTTTTTTAAGATTTTATTTATTTATTCATGAGAGACACAAAGAGAGAAGCAGAGACATAGGCAGAGGGAAAAGCAATCTCCATGCAGGGAGCCCGATGTGGGACTCAATCCTGGGACCCCAGGATCGCACTCTGAACCAAAGGAGGTTGCTCAACTGCTGAGCCACCCAGGTGTCCCAAGGCCTGAATTCTAATATGATTCTGGGACAAGTCAATTTTTGCTCATTCATTCAGTCTTTAGTAAGAGCCTACCAATTTGCTAGATCCAAACAGGGTCAGTGTTTCCCTGGACCTTTGCCTGAAATGGCCTTCTCACCTCCATAGTCACTTCACTCAGCAAACATTCACCCATTCCAGGAGAGCTTTACCCTCAGACATCCTAACTGATATATTCCCCAGTTATCATCCACCTTCCAGGCACCATATGTTTACATTTGATTCAGTGATTATTGGATTGGGGTGAGTACCCCCCCAAATGACAATAAACTTAAAAGGGTAGGGACCCTACCCTTTTGAGCCCCTTATATAGTACCAGCCAGTGCCTGGTTCAAGGGACTCCTCGAACATAAAGATTGGATACATGTTACAAAGAAAAAGTGTGACCCCTGCCGGGGAGGAGGGGGTGGGGACTATGAATGCTTTGAGTGTTTAAGAAGGGAATCTGAGGAGTGCCTGGGGCTCAGTGGTTGAGCATCTGTCTTTGACTCAGGTCGTGATCCGGGTCCTGGGCTGGATTCCTGAAGCAGGCTCCCCACAGGGAGCCGGCTTCCCCCTCTGCCTATGTCTCTGCCTCTCTCTCTGTGTATCTCACGAATAAATAAATTAAAAAAATGTATATATATTTTTAAGATTTTATTTATGAGAGACACAGAGAGAGATAGAGAGGGAGGCAGAGACACAGGCAGAGGGAGAAGCAGGCTCCATTCATGGAGCCTGACGTGGGACTTGATCCCGGGTCTCCAGGATCAGGCCCTGGGCTGAAGGTGGCACTAAACCACTGAGCCACCCGGGCTGCCCAAATAAATAAAATCTTAAAAAAAAAAAAAGAAGGGAATCTGATATGTCCAGAAGGATAAATCCTTAGGAGAGATAGGAGAGAGTATTCTGGGCAGAGGAACAGGCCATAAGCAAGGGCTCTGAGGCTGGCCAGAGTCTCTTGTGTATAGCCAAGAACAATGGGAGAAGAGGAGGGTGAGGAGGGCCCAGACTCTGCAGGGGCTTGTGGGCTTGAAGACCACATTCTGGAACTTGGCCTTTATCTCAAAGGCTATGGGATAACAAAGTAACTTTTACATTTTAAGAAGATAACCCTAACCCTGGCTGTAGAATGGGGAATTGATTCCAGAGCAGCAATGGTAGAGCTGAGGAGATCAGTTTGGAGGGGATCATCACCAGGTCCTGCTAGGAGAAGGTGGTGACTTGCATGAGGCAGGAGGTGATGCAGAGGTGGGAAGGAAGCCTCTCTGGTACTTGAGAATGGTGACAAGAGGTGGACCACAACTGGGTCTCTTAAATACTGAGGTGCCCCAGCAGGGTTCCTGCTTCCTCCCTGACATTCCTTGGCAACCACAGAAACTTGGCTTTTATTTTTTTTTTAAAGATTTTATTTATTCATGAGAGACACAGAGAGAGAGAGAGAGACAGAGACACAGGCATAGGGAGCAGCAGGCTCCCCACAGGAAGCCCCATGTGGGACTCCATCCTGGGTCCCCAAGATCATGTCCTGGGCCAAAGGCGGCACTAAACCGCTGCGTCACCCAGGCTGCCCAGAAACTTGGCTTTTATTTTATTTTATTTATTTATTTTTTAGAAGATTCTATTTATTCATGAGAGACACACACAGAGAGAGGCAGAGATACAGGCAGAGGGAGAAGCAGGTTTCATGCAGGGAGCCTGATGTGGGATTTGATCCTGGGACTCTAGGATCACACCCTGGGCCAAAGGCAGGCTCCAAACCACTGAGCCACCTGAGGATCCCTGAAACTTGGCTTTTAAATCTGCATTAGGAAAAAATAAAAAAATAAAAAAATAAATTTGCATTAGGTACTGCAGTACCTTGTCCATTTTTGCTTGGAGAAGGGAGTCATCTTGTAAAAAACAAAACAAAATCCAAATAATTTTCCATCCATTTATCAGACTTAATTTCTGGAGATAAAAGAAACATTCCTTTTCTGATTTCATGTTTTACTTGTGCCCATCCTCCTTTCACCCAACTGTGCTAGAGGTAGGTTTGGGTTTCTGCCTGGTTATGGCAGGCAGCATGAACTCCTCCCACCCCCCCACCGCACCCCCTCACCCCCATCCCCCGCCAGGCTATCAGGCAGGAACTTGTATATAATCTGCGTCTTTGGGGCACCTGGGTTGGTCAGTGGTTGAGCATCTGCTTTTGGCTCAAGTCATGATCCTGAGGTCCTGGGATGGAGCCCAGACAGGGAGCCTGCCTCTCCCTCTTCTGCTGCTCCCCCTGCTTGTATTCTCTCTCTGTGTCAAATAAATAAATAAATAAATAAATAAATAAATAAATAAAATCTTTAATTAAAACCCCATAGGAGTTTTTAAATATTTAAATTTGGTTAATTAACATATAATGTATTATTAGTTTCAGAGATAGAGTTCAGTGATTCATCAGTCTTTTTTTTTTTTTTTTTTTTTTTTTTTTAAATTTTTATTTATTTATGATAGTCACAGAGAGAGAGAGAGGGGCAGAGACACAGGCAGAGGGAGAAGCAGGCTCCATGCACCGGGAGCCTGATGTGGGATTTGATCCCGGGTCTCCAGGATCGCGCCCTGGGCCAAAGGCAGGCGCCAAACCGCTGCGCCACCCAGGGATCCCTGATTCATCAGTCTTATATCATACCCAGTGCTTATCACATCATGTGCCCTCCTGAATGCCTGTCACCCAACTGTCCCATCCCCCCATCCACCTCCCCTCCAGCGACCCTCAGTTTGTTTCTTATGATTAAGAGTCTCTTGGGGCACCTGGGTGGCTCAGTGGTTGAGGATCTGCCTTTGGCTCAGGTCATGATCCCAGGGTTCTGGGATCCAGTCCTGTATCAGGCTCCCTGCATGGAGCCTGCTTCTCCCTTTGCCTGTGTCTCTGTCTCTCTCTTTCTGTGTCTCTCATGAATAAATAAATAAAATCTTAAAAAACAACAACAAAAAATCCCTATGTCTTAGATGCTATCAAGATGAAGAGGAGTAAAAAAAAAAAAAAAAAAAAAAAGATGAAGAGGAGTATTTAACAATCAGAGGTTCTCAAATCCTGGTTCTACATCACAAACATCTGGGAATTTATTTATTGACTTGATAATCCATTTGTATGGCACAAATTCAAATGATACCAAAAAGGCCTAGAGATTTACTCTAATCCCTGTGCCAACTACCCTGTTTTTTTTCCCTGTTGGTTATCATCGTGGCCAGCTTTTTTGTGTCTCCTAGGGTCTGTGTCCATGCTAAGAAGTACATGTTCTCGCACATACACTTTTGATTTTACATAGACACAACATGTTATAAACATTGTCCCAAACATTCCTTTTCTCACTTGATTGGTTCAATACCACAGATAGAGTACTTCAGTTTCTTTCTTCTTTTTTTTTTTCCTTTTTTAAGATTTTATTTATTTTTTTAAGAGAGAGGGAGACCAAGAGCAAGCATTCATGTGAACGGGGTTTGGAGAGGGGGCAGAGAGACAGTTTATAGCAGGCTCCCCTCTGAGCAGGGAGCCCAACACAGGGATCCCAGGACCCTGAGATCATGACCTGAGCCGAAGGCAGACACTTAACTGGCTGGACCACCCGGGTGCCCTCCTCAGTTTTTTTCCTGATGGCTACCAATTTGGGGAGCTTTTTTGAAATTATAGATGCTCTGGTCTCCCTTGAATTTTTTGATGTTGCAATTTTTGAGTGAGGCCCTGCCTGGAATCTGTGAGATCAGAAAGCTCTCTAAATTGTCCTGATACACAGTCAGGGTGGGGGACCACTGAACTGTATGATACGGATTTTAAGGACATTGAGGACTAAAGATCACATACATTATTTAGATACACAATTTGTATTTCTATTACATTGTGCTATGTAACAAGTTTTGTAGGTTAGTATTCTGAGCACAGGCTATGTCTGGTCTCATGGCTCAATGTTTGCTCTAGAATGACAGTCTTTTCTAGTAGGTGCCTCTCCATTTTTTCATGGGTGCTCTTGAACAGTTACCCCGCCCCCTACTTCTTCAGCTTTATCCCCGCAGAACTCCCAAGTTCTAGTCTCCAGTAGGGATCTCCTTCCTGAATTCTAGCCCCTCTTCTGAATCCACCTAGAACAGCCCACTGGCAACTCAACTCTACTTGCTTCAAGTTTGCATCTCTTTTCCTTTCAAGCTTATGACTCTCCCTAGGGCCCTTGGCAGAAATGGCACCACCATCATCTATTCGTTCTTCCTCCCCACTGCTGCTCTGGTATAGCCAGACTCCCAAACCCTGGCCTCAAGTGATCTTTCTAAATGCAAATCTGATCTCTTCCTCTGTTCAAAGCCCTTCCTGTAACCAGCACTCCCAACATTACTTAAAGCAGGGGCTCTCATACATTTTGGACCTGTTACCCAGAATACCATTTCAAAGTGTTTCTTTTTTTTTTTTTTCTTCTTTTCAAAGTGTTTCTAATACATCACTTATTCATACTTCACACAACACACTATTTTCCATTTTATTTTATGTCACTTAAAACATCCTGGTAATGAGGGGCACCTGGGTGGCTCAGTCAGGTTAAGCATCGGACTCTTGATTTCAGCTCAGGTCCTCATCACAGGGTTGGGAGATCTAGCTTGTGCTCAGTGTGGAGCCTGCTTAAGATTTTCTCCCTCTCCCTCTGCCCCTCCTCACCCCTCTCTTTTTCTCTAAAACAACAAAACCCACAAAGCAATCAACCAAACAAAATGAATGTTATGATTGCCTTCAACCTATAGTTTCAAAAGCAATGGGTGACAGGCTGAAGTCCAAAGCCTTTGTGGTCCAGAACACCAGATTCTTTACAGTGAAGCACCCTTGTCTCCTGCTCCATCTCCTTCTTCCCTCACAAGCACTCCAGCACCAGTGCCCTCCAGAAATCCAACACTATCTCTGTGGTCACAGTTCCTATGGTCCTATTTGGGATTCCCTTCCTGCCCAGCCCACTATTTCAAACATTTTTCTCCCTTAAATCTGAAATTTTTCTTCCCTCTTTTCATGTTTGGGGAGGTGTTTTTTGTTTATTTTATTTTATTTTATTTTATTTTTTTATTTTATTATTTAAGAGAGACACAGAGAGAGAGAAGCAGAAACAGGCAGAGGGAGAAGCAGGATCCCTACATGGAGCCAGATGTGGAACTCGATCCCAGGGTCCTGGGATCACACCCAGAGCCAAAAAGGCAGACGCTCAACCACTGAACCACCCAGGCGTTCTGTCTGGGGAGTTCAATACTTGGTTCAACATCCCTATTCTTGCATTCATTCATTCAACAAGTATTTATTGGTTACTGGGACAAACTGAGGGTTTGAAACAAAGTGCCACAATTCCTACCCTCAGGGGGTTTACATTAGCCAAATGCAATCTGGAATCATCACCATGATAATGGTTGCCCTTTGTGGAGGGTTGGTACAACCCAGAGGATGGGAGGAGATGGAGATGGGGGAGGCTGGAGGAGGCGGGGTACCTCCCAAAGGAGATTAAAGGTGCTGAAGCTTGAAGGCTGGCACAGTTCTTGGTGTGGGTCCCTGGAAGAGGGGAATTTTTTTTTTTTAAGATTTTATTTATTTATTCATGAGAATACACAGAGAGGGGAGAGAGAGAGAGAGAGAGAGAGGCAGAGACACAGGCAGAGGGAGAAGCAGGCTCCATGGAGGGAGCCTGACGTGGGACTCGATCCGGGGTCTCCAGGATCACACCTTGGGCCAAAGGCAGCGCTAAACCACTGAGCCACCCGGGCTGCCTTGGAAGAGGGGAATTTAAGGTCAGGTGAGGTGCGGTGCTTTCCAAGGAGAAGAACCCTCAGAAGCAAGGAGGCGAGCGAGAATGGCACTTTTTGGGAACCACTTATGAAGTGCTCCAGCCAAGTCCCAGAATGGGCCAATGGGAGTGGTTGTGAGGGACCCAAGTGGGAGGAAGGAGTCAGCTCTCAAAGGACTTAGAGCTCGCTGAAGGGTTGGGCCAGTGGACAGTGGAGGGTGTGGAGGGTGGGTGATAATGGGATCAGAATTGATGCAGGGTGGGTCAGTGGGGGAGCGTGGGAAGGCCTGAAAGGTGGGGGCTGTCCGAACAGTCCGGGTGAGGAAAGGTGATAATCCCGAACCAAGGCAGGGGCCTTAGTAGTAGGAGGGAGTAACCTTGACCAGAGGTAGAGATCATGGGATTTTGATAACAGAGTTGAGGGAGTGTTGAATGAATCCTAGGTAATGACTTAAGCAATTGGGGGTGGATGGTAATGTGATTTCAACCATAGGCAGCACAGTTCTTGGAGCAATTTGATAAGTTGTTTATTCTATGGGCTTGGTACTCAGGAGAGAGATTTGGGGTTCATCAGCATGAGGATGGTAAGTCCATTGAGGATGTGCCAAAAGTGTTTTTGGAAACTGGGTCTTTGGAGCACCAGTATTGAACACTGGGTGTAGCAGAAGCCTATGGAGGGGAAGCCCAGGCTAGGAACCACAAGGGAGGAAGTGGCCAGCCCACGGTTAAGACTCCCCTGAGGGGAGTCAGGGAAGGTGGCCAGATGAGGTCTTGGTCATGTTGAGTGGTGAGAGAGGTGGGAAGTGAGGAAGTAGCCACAGGAAGGCCCTGGAAAGGTAAGAGATGGCACAGAAGGTACATTATGATTCATAAGTGCACCAAAAAGCACTTAAATGAATGTTCATAGCTTCATTATTCATCTTAGCCCCAAGTAGAGAACAACCCAAATGCCTATCAACAATAGAATGGGTAAATGGAGGTTCTTTTATACAGCAACAGAAAGGAGAGGACTATCATACTATGGATGAAATCACAAGCCATGTTGAACATAAACTATATGCAGAAGAGGACATGCTGTTTGATTCTACTGACATAAAATTTTGTAAGATGGAAGTCCTGCTTTTTAATCTTTGGTGATAGAAGTAAGGGTACTTGTTGTTTGTGTGGGGTGAATGGTGACTAGAAGGGGCTGTAAGGAGAACTTTTGGGAACAGGTCACATGGTTTCTTGATCTGGGTGCTGGTAGCATGAAAGTGTTCACCTTGTGGAAACTCACTGAGCTGCACACTCATGGTTTGTTTACTTTTCTGCGTGAATGGTATATGTCAGTGACATGTTCATTGTTTTGTTTTGCTTTATAAAATTTCCTAAAAAAGATTTTGTTTACTTGAGAGAGCAGAGTGAGATAATGAGCATGAGCAGGGGGAAGGGTGCCCCTTGTTCTGTTATTTATTTATTTATTTATGATTTTATTTATTTATTCATGAGAGACACCGAGAGAGAGGCAGAGACATAGGAAGAGGGAGGAGAAGCAGGCTTCATGCAGGGAGCCTGATATGAGACTGGATCCGGGGACTCCAGGATCATGCCCTGGGCCAAAGGCAGGCACTCAACCGCTGAGCCACCCAGGTGTCCCTTGTTTTGTTTTTCTAAGATATTTTATTTTTGAATAATCTTACAAACCTATAAGCCTGAGATCAAGAGTTGCATGGCTCCATGAACTGAACCAGCCGGATGCCCCTGAAATGTTTATTGTTAATGATACAGTTATTATTAAATTGTATGTATAGAGGGGCGCCTGAGTGGCTCAGTTGAGGCCACTTTTGGTTCAGGTCATGATCTCAGGGTCACAGGATGGAGTCACAGGATGGAGCCCTGTGACAAGACGTGCCAATGACATGTTTCCTGTTCAGTGGGGAGTCTTCTTCTCCCTGTCCCTCTGCCATTCTCCTTGCTTATGCTCTATCAAATATATAAATAAGATCTTAAAAAAATATTTTTATAAATATATAAATATGAAAGAAAACCTTCCCTTGATGCCAGTTTCCCCTCCAGCTATATCCTGTCCCTACACAGTTAAACTAAAAAAAAAAATGTCTCTAATTTTGTCTTGAACTCACTTCAATCAGACATTCATCCTCCCTACTCTGCAGAAATGGCTTTTGGCAAGTTCTCCAGGGAACTTTTGTTTTGCTAAATCGGGTGACAAGTTCGTACACCTTGCCTTACTCTCCAGAAGCTGTCCATTACAGCACTGGATACAGTTGACCACCCCTACAAACATTCGCTTCACTTGTAGGACACCATCCTCCAGATTTTCCTCCTACCTCAAATCACTCCTATAAAAAGATGCTATAGAGAGGTCATGATAGAGGGAGCTATTTGGCTCCTCAAGTGTGGGAACAGGCAGGGAGAGAGCCTCGGGCCTCCTGAGTCAGCCAGAGCTCTTCTGGAGCACCTAGGCTTTCTTGTTCCCAGCAGTGACTGGAGCCTGGCTCACAGTGATGAGGAGAAATGTGTGGAGTGGTGAAGACTAAGAATGTGAGAATCAGGGACGCCTGGCTGGCTCACCTGAGTGCCTGCCTGCCTTCCGCCCAGGGCATGATCCTGGAGTCCTGGGATCGAGTCCCGCGTCGGGCTCCCTGTGTGGAGCCTGTTTCTCTCTCTGCCTGGGTCTCTGCCTCTCTCTCTGCCGTCTCTCATGAATAAATAAAATCTTAAAAAAGAAAAAAAAAGGAATGTGAGAATTATCCTGAAACTGGTGGGTTTAGAAAGGGCCTCGGAGAAGCCGTCATTCCTCTCCCCTCCCCTTCAAGGAAGATGGACTGGACTTATGGAGATGGCAGGTCCCTAGAGTCCCCTTTCTCTCCAGAAAAGGTTGAGGATTTTTTCTGCCACTCTTTTCTCTGCCGGACATGGGCGTAGCACCTGAGAAGGCCGCCAGAGGGCGCTTGTTTCCCAGGAGAATATTCTGTGGGAAAGCATTGAGAAGTGTTGAGGCAGCTGTAGTTAGAGCGGTTTGGGCTGGAAGCTAAGTGCGTGTGAAAAACCCAAAGCACCCTAATTGATGGGGATGGTTTCCAGAGCCTTTTGCAAAGTGGGACATACTCAGGGCCAGAAACCCTAAACCCGTGTTGTCGGTCTCAGCTGTCAGTCGTCATTTTATGTGTCAACCTCTTGACCACTCTTGGTCTCAGTTTTACCCTCAAGGAAATGGGAGGCATGACCCCTGATCAATCTACCACACCGAGGCATTAGCAAGAGAGAACAAAGCAAATAGTGTAAATACTGTTCCAGAATTTGAAGTGAAATGTACGGGAGAAAAGCAGGGGATTGCTGATTCTCACTGTCCCCCATGCTGCCTCCTTGTTAATGTAATCTAATGTGACACTACACTTGAAATTGCTTAAAAGCATAAAGTTGAACAAAAATAAATATGGCTGCGCTAATGCTTCAGGAAAGTTTGATTTTTCTTTTTTTTTTTTCTTTTTTTTTTTTTTAAATATTTGATTCTTTTTTTTTATGATAGTCACAGAGAGAGAGAGAGGCAGAGACATAGGCAGAGGGAGAAGCAGGCCCCATGCACCGGGAGCCTGACGTGGGACTCGATCCCGGGTCTCCAGGATCGCGCCCCGGGCCAAAGGCAGGTGCCAAACCACTGCGCCACCCAGGGATCCCAGAAAGTTTGATTTTTGAAGTAATCTTTTTCCTCTCTTCTGCAGACCTCCTCCTTTCTTGTCCTTTTTTTTTTTTTAAGTTTTATTTTTTAATTTTTTAGTAATCTCTATACCCCAGTGTGGGGCTTGAACTCACAACACTAAAATCAAGGGTCTTATGCTCTTCTGACTGAGCTAATTGGGCATCCGCTTTCTTGGCCTTTTGTTTCAGGAACCCGGTAGGATCTTGAAAACATGACAAATGAAGTTGGCAACATGTACACAATTCCTCTCAAAACCTGCTCGATCCCTTATTTCCCTAACCACCCCCTTCCCCCAGCCTCTTCCTCCGGCAGGTGTGTGGTTTTGAAGGCTTTAGCCTGCTGTAGCCTCCTTTGTCTGGCAAAGCAATAAAGCTATTTTTCTTCTTTATACCCAAACTCTGTCTTTGTGTTACATATTTTGTCTCCGGGGCAGCCCCAGTGGGTGGCGCAGCAGTTTCGAGCTGCCTGCAGCCAGGGGTGTGATCCTGGAGACCTGGGATCGAGTCCCCCGTCGGGCTCCCTGCATGGAGCCTGCTTCTCCCTCTGCCTGTGTCTCTGCCTTTCTCTCTCTCTGTGTCTCTCATGAATAAATAAATTAAAAAAATAAAATCTTTAAAAAAAAACATATTTTGTCTCCGGAGCACAGAGATTGGCTTTCAGCAACACACTCATGTCCACTACCATAAGTATGGAGCACTGGACATTTTGACCCAGGTGATTCCCCAGCAGGTAGAGGTGGTGAGGTCTGAGTTAGGTCAGAGGTAGCAGGCAGGGAGAGGAGGACACTGGGCCAATAGGGAGTCATAGTAGGTTCTAGATCAGTGGAAGGGCTTCATTTCAAAGGGCCAAGTTTTCTTTTTTTCTTTTTTAAAGATTTTACTTATTTAGAGAACACAAGCAGGGGAAGTGGCAGAGGGAGAGGGAGAAACAGGCTCTCTGCTGAGCAGGGAACCTGACACGGGGCTTGATCCCAGGACCCTGAGACCATGATCTGAGCCAGAGGCGACACTTAACCGACTGAGCCTCCCAAGTGCCCCTCAAAGGGCCAAGGTTTCTTGTGAGCTTTCCTGGGGTCAAACCTCTGGAAGTCAGAGATCCTGGGGAGCAGCTGTGCCCATCTTACAGCCCTTACAGGGTGCTGTCCCTCCCTCCCTCCAACCAGAGTATACCCTTTTTTTTTTAAGTTTTCCCTGAAGGGAGGAAACACTGCAGAGAGCTGCAAGGGGCTGGAAACCAACAAGCTGGACCTGTGGTATCATTGCCCTGTCTTTCTCAATCTCTGGGCCTCTAGGAAGTGAAATTGTTCCTGTGACTCCCTCCTATCTTGATTTAGAGCATCTTGTGCCATCCTGTTGCTAGCTGGTTGACAAAAGGCCCCATTAGGCAAGGTGTGGGAGGGGTTGCAGGTGGGAGGATGGGGCTTGGTTTCCAGGCCCTATCCCTTTCGATCCCTGAGCAATGCCTGCCCTACAGGGAAATGAGGCTGGACCTATTCTCATCTTTTACACCTAAAATCCAGACTCTAAGGTCTACTGCAGGCCTTCTGGGATGTTTGTGAGTTCTGTGAAATAAAGAGGCAAATTTGAGGAAATTGGGGTAAATCGGAATGAAATTACCTGGGGTAAACCAGTCCTTTTCTGCAGGATTCTTCATAGCCTTTAATAAGCTAATATGTATTGTGAATCTCCAAGGACCAGCATAGGAGGTTTTACATAGTTACTTGAAAAAGGCATGTTTTTCATAGAGAATTTTGCTTGACCACTCTTCCAGGGAACACACTCTGAGAAGTACCTTTTTAATCCAGTGGGGCCCCCACATTCTTTTCACACATGAGGAAATAGAAATGCAGAGGAGGGAGGGGATCCCTTCAGCCCCAGGTTGGTAGGCTCTGTTCCTGAATACAACCTGGGTATCCCTTCCCTGGGCACACTCAGAGCTGTCCCAAGTGGGCAGGGAGGGGACACTGCAGGTCTATTCCTATTTCTCACCTCCAGCCCTTTCTCCCATCTGTAGTGGGTGCAAGGGCCAGCTTATGTAAGCTTGGGCTTCGTGGGCATAGAGAACAACACTCCTTCCTGGAAGGATATGCCCACACGTTGCCAGCACTTATCTCCTCACTCTACAACTTTTATTTTAACATTTTATTTCTTTTTCTTTTTTTCTTTTTCTTTTTTTCTTTATAATAGTCACTGAGAGAGAGAGAGGCAGAGACACAGGCAGAGGGAAAAGCAGGCTCCATGCACCGGGAGCCCAATGTGGGATTTGATCCCGGGTCTCCAGGATCATGCCCTGGGCCAAAGGCAGGCACCAAACCTCTGCGCCACCCAGGGATCCCTATTTCTTTTTAAAGTAATCTCTACACCCATTGTGGGGCTTGAACTCACAACCCAGAGATCAAGAGTCTCGTGTCCTACTGACTGAGCCAGTGAGGGGGAGCTCCCCTCTGACCAAATCTTAAAAATTGAGATATAAATTATCTACAATAAAATTCACAATTTTAAGAGTAATTATATGAGTTTTGACAAATATGTGCAATTGTGTGACCACCACCACAATCAAGATGTGGAACATTTTCATTGTCACTGTCTTCTTCCCAACCCCAGCCTCTGGCAGCCACTGATCTACTTTCTACCACTATAGTTTTGCCTCTCCTGGAAATTTCATGTGAAGCATCATACAATAGGTGATCTTCTGTATCTGGCTTCCTTCACTGAGCATAATGTCTATGAGGTTTATTCGTGATGTGTATGCCGGCATTTCTTTTCACTTGTTGGTAGCATTCCATTGTTTGGATGTTCCACACTTTGATGGGCCTGCTGATGGATGTTTGGGTGTTCCTGGGTTTGACTATGATGAATGAAGCTGCTGTGCACATTCTCATACAAGTTTTTGTGTGGAAGTGTGTTTTCTTCTTCTTTTTTTTTTCTTTTTTCATTTTTTTAGGGAAACTCTATGCCCAACATGGGGCTTGAACCCTGAGATCAAGAGTTGTGTGCTCTACCAACTAAGCCAGCCAGGTACCCCACATTTCCTAATGGTAATCACCCAGGAGTGGAATTTCTTCTGGGTTGTGTGATAAGTTTATCCTTTTTAAAATGATTTCTGTGAATCCTGAGAACTTCCTTTTGGCCCTGAACTAAGTTGGCTAGGGCTAATATTTTTTGGGTTACTAAAGTCCACCCATTTGCCATAAATACCTTGGAAGATGGACCTGCAAAGAAGGAAGAACATTTTGCAGGGAGACCAAGAAAAAAAGTATTTCTACTACTGTCCTATACACGTGTGGCTACTTAAATTTAAATTAACGAAAATTAAATTAAGAAATCAGTTTATGTGGGGCAATTGCATGGCTCAGTCGGTTAAGAATCCAAATTTTTTTAAGGTTTTATTTATTTATTTATTTATTTATTTATTTATTTATTTTTGATATTTTATTTACTTATTCAGGAGAGACACAGAAAGAGGCAGAGACACAGGCAGAGGGAGAAGCAGGCTCCATCCAGGAAGCCTGATGTGGGACTCGATCCCGGGACTCCAGGATCACGCCCTGGGCCGAAGGCAGGCACTAGACCACTGAGCCACCCGGGCTGCCCAAGGTTTTATTTATTTATTCATGAGAGACAGAGAGAGAGAGAGAGAGAGAGAGAGGCAGAGACACAGGCAGAGGGAGAAGCAGGCTCCATGCAGGGAGCCTGATGTGGGACTCCATCCCGGGACTCCAGGATCACACCCTGAACCAAAGGCAGATGCTCAACTGCTGAGACACCCAGGCGTCCCAAGAATCCAAATCTTGACCTCAGCTCAGGTGGGTTTTTTTTTTTTTTTTAATTACAGATTTATTTATTTATTTATTATTTATTTATTTATTTTTGAGAGACAGTGTGTGTGTGCTTACAGCACAAGGGGCTGAGGAAGAAGAAAGAGAGAATCTTTTTTTTTTTTTTTTTTTTAAGATTTTATTTATCAGGAGAGAGAGTGAGAGAGAGACAGCATGAGTGAGGGAGGAGGAGAGGAAGAGGGAGAAGCAGGCTCCCTGCTCAGTGGGGAGCCTGATGTGGGACCTGGATCCCAGGACCCACAGACCATGACCTGAGCCGAAGGCAGACGCTTAACTGACCGAGCCACATAGGTGCCCCAAGGGGAGAGAGAATCTTAAGCAGACTCTGCGTGGAGCCCTATGTGAGGGTTGATGTGGGGCTCAATCCCATGACCCCGAGATCATGATCTGAGCCAAAACCAAGAGTTGGAAGCTTAACTGTGCCACCCAGGTGTCCCTCAGCTCAGGTCTCTGTTTTAGGGCCGTGAGTTTAAGCTCTGTGTTCAAACTCTACACCCAGCATGGAGCCCACTTATGAAAGAAAAGAAAAGAAATCAGTTGATGCTACACTAGCCACATTTCAAGCACTTAATAGTTATATGTGGTTAATGGCCACCATATATATATTTTTAAGATTTTATTTATTCATGATAGACACACAGAGAGAGAGGCAGAGACACAGGCAGAGGGAGAAGCAGGCTCCATGCAGGGAGCCTGACACGGATTCGATCCTGGGCCTCCAGGATCAGGCCCTGGGCTGAAAGCAGTGTTAAACTGTTGAGCCACTGGGCTGCCCATGGCTACCATATTGGATAGCACAGACTCAATATTTCCTTAATCACAACAAGTTCTATGGACAGCCTGATTGAGACCCCAAACCCTTTCCTTTGGGAGGGTCAGTATTGTTAGAACATATCGACTGGACTGGGGCAGGCTCCATAGAGGTCAGAGGGCTTATAGCAAAGGATCCCAGTAGCTCCAGTGGGTAGAGTTCATCGTGAGAGAGCTGACTGTGCAGGGACCCTGTGGTTGGGTTGACTGGTGGGGGAGATGGCCCCTGGGATGGACAGATGGACGTGGTGAGCACCTTGCGAGGTAGAGGGGTAAGATTGGGGCAGGATGGAGAAGGATGTTGCTGGGTGGAGTGGATGCTGGGGGGGAAGTTTTGCTCTTGGAAAGATGTGGTAGCTCCATTCTAGTAATAGGCAATGGGTTTTCAGCAGAGTATAAGGGGCTGGGAGTGTCAGATATTTCAGGAGAAATGAGCTAGGCCTCATGAGACCATATCCTTGGCTAATGCCCTGCAAGGAAAAATTGTGGCCACCTCCTGCTCCAAGTCCAGCTGTCTTCAGGATGGTAGCACTCTGTTGGGTGATCTCAGCAGGACTCTCAAGGGTCAGTGTTGTGTGCAGGTCTCAGCCTATCAAGAAACAATGTAGTGGCTGGACCAGGCCTGTGGTTCTTATCATAATAGCAAGAGGCCCTTAAGCAATAACCATCAGGAAACTTTGAGGGGAAAAGGGCTTATTACTTACAAGACCTGGAAATTACACAGCACACTTGGGGCCACACAGCAAGATTGCAGGGAGAGAGAGAGAAAGAGAGAGAGAGTGAGGGAGTGACCTAGCAAGGGCTTGGGGTTCTGCTTTTATTGGAGTCAATGGTGGGGGCCTAGGGTTTCTGAGGCTCATTCTTTATTGCTGAATTTAAAGAGTAGAGCAGGAATTTAAATGACCGAAAGGGGAAAAAACGTTTGACCCAAAAGGCCAGTTATAAAATCTACCAAGATCTCTAAAACAAAAAAGCCTGTGGGGAGGAGGGGAAGGGAACCTGATTTTTTATCTTTGGTGTAGCTGGCCCTGTGTTTTATTCTTTTTTAAAATTTATTTCTTATTTTTTTGACAAATAATTTTTTCAATTTTTTTCCTGTGTTTTACTCAAGGTAGCTATCTGGTGTGGATGCTTCTTTGAAGTAGATTCCTCGGTAATGGGTGGTAATCTGCTAATCAAAAGCTTAAATTGGGCACTTGCATTATAAAAAAGAAAAAAGGGACGCCTGGGTGGCTCAGTGGTTGAGCGTGTACCTTTGGCTTGGAGCGTGATTCTGGAGTCCTGGGATCAAGTCCCGCATCGGGCTCCTTGCGTGGAGCCTGCTTCTCCCTCTGCCTGTGTCTCTGCCTCTCTCTCTGTCTCTCATGAATAAATAAATAAAATCTTAAAAAAAAAAAAAAAAAAAAGAGAGTTGTATGCTCTACTGACTGAGCCAGTCAGGTGACCCTGGAACCTCTCATAAGGAATCTCAGATTGACCTTTTATTTGTATTTTTTTATTTTTTTTTAAGCTTCATTCCTTTAAGCTGCCTCGTCATATCTGAGTCTATATATATTTCTCTCAAATACGACATTGCAGTCAAAGCTTGATAGTACCACCAGTGTGTCCTAACACAAGGAGAACAATTCTTTTTTTTTTTTTTTTTTTAAGATTTTATTTATTCATGAGAGACACACAGAGAGAGGCAGAGACGTAGGCAGAGGGAGAAGCAGAAGCAGGCTCCATGCAGGGAGCCTGATGTGGGACTCGATCCCAGGACAGTGAGATCACACCCTGAGCCAAAGGCAGGTGCTCAATCACTGAGCCACCCAGGCATCCCAGGAGAACAGATTCTTAATGAACTCATGTAAATAACTATATTGCCCTGGAAATAAGAATACTTGTTGAGTTTTATAATTTTGGAGTTAATGGGTATGGGGAAAAAAGGACTTGTTTCCTTCCTCTTTGTTGACAAAGATATACTTTACCAAATTGTTGTAAGTCATAGGTAGCTTAAGAGAGGTTTCCAGGGCACCAGGGTGGCTCAGTCAGTTGAACATCTGCCTTTGGTTCAGGTCATCATCCCAGGGTCCTGTTGAGCCCTGCATCGGATTCCCTCCTCAATTGGTAGTCTGCTTCTCCCTCTGCCTCTGTCTGCTGCTCCCTGATTGTGCTCCCTCTCTCTCTGTCAAATGAATAAATAAAATCTTAAAAAAAAAGAAAAGAAAAAAGAGATTTCCTTAAATCTGGAAAAAACCCAAAATATTAAAGAACCAATAAATGTTTCGAGCAAAAAAGTCATAAAAATTATAATCATCCTTACCCGTTCATTCTGTTCCATTATAATTAATTCTTGTTGATCTCTTGATCAACGATTTATTTATTTATTTATTTATTTATTTATTTATTTATGATAGTCACAGAGAGAGAGACTGAGGCAGAGACACAGGCAGAGGGAGAAGCAGGCTCCATGCACCGGGAGCCCGATGTGGGACTCGATCCCGGGTCTCCGGGATCGCACTCTGGGCCAAAGGCAGGCGCCAAACCGCTGCGCCACCCAGGGATCCCCGATGGATTCTCTTGATCTCTTGTTAGCAATTGTTTTTTTTTAAGATTTTATTTATTTATTCATGAGAGACACACAGAGAGAGGCAGAGACACAGGCAGAGGGAGAAGCAGGCTCCATGCAGGGAATCCGACGTTCGGGACTCAACGTGGGCTCGATCCCAGGTCTCCAGGATCACGCCCTGGGCTGAAGTTGGCGCTAAACCGCTGAGCCACCCAGGCTGCCCTCTTGTTAGCAGTTTTTGTTTTTGTTTTTAAGATTTATTTATTTATTTATTATTATTATTTTTTTTAAAAGATTTTATTTATTTATTCATGATAGTCACAGAGAGAGAGAGAGAGAGAGAGAGAGAGAGAGAGGGGGGCAGAGACACAGGCAGAGGGAGAAGCAGGCTCCACGCACCGGGAGCCCGACGTGGGATTCGATCCCGGGTCTCCAGGATCGCGCCCTGAGCCAAAGGCAGGCGCCAAACCACTGCGCCACCCAGGGATCCCCTGTTTTTAAGATTTATTTATTTATTCATGATAGAGAGAGAGAGAGAGAGAGAGAGAGAGGCAGAGACACAGGAGGAGGGAGAAGCAGTTTTTGTTTTTGTTTTTTTTTTAAGATTTATTTATTCATGATAGACACAGAGAGAGAGAGAGAGAGAGAGAGAGAGAGGCAGAGACACAGGAGGAGGGAGAAGCAGGCCCCATGCCAGGAGCCCGACGTGGGACTCGATCCCGATCCCGGGGCTTCAGGATCACGTCCCTGGCCAAAGCCGGTGCCAAACCGCTGAGCCACCCAGGGATCCCCTCTTGTTAGCAGTTTTATGAAGCCATCAGTTTCTCCATTAGAGCTGTGTACATTCTTATCTGTTCAACGGTATGACCTAAAAGTCATCAGAAACTTGTACATCAGAAAGAGCCTTTTCCATGAATCTCACCGAAGATGAAGCACTTTTGCAAAAGTTTCAGAATAAAACAGTAACTGTAGATAACAAAAGACTTAAAAATAGTCATGGTTAAAGATCTTATCAGAGTTCATTAAATGCGATTGACTAAGAAATTTGGTTATTTCTGCGACACACATTTCAAGATAATAACTAGAATTATGACTGAATTTCATACAATTTCTCAAGCACTTATATACTTATACAAATATAATATCTTACAATGTTTCCCATATAATTTAACATATCAAATAAGCCTAATTAGTTTAATGTCTCTCTTTCTATAAGGAGAGAGAACAAATCTTTTGAGATGGTTCAAGGTAATCTCAGCTTAAAGTCTGTAAGTCTTCATTTGGAATTTGTAAAAAATACCAAAAATTTTGGATGCTCGATTAAATAGGATTGTAAGTCACTGTGAAACTATACTTATGGTTATACGTTTAACCAAAGTGACAATAAAAGATGTTGTAGGCAAATATAAAAAGTTACATTACTGTAAAAAGAAACAACACTTTACCTCTTTTTTTTCATTTAAATTTTATTTTAATTTTTTTAGAGAGAGAGACAGTAAGAGCATGTGTGAGTGGGCAGTGGAGTGGGGCAGAGGGAGAGGGAGAGAATCCCAAGCAGCCTCCACGCCCAGAGTGGAGCTCCACATGGGGCTCAGTCTCACCGCTCTGAGATCATGATTTTTTTTTTTAATTTTTTTTTTCATTTATTTATGGTAGTCACACAGAGAGAGAGAGAGAGAGGCAGAAACATAGGCAGAGGGAGAAGCAGGCTCCATGCACCGGGAGCCCGACGTGGGATTTGATCCCGGGTCTCCAGGATCGTGCCCTGGGCCAAAGGCAGGCGCCAAACCGCTGCGCCACCCAGGGATCCTCTCTGAGATCATGATTTGAACTGAAATCAAGAGTCTGATGCTCAACTAACTGAGCCACCCAGGTGCCCTGAGTTTAGCTCTTTTTTTTTGTTTGTTTTGTTTTGTTTTGAGTTTAGCTCTTAATAGGGAAGATTCAACTGTCTTAGATAACCAAAGATGGGATAAAGACAACGTGAAGCACAGAAAATTGTTTTGAGAAAAAACAAATTCCTTGCTTTCTAGTCAGATTATTCAAAAGATAAAGAAAAACCTTTCACGATCTCTTATTAGGAGCAGACTGGTACTCAAAACTTTGTCCTTTTAGCAATCAAAGAAAATTTCAGGGGTACCTGGGTGGCTCAGTCAGTTAAGTTTCTGCGTTTGGCTCAGATCATGATCTCAGGGTCTTGACATTGATCCCTGCATCAGGCTCCTTTCTCAGTGGGGAGCCTGCTTTTCCCTCTACCTCTGTCACTCCACTTGTGCTATCTCAGTCACTATCTTTGTCTTTCTCAAATAAAATCTTTTTAAAAAACAAGAAAATTTCATAAGTATACTATTGATATTAATGCTTATTTAAAAAATCCTTATAATAGTAAATCTTTTTTAAAAAATGGCAGGGGGATGCCTGGGTGGCTCAGCGGTTAAGCATCTGCCTTTGGCTCAGGGAATGATCCCACAGTCCCAGGATTGAGTCCCACATCCGGCTCCCTGCATGGAGCCTACTTCTCTCTCTGTCTCTGTCTCTGCTTCTGTCTCTGTCTCTCATGAATAAATAAATAAAATCTTTAAAAAATCCTTATAAGAGCAAGTCAGTTTTAGCCAACTTGCCCACACAAAGTAAAATTCTTTTTCTCTCTTTTCTCAAATTTCTACTTTTTAATTTATTTTTAAAAGATTTTATTTATTTGGAAGAGTGTGGGCACACAAGTCAGCGGAGGAGCAAAGGGAGGAGAAGCAAGCTCCCCGCTGAGTAGGGACCCCCAACTCTGGGCTCAATCCCAGTACTCTGAGATTATGACCTGAGCCAAAGGCAGGTAGTTAACTAAGGAGCCACCTAGGACACCCCTCTCTCTTCCCAAATTTCTATACCATTTTGTTCTTTATTCTCCTTTTTCCCATTCTGAAATAACTAGCTTGATGACAAAATTAATTTCCCTTAAAAATTCATCTCCATACCTCATATCTTTTTTTTACCTCATATCTTTCTTACCCAAAAACATATCCTACTTTCTTTGTATACAGAAATTTTAGTTACATATATTAATTGAAATTCTTTTTTAAAAAGATTTATTTATTTATTTATTTATTTATTTATTTATGATAGACATAGAGAGAGAGAGAGAGGCAGAGACAGGAGGAGGGAGAAGCAGGCTCCATGCTGGGAGCCCGACGTGGGACTCGATCCCGGGACTCCAGGATCACGCCCTGGGCCAAAGGCAGGCGCTAAACCGCTGAGCCACCCAGGGATCCCCTATTAAATGAAATTCTTAACCCTTAGGGGCACCAGGGTGGCTCAGTGGTTGAGCATCTGCCTTTGTTTGTTGTTGTTGTTGTTGTTGTTGTTTTGACCATCTGCCTTTGGTTCAGGTCATGATCCCAGAGTCCTGGGATCGAGTCCCAGATCAAGGTCCTCGCAGGGAGCCAGCTTCTCCCTCTGTGTATGTCTCTGCCTCTCTCTCTTCTCTCTCAAGAATAAATAAATAAAATCTTAAAAAACAAAAACCAAAAATATTGATATGCCCTAGCTGACCAACGGGTTACTTACACCCAGACACAGGTACAAAAAAAGGGAAATTCCGTATGTTCCCATTCCTCTTCATCTTCCCTCTTAACTACAGCCCCCTACCCCTGTCCTGTCCCAGGATCCCTTGGAGTATATTCAATTAACTTCTATCTCCTTTGTTCTGCCTTGGATGAATTCTTTCACCTCCTGCACCACTGGCTTCCACCCAATAGGGTCGCCCCACCTTTGGTGGCCCCCATCTGATCAGAGTGCACCACATTACCAACATTTTTAAAAAGTTTTATTTATTTATTTATTCATGAGAGACACAGAGAGAGAGGCAGACAGAGAAGTAGGCTCCCCATGCGGAGCCCATGCAGGACTTGATCCCGGGATCCCGGGATCATGACCCGAGCAAAAGGCAGATGCTCAACCACTGAGCCACCCAGGCGCCCCCCACCCCCCAACATTTTTTTTTTCAACATTTTGTTTTAATGACCCTTCATTCCTAATATATTCTTATGAACATTTTTTTTTTTTTTAAGATTTTATTTATTTTTTCGGGATCCCTGGGTGGCGCAGCGGTTTGGCGCCTGCCTTTGGCCCAGGGCGCGATCCCGGAGACCCGGGATCGAATCCCACATCGGGCTCCCGGTGCATGGAGCCTGCTTCTCCCTCTGCCTGTGTCTCTGCCTCTCTATCTGTGTCTCTCATGAAAAAATAAATAAAATCTTTTTTTTTTAATTTTTTATTTATTTATGATAGTCACAGAGAGAGAGAGAGAGAGAGAGGCAGAGACACAGGCAGAGGGACAAGCAGGCTCCATGCAGGAAGCCCGATGCGGGACTCGATCCTAGGACCACAGAAACATGCCCTGAGCCGAAGGCAGATGCTCAACCGCTGAGCCACCCAGGTGTCCCTGAACATGGTTTTTGTAGTGACATTTTTCAGATATGTTAAAGAGATTGAATGCTGAGCTTGGGGAATTTATTCTTCTTACAGATTTGTCTTTTTAATATAGACCATAGTCTTTTTTGTGATACAACAAAAACTAGCTCTTTATAAATGAACATTTTAGTTCATTTGATGTCTCTTAAAAGTTGAGTAATTTTCCGATGTACCTTCTTTTAGTATCTTAAGAATATCTTAAGGCTGAGCAATTCACAGAATCTAGCAAGTTTAAGAATTATTCAAAGGTCTTCAAACATTTTATACCATTTACAGTAATTCATATTATAGGAGATTGGCTTGAACATTTTGAAGATTTACATGCAATTCGACTAGATCTGCTTTTATTTTCTCTTCATAATCAATTTGAGCAGACATGGAAACATAATCTGGGATGGGGAACCTGAAAGTGGGAGACCGAGATGTGGAGGCTGAGGACACAGTGAGGGTAGGGGTCCCTGGAACACTGGAGGCCAGGCCCCTCTAATACTCTCAGGCCCTGTGACTCCACTCCTTGCCTTTTTTTTTAAATTTTTTATTTATTTATGATAGTCACACAGAGAGAGAGCGAGAGGAATAGACATAGGCAGAGGGAGAAGCAGGCTCCATGCACCGGGAGCCCGACGTGGGATTCGATTCCGGGTCTCCAGGATTGTGCCCTGGGCCAAAGGCAGGCACTAAACCGCTGCGCCACCCAGGGATGCCAACACTCCTTGCCTTATCCTATATAAATCCATGATACACTTTTTGGACAAATCAGTAAATTTAGTCAACTGTATGAATGAGCCACTTGGAAAAATAATGTTTGGTCTTTGACTCTAAGAGATTTTTTTCTCCATTTGATTTTCTTCAAGCATCCCTGATACCTCTTGTGCTGGGTAATGTCCTAGCTAGGTTGGTTTTGTCCCAGGCTACCCCAGAGCTTAGGAGTCCCAGCCTCTGCAGCCTTCTGACCCACCTGCCTCCCCAAAATCCTGCTCAGATTTTGAACAAGCCGTTTCCTGCCTTGGGCCCCCACTGAATCTCTTGGGGACCACTGTTCTTTCCCCTCTGTCAGTGCTTCCAACACTCCCCATTCCCCTCTTATCTCTTCATATGGCCCTGGCTGACCGCTGTGCCTTTGCTCAGGCTGTACCTCTGGCCTTGGAGCTCTTTTTCAGTTCTGGGTTACTCTTTCCCAGGTTCTTCCTCTGATACTGTGGTCTCTTTCACTCTCCGGGGTAAAGGATAAAAGATAAAGTATCACCAGTGAGACCATTTAGGGACAGTATGTATACTTTGGGCCCCCAGGGAGTGGCTGGAGGAATTCCCTCTGGGCCATTGACAATTAGGGAGGGCATCTTGGGGAGGTGTGGTTTGGGCTGACCTTGACAGTTGGGTTGGGTTCAAGTATGCCATGAGATGAACCTAGGACACCCAGGAGGGGCAAAGGGGAGGCCTTAGCAAGGTTTATAGGCAGAAGCCAGTGTGGTGTTCCAAAGTTTAAGGTGTTTGTTCCTCCTCAGGAAGTGAGGAAGGTGGACAGGTTGGCAGATGATGGACAACCTTGAATGCCCGGCTAGAGGGCTACACTCGGCCCCTGTGGTCCTGGGCTGGAGATATGGTATGCATGGTTCCACTTCAACACTGTGCTGTTGGCAAACATGAAGAGTTAATTAGAGGGGGACCTGGGTGACTCAGTTAAATGACTCTTTTTTTTATTTTTATTTTTTTAAAAATTTATTTATTTATTCATGAGAGACACACACACACACACACAGAGGCAGAGACACAGGCAGAGGGAGAAGCAGGCTCCATGCAGGGTTCCTGATGCGAGACTCAATCCCGGGACTCCAGGATCACGCTTTGGACTGAAGGTGGCGCTAAACCGCTGAGCCACCTGGGCTACCCAGGTGTCTGACTCTTGATTTCAGCTCAGGTCATGATCTTGGGGTTGTGGGATCAAGTCAGGTAACAGGCTCTGCACTCCTAG
The DNA here is from genome assembly GCF_003254725.2 of Canis lupus dingo. Classification (NCBI taxonomy): domain Eukaryota; kingdom Metazoa; phylum Chordata; class Mammalia; order Carnivora; family Canidae; genus Canis; species Canis lupus. The sequence continues at coordinate 41,064,000 of NC_064262.1, read as the reverse complement.
TGGGATCTACTCCAGAATCTCTCTCCCTTTTCCCCTCCCTCTCCCTCTACCCCTCTGCCTGCTCGTGCTCTCTCTCTCAAAATAAATAAATAAATAAAATCTTAACCTAAAAAGAGTCAATTAGAATTACTTGTAATAACCAAAATGTAGAAACAAGTCAAATGTCCACCCATTGATATGTGGGTCAACAAAATGTGGGATGACTGTACAATGGAATATTATTTGGCTATAGAAATGAAATAACCAATATATGCTGCATCATGGATAAATATTTAAAACATTATGCTAAGTGAAAGAAGTCGAACTGTTTATACGAAATGTTCAGAATAGAAAAATTCATAGAGACAGAAATTAAATTAGTGGTTGTCTAGGGCTAGGGGTGCAGCTTGGTGGGGGGGAGTGGCTGCTAACAGGAGGTTTCTTTTTTTTAAGATTTCTTTATTGGGAATCCCTGGTGGCTCAGCAGTTTAGCACCGCCTTCAGCCCAGGGTGTGATCATGGTGACCCAGGATCGAGTCCCACGTTGGGCTCCCTGCATGTAGCCTGCTTCTTCCTCTGCCTGTATCTCTGCCTCTCTCTCTGTGTCTGTCATGAATAAATAAATAAAATCTTTAAAAAAAATAAGATTTCTTTATTTATTTTAGGGTGAGAGAGAGCGTGCACATGTGTGAGCAGGAGGAGGGGCAGAGGGAGAGGGAGAGGGAGAGAGAATTTCTTTTTTTTTAAAGGCTGTGGAGCATTTAGATGACCACAACTTTTTTTTTTTTTAAGATTTTATTTATTTATTCATGAGAGACACAGAGAGAGAAAGAGAGAGAGAGAGGCAGAGGGAGAAGCAGGCTCCATGCAGGGAGTGTGATGTGGGACTCGATCCGAGGACCCCAGAACCACACCCTGAGCCGAAGGCAGACGCGCAACCACTGAGCCACCCAGGCATCCCAAGAGAGAGAATTTCAAACAGACTCGCTGAGTGCAAAGCCCAAGATGGGGCTCAATCTCAGGACCCTGAGATCCATGACCTGAGCCAAACCTAGGAGTTGGATGCTTCACTGACTGAGCCACCCAGGTGCACCTAATGGAGAGTTTCTTTTGGGGATGATGAAAATGTTCTAAAACCAACTGTGGTGCTGGTTGTACAACTCTGTGAATATACTAAAAATCATTGACTTGACACTTTAAATGGGTGACCTGTGTGGCATGTCAGTCGTATCTCAGTAAAGCTGTTACAACAGAAAAGAGTTGATTTGGGAGTAGACACCTGCTTCCCAATCCTTCAGCCACAGGCAATGAATATGAGTTACAGGCACATGCTGCCCTGCCTGTATGAAAGAAGGGAACACTGAGGTCATGGGCCAGTCCTGACTTGGGTCACATCATTCTGGGGACTCCCTGGGGTGCCAGGTGGCTGGAAGGGAAGGCTGAAAGAGGGAGGCTCATCAGGGGGCTGGCTTCTCTCCTGCGGCACCACCCCCAGCCATGTGGAAGTGCAGAAATGTTGGAGTTGCACAGGGCTTATGGATTGCTGCCACAGGAGAGGCTGGGAATGGGGAATGGAGCAGGACAAGGTCACCTGGCAAGCAGGAAGGGCTGCCCAGGTTAGGAAGCTGGAGGTTTCATCTTTCTCATGGGAGGCAATGTGGAGATGGGAAATCTGATTTTGCAATGTATCCCTGGCCCAGGGTGGGTATTCTTGCACAGGACAAGGTGTGATTGCTGACAGCTGCCTTGGCCTTTCCCAGAATGACACATACTTCAGTTTGACACTTCCTGCTTTAGCCCCCACCTTGCAACCACAACCAGAGGAAGACAGATGGGCCCTGGGAGCTGACAGCTGGGCAATATCTGGGTTTCCCCTTCCTGGCCGGACAGAGCTTCCATCTCCCTGGACACCATGTTCCAGGACCCTCTTGGGAATCACCCCAGGAAACAAAGTCATATTGCTAGAAATTACCCATCATCACCCCCATGATGTATAGTTTTTCTTTCAACAGATGTTTTCTTCTGGCTCTGTACCTGCTGGCTGCTGAGCCCCTTGGAGGGCAGAGTCCAGTGCTGGGTCCTGAGAGGGACCCAAAGATGAAACAGGTCCTGTCCCCTAGAGACTCTAGGGGATGAAGGAATGCAGAGTATTGTCCTCAGAAGCCTCTGTCTGTAGGACAAACTTCTCACATTTGGAAAGCCCTTGGTCAGGCAGAGGTTGGATAGAAAGGATGGCTTGGTGAGTCCCAGACTAAGGGGGCAGCTCAGGTCTTCATGACTCTTGCCTAAGGAGATAGGTAGTCCTATCCTGGGGACCAGTCTGAGATTAAAGGTAAGGTCGGTGAGCTGCTTCCCATCCTGGTGTTGGATGTGGGGTATATCATAGAGGATGCCAACTGGGGGTGACACTGGGACAGATCTTCTGGAGAGGCTGACCCTGAGTAGAAATGTAACAGGGGCCTGGGGAAGTGGGTGGTGTTGTTGGCAAGGAGGGCACAGCTCCCAAACTTGCATGTGGGCACATATCTGTTGGGGAACAGTTGAGCTAGAGTCATTGTAGAGCAAGGAGACTTGCCCCTGACCTCACTCACAAAAATGACCCGGGAGTGCAAGACTTGACAGGAAACATGCACTCGCTGTCACACGGTCCCCATGCAGACATTGCAGGGCAGGTAATCTGCATCCTAAGGATGAGGAGATTGAGGCCCAGGAAAACAAAGCAACTTGCTCAAAATCACACAGCTAGGAAATGACGGTGCCCAGGACCCCCATTCCAGGTCTTCTGGCAGAACAATCCTGCAGGTGAGAGGAAGGCACACAGTGGCAATTGCAGAGTGGGCAAAACTGCTATAAAAGGCCCTGATGTGAAGCCCTGCTTGACAAGAGGCCACTGGGGCAACAGCTGGTCTGTGAAACTAGGTTGCACAGCATCCCACATTTCCTTCCTTTTCCCAAGGCTGAGTGCACAACCAGCAACATGCATCCAGGCTACACCTTCCGAGGTGCCCCACCAGAGCCCCCAAGAGTCCCAAGGGCCTTTGGAGCCAGGAGCTACCCCCAGCCTCACAGCCTCATAGCCATTTCACAGGAGAGCTGGGATGAGCATTTGCCTCATGGCCTCTGGACCCCCCTGTCACTGTCACCCCTTTGTCACTTCTCCCAGTGGTGTTCTCTCCACTCCCCAGAACCAGCCTTCCCAACCTGGCATCTCAACTAGAGCATTGGACTTAGAGTCATTTGGGGTCAATTCAGAGGAGACTTTCTGGAGGAAGCAAAGAGGAGCAAAGAGGAGGAGGGTGCTGTGTCGGTTTGGAAGTCAGGGAAGTCTTCACAAGGTGGAAGGGCATGCCAAACAGAGGGATCCGGTGCAGAAGGCTTTTTTTTTTTTTTTTTTTTTTTTTAAGATTTTATTCATTTATTCATGAGACACAGAGAGAGAGAGAGGCAGAGACAGAGGCAGAGGGAGAAGCAGGCTTATGTGTGACTTGATCCCAGGACTCTAGGATCATGCCCTGGACTGAAGGCAGACGCTCAACCAATGAGCCATTCTGGTGCAGAGGTTGAAAAAGAGAAGGAGGCTCTAGGAGTCTGAGCAGTTGGAGTATATATAACATCCTGGTGCCTGGGGTGTTCAGGACTGTGGGGGCAGGGAGGTGGTAATGGGAAGCAACAAGATACCAGCCCAGGAGGCATGTGGGCTCCTAAAGGCAGAGGTTTGAAAGAGCCCTTGGAAAGCTGGTGTGGATGGTAGATTGTGGTCTGGGGAGAGCCTGGAACTCAGAGAAAGTGGAGTCTGGAGAATATGGTCACACTTCAGGGGAGAGAAGATGGTGGTAGGAACCAGGACAGGGACATTGGGGGAGGTCAGAAGGGAGTATTCCCGGGAAAAAGGAGCAGATGGGGTACCCCCTAAGTTTTCATCTCAGGGTTCATGCAATGGCACTGAGCAAAACAGCAGGCCAACAGGCCCAGGGGGACAACCAGGGGTGTTTATAGGAGTCTTGAATTTAGAGATACAGACCATAACTGTCTCCAATAACTGGTATCCTAAAAGGGGATGTCCCCAGGGAGATGGGAAGAGAAGCAACTCAGGATACAATTCTGCAAGCCTCACATATTAAGAGGGGTCCTTGGAGGAGACTAAGGAGTACCTGGGAGATGAGAGGGAAACCAAGAGGGTAGCATCAGGGGACAATGAAACAGGTGTCATCATGCCTGCACAGGTAAAGACAAGGCTTCAGAGTGACCCTGCCATCTAATGAAGGCTGGCCAGCCTGTAGTGGCCTGTGTTTGAGAGAGCGAGGAAGTGGGTCAGTGAAGGTAGAGGACCTCAGGTTCAGAGGGTAGCAGGGAGCCAGTGCAATGAGCCACATCTGATGGTGGCTGGGGCCATTTTTAGACTGAGAAGGCAGTGGAGATGAACTCAGGAAAGGAGGACAGCCAGAGCTGAGGGCTGACTGAGTGCATCAGGCTCTAGACCAGAGGTGGTAACTGTTAATCATTCATCAAACATTTGCTGAGTGTGTATTGAGCACGAGGCAGTGCCTAGAGCTGAATATTGAGTGGTGAATACACTACGTTGCCATGATTCCTGAGGAGGCCATCTGGGGAGAAGGATGTAGGACACCCGTCTGCCTCTCTTTCTCTCCTGCGGAACTCAACTCTCTTGAGCAACCTTGGCAATAACACTCCCCTGTGGGGCCCAGGAGAGACCCAAACCTTGCCAGGGAGATGGAGAAACTATTTCTCTAGTTGCACATCAGGCAGACTTGCGCACTGCCCAGCAAGCTCGGTGGGGCAACAACAGCCCACTGAGGCAAGCCTCGGCCCACATCCTGGCAGACACCCAGGGATAGGTGGATCAGGAAGGCTCCTGACTGGGTCTTTGCATCAGGCCCAGGCTGGGCATAAAGGAGAGACTTGCAGGCTGAGAGGAGGGAGACTTGGGGACCATGGAGACCCAGAAGGACAGCCCCTCCCTGGGACGGTGGTCACTGTTGCTACTGCTGCTGGGCCTGGTGATCACTCCGGCTGCCTCCCGGGCCCTTAGCTACAGGGAGGCTGTGCTCCGTGCTGTGAATGGCTTCAACCAGCGGTCCTCGGAGGAGAATCTCTACCGTCTCCTGCAGCTGAACTCACAGCCCAAGGGAGTGAGTCGAGGAGGGGGCAGTGAGGAAAGAGGCTCTGCTCCAGCCAGCAGGTCTTGGCCATACTGTCCCTCCCTTTGTTCATGCTTTGCTCACGTCCAGACGGCTTTTCTCCCTTTAAGTGTAGTCCCACCTCTTCCAGGAAAACTTCCCAGATCTGTGTGCCACTACCTGCCCCCCAGCATGAGTGCTTCTTGCCTTAGAATCTTTACTGTATAAAAAGGTGTCACTCCCCATCAGCCTTCTGGAAATTCCAGGGATAAGAGTGGGATTTCGGGCTCTGGGGTGTGACTTCCCTGCCCAGGGATGGGCTCTGCTTGGCCTTGAGATTCCAGTGGCAATATCTTTCCCTCCAGGAGGCCTCTGCTTTCCCTTGGTCCCCTGAGCGGGAGACGTTACGCATTAGAGCCTGTCTGAGGTCCCCTCATGCTCTCTCATCTTGGTGAGGGCAGGAATGGGCTCTGTCTTCCTCATCTCTGTGCCTTAGCACAAAGCCAGTGCCAGGCAGATAGCAGGGGTTGTTAAAAAGCTGTTCTCTTAGCTGGGAGGCAGGTGGGGTGGGCAGGGAGACATATTAGAGAAGGTAAGCATGAACCTGACTCTCGTCTTCCCATTTCCTCTTCTGCCCAGGATGAGGATCCAAACATCCCAAAGCCTGTGAGCTTCACAGTGAAGGAGACTGTGTGTCCCAAGACGACACAGCAGCCTCTGGAGCAGTGTGGTTTCAAGGACAATGGGGTGAGGCTGGGGGCGCTGGCAGATGCCCCCCAAGGAACTGAACAAGAGGCTTCCTGGGACTGTTTCCAGCTGTGGGGGTGAGGCTGGGAGGTTATGGCACGGGCGTTCCAATTTGACCTGGAGCCTCCTCTTCTTAGCTGGTGAAACAGTGTGAAGGGACAGTCATCCTGGACGAGGACACGGGCTACTTTGACCTCAACTGTGATTCAGTGAGTGATCCCTTCTGGGTTGTAGGGGTTGATGGGGTGGTGGTGCATGGCCAATTAGCCACCTTCACATCCAGGCAGAGAAAGCCTCATCTACCCTTGGCTTCTCCCTCAACCTGAACCTCAGGTCTCCAGGACTGGCTCTACAATCCCCTAGAACAGCAGGTTTTCAAAGTGTGGTCCTGAGAGCCTGGGAATTTGTTAGAAATGCAAATTCTCAGCTCCTACTCCGACCTACAGAATCAGATTCTGGGGTGGAGCCCAGCAACCTGGAGTTTAACAAATCCTCCAGGGGATTCTGACTCCTGTTGAAGCTTGAGAGCCACTTAGAGTAATGAGTTTTAAGCTGTGAGACTCTGGGAAGCCCTCTGCCATCTCTGGGACAGTTTCTTCATCTGTCTATGGGTGTAGGGATTCAATCAACCACATACTCTAAAGGTTATAGCCAGAGGATGAACTGGAGCCCCAAGGCTCCTAGGGTGGCCCAAGAAGGGGGTTGTCTAGGAGGGGAGGGGTCTTGTCTTGACCCTGGATCCAGCCCAGCCCCCATAAAGAAACTGCTTCTTTCTGATGCACAGATCCTGCAAGTCAAGAAAATTGACCAGCTGAAAGAGCTCATCACGACAGGGGGGCAGAAGATTGGCAAAAAGATTAGGAGAATTGGCCAGAGAATCAAGGATTTTTTAAAGAATCTTCAGCCCAGGGAGGAGAAGTCCTAAGGGCCTGCTTTGCCCTGGCTTAGGCTTCTGGACCCTGAAAAATAAATTTTTGTGAAAGCAACTTCCTCTTCCAAGATTCAATTTTACTTATCTTGCCTCCTCCCACTTACCATGACCGAAGCCTCAATTCTGGGAGGACTTATGCATGTGTGTGCATGTGTGCATGCACCTGCCCATGCAAAACACAAAGGTGGGGGCAGCTAAGGGGTGAGGCTGCAGGGCCAGGAGCGCCAGGACAGTGTCTCTATTCTCAGGATTCTTCCCCATGCCCTTTACATGCCTCCCACCATCTTCATTGAACACCCAGTAGTGATGGAGGAGATCTACCCTGTGTGTAGTGGTAGTGGAGGTGCTGTAGAGCTGTTCCTGCTCATATAGAGATGACAGCTGAGGGAGGGGCCAGACATTTTGTTAAACACAGAGACGCAGTTCAGTCTCCTGGCTGGCTGGGTTCTATGGTCAGCCTTCTGGTATAATTCCCATAAAGTTCCAATTCCCTTTGAAAATCTTAACTCTGGAAAATCCCACCACTCCTGGCGTCTCTTCTGGCATTGGAAAACATCACTGTTTCTTTAGCTGGGTAGCAGATTTAAGTTGGGAGCTTTAATGTTGGGAACATTTGGTACCATTAAAAACAAGAATCATGCTCAGTAGGCTGAAGAGCTCTGGCTAGGAGAGACATGGGTGTTTCAGACACTGTCAATGTCTTGCCCACTTGCCATTCAGTAGCTGACTAGAAGCTCCTGTGGCTCTGGGCTAGGGGCAGACTGGAAGTTCTGGGGAATTGGCACTCCAGAGAGCAGTCTCAACCAAAGATTGGTGGGAATTGGCAGACAAATATTTTCTCTTTCTCTTCCTTGTTCCTTGGGTGGGCCCACTCTAAGATGTGTTATACATCTCCCAGGTCCCCAGCTGGTTGTGCCCCTGTTGCTCACAGCAATGACCTATTCATTAACACATCCTGTTCTGGCTTCTGTTCCTGTTCCGTCTCACTTCCTTATGTTCCTGCTGTTGCTTTCTGTATTTGCCTGCCAAATAAACTACTTCCACTTGCATCCTTGTCTTAGGTCTGCTTCTGGGTCAGCCTAAAATAAGACATAGATGTCCTGCTCTGAGAGCAACAGGAAGCAGGATATCACATAGCATTTACTTTATTATCTGTCATGCTTGCTTCTTCCTAGTGAGCAGGTCATATTAAGGTTTTCTGCTTTTCATGGCTCTCACTTTCCAAAGTGGGCCCATAGTGAGTGGGCTCTAACTTGACCCTCCCTTCTGTGACAACCACTGTTCACTAATTACTGGATGCCCTATCCAGTCATGGGCCATCGTTGTAATTACCCTGGAAATCAGAGTTAATTGTCTTAGTGAAGGGATGTGGCTTTCTCTGATTACAAGGATCTGAAAAGGCTCTTGCTTTAGGAAATAGGTTTCCTCTTCCATCAAAGGTGTTCATATTTGTGTGTACTTTATTTAGTTTTTATACTTTTCTAACTGTCCCTTGGATCATGACCTGAACCAAAGGCAGATGCTCAACCGACTGATCCACCCAGGTGCCCCTGCTTAGATTATTTTTGTAGTTGCTTTAGATTCAGTCCTCTTAACTGCTCCTTAGATGGCCTTTGCTCCTTGTGGCTAGCTTGGGGGCAAAAGCATGAGCTCAGGAACCATGCTTTTAGCTTGGTCTTTTTAGGGCAGGATGGCCCACACAGATGTTTGTGATGAGAGGAACCACCCCAAACAGACAAGATCAGAGCATCTAGTGATGTTAATGTTGACCTGTATCAGTCACCAAAGCTGTGGGCTGCTGCCTCCAGAGCACATAATAGGTAGGCATCCAAGGAATGGTAGTCCCTCTCTTCCCTTTAGGGGAGAGGTTTTGATGTATAAAACTTGTATTTTCTGGTTTTTCCGAGAATGACTTTGGTGGCTCAAGACTGGAATGTCTTTAAACACAAGGTGGAGGAAGCGTATTGTCTAGCTGTGATCTCATGGTGTAAATCATTGCTAGGAACTCAAAGTTTGGGGCCACATTCACTGGAACAGCCCCAGAATGCATAGCAGGTCAGGTGAATTACTTGGTGCCTTGTAACCAGCCAGATGCCACCTGTGAGGAAGATGAGTGGAGTTTGGCCTTGTCAGCATCTGCTCACCTAGTGCTGAATGTCACTGTGTTGCACTAAAGATGAACAATATTTTCTACTTGTGATCTCAATGCCAGTTTTGGGATTTTTGTTTGTGTGTTTTTGTTTTTAAAGCTCTTGATTGGGGGCACCTGGGTGGCTCAATCAGTTCAGTTGATTTCAGCTTGGATCATGATCTCAGGGTCGAGAGATTGAGCCCCCCTATCAGGCTCCACATTCAGCATGGAGCCTGCTTGAGTTTCTCTCCCTCTGTGCCCCCCATGTACACTCACACACACATACTCTCTCTCTCTCTCCAATAAATAAATACATCTTTAAAACTTTTTGATTGGTATAAAAGCCTCTAAATAAATCAGTGTGGTGGATATTGAAATGTTTCTATGGGTCTATGTCTATCTTTTTGCTGCCAAACTGCCCCGTAGTAAGAGCTTTAGCTTTAGAGCACATGGGTTCATGGATTTTACAAAATAAGCATGGTGGAGCTGTGCTCAGTTGAGTAGGAGGTGTTTTTCCCCTCTTCCACATGTTGGAGCCAGTCAGCCTAATGGTTTTTGTGACCACCAATGATCCTCCCTGTTCACAAAGGTCTTTGTAGCATTTGAAAGACACTGAGCACCTGCATCTAGTTTGGCCGGATCCTGTTTTCCAGGACGAGGATGTGTACATCAGTGTGGTTCTGACGGGAATCTGTGGTCTGGTTATAGTACTGTCACCCTGCAGTTGGTTCCGGGGCCCAAGGGCAGGTCTGGCTAACCACCTCAGGAGCTTGGGGTACTGCATCTTTTGTCTAGGGTGGAAAACCAAGTTAGGGGAGCTTATAGAATCCAGAAAAACTTGAGGTAAAAAAGCAATCCAAACGAACCATTAGTATGCAGGGGGGTAGACCAAGAGGAGAATCCTGAAGAAGGTCCAGGGTGGACTGGACAGCTGAACCAGACGTGGTGGTTTCACAAGGAGCCAGAGGAATTTCTCAAGCTGAACCTGTAGTCCCATGAGCTTTGTCAAGAGTAGGGGGTGGGGGACACTTAGAAGCCTCTGCCAAAGTTAGCCACTGGCAATGTCTGCTCTTTTCCTTCCCTACCTCCTCCTTGAGGAAGATAAAGGGTAACCTCCCCATGTTGTTTGGTTGGGTAAAGCCAAAACTAAAAAACAGGAAAAAAACCAAAAAAACAAAAAAAAAAAACCCTCACACACACAAGGTAGGAAAACGTCAAATAACTTCCCCAGGATAGACAGATTTATTTAAATTCCCTGAAAAAGAGTTTGGTGAGCTAAATACAGCACAGTCTCACCCAACCACGGCACAATCTTTTTATCTCATTACCCACACTGTGTGCTAGGGAATGGAAATTTCATATGACTAGTCTGCGAAATCTGAATAGTGTGCAACTTGGCAAGCCTCAGCTACAATTGGTAAAAGAGAAGACAGTTTTCTTGCCCATTGCCAAACTCCGGCGTCAGAGCCATCCTAGGTCTTGCTCACCCTTCCTGTCTACCAGCATAGCCCCACCCTCTGTCCTGCCTGCTCCTAGGATGCTGCTAATTTCACCCAAGGAGCACAGCAGAGCTCAGACCCATCAATAACCTCCCCCACCAGGAGTGTTCCTGGTTGATGGTGCCGGATTCAAAGTCCCAGGGATGCAGAGAGGGAAGGGCTTTGGGAGGGTTGGGTGCACAGGAGAGGTGGCCGTGGTTATCCTTGTCTGGATAGATGAAGGAGGCTTCTGGGTAAGGCTGCCTCAGGCCAGAGCTGTGGGGCGCACTTTCTCCCATAGACACACTTAGTCCATCCAGTCCCTAAATACATTATTCCATTCCTTCCTAGAATAATAATTCCATAGCATTTTCACAATAATGACAGTGTAACATCTGTAATTACAATCTGATTTTGAATATGATCTCTTTACCTAATGAATATTTAAATCAGAACATAAGAATATGCTGAATTTGTTAGAACCAGCCTAGTTTTATTTATTTATTTATTTTTTTAAATATTTTATTTTATTTTTTTTTTAATTTTTATTTATTTATGATAGTCACAGAGAGAGAGAGAGAGGCAGAGACACAGGCAGAGGGAGAAGCAGGCTCCATGCACCGGGATCCCGACGTGGGATTTGATCCCGGGTCTCCAGGATCGCGCCCTGGGCCAAAGGCAGGCGCTAAACTGCTGCGCCACCCAGGGATCCCCCAGCCTAGTTTTAAATACTCAGCTTTATTTACAAAGGAAATCCCAGTTAAACTGCCTGAGAAGTAGTGATTTTTAAGCCTTCTTCCCTGTATCTGAGAGGAGGTGTGTTGGGTGGACATAGGAACCCCTCATTTACATTTTGCTGATGGGGAAACTAGGATGCTAAAGCAAGGAAATGGTGGGTTTTAGATTTTCCATCAGTTCTTTTGGATTGCAAATTCAGTGTATTCAACCACGATATTATATTGCTCAAGATGAGATAATCTGAGAGGATCAAAGGTCACTAAAAAACACGGAGAGCATAAAGGAAAAATAAGTCCTTCACACTCTCTCCCCAACCTGGCTAACTGCTCCGGGATCCAAGACCCGCAGGAGCCTCTCCATCTCACAGCTCAGAGCTGGAGGCTGCGGCCTCGGTCCGGAGAGCCAGGCAGAGCCTCATCTCGGTGGGGAGAATGAAGGTCACGGCCTCGAGCATGGGGACATCATGGCCCTGATCAGGTGGGCCAGGGCTCTGGTCACCTGTGGTTATGGCTCAAGAAAGTGGCATTAAGGGGCACCTGGATGGCTCAGTCGAGCATCTGCCTTGGCTCTGGTGGGGAGGCCTGGGGGTCCTGGGGTCCTGGGATGGAGCCCGCTGTGGGGCTCCCTGCTCAGCGGGGAGTCTGCTTCTCCCTCTCCCTCTGCCCCTTCCCTCCGCTCCTGCATAGTCTCTCTTTCTCTCCAACAAATAAATAAAATCTTTTTTTATTTTTATTTTTTTTTAACATTTTATTTAGGGACGCCTGGGTGGCTTAGCGGTTGCGCTTCTGCCTTTGGCTTGGGGCATGATCCCGGGATCCAGGATCAAGTCCCCCATCGGGCTCCTTCTGGAAGCCTGCTTCTCCCTCTGCCTCTCTCTCTCTCTCTCTCTCTCTCTCTCTCATGAATGAATAAATTTTACTTATTTACGCATGAAAGACACACAGAGGCAGAGACACAGGCAGAGGGAGAAGTGGGCTCTTCAAGCGGAGCCTGATGTGGTACTCGATCCTAGACCCCGGGATCACGCCCTGAGCTGAAGGCAGACGCTCAACTGCTGAGCCACCCAGGCGACCCAATAAATAAAATCTTAAAAAAAAAAAAACAAAAAAAAAGTGGCATTAAAATCTCTCTCACACCCCCCCCCTTTTTAAGATTTTATTTATTTATTCATGAGAGACAGGCAGGCAGAGGAAGCCCAATTTGGGACTTGATCCCAGGACTCGGGGATCACAACCTGAGCCAAAGGCAGATGCTGGACCATTGAGCCACTCAGGTGCACCTGGAAGTTCAAGTTTAAAGTGTAATTAAATACAGCAGTTCTGTGTTTCATAGGTTTTTTGGTATCCCAAATCATATTTTTGTTCATTTATTTAAAACCTAAAACTGGGCAGCCTGGGTGGCTCAGCGGTTTAGCACCACCTTCAGCCCAAGGTGTGGTCTTGAAGACCAGGGATCCAGTCCAACGTCGGGCTCCCTGCATGGAGCCTACTACTCCCCGCACCCCGCCCCCCCCCCCCCCCCGGCCCTCATGAGTGAATAAATAAAATATTTAAAAATAAATAAATAGGAAACCCTGGGTGGCTCAGCGGCAAACCCGGGATCGAGTCCCGCGTCAGGCTCCCTGCGTGGAGCCTGCTTCTCCCTCAGCCTTTGTCTCTGCCTCTTTGTGTCTCTTATGAATAAATAAATAAAATCTTTAAAAAATAAAAATAAAAAAATAAATCCTAAAACTGATTATTTATCTAGGTTGACAAATACAAAACTATCCAGGATATTCTTGAGTTCTTTTTTTTTTTTAATTTTTATTTATTCATGGTAGTCACACAGAGAGAGAGAGAGAGGCAGAGACACAGGCAGAGGGAAAAGCAGGCTCCATGCACCAGGAGCCTGACGTGGGATTCGATCCCGGGTCCCCAGGATCCCGCCCTGGGCCAAAGGCAGGCGCTAAACCTCTGCGCCACCCAGGGATCCCTATTCTTGAGTTCTTAAGAGCTATATTTTCAGAGTTGCACACAAATTTCTATCAGAAGATTTTTCAGGATTTCTCTTCCTTTGGCATAGCGAAGAATTAGATAGTTCTGGTTTGTTTTATTTCTATCTAATTGGATCTGTTTTGAACTCTTTTCATCTGACTTGAATTGGCCCCCTTTTACTCCATTTGGGTTTTGACCTAGTTTCTCCATCTCTTTCAATGTAGATTCACCCATTTAAATTTGCTTTCAACTGACTTAATTTGGCCTTGTTTTTATCTTGTTTCATCTGGTCTTTTTTTTTTTTTTTTAAAGATTTTATTTATTTATTCATGAGAGACACAGAGAGAGAGAGGCAGAGACACAGACAGAGGGAGAAGCAGGCTCCATGCAGGGAGTCCAATGTGGGACTGGATCCTGGGACCCCAGGATCACAGCCTGAGCCGAAGGCAGACGCTTAACTGCTGAGCCACCCAGGCATCCCTCATCTGGTCTTCTTATTCTCTATGCTCATACATTTTGATGATTCTGAGACTATGTTAAAATTGCCTTAAAATAACCTGATTCAAATTAATCTTCACACTGAGATTTTGGATCCAATTGGATCCATTTCAGGATTTAAACTGTTTTGCTACTCTTGATTCATCCTTTCCTTCTTCTCCATATTTTTTTTCTCTTGTTGCTGAATTTTTATTTTTATTTTTATTTATTTATTTTTTTAAAGATTGTATTTATTTATGATAGACATGGAGAGAGAGAGAGACAGAGACAGAGACAGAGACAGAGACAGAGACACAGGCAGAGGGAAAGGCAGGCTCCATGCCAGGAACCCGATGTGGGACTTGATCCCCAGGCTCCAGGATCACGCCCTGGGCCAAAGACAGGTGCTAAACCGCTGAGCAACCCAGGGATCCCCTGTTGCTGAATTTTTAAAAGCAAGTCCCATATAATGTGACATACCACTTCTAAAAATATCACAGTGCAACTCTACTAAATAAGGACATTTTGCTTTACATAACCACAGTATCATTATCACATCTCACAAAATTATCAGTAGTGCCTTCATATCATCTAACACTCAGTCCATGTTCAGATTTACCTGAACATCTCAAAAAAGTCTTTTTGCAAATTTGGATCAGGATCCAGACAAGATCCACAAATTCCTTTTTTTTTTTAAATGTCTCTTAAATCTGTAACAATTCTTCCTTCTTCTGCTGGTTTTTCCCCATAGGCCTTGGATCTGTTTGTAATGCTGTGAATCTAGAATATAAATCTGTTTTAGATAATATCATAAAGTAATTTTTACAAAGATTGTAAATCGAGGGAAAATACTTTCAAACTTTATCAAGAACTATTCACCAATATAAAAAAAAATCATACCACCAATTGCAGAGCTGGTTGTAGTCTTTGAATTACCACCTACATAGCACATTTGTGTCTATAACCAATAAAATATGTGCATGCCACTCATCAGTAAGACACATCCTTGTCTGTCTGCATTTGTAACTGTCATGTCCACAATGAACTGCCTATAGCATCTGATTGCTTTATTATGTCTCTTAATGCAGTCCTGACAAGAAATTCATATTGAAATGCATAATGTTTTATTATAAATTCCTTTTTAAAATTCTTTTTTGATATTTTAGATAGGGTAGCACATTATTTTAAAAATATTCTTTGTATGGGCACAACTTATTAAATATAAATTTCATTTCAGGACCATAAGTGAGATGTTAGAAAACATAGACTATAAAAAGGAGACTTTGAGGGTACCTGGCTGGCTCAGTTGGGGGAGCATGTGACTCTTGATCTCGGGGTTTTGAGTTCAAGCCCTGTGTTGGGTGTACAGTACAGATAACTTAAAAACAAAATCTTTGAAAAAAAAAGAAGGAGGCTTTGATTTTGACAGTGTTGTCAACCTTTTATCTATCTTCTATCTAACCCTTTAGTTCTTTCTTTTTTTTTTTAATTTTTATTTATTTATGATAGTCACAGAGAGAGAGAGAGAGAGAGAGAGAGGCAGAGACACAAGCAGGCTCCATGCACCGGGAGCCCGATGTGGGATTCGATCCCGGGTCTCCAGGATCGCGCCCTGGGCCAAAGGCAGGCGCCAAACCGCTGCGCCACCCAGGGATCCCTAGTTCTTTCTTAATTAACTCTGCTCCTATCACTCATTCATTCAAAAATATTTATTAACTCTCAAATGTTAGGCCCAGTTTTGGGTTCTTGGAACATACCACTGATATGTCTGGGAGAAAGGAGTTCATTACATAGGAACCAGCCAGTGCTAGGCTTCAAGAGGGGAGGTCAGTGTGGCTCTGGTGAAGCAAATGAAGGGTGGAGAATAGATGGAGTCAGAAAGGCAGCAGATCACCAGAGAATGTGGAACCTAGCAGGCCCCTCTGAGGAGCTAGTTTGGCTTTTACTCAGAACATTATAGACTTAAAAAAATATGATAAATGAAGAGTCCTATTTATTAGAAATGTAGAACAAAGAAGGAAGAGGGGTGCCGGACTGGCTCAGTTGAGCATCTAACTCTTGATTTCAGCTCAAGTCATGATGTCAGGGTGGTGAGACTGACCCCTGCCTCAGGCTCCATGAAGTCTGCCTGGGATTCTCTCTCCCTTTTCCTCATGCCTGTCCCCCAACTCTCTCTACCTCTCGAAGAAGAAGAAGAAGAAGAAGAAGAAGAAGAAGAAGAAGAAGAAGAAGAAGAAGAAGAAGAAGAAGAAGAAGGAGGAGGAGGAGGAGGAGGAGGAGGAGGAGGAGGAGGAGGAGGAGGAGGAGGAGGAGGAGGAGGAGGAGAGAAGGAGAAGAGAAGGAGAAGGAGAAGGAGAAGGAGAAGGAGAAGGAGAAGGAGAAGGAGAAGAAGGAGAAGAGAAGGAGGAGGAGGAGGAGGAAGAGGAAGAGGAGGAGGGGGAGGAGAAAGAGAATTGCCTTTAGTCACCCACTTCCACTCCTTTCTTCTATTCCTGATCTCAGAGCAGAGCTCTCCAGACTTCAGGGAATAGTATCTTTTGGTTGGGTGAGGGTCCTGGTAGGGTTGGATTCAGTAGCTCCTCTGGAGCAGCATGATTTAGCCACGCCTGATTTTGTCCTTAGAGAGTCATGCAGTTGGGTTGGGTGTCTGGAAATCTCCTGATCAGGATATCCTGGTGGTAGCTCTGCAGCCTTAGACTGCTTCCAGATTTAGTTTATATACTAAATTGGGTTAGCTTTTCCCCCAGAAGATATTGCATCTGTGTCAGGGGCTTAATTCTCATGGGCTTCTTTTCTCCAAAAACCTAGTCTTTGCTTGGAAGCTTTTTTTTTTTTTTTTCTTTAAGGACAGATTTAGTAGGATATAAACCTTTGCATCCTAATTAGTCAGCGTTATCTGTGGTTTGTTTAAGAGCATATCCTGTACCCTGTTTTGTTTCTTGCTTTGTGACTACGGATAAGTTACTTAACCTCTCCACCTCAGTTTCCCCATCTATGAAATGATAATAGCAGGATTAAATTTGATTTTCATGTGTAGCAAAGTCCTGGGCCCATAGGAAGTGCTATTTATTATGGCAAATACTAATGGTAATAACAATATTCTTAGAATCCAAATGTTAGGTCATAAAGCAAACACCACCAAAACTTAGTTTAAAAAAATTCTGAGTTTATTTAATTGTCAGTTAAAGATGTAAACCAGTAGACAAACTTTTACCGAATAGTTTGCAGAGAAATGTCAGGGATGTTTAAGGACTAGAAAGGCAGTTTTATGGCATTTGTGCTAATAAAAGATAAAAAATTAGCATTCCAAATGGGATGGAATGAATCTATGGTCTGTACATATATGGTGAAAGCAGTCCTCTTAATTTTTTTTTAAGATTTTATTTGTTTATTCATGAGAGACACAGAGGAGAGAGAGAGAGGCAGAGACACAGGTGGAGGGAGAAGCAGGCTTCATGCAGGGAGCCGGATGCAGGGCTCGATCCCAGGACTCCAGGATCATGCCCTGAGCCAAAGGCAGGCACTCAACTGCTGAGCCACCCAGGCGTCCCAAACATTCATTTTTATGAAAAATAGATTATACCTAACCTTGGAACTAGAACTTAGATCTGGATCTTGTAGCTGGAACTCAACATGGACTTTAGACATGGATTTAATCTGGATCTTAGATTCACCTTACACCTGGGAAATGGGCCTAGAATTGGACCTTGGATCTGGTCCTTGAACCTCTGCCTTGGATCTGACTGTGTGGATCCAGACTTTGGGTCTTGACCTGAACCTGCACTTTGGAAGTAGTTGAGTGTACCTCAACCTTGAACATGGGCCTTGAATCTAGACTGTGAATCTGGACCTAGATTTGACATTAAGCACTAACCTTGGACCTAAGCCTCAAATATGAACATAGATGTTGGACCTGGACCATGGATCTGGATCTTAGATATAGTCTTTGGAACTGAACACTGACCTGCTCCTGAACTTTGTTGTAGATATTGGATATGGAACTGGTCTGTAAGTTAGTCCTGACATTAAACCTGGTCCTTTGGGCAGCCCGGGTGGCTCAGCGGTTTAATGCCGCCTTCAACCCACGGCCTGATCCTGGAGACCCGGGATCGAGTCCCACATCAGACTACCTGCATGGAGCCTGCTTCTCCCTCTGCCTGTGTCTCTGCCTCTCTCTCTCACTCTGTATCTCTCATGAATAAATAAATAAAATCTTAAAAAAAAATAAACCTGGTCCTTGAACATGGACTTCTATATTGATATAGAATAGTATCGTGGATCTCAGATTTGAACACTGAACATTTGAAACTTGGATCTGCCCTTTGGGCTTGAATGTAGGGTGTAGATCTGTGTTTGATCTTGGATACTTATATTGGTCTTAGGCTTTGGAAATGGGACATGGATCTTGAACCTGGCCCTTGACCTAAATGTAGACTTAGGGACCTTGTTCTCAAGCTCTGGACCTGGACCTTGACCTCAGATTTGGGCCTAGATCTTGGAGTTGGCCCTTAGATCTCAAACTGGCCCTTGGACATAGAACTGGACCTTGGACTTGAACATCAAATCTCATCTGTGGAACTCTCTTTGTCTGTGATGTTGGACCTGTCCTCAGTCTTCAGTGATGGATCTAGCCCTTGCAACTGTTACTTGAATGTCAACATCTAAACTGAGACTTTGACCTCATGTCAAGACCTCATACCTAGACATCAGACCTACACTAGGACATTGACCTTGGACCTGGAATGTTGATCTGAACCAGAACCCTAGATCTAGACTGGGGGACCTGGGTCTTAGACTGGAACCTTCGTTTGGGACTCAACTTGTCCTGGACATTGAACTCAGACATGGGATTGACTTGGATCTTGGAACTTACTTTTGACTTTGACTTAGATGTCTAACTTTGGTCACAGAACTTGGACTTTGGGCACTTGTTTTGGTCTCTTTTGTGTTACTCCATCAGCTTATTATCTTTCCATGGGGGAGGGTAGCCGCAGACTTGGCTAGGAAGTAGAGTACTTCCCCTAGTTATTGATAGCTGGCACTCCTGATCAATCCTCCTGTCAGTTTGCCGGGTGTTTTGAGCTGGACTTTCTATTTAGTCTGTTTACTCATGGGAAAGAATAGGCCATATGGGCTGCCATCTATTGCTGGGTTAGGATTTGGGAAATGCCTAGTCTTGCTCACCTTGTTCTGTTGTGTGGGGAGACCTAAGATGCCCTGCTGCTGTGTTGTTCCTCTAGTCTGGAAGTCTCAAACCAGTTCTACTTCAGAGAACTTTTCAGAGTTCCCTTTGTTTTTTTGCATTCTTTTCAGGTTTATGGTTGTACTCAGCAGGGAGGAGCAAAGATAAATGGGTCTACACCATTTTGTCTATACTGAAAGTCATTGGTCATTGCTGTTCTAGGTTACTCTGTTGAGAGTTTTGCTAAAGGTGAGAAGAGATATGGGACAGTGGCATGAAGGAGATGTGGTGTGAAAATTTGCTTTTATTTATTTTTTATTTCTTAAATTTTAAGTAGACTCCATGCCCAAAGTGGGGCTTGAATTCATGACCCTGAGATTACAAGTCACATGCTTTACCAACGGAGCCATCCAGGAGCCCCTACTTATTTATTTTTTAATGAGAGGAACTGCAGCATGTTTGTAACATCTCTCTCCTGATGATGCAGGACGCATAGGCAATAATTACTGGAGCAATGCCTTGAATAGGTGGCAGACAATAAGATGTCCTGCACAAAATGGGGAAAGCTTTAAATAGGAGGTTGGAAGGTTTGTCTATTGTTTATTCTAACAGGAGTGATGCAGAGTACATGAGCACAGATGCAGGTAGGTGCTCAGTAAGGTCTTAGAAGTCTATGGAGTTTCTTTCCTGGCTGTTAACTTCCTGAAAGAGGAGGCAGGGTTAACAGTTGGGCAATGAGGAAGAAGAAAGAAGCTATTGGAGGTTTGGAGAGAGAATATATGAAAAAGTTACATAGGAGAGTGAATGAGCAAATAGTCTAGGTCTAGAAGACATGAGAGACGAATATAGAAGACTATGATTTAAAAATAGGATTTCAAGATTTTAAAGATGGAGGGATCCTAAGCAATGTCAAAGACCACACTATGGATAGCTTAGTGCTATTTACAAAGCAATGATACCTATGTCTGGTGCTGAACTGGGCAACAGTGATAAAAGCATGAGGAAACCAGTCTCCTCTGGAGTGGTTAGTGTGCAAGCCACACTGGAGTGGGCTGCTGGGAAAAGGGGGATGAGCCTGTTAGAGCAGACAACTGGTGTGGGTTTGTTTGTATAGAGATGAAGAAACAGAGGTAGCTGAAGAGGAAAGTGGAGTTAAAAAGATTTTGAAAGATGGGAGACACCAAAACATGTTTGAATTCAAAGGGAAGGGACCCAGCAGAGAAAGTGAAAGTGCAGTAGAGACTAGAAAATCAAAAGAACAAGGTGGGATTCAGAGCACATGGAAAGACTGGCTTAATGGGAAGCAGGACCCTTCCTGTATTGTAATAGGAAGAGAAGAGAAGGTGGGAGCATATGCAGATACATTTATAGATTTGGATGTGAGAAGATTCTCTAAGACACTTAGATATTTCACTCTAAGCCCAAAGGTAGTAGGACACTATAAATGCTTCAGCCCATCATCTTCCACGCAAGGTAACCCCCCTATTGGCACAGAGGACCTGCTCTTGCCAAGGTCACAGTGACCTCCATGCTGCCACATTTAGAGGGTATTTTAAAAGCTTCATCTTTCTGGACTTCATAACAATATTCAACATTGCTTCATTCTCCAGAAAAACTCTTCTTTTGACTTTCCTGATCCACACATCCTTGTTTCTTTCCTTCCTTCTCTATTTCTTTATCTGCTTTGTTAGCTTGTGCAAATATTTTTCACAAATTCTATATAAATTCAAGGTTCCTCACTACTCCCTGTATGGTAAATTGTCATAGTTATGGCACCCCTCCTCCTTCCCAATGATTCACACCTCCCAGTATCCATGCCCCCCTTATAGTTTCGTCACACTTGGACCCTGGGCTTGGCCACATGACCTGCTTTGGCCAATGAGATATTAACAAACATGATACAAGCAGCAGCTTAATAAGCTTATGAATGGGGGCCTGTCCTCTTGGAACCCTGAAACAATCATGCTATGAAGCAGTTCAGGATAAAATACCACATTTGACCCACCTGCTGAATGCAGCCACATGAGTGAGTCCAAGTGACACCAGCAGAATCACCCAGCCAATCCAGAGACACATAAAAATAAACTACAGTTTTAAGTCACTAAATGTTGAGGTGATTTGTAATGTAGCAATGGTTAACTTTCATTCTCATCTATAACAGAGACATGGCTAACTTTAGTGGCTTTGTGCAAAACAGAAAAGTGAGTCATAAAAACATGCTTCTATTGGGCAGACACATCCTTGTTCAAATAAAAGTTGCCCCTTCCCCTAGGATGCAGCCCTACCCCTGGTGCACAACATGCATTTGGGCCCACACTCAACTTTGTCACTGGGTTCCTTTATGCACTAGACAAGCTACACACATGTGTGAACCTTCTGGGAGATTTCTACACAATCCTCTCCATTTAGCATAGACCAGAAACTTGGCTCCAGGACAGTTTTTTTCTTAAGTTTATTTGAGAGAGAGAGAGCAAGATGGGGGGCAGATGGAGGAGAGAAAGAATCTCAAGCAGACTGCACTAAGCACAGAGCCTGATGCAGGATTCAATCCCACGACCCAATCAATCATGACCTGAGCTAAAATCAAGAGTCTGATGCTTAACAGACTGAACCACCCAGGCATTCCTGGGACAGGTTTAATTATTCCACTTAAGGAGAAAGAGAGAAAGCACCTAGAATAGTGCTCCTAGTCTTGAAGATTCAGTAGAACACTGACTTTTATTGAGGAAGACAGGCCAAGTGGTGCTTATAGTCACTGCATTTTTCAGGCAAGTCAATTAGGCAAACTCCTCCTTGAAAAGGATGAATAGTTCTTAGAGAAAAGAGGAGCCATTACTGCTCTGAACCACCCATGAACATTCTGGAAAAGAGGTAGATAGCTAGATTCTAGAGCAGGTGGAAGTGAGGAGCTAGATCCTCAGGTATGTGTGGTGCCCAGCAAAGATGGTGCTACGATCCCCAGGCCTCCCTGGTCCTAGGTCTCTGAGAAAAGGCTGGGCAGTGCAGCCAGTCTTCACAGACCAACAGGCTTGCATCAGGCTGGTCCTGGGCCTCCTGGTCCGGCTGCACAGTGGATGCCTCCCTCTGGACTGTAGTGCACAGGGCCACAGCGCAGCTGGGGCTCCTCTTCCTCATACCAGCGCTGTTCACTGAAGTCAGGGAAGAAGGCTGCAATCTCTCTGCTGGCGGAAATCACAGAGTCTGCAAGGGGAGGTAAGAAAGAGAAGGAGTTCTCATAAGGAGTGCCAGTTGGAGGCAAGAGACAGTTATAATCAGATTCAGAAACCTGAGCCTCTAGTTCTGCCTCCTGACCCTAAGTCCTGAGGCCATGTCTGCGGAGATGGCCACAAAAGAAGAGAAATGTATTTGGGAGGAAAGTTTATGGCAGGGTTACCCCTTAACTCCAACATATGGCCTGACCACCAACCCCAAACCATCCTCTCTTATTGGTGGCCAAGGACAGGGGAGGCGGACTCACCAGAGCCATGGGTCGTGTTGCGGGTGTCAGTGAGGCCGAAACTTCCACGAATTGAATCTGGAGCCACATGACGTGCTCGAAACACTCTAGTGGGTCCCATCAGGGTCCTCCAGAGTTGGATGGCATCCTTGCGGGCAAGGATGTAGGCTCGGATTGGTCCGCTGTGTACAAAAGGAGCACATGTCAGGAATCTGGCTATGTGGTTGAGGAGGGCACACTGTGAGCAGGGCATGAATAAAGGCATACTATGTCCTGAGAGTTACCCTGCCTTTCTAGCTAAGGACTGATGCTGCTTCAAGTAGTAAGTGATGGAAGGCCACTCCGTGTATACATGAAAGGCCACAGAGGTCAGCATAGTGGCTCAGTAGCATTTAACAACACTCTTCTCTAGCCATTGGACCAATAACCATCATGGGACAAGTGGCTACCAGGTCAGTGTTGGCTTAGTCATAGCCTCAAGTCCATGTATCTTCAGACACTTAACACTGATTACAACTTTAAAGAGTGTCAAATGAAACTTAAAAATTTAGGGAGCAAGAGAGATAATTTTTTAAAAGATTTTATTTATTTATTCATGAGAGACACACACGCACACAGAGAGAGAGGTAGAGACACAGGCAGAGGGATAAGCAGGCTCCATGCAGGGAGACTGACGTGGGACTTGATCCCAGGTCTCCAGGATCACACTCTGGGCTGAAGGTGGCATTAAACCGCTGAGCCACCTGGGCTGCCCCGAGAGATAAATCTTGGTGGATAAAGATGCCAAAACGAAAATTAGAAGTACCTGGCCATGTACTCCACCAGCCGCTGATAGAAAAAACGCCCTGCAAGGAGAGAGTAACTTCATCAAGACATTGGTGCCCAAGAGAACGTTTGTACTTCTGCCTCCTTACTCAAAATAACAAAAATTGTTTTATTTTTAAAAAAGATTTGGTGTACCTGAGTGGCTCAGTCAGGGTCCTGGAATCGAGTCCCACATTGGGCTTCCTGCTTAGCAGGGAGTCTGCTTCTCTCTGCCTCTCTGGCCTTCTGCCCCTCGTCCCCTGCTCCTCTCTCTGCACATGTTCTCTCTCTCTCAAATATTTTTGAAATAGATTTTATTTATTTATTCATCCACTTTAGAGAGAGAGTGCAAGGGAGAGGGGCAGAGAGAGAAAGGGAGAGAGTGGAGCCTGATGGGGGGCTCAATCCCATGACCTTGAGATCATGACCTGAGCCAAAACCAAGAGTCATATGTTCAACCGACTGCACCACCCAGGCACCCCAATAAAAACTGTTTTAGAGAAAAGAATAAGGACATACCTGGGTCTGAATCTAGGCACTGCCACTTACAACCTGTGCAATTTTGGGTAGGTCATTAATTTTCCTAACTCAGGCTCCTAATCTTTGTACTGGAGACATAACAATACCTACACCCCATAGGGCTCTAGGGAAAATTCAATGAAATCATGAGCACCAGGACAAGGTCTGAAATAGTAAACATGCACTAACTACTAACTACTGATATCATCAGGACATAAAACTAAATTTTTGGTTAGGACTACGAAGTGGAACCCTCCTAGAAAAAAAATTTTTTTTAAAGATTTAATGTATTTATTTATTTGAAAGAGAAAGAGAGAGTGCAAGTGGGGGGAGGACCAGAGGGAGAGGGAAAAGCAGACTCCAAACTGAGCATGAAGCCAACACAGGGCTCGATCCCATGGCTTGATCCCACGACACGGAGACCACGACCTGAGCCAAAATCAAGAATTGGACACTCAATTGACAGCCACTTAGACACCCCCTGGAAAATATTTTCCGAAGATTGATGATCATGAAAAGTTTGTGTATCAAGCGAGACTTCAGAAGAATGGCCACAGTATTACAGTTGGTAGGTCAGAGACAGCCTGCTATTGTGCATCCAGGTGAAAATCTCTCTTGCACACATCTTGAGACAGAGAAGTCTCCCATTCAAAGGACTGTTGATCCTACCTTCATGCTCTTGGTAAAACTTCTGGCATTCTTCTTTTCTCCACAGAAGTTCTTTCATTCGTACAATAAGGAACTTGTTGCTCAGAATCTGCTGATGAACAGCCTGGATAAACAACCACATCAAAGATAAAAATTGGTCAAAGGGACCTCTGGAATGAATAGGAGACACAGACTGATCAAAAGAACCATGAGGACCCACCAGAGCCCAGGACTTGAGAGTCTGTCCCATAGTTGGGTAGGAAGAGAAAGAAGGTGGAGTGAGGTAAAGACTTTCAGTCACATGGCCAGAGCATGAGCCTCGGGTGCAGGGGGCAGGAAGTGCCATCTCTGCCCTTCTGTTCCTACAGCCCACATGACCCGCTTCTCGAACCATCCTAAAAATATTTTGATAGTGGTCCTGCCTTGAGTTTGTCCCATTCTCTCCAAACTATCACACTCAACAGATTAAGAACACCATAAAAATATATGTCACACTCTGGTCAGAACCTTACTTATGGAATGAGGTACAACTACTCTAGCCCAGTGTTCAAGGCTGTACTGTCCTTGTCCTCCACCTCTTCCAATTCTCTAGTCCCATCACCCCAGCCTGCCTGTGGCCCTCAGATCCACCATATGTGTTCCTGTTTCAGTGTCTCCCTCTAGGGAATACCTGCCCTCCTGAACACTAACTGAAGCCCATCCTTCCTTTGAGCCTGGCCAGGTCCCAACACTTGCAGGCCACCATTTCTGACTGCTCTGGTCTTCCTCTGCACCACAGTGTGCTTACCTAGCAGAATTGCTCAGCTAGTACTTATCCAACTATTGTAGGCAGAACCCTACAATGACCCTCCCCTAGTTCCACCCAGGTTCTGCACCCTACTCTCCAGGACTGTGAATATGATGCAATATGATTATATCATATGGCAAAAGGGATTTTCAGGTGTAATTAAGGTTGCTATCAATTGACTTTGGTGTATTTATTTTTAAAAATTCATTTTAGAGAGAGAGTGAGAGTATGTGGTAGGGAGGGGAGAGGAAGAGGGCAAGAGAAAGAATCTCAAGCAGACTCCCCACTGAGCACAGAGCCCAAAATGGTGCTCAGTCCAATGACCCTGAGATCATGACCTGAGTTGAAATCAGGAGTTGGATGCTCAACCAACTGAGCCACCCAGCCACTCCATCAGTTGTCTTTGCTTTAATCAAAAGGGAAGTTATCAGGATGAGCCTGATTAATCATATGAACTTTTTAAAAGCAGACTTTTATCTGGCTAGCAGCTAAACGAGAAGTCAGATTTAAGCATGAGAAGCACTGAACACACCACTGCTGTCTTGAAGATGGAGTGAGCCATGTGATGAGGAATGTGAGTGGTCTCTAAAATCTGGGAGCAGTCCTTGCCTGAAGGCAAGCAAGGACATGGGGACCTCAGTATTATAACCATAGGAATCAAACTCTGTCAACAACCCGAACAAATTTGGAAGTGGATTCTTTCCCAGATCCTCCAGCTAAGGAGCCAGTCAGCCAACACCTTAACTTTGGCTTTGTGAGACCCTAAGGAAAAATCCAGGAAAGCCTACTGAACTTCTAAATTCTAGAATTGTGAGATAAGAAATGTTGTCTTAAGCTGCTAAGTTTGTGGTAAGTTGTTACACAGCCAGAGAAAACTAATATACATACATTGTCTTGAGGTTTGGTTCTTCTTACTGTATTGGACCCTTATATTTTTTATCTGCCCCAATTCTCCAGTAGATTTTTGTCTTCTTAGAGTCAGAGTCCACAGGTCCTAGCTTTGCCTCCATAGCATCTTTCATAGGACTGTGCTGTCAGTCTTCACAAATGGCTCTGCAGCCCCAGAAACAGAAGCAGTGCCCAGGGCATACAGTAGAGGCTTAGGATTCCTTCTTACCTCCAGAATCAGGGGGTGAGCAACAGCATCAGGCTTGATCAGGGCCAGAGTAAGCTGGAGAGCCTGAGGGCTTCGCAAGATCGAGGTCATCTCACTCCTGCCATCAGAAAGCTGGATTAAGGACCCCTCCATGCTACGCTCCCCACCCTCCCTACTCTGGAGCCATGTAACCTTGAAAGCCAACAGCCATCTCACTTTCAAGGCCTATGGTGGTTACATACAAAGGAGTTACCTATTCAGGAGAAATTCAAGATTAAACATTACTTGTCTCTGCCAATGGTCCCTTCAATTTCTAACTTTTCATTGTGTTTTAGAGGATTTACAATTTACATTGCTAAACAGCCTGGCCCCAAATGTACAGTAACTGTTTCCATTCATAAGGCTTTCTATCCCATAGGGTGCTCCCATCAATTCTAGAAGTGGAAGATTGGATGGACAAGAATTGGGATGTTGCCAGGATACTCTTAAAGAAGTCTGCTGGATACATACGATCTCTTATCTAATCTTACATAGAGATCAGGATCTCCCCTGCCCAAATCAATTCTTTTTTTTTTTTTTTAAAGATTTTATTTATTCAGGAGAGACTCAGAGAGAGAGGCAGAGACACAGGCAGAGAGAGATGCAGGCCCCATGGAAGGAGCCCGATATGGGACTTGATCCTGGGACTCCAACCGTTGAGCCACCCAGGCGTCCCAATCAATTCTTTAATATACGCAGCTGTCCTCAATGGCAAGGCCTGTGGATATGCAACTCCAAGGTCAAGGACCACTTGTAACCATTTTGTATCTGAAGCAGCTGAAACAATGCCTAGGACAAAGGTCAGTTTAATTGACTAATGGAACCTATACAGTCTTGTTCTGTCTATCTTTGTATTTCTAGAGCCTAGCATAGCATAAGAGCTCAATAAATAATCATGGAAATGATATAAGGAACATAAAAGTATTTCTTAAACTGGACCAAGAGAATGTGGGGTATCTCTCAACTGTGAAATTCTATTCACATGTGAGAAACCGATCATCTGATCAGGACTAAGGACTAAGTATAAAAGATTACCTAGTGGAGCTCCTAAATTTGCCAACAAATATGGAGAAGACTTCCATGAAGACACACAGGAATAGTCTGGACAACACTTATTTCTTTTAGGCTGAAAGTAGCCTGACAATCATGTTAAAGGCAGTGCTAGGGTCTCCCCTACTCATGTCCTTTCTACAGCTTTCAGCTGGATGCTCCACTCAAACCACAAAATTAAGTCCAGCCAACCCACTCTCCCTAATATCCCAGGTTGTGAGTAACTGAAAGCAAAAGGAAGCTTCACCATAATCTAAGGAGAGACAGCCTTAACATCTCTCCCTCACCTTCCATATCCATGTTATCACCAAGTTCTGGCAATTTGACCTAAGCAGTGTCTCTCAAATCCATACAATCCTCTCCTCCAGGGCCACCACCCTAGCCCAAGACTTCATCAACCCTCATTGGATTTCTGCAACAGCCTCCTCGATGGCCTCTCAATTTCTACTCCTGCCAGCCTCTACAATTTCCACACAGCAGCCAGTGTACTAAAAATGTAAATCTCATCATGTGAGACATTTCCACAGTCCAAAATGTGCTTCCTCTGGTTACTGCCTATCCATCTACTAGATTTTAGTTCACTTCCCCTATTATGGCTTCTCGGACCTTTTCTTCAGTTATGTCTTCACTCATTAGGTAAGCTCCATGAAAGCATTAAAAGATGCTCACCTATGCAGAGTGTCTAGTACATAATTGAATCTCAACAGTATTTGTTGAATGAATGAATGAATGAATGTGTCTCATCCAGCTATTGCAAGGCCAAGCTGCCAGGGGCCCTCTGGGGAAGGATGTGGCTCCTTTCCGAATGCCAGCCAAGTAATGATTGTCTTGGCCCTTGATTTACAACAAATGTTGACAGATCAAGAAACTCGCTCAACTTCAAAGTTGCTTTATCAGAGAATCACAAATTTCAGAAGTTGCCAGGGTATTCGCCCCCTCACCTGAGGTGCCCATTCCTCTGCTTCAGGGAGCGGGGTGGGGGTGGGGGTGGGGTGGGGCAAGCCCCTCATCCTCCCAGGCGCCACGGGGACCCGCAACCCCCTAACTCTGTCTCGGCTCCCCGTCCTCTACCCTCCCCCGACACCTGAGGCCCAGCTCCCCAACACCCCAGGCTCTCAGCCCCAGTTCTTGACACCAATCCATCTCCTTGCTGCCCCTCATTTCTCTAGGCTTGCAGCCGCGGGACTCCTGCCCCCTGCACCAGGGCCTCAGCGCACCCCGGATTCTGAGCTGTTCTGGCTCCCGCCCAGCAGGAGTTCAGGTCTGGATTCACCTGGTTCTCCACCGCGGCGCCCGGCCACCAGGCACCGCGGTAGCTAGCCTGCGCGGCCCAGGCGGGGTCTTTCGGGCGTTCGGCCGGGCAGCCCTTCCGGGGGTCCTTGCCGGGAAGCCGCGGACCCGGCCGGAAGTGGAGGCGTGGTGTGTGAGGTAAGGGGGAGACGGCGCAGTGGGAGTGGCCGGGCGGAGGCTAGACGGCCTGCGGGCCCAGCGCCGGTGCTGCGGGTGGCCCTTGTCTCTCCGCAGCGCCTGTCCCGGGCTGTACGAAGGGACGGGCCGTCTCGGGCGGGAACTGCCCCTCCGCGCCGGCTTGGGCGCCCTCAGGCGGGAGGGAGGCGGGCGTTCCTGGGCGGCCCTGCGCGGGGGAGGGGGCCGCCTGGCAATGGGACGGAGCTTGCTCGACTCGTTCTGTTACTTTTCTCTCTAGGGTAGTGCCTGGCTCGTGGTTGCTGCCCGGTACTTGTCGGAGCTACGTGGAGGGCGAAGAACTTGGGCGCTGCATCGCGAGGGCCGTGGCAGCCGTCCCAAGTCTCGCGCTCAGGCGATACCTAGACCCGAGGGAGCACAGCTGAGGTGGAGGTGGTGACCGAGGGTTCTTACCTGGGCTCTGGGTTTCCGTAGGCCGTGAGGGAAGCTAGTTGGAAGGGCCTTGGACATGTCGCTAAGGAACGTGGGGTAGGGTGGGTGGGTTCTCCAGCAGCCTGTTGAAGCAATGCAAAGTGAGGTGAGGACTGCGGGTATTCCTGGTGTGTGGTCTAAGTATGGAGATGGGATAGTGTGGCAGGTTGAAGAAGGGTGGTGACATTTTTTCTTGGAGTCACTGAATTTGAGAAGAGTGAAAATAAGCCATAACTGTCATCTATATCTTTATATCTACACACACACACACTCATATATATATATATATATATATATATATATATATATATATATATATATATATAACTGATTCTAGTGCCAAGTATACAGGTGTTGCACTTCTGGAAAGTTGGAAGGGAGGTCTGTGATTCTGGTAGCTTGTTTCCACACGATGTCTTTCAGAAAGTCCAGTCCTGCTTGGCTGGTGAAGGCACATGTCCCTTCTTCTTCTTCCTTCTTCATCCTTCTTCCTTCTTCCTCCTCCTCCTCCCTCCTCCTCCCTCCTCCTTCGTCCTCCTTCTTCTTCCTCCTTCTTCCTTCCTCCTCCTTCTTCCTTCCTTCCTCCTCCTCCTTCCTTCCTCCTCCTTCTTCCTTCTTCCCTCCTCCTCCTTCTTCCTTCCTCCTCCTTCTTCCTTCCTCCTCCTTCTTCCTTCCTCCTTCTTTCTTCCTTCCTCCTTCTTTCTTCCTTTCTCCTTCTTTCTTCCTCCCTCCTTCTTCCTTCCTCCTTTCTTTCTTCTTCCTCCTTTCTTTCTTCTTCTTTTTTTTTTCTTAAGATTTCATTTATTTATTCATGGAAGACACAGAGACACAGGCAGAGGGAGAAGCAGGCTCCATGCAGGGAGCCCAACGTGGGACTTGATCCTGGGTCTCCAGGATCACGCCCTGGGCAGAAGGCGGCGCTAAACCTCTGAGCTACACGGGCTGCCCCACATGTCCATTTCTGCCTTCACAGCATTAGAGTAAACTTAACCATATGCTACTGACCAGACATCAGGTTTTAGTCTTATTTTCCAGGTGTTTCAGGTCCAATTTTATTTTCTATTCCCTTTTTTTTTTTAAGGTTTTATTTTTAAGTAATCTCTATACCCAACATGGGGCTTCAGTTTACAAGCCTGAGATAAAGAGTGACGTACTCCTTTTTTTTTTTTTAAAGATTTTATTTATTTATTCATAGAGACAGAGAGAGGCAGAGACACAGGCAGAGGAGAAGCAGGCATCATACAGAGAGCCTGATGTGGGACTCGATCCAGGGTCTCCAGGATCACGCCCTGGGCTGCAGGCGGCACTAAACCGCTGAGCCACCAGGGCTGCCCTACCTTTATCTTCATTAACATACGTTTGCACTATAGGGATTTTGCTGATTTTTAGACCATGGTCATTAGCTCACTTTTCTGTCTAACCCACACACACTGGCGAAGGCTTTAGTTCCATATTTTATAGTTGTTTTGACTACCCTGAGCAACAAGCCTATATAATGAAAGGAAGGGCAGATAGGATTTTAGGAGACTCAATAAATAACACCTTTTTTCTTTTCTTTTTTAAAGATCTTATTTTTTTTTTTGAGAGAGAGTGCACTCGAGAGCACAAGCAGGGGGAGTGGCAGAGGGGAAGAGAGAGGGAGACACAGACTCCCCACTGAGCAGGGAGCCTGACTCAGGGCTTGATCCCAGGACCCTGAGATCATAACCTGTGCCGAAGACAGCCGCTTAACTGACTGAGCCACCCAGGTGCCCAACACCCTTTTTCTGAACTTGGGCTCAGAACCAACAGAAATAGAGTAATGGCAGGCAGGTAGAGACCAAATGTCAGCTTATTTAATACTGGTAGAGCTGTTGGAGAACATATTGTGAGAACCAGATTCGCCACCTTCTAATTCTGTGCTGCCAGACTTCAATGCCAGGTCTCCTAAAAGCCTTAAGTAACACCAAAAAGAATCTAAATCATTAATAGGACATACAAAGTTATGACAGCATTGCTTCACATTCACTGAATTTAGGAAGCAGATCACCTTGAGCTTGTAGTAGATTTTGTCCCTAGAAACCTTTTCAAAGACTCATACTCAATGTGAGGGACGGTGAATAGGCTGAAAAGGTCTTGACTCAATGTCACTGTGGCTCTGGTAATTCTATAACAGTTATTGAGTCTCCTAACTTGTGAATCTAAACTCGGGAGAATCACCTATTATGAGATTAATTATGACCTGTGTTGATTATATTCTGAGGGGCCTCTACCTGCGTCTTGTCTAGTCTTTGTTTTTCAGCTAGTGGTATTTAAGACGATGCCACCTTCTTACAGTGTTAATTTACAATAGTAGCAGCCCCAAACCATGTCTTTGAGGTGTCTTTCTTTTTTGTCCAATATATTCAAATTTCTTAATACCGTTTCTCTTTTGGGTCCTGTGTTTCTGGCGTCCCCAAGCTGCATTGAGGGTAAGCTCTATGACATGGCTTACCCAGCCCCACTGTGAGCAGCTCTCAGTTGGCCACTGTTTTCTTCTGTAGAGTTGGTCAGGCCCAGGACACATGGCTCCTATGCGTGGGGGACAGGAGGGTGGTCCTTTACCCCGTGAGTTTTAGTTGAGCATTACTGTGGCAGGTGTTTTTTATTTTTTTATTTTTATTTTTTTTACCTGAAGCTACTATTCTAAAATTTGTTGCCTCAGGGACCCAGTGAGAATTGAGACCTTTGCCATTCCTCCAGATCCTGTCTCAGCTTCTGAGCTTCTGGATGTGCCACATGAGTAGTATTTCTTTCAGACACTTCTCTTTGGGCATTTTCTTTTTCTTTTTCTGTGTTCCCCTACTCCTTTCCAGAAGGCTCATTGAATTTCTGACATTTTTATCGTTGGAGAGAAGGAAGACCCATGGAACCAGCTCTTTGCTAGGCTACAGAAAGTGGGGAAGGAATGAATTTACATAGCCATGCCCTAGAGATTTGTCTCTCAGTTGTTTTCCAAGATATCAACTTGCTTTTTAAAAAAATCTCTCAAAAAAAAACCCCCCAAAACCTCTTTTCCTTTATTTTCGTTCTTGTACTGCTTCTGATCTTATGGAGCAGGTTTCTTTTTTTTTTTTTTTTTTTTAATTTATTTTTATTTATTTATGATAGTCAGAGAGAGAGAGAGAGAGAGGCAGAGACACAGGCAGAGGGAGAAGCAGGCTCCATGCACCGGGAGCCCGATGTGGGATTCGATCCCGGGTCTCCAGGATCGCGCCCTGGGCCAAAGACAGGCGCCAAACCGCTGCGCCACCCAGGGATCCCGGTTTCTTTTTTTTTTAATATTTTTTTAAATTTATTTATGACAGTCACACAGAGAGAGAGAGAGAGGCAGAGACACAGGCAGAGGGAGAAGCAGGCTCCATGCACCGGGAGCCTGACATGGGATTCAATCCCGGGTCTCCAGGATCGTGCCCTGGGCCAAAGGCAGGCGCCAAACCGCTGCGCCACCCAGGGATCCCTGGAGCAGGTTTCTAAAGCTATGCATTTCTTCTTGGACTTTGTAAACATATGTGATTCTGTAATACTGTTCCAGGCCCAGGCTTTTCCCATCTTCTTAATCTCCATGGCTGTGGTAATTTCATCGAGTGGTTTTTCTACTTCAGTCTGAGAAGATGATATGTTTTATTTGTAATAAGGGCATTGTTTTTTTTTTTTTTACAAATAAAACCTACCATCTTTTTAAGATTGAAACTGCATTGTAAATCTCAGAACTATAAAACCATAGAGGTGTTTTGTTTTTTTTTTTTTTTTTTTTTTTAAAGATTTTATTTTATTTATTCATGATAGAGACAGAGAGAGGCAGAGACACAGGCAGAGGGAGAAGCAGGCTCCATGCAGGGAGCCCGACGCGGGACTCGATCCCAGGTCTCCAGGATCACACCCCGGGCTGAAGGCAGGCGCTAAACCACTGCGCCACCAGGGCTGCCCTGTTTTGTTTTTTTTTTAATCTTATTTATTTATTCATGAGAGACACACACACATACACAGAGGCAGAGCCACAGGCAGAGGGAGAAGCAGGCTCCATGCAGGAGCCTGACGTGGGACTCGATCCCGGGTCTCCAGGATCAAGCCAAGGGCTGAAGGCGGTGCTAAACCACTAAGCCACCCAAGCTGCCCCATAGTCAGAGTTATTGACAGACCAGCAAGTGGGGAGTAAACCATGAAGGGGAAAAAAAAACACACATGAATTCTGGTTTTGTCCTTTGGCCTTGAGTCTAGCTCAGGATATAAGGGATGGAATTTGGGACAGCCCTTCCATTCTGTCCGCTGGGCTGGGCCTAACAAAGTCTGGAACTCATACACTTGTGCTCCTTAGCATATGTGGAATTTTTTTTTTTTTTAAGATTTTATTTATTCATGATAGACAGAAAGGCAGAGACACAGGCAGAGGGAGAAGCCGGCTCCATGCAGGGAACCCGATGGGGGACTCAATCCTGGGACTCCGGGACCACACCCTGGCCAAAGGCAGGTGCCAAACGGTTGAGCCACCCAGGTGTCCTGCATATGTAGAATTTAATTGCAATTTAA
Source organism: Canis lupus dingo (assembly GCF_003254725.2). Classification (NCBI taxonomy): domain Eukaryota; kingdom Metazoa; phylum Chordata; class Mammalia; order Carnivora; family Canidae; genus Canis; species Canis lupus. The sequence continues at coordinate 41,030,382 of NC_064262.1, read as the reverse complement.
AGGCCCTGGCCTCTTGAACTAGCTAAAAGACATAGTAAAGGACCAAATACTTGTTTTACCCCAGTATCTAAAAGGCGTGTATGGGGAAGGACTTCCCTGTAGTTAAATTTGTGGCTCAGTAGACCCTGCTCACCGAGGTCTTCCCTGCTGCTTAGGCTTTGCAGATGCCCCACAAGGGAAGGCAGTGGGTCTCTGCTAATAAGGCCAAGGTCAGTGCCCACACCTTAGCCCTTATGTGCTTCAACCACAGAGATTGTGTTAAGGACTGGCTTTACTGAACCATGTGACTGGCATTTTGCTAAGGTACTCCTTCATCCCAGCCTGTACATAAAATCAGTTAGAAAAACACTTGCCTGTGAACAAAGTGGCCTGCATTTCAACATGGCCAGCTTGAAAAGTGAAATGCTTCAAGTGGTGGTCCCATTGTAGCCTCAACTTGTATGTGATATTTTACTCTCCACATTCCTCACCAGATCTCTCTTTTCTGTTCTTTGCCAAATCATGAGATCCTAACATTCCTTTGAATGAAACATCCCTCCACCTCTGTCAAAAGGCAGAGCCTATGCCTGTGAAACTTACAAAATAGAGCAACAGAACCTGTGGGCAGCTGGTTCCCAAAATAAGGGAAGAAAGGGTCAAGCTACCCTTAATCTGGCTCTATGTCCCTGAAGCTTCAGCCAAGGGAGAAGAGTTATGAGAAGAGATCAGGAGTATTTAGAGGAAATCTTCCTCTTGGACCCAAGAAACCAGTCCAAGAAACATTTGCTTTCTAGTAAAGTTGAGAATAACTTGGTTTCAACCTGTGTGTTTGGCAATTGGTTGAGAGGTTGGCTTAGAGAAAAAAATGAATTCATTTGGGATGTGAGTTTGGAGTGATGGTAGGACATTCAAGCAGAAGTAGCTTGGTGGTAGTTGGATAAAGTTAGGTTTGGGAATTGTCAAAGGGGTGATAGAAATACGTCAGTGAAGAACTGACCATGGGAAAGAATGCAGAGAGAAGACAAGGTCAAAGACCAATCCTTCCCCTGTCTAAGAATAATTAAAGACTTGTTTATAAAGGGAATGCCTGGCTGGGTCAGTCGGAAAAGCAGTGACTTGATCTCAGGGTTGTGAGTTCAAGCCAAATGTTGGGTGTAGAGATTACTTAAGTAAATACATAAGCATAAAAAAAAAAACTTGTATATAAGGGAAAACAATGATTGATTAAATCTAGCAAAAGCAAAAACAGTATTTATATATGAGAAAGAGTAGAGAAGGAAGAAGGAAAAAAACGGTTTTATGTAAATGGTGGCTTTTGTTTCCTGTGGGTAGACTGCTGATCAGCTGGCAGCCAACAAAAAGGCCAGTATTCTTTCCTGCAGCAACTGAATGGATTATAAAATAATACAACTTCACTTGCTTATGGGTTCCCCAGAAGACCTTTAGAGTTCAGGTGAGATTTAGGTGTCAGGCTGTCTCTGGATAAATAATGTCTATCAGTATCCACCTTCAACTAGGCCAGGTCTGTTATTTCCCTTGTCAGAATCTCTGACCTCCCTTTTAATCAGACTCCGCTCTAGTCTAAATTAGCCCTGAAAGTTTCAGTCTCCTGAAGTAGCAACGTGAGTTGAATGTTGTTTTGGGGGCAATGTCTGTATAGTAGTATTTAGACTCCCAAATATTAGCAATGCCAAAAGAGTAAGTGAATCCTAGATACTGTTAAAAATACTTGAAACCCATTTCTTTTTTTTTTTTTTTTTTTTTTTTAATTTTTATTTATTTATGATAGTCACAGAGAGAGAGGGAGAGAGAGAGAGAGGCAGAGACACAGGCAGAGGGAGAAGCAGGCTCCATGCACCGGGAGCCTGATGTGGGATTCGATCCCGGGTCTCCAAGATCGCGCCCTGGGCCAAAGGCAGGCGCCAAACCGCTGCGCCACCCAGGGATCCCCTTGAAACCCATTTCATATCCAGTTTACTCACTGGCCTGTTTAATCAGGAGAATAAGACCCAAGGATTGTTTAGTCACGTTTAGCTAATGAATATTCATAAACCAAGTGGATCATGACTGAGTGAGCATTTACTTTAGAGAACAAAAATCCTGATAGAAGTTTCTAACTTTGAATCACCATCTCTGCTCACAACTGCTAAAACAAATACTTTCCATTAAAAAAAATACATTTAAATACCTTCACACTTGCTTTTTAGATGAAGTGTGTATTTTTTTCTTTTGCTGTAGATGTTATAAAGAACTTTTAATCTCCTGAGCTCCACTTCTGCCATTAGCTACCCAGTTTTCCCAAAAACTCAGGCATGATTCTTGGTTTCATTTTTTGCAAGATTGCGCTCAACGATCCTTCAGCAAACCTCTGTCCATTTAACCTTCAGCTGTACCCTAAATTGGATCACCTCTGGCCATCTAGCCTGAGTCAGCCTCATCTCTTCATGTACTGTCATCTCTTCAAGCCTTCTGTGGCTTGTTTTTCATACAACCATTAGACTGATCTTTTTATTTTAATTTTACTTTTTAAAATAAATATATATTGGGATGCCTGGGTTGCTCAGTGGTTGAGCATCTGCCTTCAGCTCAGGTTGTGACCCCGGGGTCCTGGGATCAAGTCCCACATGAGGCTCACCACAGGGAGCCTGCTTCTCTCTCTGCCTATGTCTCTCTCATGAATAAATAAATAAAATATTTGAAATATATAATATATATATATTTAAAAGTAATCTCTACACCCATCAGGGGCTCAGACTCCACCCTGAGATCAAGAGTTGCACGTTCCACTAACAGCCAGGTGTCCCCATATTGATCTTTTTAATGCATAAAGCAGGTCACATCACTCTACTGCCTGAAGCACTGCCATGTTTTGCTGCTTTACTAAGAACAAAAGCCAAACTCCTCACCATGGCCCTTAAAGCACCATGTGACTTGGCCTTTGCTGACCTCTGTTCTTCCCGAACCACTCTTCCCTCACTCCTACCATTCCACCATCTTGTTCCCACCTCAAGGCCTTCACAGGAGCTATTCCCTCTACCTAAAACTCCTTCTACCCAATATTTGCTCCAGTCACTCCACACTGAGTCACCTCCTCAGGCCTGGCCAGATTTCATGATCTAAAGCAACACCCTCTCCCAGCATTTTCTATTAACCTTCTCTGTTTTTCCTCAGTACCTGTACCTATCTTTGTTGCTCTAGCCTACCTTTTCTTCTGGCTTTATTAAAGAGAGGAAAATCTGGGCAGCCCAGGTGGCTCAGTGGTTTAGCGCTGCCTTCAGCCCAGGGCCTGACCCGGGAGACCCAGGATTGAGTCCCACGTGGGGGAGCCTGCTTCTCCCTCTGCCTGTGTCTCTGCCTCTCTCTCTCTCTCTCTCTCTCTCTCTCTCTCTCTCTGTCTCTCATGAATAAATAAAATCTTAAGGAAAAAAGAGGAAAATCTAGCTAACAGCTCTCCAGCTCCACTTGCCTCCTCCCTGCATGTGTGGGTACTTGAGAGTGTGTGTGTGTGTATTCCCCTGAACCAAGTGAAGGGGATTCCAGAGTCTGACTTTCAAATATGGGGAAGTACCTGCAGAAGGAGATTGGCCTCTCTCCTACTCATCCCTTGAACCTCAACCCAGTGTTTCCATGGTCAAATGGGGTGTGCAATGGAATAGTTAGTGTGAAACCTTGACATGTATCCCCTGGGATTTAGGGCGTACGTAACCATAGAACCTGATGCCTTCTGTCTTCCTGGAGAATCTGTCCACAGCAAGGAAAAAGAGGAAGTTACCCTTGCTCTGTTTCCTTAACCCTAACAAATTTTAACCCCTACTATCGAGCCTCTTATTCTAAATCCTATACCTTGGCCCCTAACCCCACCACTGATGGTGATCTAACTCTTAACTTGTAACCTAGCCTACCTTTTCTGATCCTGACTCATTCTCTTCTGACACTGACCTAACTCTGGCCCTTGATCCTTTTTTTTTTTTTTTTTTTTTAAGATTTTATTCATAGAAACACAGAGAATGAGAGGCAGGCTCCATGCAGAGAGAGCCTGACATGGGACTCGACCCAGGGTCTCCAGGATCACGCCCTGGGCTGCACCACCGGGGCTGCCCTGGCCCTTGATCCTTAAACTGAAGTGCTAGACCTTAGACTTTTGCCACAGCTCTAACATCTAACCCACCCTAGTTCCCTAATCACCACTTTAACCTTAACTTTCTAACCCTAGCCCAAGCCCTAGTCTCTAAACTTCTAACCCTTTAACCTTAGACCCGGTTTCTAGATCCTGCGATCCTGACATTTATCTTCTAACCTGGTAATCCTGCCCTAATCTCAACATTTAATCCTTAAATCCTGACCAATGGATTCTAACCTCTAAACCCTCACCCATACTGCTAACCTCCAGAACCCTGGAACCCTAGAACCCCAACCCCAACTCCACAAATGACAAGCCAGTACTTCACTCTACTGTGGACCATAGACAGAGGAATTGCAGCAACTCAAAGTGCATAGGTCAGAGGACATAGTGAATGCCAGCAAATTAATCCACCAGACACAGAACATGAAACAATAGGACTTCTAAAGAGCCAGGAGAAAAAAAGCCAGAAACACTTCCCTAAATAAAAGATGTGGTAGACCAGCAGCAAGCCTGAATAAGCCTTCAAATCTCTAAAGACAGGCAATGAAAGTCAGTCATTGTGACCATACCTCTCTGTCCCAACACAGTAGACTCAGCAGGTCATACTAGAGCCATGATGGAAGAGAATTGTCCTTCCTGGTAGAGCTCTCAGGCACAGATGGATGGCTCAGTAAAGCCCTTGCCCTAGGACACAGCAGAAGAAACCTTGGTAATACAATGGCTATCAACCCCAGGAGATAAGAGCCATAGCCAGCATTACCATTCCCCCAATTTCCCTAGCATAATCATTGGGACTCCAGGAGAAGCCCAGAAACCAGCTAACAATCTAGTTGAACAAAAGACAGGAACCCTATATGAAACCAGCTATTAAAAAGAAAAAAAAAAAAAAAGAAAGAAACCAGCTATTTCCCCAAATTCCAGGCCCTGACCTGGATGGGATTCCCAGGATCCAGTGTTCCAACATGAACCAAACTTCAAGAAACAGCCACAAATCTCCCATGGAGAGGACAGAAGGGGAAAAAAAAATTCCATGCTCGGAGTCCCTTCTCCCTTTTGTCTCATTCCCAACCTTTACCTCCACCACTAGGGTGCCCATACAAAAGAGACGAAGGGCAACAGACAGTAGTAATAGAAAACATTTGCTAACAGGACCGAGGAGGTGCTTTATCTTGCTTATGCTTATGTGACTTCTGTATATTTATTATACTTAGGTATAATTTGCTTTAAGTTGGAATACTGCTGAAACCTAAAATAAAATAAATCTTAAAAAAAAGTATCAAAATATGTTTATTTCAAAATTTCTTTTTTTTTTTTTAAAAGATTTTATTTATTCATGAGAGACACAGAGACAGAGAGAGGCAGAGACACAGGCAGAGCGAGAAGCAGGCTCCATGCAGGGAGCCTGACGTGGGACTGGATTCCGGGTCTCTAGGATCACACCCTGGACTGAAGGCCGCACTAAACCCCTGAGCCACCTGGGCTGCCCATCCTTAGTGTTTATATTCCATTTTGAGTCCTCCACATCCTGGCTGATTTTAATTGTTTATTTTTGTGTATGTGAAACAACTCTGATTTTAAGGGAACTGTACAAAAATGCCCAGAGAAGTGCTGCTCCTCCCTCATTCTTACTATCTTGTTCCCATTACCCATTTCTTTCCATCATTTCCCCAAGTACTCCCTACAGGTAACCATTCTTTTTTGTTTCTGGTTTACCTTATGTTCCCTTTGTACAAATGAGCAGATACAGGTGTAGTTTATTGTATCCTCTTCTTTGTTACACAAATGTTACATTACACTCCTGGGCGTTTTGCCTTCTCCACTTTCAGAATGCCCTGGAAAACACTCTGTATCAGCTCATAGAGACCTTTCTACCTTTCTTTTTTCTTTCTTTCTTTCTTTCTTTCTTTCTTTCTTTCTTTCTTTCTTTCTTTCTTTCTTTCTTTCTTTCTTTCTTTCTTTCTTTCTTTCTTTTTCTTTCTTTTACAGCTGCATTGTTCTTTATTGTGTATGTAACCATTCCCATATACATGGACATTTATTATTTTTTATTTTTTTATTTTTTTTTATACATGGACATTTAGAGGGTTCTCAGTTATTTGCAATAGCAATGCTATAGTGAATAACCTTGCACTTACATACTTTTGTATAGAGGTGTGTCTTCAGAGTCCTAGATTCCTAGGATGAGATTACTGTCTTGAAAGTAAAGTATATACATAGGTTTGCTAGGTATTTGTCAATAGTTGTGTTAGGTCTGTCTTAGCTATTTCCTTCTGCTATTGGTTTCTAATTTTAGTCCGTTGTGGTCAAAGAAAATACGTGGGATGATTTCAGTCCTTTTAAATGTATTGAACGGTTTTTTTTAAGATTTATTTATTTATTTATTCATGAGAGACGCACACACACACAGGCAGAGACACAGGCAGAGGGAGAAGCAGGCTCCATGCAAGGAGCCCGACGTGGGACTTGATCCTGGGTCCCCAGGATCACATCCTGGGCTGCAGGCAGCGCTAAACTGCTGCGCCGCCAGGGCTTCCCGTATTGAACATTTTTTTTTTTTTTCTTTTTTCCGTATTGAACATTTTTAATGGTCCAGGATATGGTCTGTCCTGGAGAATATTTTACATGCATTTGAGGAATATATGTAATTCTGTTGTTGAATGGAATGTTCTATAGATACTTAGATCTGTGATGTTTGTGGAGATTTGATAATTCCAGCCTTCTGTTTACTTTGAATCTTCTGCTTAGTTGCTCTATCCAGGATTGAAAATGGGATGTTGAAACCTCCAGCTATTATTGTGGAATTGTCTATCTCTTTAATTTGCCTCATGTATTTTGAGGCTCTATTTTTAGCTGCAAAAAATGTTTATATGTCTTCTTGCTGGATTGACTCTTTGATCAATATAAACTATCCTCTATCTCTAGTAATAATTTTTGTCTAAATTCTACTTTTGATATCAGTATAGCCGCTTTAGGTTTCTTTTTGTTGCTATTTACGTGATTTTTTTTAATCCTTTTTTTTTTCTTTTAAAGATTTTATTTATTCATGAGAGAGAGAGAGAGAGAGGCAGGCAGAGACACAGGCAGAGGGAGAAGCAGGCTCCATGCAGGGAACCCGATGTAGGACTCGATCCTGGGTCCCCAGGATCATGCCCTGGGCCAAAGGCAGCGTGAAACCACTGAGCCACCTGGGCTGCCCTTTTTTCATCCTTTTATTTTCAGTCCATTTGTGTCTTAGAATTCAAAATGTGTCTCTTATAGATGGCATCTAATTGGGTCATGTTTTTATTCATTCTGTCAATTTCTGCTTTTGATTTTTTTTTTTTAAAGATTTTATTTTTTTTATTTATGATAGTCACAGAGAAAGAGAGAGAGGCAGAGACATAGGCAGAGGGAGAAGCAGGCTCCATGCACCGGGAGCCCGACGTGGGATTCGATCCCCAGTCTCCAGGATCGCGCCCTGGGCCAAAGGCAGGCGCCAAACCTCTGCGCCACCCAGGGATCCCTCTGCTTTTGATTTTAATGTGTAATCCATTTCTGTAGTTGTGGATAAAGTAGAATTGTCCTCTGGTCATTTTGCAATTTGTTTTCTTTTTTTTTTTTTTTAATTTTTATTTATTTATGATAGTCACACAGAGAGAGAGAGAGAGGCAGAGACATAGGCAGAGGGAGAAGCAGGCTCCATGCACCGGGAGCCCGATGTGGGATTCGATCCTGGGTCTCCAGGATCACGCCCTAGGCCAAAGGCAGGCGCTAAACCGCTGCGCCATCCAGGGATCCCTCTTTTTTTTTTTTAAAGTTCTTCCCTAACATATTTTTATTTTTATTATTTATTTATTTATTTTTAAAAATTGTATTTATTTATTCATGAGAGACACAGAGAGAGAGAGAGAGAGAAAGAGAGAGGCAGAGACACAGGCAGAGGGAGAAGCAGACTCCATGCAGGGAGGCTGATGCGAGACTTGATCTTGGGAGTCCAGGATTATGCTCTGGGCCGAAGGCAGGCGCTAAACCGCCGAGCCACCCAGGGATCCCCTGCAATTTGTTTTCTATTTGTCTTACGTCTTTTTTGTTCTTCTGTTCCACCATTGTTGCCTTTTCTTGTATGTTAAATATTTTTCAGAATACTATTTTAATTCCCTTGTCTTATTTATTTATTTAGAGAGAGCATGTGCGAGTAGGAGGGGCAGAAGGAGAAAATCTCAAAAGCCAGATCCACACTCAGCATGGAGCCCAACATGGGGCTTAATCCCATGACCTTGAGATCATGACCTGAGCTGAAATCAAGAGTTGGATGCTCAACTGACCGGGCTACCTAGGCACCCCTCTTTTACTATATGTTTTAGTTATTTCCTTAGTGATCACCCTGGGGATTATAATTAACAACATATAACAATCTAGTTCATGTTAATTCCTTTTTTTTTTTTTTTAAGTTTTATTTATTCATGAGAGACACAGAAAGAGAGAGAGAGGTAGAGACACAGGCAGAGGGAGAAACAGGCTCCTTACAGGGAGCCCGATGTGAGACTTGATCCCGAGACCACCATCACTACCTGAACCAAAGGCAGATGCTCAACCGCTGAGCCACCCAGGCATCCCTCTCTAGTTCATATTAATTCCAACTTAATTTTAATCTTGTACAAAACTCTGTTTCTATATAATACTCTGCCCACCTCCTCCTTTGTGGTATTATCGTCTTACAAATGTCATTTTATGCGTGTACGCAGGTCATGTAGGAACAGATTCAAGCCCACTAGCATGAGTTCAGTGGAGATTTCTACTTTGCCCCTTAATCTCATCTCCTCTTTGCCCCTTAAAAAATTTCATCCTTGGGCAGCCTGGGTGGCTCAGTGGTTTAGCACTGCCTTCAGCCCAGGGCATAATCCTGGAGACCCGGGATTGAGTCCAATGTCGGGCTCCTGCATGGAGCCTGCTTCTCCCTCTGCCTATGGCTCTGCCTTTCTCTCTTTCTGTGTCTCTCATGAATAAATAAATAAAATCTTTAAAAAAAAAAATTTCATCCTCATATTAAATCTCTGTCCACTTCTTTTATTTCTATAGACATTTTCAGATCTCTTATATCTGAGGAAAGGACATATTCACACTGACCAACCAGTGCCATCATATATAAACAGTTTTCTCCTTAGAACTGTAGGATCTCGGGATCCCTGGGTGGCGCAGCGGTTTGGTGCCTGCCTTTGGCCCAGGGCGCGATCCTGGAGACCCGGGATCGAATCCCACATCAGGCTCCCGGTGTATGGAGCCTGCTTCTCCCTCGGCCTATGTCTCTGACTCTCTCTCTCTCTCTCTCTGTGACTATCATAAATAAATAAAAATTAAAAAAAAAAAAAAAGAACTGTAGGATCTCTTGTTGCATGGGACCTCAAGAAGATAATTGAGTCACATAGTTCCTAATTCTAGTTTCACATCAGAATTTCTGAGTTTGGGAGGCTTTTCTTTCTTACTGGGTGTTGCCTGGGGTTCATTTCAGAACTTCTGATAACAATCTCATTCTATTCTTTTTATTCTTTTTATGCTTTATCCTAAGAATTGAGGAGAAATTGGATTAAATGACTATAACTTCTAGATTGTGTTGAGTAAATGTTCTTAGTCCTAAATCCTACATGGTGTCATTAGTCTGCAGCTTATAATTTTGGGAAAGAAGAAAAGCATTAAAGCATGTTAAGAAATAAACATATTAACACAGGCATGTATTTCCTCATCCTTTCTCAGTTTAATGTGTGCATGTGTCTATATGTGTTTCCCTAGGACCATAAGTATGTTTATTCATGAGAGACACACAGAGAGAGGCAGAGACATAGGCAGAGGGAGAAGCAGGCTCCCCACAGAGAGCCTGAATGCAAGACTTGATCCCAGGATCCCAGGATCATGACCTGAAGGCAGATGCTCAATCGCTGAGCCACCCAGGTGTCCCATGTGTGCAACTTTCTAAGCCTCCATCCCTTTGTCTATAAACTGAGGATGTACTTCTTGAGTTTGTAGTGAGGCTTAAATAAGTTAGTGCTTGTAAACTATTTGGAAACCTTACCGTGGCCAGGCATTACTTCAAGTAATGTGCTTAACACATTTTCTTTGGATAAAATTCTCTCTTTTATGGTCTGATTGAAATTACTCAAATCAGATCCTGGTATATTGAAAACCGTGTTACTCACATGACACATATTCATCTCAATAATGACCAGAGCCCTCAGGTTGTAAATATAGCTGCTCTTAAGGCACCCATTGTCTTGTTTAGATTTCTGGGGTCATTTGCTCACAATCTGTATGAGAACAGATGGAATCTGTGGCATAAGTCATGTAGTTTTGGGATGAGAACACAGAATAGTTGATATTTTTAAGAGATTCTTAATAACCAAGAGAAATGTTTGCCAGCCAGAATTTCTACTGAGAATCATTTATTGAAGAAGCAAATCTCAAGGAGTTTGATCATCTAACCATTGGTTTCTTCCAGCATCAGCATTCTCCTCCACAGGATGATACTTGAAGTGACAACCATTATGTTTCCCTTAATCATCTGGGGATTCAGCAAGATCTATAACTCTTCATGGTAAATTCAGGAGTTTTCCTGCAAGGGAAGTATCTGCTTAGAGAAATCAAATTTGGGAAAATTCAGAGAAAACCCACCACATTGATAACCACACCCATAGTCCTGCTGGAGGAATGCTAAACAATTATTCTATGAATGAGAAGGCAAACTAGAGACGTTCTAATTTCAGTGAAGAACAAGAGCACAGAGTGGACTTGGGAAGAGAAGAGGAGAGCTAAAAATGCAGATGCCTATGTGAGTCTTTGAACCCCAGGAGAACCATGAGGCAGAAAAGGTGGAGGATAGAGGCACTGAAGTTGGTGTAAAACAGAGTCTGGTCAGAGGCATATGAGGTGCCATGGGCAGCATAGAAAGAGGTGATAAAGAACGGTCTGAAGGCTGACCAGCCAGGTCCAAGACTCAGCCCTGCCTGCTCCTAGCTGTGTGGTCTTGGGCAAGTCACATCCCTCTGTAGACCTCTCCATCTTTCAGTATGAAATGTAGCTAATAGCAACACCTTCCTCATGGTGGGGGCTGTAGAAACATGGCAGAGGAGATACAGGCAAAGCATGTGGCACAGTGCAAGGTACACATACCTTAATCAGTGTATTGATTGGCAGTCAATCAGTGATAATTGTTAGTCCTCCCATCAAGGATATTGTGTTTTTTGTTTTTTTAAGATTTCACTTATTTATTCCTGAGAGACACAGAGAGAGAGACACAGACATAGGCAGAGGGCAAAGCAGGCTCCATTCCATGCAGGGAGCCCGACGTGGGACTCAATCCCTAGTCTCCAGGACCACACCCTGGGCCGAAGGCAGGGCTAAACCACTGAGCCACCCAGGCTGCCCCTAAGGTTATTGTTATTTTCTTTGCAGTCTTGTTGGAAACCATGTCCATTGTGCTTTGGTAAAGGGCTTCGGGAGGGGCCATTGTTCATTCATTCATTCATTCATTCCCTTTCTCCTCACACTATAGCCACCCATTTTAATGAGCTTAGCGTCTCTTTTTTGCTTATGTGTTTATATAAACTATGTATTGTTTGTGTTTATTTTTAATTTACGTAATGGTATTGAGTTACTTGAATTATTCTGTCTCTTGCTTTTTCTCTCAGTGCAGTATTTTGAGACCTACTCATGCTGCTGAATGTACATCTGATTTATCCTGAGAGCTGCATGGAACTCCATGAGGACACCTTCCACAGTTTACTAGTTGATTTCTGGACTAGTCTCACCCAGGCTGCCCCCGAAACCTGCCACTTGCCACCATGAATGACACTGCGGTAAACATGTATGTCACTTTACAAAGTTACGAGAGAATTGCTTTGTGATTTCCTAGGTTTGGAAATGCTGTCCCAGGAGATATGCATGTATCTAATTTCTTACTTTGCCTAAGAAGTGGTAGATTAGTCCTCAAGAGTGGCTATAACAGTCTTCTCTGTTAACACATGTTATGAAGCTATAGCATTGGACATGACCCAGCTTTCTGATGTTTGCTAATATAACAAGTACAAATTGTTCTCTTGTTTCAGTTTGAACTTGTTTGGTTACTCATGAGGTTTTGAACATCTTTCTTATGCTAATTAGTCTTTATCTTTCTTGTATAAAACCATAGCCTTTGCCTGTTTTCTTGTTGGTTTACCTTATATTTTCTTGCTGCTTATTTGCATACACATTCTCAATATTAACTTATTGTTGTTTTTGGGAATGGCAAATATCCTCCAGTTCTGTCAGCTGTCTACTAACTTACCATAATGTCCTTTACTTATCAGACATCATCAGTCCAACAAAATATATATATATATATTTTTAGTCCAACAAAATATTGACTGGGAATGAAATGAATTTTTAGAATAGTTTAGAAAAAACCAAATCATATTACTTAAGTTATAACCTAGGAGTATGGACTGCCTCTCTGTTATTCATATGATTTCAAATATCCTTTTTCTGAGTTTTAAAGTTTTTTTCTTTGGAAGTCCCGAGTATTTTTATTCTTATATAGTTAATTTTCAGATATTTCATAGTTTTTGTTTCTATTTTGAGTGATGTGTTATTGTTGACTGATCTTGCATCCAGCACAATTGCAGGATCCCTTTAATAGTGTTAATAGTTTGTGATTAAGCCTGCCTTCGGATTGATGATTATAGTGCCTTCATTTTTGTCTTAGGCAGGCTCGAGTGCCATTTAGTAAACAGACAAACATGAAAAGACTTGAACAAAATAAAAAGTTCATTACTTATACACATAATGGTCCCTGGGGCAGGTGCTCTGTATTGGAGAACAGCTGTTTTCCAACCAGTGCCTCACAGACAGGCTTTGTGATGATTGATTTTATGTGTCAACTTAGCTGGGCCATGGTGCCCAGATACTTGATCAAACATTATTCTGAATATTTCTCGGAAAGTATTTTTGTGTATGATCAACATTTAGTATTTAATCTCATGGCCAACAGACATATGGGAAGATGCTCAACATCACTCATCATCAGGGAAATGCAAACCAAAACTACAGTGAAATATCACCTCACATCTTTTGGAATGGCTAACATAAAAAACTCAAGAAACAACAAGTGTGGCAAGGATTCAAATAGGAACCCTTGTGCACTGTTGGTGGGAATGCAAACTGGTTCGGTCCCTGTGGAAAACAGAATGGAGGTTCCTCCATTTAAACGTGAAATACGGGGATCCCTGGGTGGTGCAGCGGTTTGGTGCCTGCCTTTGGCCCAGGGCGCGATCCTGGAGACCCGGGATCGAATCCCACGTCGGGCTCCCGGTGCATGGAGCCTGCTTCTCCCTCTGCCTGTGTCTCTGCCTCTCTCTCTCTCTGTGACTATCATAAATAAATAAAAATTTAATAAAAAATAAATAAATAAATAAACGTGAAATACGTACTAGAAGATGACAGGGAACTAATTAGATGTGATAACAGCATTGTGGGCATGTAAGGAAATGTCCACACTTCTTAGTAATATGACATGATGTGCAAGACATGTGTTAATATACTTAGGAAAAGAAAAAAGAAATGAAGGAAATGTGGCAGACACTTTCTACTTCATTGGTTTGATATGATAGACATATGATATTTTATTGTATCTAGTTGTTTATAAATGTATAAACTAGAAATTTTTTATAACAAAGCATTTAAAACTCTATAACATCAGTATATCTGGTTTACTCCTAAAAATGAAAAATGAAAGTGACTTTACTTACACATGGTCCATCATATAGTTTAGTTATATTAAGCCCTTTGTATCTGAAAGAAATTATGTTTTGAAATGATTATTTTTCTTTTAAGGCGTATTATAAATTATAACTAAATTTCACTTGATAGGGGTGCCTGGGTGGCCCAGATGGCTAAGCATCTGCCTTTGGCTCAGTTCATGATCTCCAGGTCCTGGGATTGAGCCCCATATCGGGTTCCCAGCTTGGTGGGAGTCTGCTTCTCCCCCTTCCTCTCCCTTTACCTCTCTTCCTGCTTGTGCTCGCTCTTTCTCTCTCAAATGAGTAAATAAAATCTTTATAAAAAAATAAATTTCACTTGATAATCTTTAATTAAATTTGAGAAGGAAACACTCTGCTTATGGTGAGTTCTTTTTTTTTCTTCAAGATTTTATTTATTTATTCATGAGAGACACAAATTGAGAAAGAGAGGCAGACATAGGCAGAGGGAGAAGCAGACTCCATGCAGGGAGCCTGATGCGGGACTCAATCCTGGGAATCCTGGAACTCGATCCTGGAACTCCAGGATCACACCCTGGGCCAAAGGCAGGTGCTAAACCACTGAGCCACCCAGGGATCCCCATATGGTGAGTTCTTACATAACAAATATTTTAAAATACCTATTGTTATAGATCTTTATTTGTCAAAGATATTGGATATATAAAATTATGTATTTTATAGAATATAAAAAATTTAAAAATAATCTTGAATATTTAAGTAGAAATCCAGAGTACATATAATACAATTAAATAATACAATAAAATGACAGTATAAATTTTATGAAAGATGAGGCATTACTATGACCTTATGGAAATAAAAAAATGATTAGGAATACTATGAACAGTTGTATGTGAACAATTAGATAACCTAGCTGAAATGGGCAAATTCCTAGAAATACACAAATTACCTACACTCTCTCAAGAAGAAAGAGGAAATCTCAACAGACTTATATCAAGTAAAGAAATTGAATCAGTAATAAAAAACCTCTTAATAAAAGTTTGACCTGGTATCTTCATTAGAATACTACCAAACATTAAAGAGTGTGTACCAATGCTTTTCAAACTCTTCCAAATAATAGAAGAGGAAAAAACACTTTCTAATCATTCTGTAAAGCTAGAATTACCATGATAGGAAAGACAAAGACATCACACACACATGCACATGAAACAATAGACCAATATACCTTATGAATATAGATGTAAAAATTCTCAACTAAGTTATAGCAAACTGAATCCAACAGCATATTAAAAGATTTATACACTATGACCAAGCAGGATTTATCCCAAGAATTCAGGGTGGTTCAACCCCAAAATATCAACCAATGCAATACCATCACATTAATTGAATGAAGGAGGTAAAAAGTACATGTTAATCTCAATTGACATTAAAAAAAAAAAACAACCCAACCCTCATTTGACACCTTTTCATAATAAAAACTCTCAGAAAACAAGGGATAGAAGGGAACTTCCTCGACATGATAAAGAACATTTATGAAAAACCCATAGCAAATATCATATTCAGTGGTGAAAGACTAAAATTTCTAAGATTAGGAACAAGACAAGGATACCCACTTTCACCACTAATATTCAACGTTATGCTAAAAGTTCTAGCCAGAGCAAGAATAAGAAAGGCATCCAAAATTTCATTTGTTAATTTTACCTCAATAAAACTGGAGTGGGGAGAGAGATCCAAATTGGAAAGGAAGAAGTAAAACTATTTGAAGGTGACATAATTCTACATATAGAAAATCCCAAAGAATTCATATAAAAGCTACTAAAGCTAGTAAATTCACTGTTTCAGGGTACAGTGAAAACATGAAACACAACATGAAAATCAGTTGTGTTTCTATTTAGCAGCAGTGAACAATCTGAAAATAAAATTAATAGGACAATTCCATTTATAGTGGTATCCGTTTGGCTCAGTTGGTAGGGAATGCAACTCTCGATCCTGAGGTCATGAGTTCAAGCCCCATGTTGGGAAGGGAGCCTACTTAAAAAACAATGACAATTCACTTTACAATAGCATCCAAAAAATAAAATACCTCTGAATAAATTTAGCTCAGGAAGTGAAAGACTCGTACATTGAAAACTACAAAACATTTCTGAAAGAAATTAACGAAGTCTTGATAAATAGAAAGCTCTCCCATGCTCATGGATTGGAAGACTTAGTATTGTTGAAATGTCCATACTACTCAAAGCAATCTACAGAGTCTATGTAATCCCTATCAAAATACCAATGGCTTTTTTTTTTTTTTTTTCAGAAACAGAAAAGTTGTCTTTCAAATTCATATGGAGTTGCAAAAGGTCCTGAGTGGCCAGAACCATTGAAAAAAAAAGTTGGAGGACCTCCAAATCCCAATTTCAAAAATTTACTACTAAGATATAGTAACTATGTGGCATTGGAATTAGGATAGACATATAGAACAATGGAATGAAACTGAGAATGTGGGATAAATTCAAATATCTATGACAAATTGATTTTTGACAAGGGTGCCAAGGCCTTTCAGTGAGAGAAGGAATAGTCTTTTCAACAAATGGTGCTGGGACAAGTAGATAATCACATGCAAAAGAATGAAGTTGGACCTCTGCCTCACACCATAACAAAAATTAGCTCAAAAATTGATCTACAACCTAAATTTAATAGCCAAAACTATAAAACTCTTAGAAGAAAACGTATGGGTGAATTTTCCTGCCTTGGATTTTACAGTGGATCCTTAGGTATGACTCTAATAGCAAGAACAGTAGCAGCAGGGAAAAAAAAAAAAAGATACATTGACTTGATTAAAATTCAAAACTTTGTGCATTAAAGTACATTATCAGGAAAGTGGGAGACAATCTACAGAATGGGAGAATATATTTGCAAATTATATCTAGAATTCAGAATATATAGAGAACTTTTACAACTCAAAACTAAAAAGACAAATAATGCAGTAAAAAAAAAAAAAGGAGCAAAAGACTCAGACATGTCTCCAGAGAAAGTATACAGATGGCCACCAAGTACATGCAAAGATGCTTACATCATTAGTCATTAGGGAAAGTAGATTAAAACCATAATGAGATACCATTTCACAACCACAAGGATGGATATTTTAAAATGTTGGGGAGAAAGTAAAGAAATTGGAACCCTTAATGTTGCTGGCAAGAATGTAAAATGGTCCAGTCCCTGTGGAAAATATTTGGTAGTTTCTCAGTAAGTTACATATATAATTACTATAAGACCCAGAAAAATTCCACTCCAAGGTTTATACCCTAAACATTGAGAACAGGTACTCAAATGAATACCTTTACATAAATGTTCACAACAGCTAAAATGAAGAAACAACCCAAATGAGGGAATGTGTTGCTTCAAAATACTGCAGACAGTCCTTCAGGCTGAAGTGAAAGGATACCAGACAGAACCTCAAATCCACATGAAGAAACAAAGAGAACCAACAAAGTTAACTATATAGGAAAACAGTATAAATGTGTTTTATCTGTAATTATTTTTTCCTATCTAAGAGATAACCACATAAAGTGATAATTATGAATCTATGTTGTTGGGCATACATATATTAAGGTATAATTTGCATGATAATATGCAAAGAAGGGTGAATAGGAGCTATTAGGATCAAAGTTTTTATTTTAAAAAAAATTATTTTTTTAAAAGATTTTATTTGAGAGAGAAAATGAGTGGAGGGAGGGAAGGGGCAGACACAGACTCCCTGCTGAGTAGGGAGCTCAATATGGGACTCCATCCAAGGACCCTGGGATCATGACCTGAGCTCAAGGCAAATGCTTAACCAACTGAGCCACCCAGGTGCCCCAGGAACAAAACTTGTAAAATACTTTTGTAATTAATGTGGTATCAATCCAAACTAAGTTATTATACATTAAGATCTTTTAATTCCATTATATTAACTACTAAGAAAATATTTCCAAAAATTTGGTCAATGTGAGTTCTTTGGAAGCTATCTCTCAAGGATCTCCTGGTTTTAGCATTCTATGAGTCTGATGTTTTTTGTTTTTTGTTTTTTAAGATTTTATTTATTCATGAGAGACACACAGAGAGAGGCAGAGACACAGGCAGAGGGAGAAGCAGGCTCCGTGCAGGGAGCCTGAAGCAGGACTCAATCCTGGGACCCCAAGGATCATGCCCTGGGCCAAAGGCAGGCACTAAACTGCTGAGCCACCCAGGGATCCCGAGTCTGATGTTCTAAGTTCCCCAGACTGTGCATTCTGATTGTCAGCTGTCTGTAAGGGTGATTGAGGCTGACACTAAAGTTATTTAATTCTAGTGTAAATTTGTGAGTTCTAATGTAAATTTTGGTATTTATGCAGCAAGGCATTCAAGAAAATCCAATCTTGCCCAGCTTGACATCTCTTATTGTGACCAGAATTATCATTTCTTCTTTTAAGGAGAAGACCAGAGGAAGGACAGAAAGAAAGTTTTATCTACTCTCATGTCTTTGCTTTTCTCTCTCTTAAAATATTGGACTTAACCTCTAAATCTTAGTTACCCAAGGGTATTGCTTTTCTCCTTAAAGGAGAAAGCAGATGTCAGAGAAATCCTCCTCCAACCTCTGTAAGGCAGCCTCCTTGATAAAAAGCTCTGTGCCCCACTGTTCCTCTCAGACGAAGGGTTGGGCATTTCACGTGGGTGTCACTTAAATCTTCTAACATGTAATGGGCCCAAAGATTTAAGCATATTGCTAAAGCATGAAAGCTAAAAGAAAGCTGGAAGCTAAAGAAAGTTGCTTGAGAGAATAATACCCATTCAAGGATCAACAAGCCATCCGCTGGGAGGATTTTTCACCCAGCCCCTTCCTCCTCTTCCTCATCAGGCTTTTGTTCTTTGGCCTGAGGGTAACCCTCATCTGTGGTTATGTGATCTGAATGCTGTGGCTACTTGATACTGAGAACTTTCCACCTAATACTTGCCCAGGCCAGGAAGAACACTCTCCCCTCAGTGGGTTTCTGTTCTGCAATTGTGTGAATGGCATCACTTCTGGGAGTATAGGGAGGGATGGAAGAAATGGAGGAGCAAATAGTGGAGGAGTCCCTGGAGGGAAGATCTAACCAGGAGGAAGCATTCTGAGGAGGTTACTCCTATCTTGGCTACCTTCAGCCCCCTGACTGAGAGAAAGGAGAATAAAAATCAAGACTTACAGAATTTCGGAGCAGAGATGGCATTCACTGCTGTAAGTCATCTGGTCACTGCCACATATGGGTTCACTTGGCTTGATGTAAGAGAAAATCCAGCACTTATTTATATTCTCACTGCACTCCACCTGAAGGTGAGACACAGATTAGAGATGCCTTCCTCTAGATCCTCTGACCATTGTCACTGGTAGTGGGGTAGGGGAATTGAAGAAGGAATGCTAGATCAGGCATTCAGAGGACAGTCTTTAGCAGCTTCAGTGTTTGGCCCCTGGCACTTACGCAACAATATGAATATAATATATATCATCACCTAACATGTGAGCTGTGAACTCCCCAGTCTGAGCTCTAAGTTACTCATTAGGATGAAAATCTCTGCCCAAGCAACCACAAAATGCGATCGTTAGATTACAGAAAGGAGAATGTCTTTATGGTTAGACTTTTCTTATGAACATTACTGAGTGACTTGTATGTGGTGTTTCACACAACAGTGGCATCAAGCTTGTCACAGCAGAGGTGGGATGTAGAAGGAAGGGGACAGAGAGACTATTTGTGAAGCATTAGTATGTGGGAGGCAGGATGGACATATTGGCATATCTTGACTAAAAGAATGTCCACTGCCAGCATAGGACAGATATGAACTTGAGCCATGACTTCAACACCCATTTAATGATTCAAAATACTCGGCTTCAGAAAAAAAAAAAAAATACTCGGCTTCTATCCCACAAGAGAGTATGAGCTGATTGGGATAATGCATGGGAAGAGGGCTCAGGAACATATGAAATGTGCTACGTAACTGATGACCCAACTTTTATTGTGGTGTTATTCCCATACAAGCCCCCTCTGCCTCCACCTCTCAAAAGAAAGATCTGGGGCTATCAAGGAAACTGGCTTTGCTCCCCATTCTTGTTCTTAGGAACCAAGGAGGTAGAGCTTACCTTCGTCTCTTGGAGGTGAGCTCCTGCGCCTGTAGGAAGAGGGAAATCTGGAAGACAAAAACACATTCACAAGAGTTGCTCCTCTGTCTTCTGACCTTAGCGGGGAAAGCTAGGGTGAGGGAAACCCTGGTTGGCACAAAGAAAGCATCACATCCCATCAGGAGGGGCTGTGGTTCCTCTGTGATGCATGCTGCCCTCTAAAGAAGTGAAGAAATGGGAAACTTCTGCCCTGTCCCTCATGTAAAAACGGAGATCTTAATCCCGGCCCTTCCACAGGTAAATAACAACTTCTATAATCCTTCTTAGTTGTTTTTAGAAAACACTCTCTAAATGACAAATTACCATGAAATAGTTAGATGGAAATACTTTAGAAGATGCTGAGTTTCATTAAGGCTTCCACATATTTTCTTTCTTTTCTTTCCTTTTTTCCTTCCTTCCTTCCTTCCTTCCTTCCTTCCTTCCTTCCTTCCTTCCTTCCTTCCTTTCTTTCTTTCTTTCTTTCTTTTCTTTCTTTCATTTTTAGATTTTATTTATTTATTCATGAGAGACACAGAGTGGCAGAGACATAGGCAGAGGGAGCCTGATGCGGGACTCGATCCTGGGACCCCCGGGGACCACGACCTAAGCCAAAGGCAGAGCCACCCAGCTGCCCCCATATATTTTCTTTCTTTTTTTAAATTGTAGTGTAGTTAACATACAATGTTATATTGATTTCAAGGGCATATATATTCTTGATCCAAAGCTGTCTTTGCAATTATTCATATACAGTTGACTCTTGAACAACACGTGTGAACTGTACAGGTCCACTTATGTGTGGATTTTTTTCCAATAAATACAGTACTGTACTATAAATGTATTTTCCTTATGATTTTCTTAATAACATTTTCTTTTCTCTAGCTTACTTTATTTTAAGAATATAACAGATAGGGGCACCTGGCTGGCTCAGTTGGTTAAACATCTGTCTTTGGCTCAGGTCAGGGGATCAAGCCCCGCATGGGGCTCCCTGCTCAGCCGGGAGCCTGCTTGTTCCTCTTCCTCTGCTCCCCACTGCCCATGCTCTTTCTCAAATAAATAAATAAAATCTTAAAAAAAGAATACAATACATAATACATATACAAAATATATATTATATTAATCGACTGTTTATGTTATTGGTAAGGCTTCCAGTCAACATTAGGCTATTGGTAGTCAAGTTTTGGGGAGCCAAAAGTTATACATAGACATTTGACTGTATGTGGGAGTGACCCTTGCCTCACATTATTCAAGGATCAACTGTATATGTATATAATACTTTATTATATATAATTACCTGATAACATGATTATTATATATAATATGTATGATACATTATCAGCTGTTTACATATAGCAGCCTTATTAAGATATAATTCACATACCAGAGAATTCACCCATTTGAAGTGTACAGTGGTTTCTAGTATATTCACAGAGTTGGGCAGCATTACCACAGTTTTAGATCATTTTCAGCACCCCAGAAAGAAACCCTGTACCCATCAGCAGTTACTTTTCATTCTTCCCTCAACAACCCCTCCATTCCCCTATCCCAGATAACCACTAATCTACTTTCCATCCTTTCTGGACACTTTATATAAATAGAATCATACAATACATAGTCTTCTGTATCTTTCACTTAGCACCATGTTTGAAAGGTTTATCCATGTTACAGTATGCATCAGTACTTCTTTTTTATGGCTAAATTTCATATTCCATTGGATGTATATACCATATTTCACTTATTCATTAATCAATTCATAGACATTTAAACTGTTTTCACTTCTAGGCTATTATGGGTAGGGTTACTAGGAACATTTATACACATTCTTTGTGTGGTCATGTGTTTTTATTTCTCTTGGGTATACGCCTAAGTGTGGAATTCCTGGGTCATATGGTTACCTTTTGAGAAACTACTAGACCATTTTCCAAAGAACCTGAGCCATTTTGCATTCCCAGGGGCAATGTACGAGGGTTCTAATTTTTCACATTCTTGCCAACCCTTGTTTTCTCCCTTTTTTATTATAGCCAGCACAGTGGGTATGAAGTGGTATCTCACTGTGGTTTTGAATAATATTCCCTAATGACCAATGATGTTGAACATCCTTCCGTGCACTTATTAACCATTATCTTGGAGAAATGTCTGTTCAGTTACTTTGGCTTTCTTTTTTTACTTTGCCTACTTAAAAAATTGGCTTATTTGTCTTTTTATTATTTTTTTTAAAGATTTCATTTATTTATTCATAGAGACAGAGAGAGAGAGAGAGAGGCAGAGACTCAGGCAGAGGGAGAAGCAGGCATCACACAGAGAGCCTGACGCGGGACTGGATCCGGGGTCTCCAGGATCACGCCCTGGGCTGCAGGCGGCGCTAAACCGCTGCGCCACCGGGGCTGCCCTTGTCTTTTTATTATTGCATTGTAAGAGCTCCTTATATATTTCTGGATACTAATGCATTAGCACTTGATGGGTCTCTCCAGCCACATTTCTGTCCCACTGCTGGACCAGGGACCATGCCTGCCATATATCCAGGGTCTAGCCCAGTTTCTGGCCCACTCTCAGCAGATGGTATGTAGTTATTGGATGTAAATAAGTGGCTGCTAATGTCATAGGCGGGTCCCTTCCCTAACTCAGCACCAACCTCAAGTCTTAAATTCAGCCTAGAGAGAATTCAGAGTCAAACTCTCAAGTAAGCAAGAGTAGAATGGCAGTTATGGTTAAATACGCTGTCAAAATACTAGAGCAGGAGAACCCAGATGTCGCAACTGCACCAGAGTTAGGGGTGTTTTTCTTCTTTTTTTATGTTTGCATAGGTTAGGGGTCAACTAGGGAGCACTCTGACAGAGGTTGTGTCCAATCACCTAAGGGACTCCTCCTACCAGTCAGCAGGGGGAGTTTTGGGTCCTATATAGTCCTTGTCAGATCTGTTCTGACAGCAATCCTCCACAAGGGGGGGGGGGGGAGGTCAAGCCTGCAATGTAAATAATAATGAAGCTACAGGTTACTGTAGTGCAGCGGTTTTAGGGAAGACTGCAGGCGTATCCCTGGAGTCTTTTTCTAGCTGTTTGTGTTTTGGGGATGGTTGGTGGTTTCTTGATTTTTATCTTTTTACTGGTCAGAAAGTCTGGTTCCCTGCTCATGTATCACTAACTGCCTACTCTCTCATTAGGAAACCCAGCATAATGGTAAGGTTATTATCACAAAGGCTTTTGTGTTTATTATAGCAGAGTTAAGATAAGATTTGTGCTAAAAAAGGGCAAATTCTTAAGCAGTATGGATGACAGATTAAAGGAAGTCAAGGCAAAGGAAACAGGAAGAATATAAACATTCTTTCAGGGAACAATGATGAAAACCTTCACTAAGGAAGAGTCATTTCTGTGAGAAGGGCATGCATTTACGTGATGTATGAAGTGTTTTATCAATTGAACAATGGGTGAAATGGGTATGCAGGATAGAAACAGAGGGAAAATATAAGGCCATAAAAATGGGAGGGAATGGACAGAATGATTTTCAAGAAAGATGAAGTGATCTACCTTGGTTGAATAATGGTATGTTCCCCACAAAGGGTGGGCCCAACACTTAGCCAGAAGGTCACATGGTGTGCCTGCAGGAGGGCTGATGCCAGTGGGTGGTGTTCTCAGTAGCAGTGGGAATGAAGATGAAGTGAAAGATGAGAAAGTATAAGAATAAATCTGGATTTCTTTAGAGAGGATTAAGTGTAATAGGAAAGAGGAGATGTGATATAATAAGAAATAGAGCACGAGGACGTCTACTTCCTTTTTGGTGTGGCGGCGAGAGCAGAGAGTACGCTATGAAGGCCTCGGGCACGCTGCGAGAGTACAAGGTGGTAGGGCGCTGTCTGCCCACCCCTAAATGTCACACTCCGCCCCTGTATCGGATGCGAATCTTTGCACCTAATCATGTTGTCGCCAAGTCCCGCTTCTGGTACTTTGTGTCTCAACTGAAGAAGATGAAGAAGTCTTCTGGAGAAATTGTCTACTGTGGACAGGTGTTCGAGAAATCTCCCTTGCGGGTGAAGAACTTCGGCATCTGGCTGCGCTATGATTCACGCAGTGGCACCCACAACATGTACCGGGAATACCGGGATCTGACCACCGCAGGCGCCGTCACCCAGTGCTACCGAGACATGGGTGCCCGACACCGTGCCCGGGCCCACTCTATCCAGATCATGAAGGTGGAGGAGATTGCAGCCAGCAAGTGCCGCCGGCCAGCGGTCAAGCAGTTCCACGACTCCAAGATCAAGTTCCCACTGCCCCATCGGGTCTTGCATCGTCAGCACAAGCCACGCTTCACCACCAAGAGGCCCAACACTTTCTTTTAGATGCAGAGCCTGCCGGTGCCCAAGTCTGCTCAAATAAACATCTCGGGTAAAACCAAAAAAAAAAAAAAAAATAAGAAATAGATATTTGGTCTCAGTCTCCAATTCTTGGCACAAAACTCCAATAACTCTTGTAATTTCCTGAGTGATGGGGAGAGGAGTATCTTTTGTTATTCATAATAAGCCCCTTTCCACCACACCTGGGTTTATGATCATGAGGTGGCTCTTTTTTTTTTTTAATTTTTTATTTATGATAGTCACACAGAGAGAGAGAGGCAGAGACACAGGCAGAGGGAGAAGCAGGCTCCATGCACCGGGAGCCCAATTGGGACTTGATCCCAGGTCTCCAGGATCGCACCCTGGGCCAAAGGCAGGCGCCAAACCGTTGCGCCACCCAGGGATCCCTCATGAGGTGGCTCTTGAAGATGGGGCTTGTTGCTAGAGAAGCAAACCACATGATTAGAGAATTGGAACCTTCAGCCCCACCCCTCAACCTTTGGAGACAAGAAGGGCTGGAGATTGAATTAATCACCAATGACCATTGATTCAATCAGTCGAGCCTTCGTGGAATTATATAAAATTTCTAGACATGAGACACTCCATTTTGAAGCTCTCCTTTTCTTTCTAATTCCTGAACTCTTGAACTGGGCCAGAAGTGGTCATTGTATTGCAAATAGTTGCTTATAAAACCAACAGAACAAACTGGTCCTTGGACCATAAAACTGTTTATATTACCTTTATGAAGACAAACGTTAACTAGTGCATCCCCAGAGGAAGTTTGTTTGATAACACCTATAAAATAATCAACTAGGTAGTAATCAAAGGCAGCTCAACCAGTTAGCACTGAATTAAGTTTTTTTTTTTTCTTTTCTCGCCTGTATCTATGTCAAGTAGTTACCCTCCTTCTTTCTCACAACGACCTTTTATGTTCCCATGTGAGCAGGACACTTTTCTGGTCACTCTGGAAACCATGCTTGCCAAATTGCAATTCTGAGACCTCAGATGGAGGCCTTTGTTCTTTTTCAGTTTTCCCTCTTTTTCTCAGTTGACACCTTCATAATGGAACCTCCATAAAAATCCTAGACCAAGAGGTTTGGAGAGCATCCCATCCAGGTTGAACACACTGAGGTGCTGGGAGGGTGACCACCCAGAGGGCATGGAAGCTCTGTGCCCCTTCCCACACACCTTGCCCATTGCATCTCTTCTATTTGGCTGTTTCTGAGTTGTGTCCTTTATAATAAATTGGTGATAATAAGTAAAGCACTATCCTGAGTTTTGTGAGCCATTCTAGCAAATTAATGAACTTGAAGAGGAGGTCAAGGGAACTCCTGACTTATAGCTAGCTAGTTAGAAGTACTGGAGGTCCAGTCTTGTGACTGCTGTCTGAACTAGGGGCAATCTTGTAGGACTGAGTCTCTTAACCTGTGGTGTTTAGATGAATGCCAGGTAGTGGTGTCCTAATTGTATTAAATTTTGGAATACTCAATTGGTATCTACAGAAAATGGGAGGATTGCTTGGTGTGGAAAACCCACATATTTATATTTGGTGTCAAAAGTGTTGGCATAGAAGGAAATAGCTTTTCCTTCAATAGAAAAAGAAAAATATTTTCCCCCATAAGATATGAGAGGCATGAAGAATAGTTTTCAATTTGTTACAGAGCATCTTAAGATGTGAGAGGCTTGGGAGGCACCTGGGTGGCTCAGTGGTTGAGTGTCTGCCTTTGGCCTAGGTCATGATCTTAGGGTCCTGGGACCCAGTCTTGCATTGGGCTCCCCTCAGGGAACCTGCTTCTCCCTCTGCTTATTTCTCTGCCATTCTTTGTATCTCTCATAAATAAATAAATAAAATCTTAAAAAAAAAAAAAAGACGAGAGAGGCTTGAAAAAAATGTTTTAAGTGAGA
Organism: Canis lupus dingo; assembly: GCF_003254725.2. Lineage (NCBI taxonomy): Eukaryota > Metazoa > Chordata > Mammalia > Carnivora > Canidae > Canis > Canis lupus. The sequence continues at coordinate 41,004,199 of NC_064262.1, read as the reverse complement.
GAAAGCACCAATAAAAAGTAAAAAATTGAAGGTAAATGAGAGTTTCAGAATCCAGATGGAAAAAGGACCTGTTGAGTGTATTGGAGTGTAGAGGCCACTCTTAGGCAACAGGCTTGAGCAATGGAAATCTGAAGAAGGCAAGAGGGCCCATAGTGACCACCGACCACCAAACTGACACAAACAGGCTCATTAAGCAATCCACCTGAAATAGCCATAGGCCCTAAGTGACCAATTACAACCAGACACAGTTCCTAAAATTACCAAAAAAGGGAGGGTATATCCCCATACCTCCTCATTCTGCCCTGTAACTATAGCCCCTCACCACCACCTCCTGGCAGTCTCTCCTTCACTGTCCTGCCTGATGCTTCCTTGAGGTGTATCTGATAAACTTTGATGTCTTTTTTTCTGCCTTCGTTGAATTCTTTCACCACTTGTACCTCGCCCCTGACCCAATCAGAATGTACCACATTGAGGCCCTCAGAGATTCCCCACAGTTAAGCCTGAATACTGTTTACTCTGAGGCCCTCAGAGATTCCCCATAGTTATGGATGAACTGTTTACTCGAAAACCAGCCATTGACCAAAATAATATCTGACTCTATTTCTACAGAGCCTAATCAAATTCTTTTGGGGTTTGAGAAATGTAAATATACAGACTCTGGAAATGAATGTTCCAGAGTGACGACTGCCCTTTGGTTTAAATGCTTCCATAGTAATCAGGTATTGGAAAGTTCAGTGGTCCTGGGTTTGGAAGGTTTGGATTTGATTCCCAGCTTTGATACCAATGACATTGAGGGAATACTTTCTTCCTCTGGATTTCAGTTTGTACATGTGTAAAAGAAAGAGATTAGGATTAAACAAAACTGAACAGCACTTCCACAGATACCTCTGATTTTCCTGTAACCCTGGATATACCACAGAAAATGTGAGCAGAGCAAGGATATGTAACTCACCAACTGCAAAGGCAGCCCACACGGAGATGACCAAAACAAGGACGACCTCCTTCATGGTGGCAGAGGAGCTATGAAAATATGCAGCCTTAGATGGTAGGATAGAGAAAGTTCCGTGTGAAGGCCACATTCTCACAGAGATCCCTCACTGACCAGGAAGTGAAGTCTAAATCCTTCAAGTTTGTTCTTTCCTCAGGCCATTTGGAATGAATTTTGTCTGATGCAATTAAATTGCTTAATTTATTTCCCTAGAATGATTGGACATTAGAAGAAAATGATCTTAAAAAAAAAAAAAAAGGAATTTTAGAAGATGCCAGAAAAAGAGCTAGTAAATGCTATCTGTAGAGGATCATTTGGTAAAGAATAGGCATCAAAAATGTTTAAAAGTTGATATTTATCTCTGAGGTAAGAAGGGCAGTCTCTAGGAAGTTCGGTGGCACGTGTTAATTCAACAAACAACAAAAGACAGGAAGGGACAAAACAATACTCACTTTCATTTCTTAATCTTCCATATTATTACTTTGGTGTTAATATTTAGTAATCAATAACAGTACTGAAAAGAAAACCATGGAGTATTTACCAACAGCTTACTTGCATTATTGAAAATATTATAAAACAAGGCAGTTGACATTATTTGTCTGCAGGTTTTTATACATTTTCCTATACATTTTCCAGGCAAATTATATATTTAGGTCATTTCTTCCCAAGACCCTCCCTGTGTAAAAACAAATAAGAACTGATATAATCTGTTTCCTACTCAAAAGGTTGCAAATTAGTATGTCCACTTTACCTGCTGTGACTCCCTTAGTTGCTGTGAAAAACAGGCTGGACGAGATATTTTTTATTTCCAGTTTGTTGATAATGAAATGATTTGTGTGGGGGTGGGTGGGTGAGGGAGTAAATGTCTTTTCAAGACTGAGATGCCTGGCAGTAGAAGAGAATGAACTTTTTTGTTTTTAAAGATTTTTTTAAAAAAGATTTTATTTATTTATTCATGATAGACACACACAGAGAGAGGCAGAGACACAGATGGGGTGGTGATGGTTGTGGGGGGTTGGGGAGTAGGCTCCCAGCAAGAAGCCCCATGTAGGACTCCATCCCGATCCAGGATCACGCTCTGAGCCAAAGGTGATCAACAGCTGAGACAGGCGTCCCTGTTTTTAAAGATTTTTTTTTTTTTTTTTTTTTTTTTTTTAGAGTTAACTCTATGCCCAGTGTGAGGCTCACACCCATAGTCTGGAGATCAAGTCAACACACTCCACCGACTGAGCCAGCCAGGTGCCCTGAAGAGAGGGGACTCTGAAGTTAGGAATTGTGGTCACAACACATACCTATTTCTTCCAACTCCAAGTTCTGTAATGCCTAAATCTGGTCAGTTTCTGTTTTAATTTTTTGAGGGTGGTAAGTACTGTCCACTACCACTCCAGAATCTAGCTGTTCTTTTTTTTTTTTTTTTTTTAAGATTTTATTTATTTATTTGACAGAGGGAGAGAGAGAGAGAGCACAAGCAGGGGGAGCAGTAGGCAGAGAGAGGGAGAAAAAAGCTCCCTGCTGAGTAGGGAGCCCAACAGGGGTTCGGGGCTCAATCTCAGGACCCTGGGATCATGACATGAGCGGAAGGCAGACGCTTAACCAACTGAGCCACCCAGGCACACCAAATCTAGTTTTTGCCAAACCTGGACCTAGGAGTGTAGAGAGATGTCCTGCCCAAATTTGAATTCCTGTATTTTTATCTGTAGGCAATCACTGTATTCAAGACAGCTTTGGATATGTACAGAGTACTATAAATTGCCACATCTGCATATGCAGTTACTTATTTTATCAGTAGTCAAAACTATGTATTCACTTTATTGAAACCTTTAATTTAGAATGTTTCTAATACTGACTCAGAATCTTAAAGTGGAAAGTTACCTTATATGGAATCTGCCATGTTCAGCCTTATTTAGTGGAGTTGAGGAATCTTAGGATGGAGTGCCAACTCTTTCTACCACTTGGAACAAAAGTCCCTCAAAACACCAGCTTTACAGGAAAAGTTCAGAGGTTACTGGTTATCATAAACTATTCTGTAGGTCCTAGTCCTGAATGAATGGCCTTAAGTAGGGACATGCCACCTAGTTCTGAGAGGTGGAGTATACTTTCTCAGTATTGGTTTTTTGTTTTGTTTTTTTAAGTAAGTGTGGAGCCCAATGTGGAGCCCAACCTGGGATTTGAATTCACAACCCTGAGATCAAGACTCAAGCTGAAATCAAGAGCACTCAGGTGCCTCTACTTTCTCAGTACTGTTCTGATTGACCACAGTGTCTACCATGATAGTCTTCAAAATTTTTGCTTTCAATTCCTCTATATTTGGTGCCCACTTAGATTTTTAAAAAATATTTTATTTATTTTATTTGACAGAGGGAAGGAGCAGGGGGGGAGAGAAAAGGAAGGAGAAAGAACCCCAAACAGACTCTGCATTGAGCATAGAGTCTGACTTGGGGCTTGATCCCATAACGCTAAGACAACAACTTGAGCTGAAACCAAGAGCCTGATGCTCACCCACTGAGCCACCCAGGTGCCCTCACGTCACTTAGGCTTTTTTTTTTTTTTTAACTTTCTCTCTTTAAAAAAAAAAAAAAAAAAGATTTGGGATGCCTGGGTGGCTCAGGAGTTGAGTGTCTGCCTTCAGCCCAGGGCGTGATCCTGGAGTTCCAGGATCGAGTCCCACGTCAGGTTCCCTGCATGGAGCCTGCTTCTCCCCCTCCCTGTGTCTCTGCCTCTCTCTCTCTCTCTCTCTCTCTCTCTCTGTGTGTCTCTCTCTCTGTGTCTCTCATGAATAAATAAATAAAATATTTTTTAAAAATCTTTAAAAAAATAAAAGAGTAGTTTTTAAAAAAAGATTTTATTTTTCTTATTTGACAGAGAGCACAAGCAGGAGGAGCAGGAGGGGTAGAAGCAGGCTCCCCACTAAACAGGGAGTCCAATGTGGGTTTCTCTCCCAGGACCCTGGGATCATGACCTGAGCTGAAGGCAGACACCTAATTGACTGAGACACCCAGGCACCCCACTTAGATATTTTTTAAGTGGCATGTAAAATTTTTCATCCTAAGTTTAAATGGTTGACTTACTTTAAATATGTTTTAAAATAAAAATGTTGAAAATTAAAGTCATTCTTTAACATGTATCTGGTGGAGGGATCCCTGGGTGGCGCAGCGGTTTGGCGCCTGCCTTTGGCCCAGGGCGCGATCCTGGAGACCCGGGATCGAATCCCACGTCGGGCTCCCGGTGCATGGAGCCTGCTTCTCCCTCTGCCTGTGTCTCTGCCTCTCTCTCTCTCACTGTGTGCCTATCATAAATTAAAAAAAAAAAATTAAAAAAAAAAGATGTATCCAGTGGAATCTACATTCTATAGTGATTTGAGGACACCATGATAATATGAAAAACACATGGATGAGCTCACAGTTTGAAATTTTACATATTTTTTCTCCTTGAATGAGTAGAATTTTCATTTTACTTCCCTACAACTTTATATACAATGTTATGTTACAGATCTTTTTTTTTTTAAGATTTTATTTATTCATAGAGATACAGAGAGAGAGAGGCAGAGACACAGGCAAAGGGAGAAGCAGGCTCCATGCAGAGAGCCCGACGTGGGACTTGATCCAGGGTCTCCAGGATCACGCCCTAGCAGGTGGCGCTAAACCACTGCGCCACCAGGGCTGCCCTATGATACAGATCTTTACTGGTCAGTCTTTTCTAATTTTCTTCAACAGAAATATGCAAATGAATTGATGCTTTCAATTTCTTGTGACCATAGGATATAAAGTGTTTACAATTCTTTTGGGTTGAGTTATCACAAACATTGGTAGTACACATTGATCAAAACAGCATACATTACAACTTTTTATAGTTATTTATCATAGAAGTTTCATTAAAAATATAGTTCTCTGTCTTTTTAAAACGTTTATTTATTTAAGTAATCTCTATACCCAATGTGGGGCTCAAACTCGTATGACTCCAAGATCAAAAGTCACACACTCCTCCAACTGAACCAGCCAGGCACCCCTAAGTATACACCTCTTAATGTGATGCATGGTGCTGATGTTTTCCAGTTATTTGTGTATGTACCCTTGAATATTACTTGTTGCTAGAATTACTCGGGATCCAGCATCAGTTCTGTATTTATCCTTTGTTTTCACAGTTACACACTGAAAAATCATGTTTACATTAAATAACTAGATGGGGGGTGTGCCTGGGTGGCACAGTCGGTTAAGCACCTGTTCGACTTAGATCATGACCCTGGAGTCCCAGAATCAAGCACTGCATCAGACTCCTTGCTCAGTGGAGTGTCAGCTTCTCCCTCTCCCTCTGCCCCTCCTCCTGCTTGTGTTCTCTCTCTCTCTTTCTCAAAGAAATAAATAAAATCTTATAAAAAGTTTTTTTTTATTAGTGTCACTTACTTCTTGGAAGTCTTTCCTAATTATCTATGAAAAGTTACATCGTGATACTAAAAATAATTTTCATAATTTATAAGCCATAATCTTGATTATATTTTCCTTCAGTTTTGATGAAATAAGAAAATTGGAAGTCACCTGACTACAAAGGGAATTATGACTTAGTCTCAGAGTCATTTCCATGGTCAATTTTTAATAAATGCTCTGTCCAGATTTACCAAGTAAAACTATTAGTGGTCTCTGCCGCTTCTTCACTGAGATGCATCTTGTTCAACCTGCTATGCACAGAAAGGGTTGAGAGAATAAAAATGTCATTTTCTATATACCTTTGCCAACATAATATTTTAATAATGTGTTTACATTACAGGAGTACACGCTTTTATCAAAACCTTAAAGTGGCAGAATCAGTTTGGTTGGTTGACAAGAATGAACACTTATATTTTGCTTACTAGTTCCAGGTATTATTTTAAAACTTTATGCACATGATCTATTTTAACTTTCAAAACAAACTTACAAATTAGATATAGTGTTATCCTCATGTCACTGATCTGGAAAATGAAACATTGTCAGATTAAATAACTTTCCAATATTCACATATTTGATGAGTAGCAGAACTGAGATTTGAACTGGCTCTGAAAAGTTAAAAGTCTTTAACTTTTACATCTCACAGTCTCCCATATTAGTAGACTCATTATATTTTTTACTGAGTATATAAGAACCTAGATGTTTGCTTATTACAGCTTTGCAACAAGCTTATTCTTGTTTCTTTTATTCTTATGGCAGATTCAGACTCATGGGGGTGGGATGTTATTTAGAGAAAGGAAGGAGAGACAGATGGAAGACAGGAAGAAAAAGGGGAGGGAGATGAGGGAAGAGGACGAGGATCATGAATTCCCAGGTAGGTAGGAGTGTGTTAGTCTCCTTAATTCCCAACAGCATTAGTAATTTCAGCATTTCCCCCAGTTTGGTAAGTCAAAAGTGATATGGCATTGTTACTTTATTATTATTATTATTATTATTATTATTATTAAAGATTTTATTTATTCATTCATGAGAGAGGCAGAGGGAGAAGCAGGCCCCATGCAAGGAGCCCGTTGTAGGACTCTGTCCTGGACCCTGGGATCACGCCCTGAGCCAAAGACAGACGCTCAATCACTGAGCCACCCAGGTGTCCCAGTTACTTTATTATTTTTAAAGGTTTTACTTATTTGAGAGAGAGAGCATGTGAGGGAAAGAGAGCATGAATGGGGGTTTGGTTTGGGGGAAAGGGTTCGGAAGAGGGAGAGGCAGGGGTTTGTGGCGGGGCTCAGCTGGGGCTCAGCCTGGGCTCCATGCAGGGCTCTATCCCAGGATCCTAATATCATGACCTGAGCCAAAGTCAGATGCCTAACTGACTGAGCTACCCAGGCACCCCTGCCAATGTTACTATAATTTGCCTTTCTTCACCCAAATGAATTTGAATATTTTTCTAAGAGGTTATATCTTTTGGATTCATCTTTGGGAACTGAAAATTTTATACCTTTTCCCCTAGTCTTTCCTCAGAAATTCATAAGAATTATTACTTCTGTGTGACTAGTCAAATGTTAGAATCTGCAAAGTACATTTTTACTAGATTGATTATTTTTGTGCTAATTGTATTAATTGTTTATAGAATATATTATCACACAAATATTTTTACATGATATTTAGTCAACTAATCCCATTTTATTATTATATAGTTTCTGCTTCTTTGCTATGGTTGTCCCCACCCCTAAATTTTAGATGTAGTCACGTAGATTTTTTTTTGCAAAAATGTATTGCTTTATATTTTTATTTATTTATTTATTTATTTTTTTTAAGATTTTATTTATTTATTTATTCATGATAGTCACACAGAGAGAGACAGAGAGGCAGAGACACAGGCAGAGGGAGAAGCAGGCTCCATGCTGGGAGCCCGACGTGGGATTCGATCCCGGGTCTCCAGGATCGCGCCCTGGGCCAAAGGCAGGCGCCAAACCGCTGCGCCACCCAGGGATCCCTGCTTTATATTTTTAATCTAAATATTTAAGTTGTCTGGATATTTTATTTTATTTTAATATTTTTAAAATTTATTTATGACAGTCACAGAGAGAGAGAGAGAGGCAGAGACACAGGCAGAGGGAGAAGCAGGCTCCATGCACCGGGAGCCTGACATGGGATTCGATTCCGGGTCTCCAGGATCGCGCCCTGGGCCAAAGGCAGGCGCCAAACCACTGCGCCACCCAGGGATCCCTGTCTGGATATTTTATTTTATTTTATTTATTTATTTATTTTTTTCCTGTCTGGATATTTTAAATTTAAATGTTTAAGCTCAGACTTAAATGGTGTAAAATGAGACTTTATTTATTTTATAAAGATTTTATTTATTCATTTGAGAGAGAGAGAGAGAGAGAACACAAACAGGACGGAGGGCCAGACGGAAAAGGAGAAGCAGACACTCCACTGAGCAGGGAGCCAGATGCGGGGCTCCGTACCAGGATCCTGGGATCATGACCTGAGCCAATGGAAGATGCTTCACCTATTGAATCACCCAGGCGCCCCTGAAATGGGACTTTAAAAAAAATATTTTGCATATACAGAGAGCTACAATGAAGCTATTATCACCAGCTAGACCCCAAGACCTAACCTTTAACTGCTCACCTGCTTGTACCCAACAACCTTTGTCCCACCTTTTCTCTTAAGCTCTTCTTTCCAGCTTATCTCTTAACTCAGGCAAAAGACCCAAGGAGCATAGCATCCAGGATTGAAAATGAAACTACCTTTCAAGCAATCAGGACTGCCCTGATGAAGAGCTCTGGCAGCCAAGACCACCCAGACCAGTTTGAGCTTAACTCCTGACTTCCGCTTCTGCAGATAGACCATGGAGTGACACATGGAGTCGCTGACAGTTACCTTTACCTCATCATAATAGTATGATCTCCACCTATGGAGGAGCACAAGCCTCATTTACAATGTGTGCATAAGCATGACTCGGTAAGGTGTGTAAGGTGCATGTACAACCTTATGCCCTCCTCTTCATACGATGACAAGGCTCCCCTTTCTAAATAGTCAACATAACTTTAAATAAAAGAAACCCATTCACCCTTGCCCAGGGAGTCACAGCTTTGGAAGCTATTCTCCAGGATCTCCTTCTTTGCTGCAAATAAAGTTTCCTTTGTGCAACAACTCCATCTGGTGTAATTGCTCTCTGTGCCTCACCAAGAAGGGAAGTCACATTTGTTAGGTCATACTCTCTATCAAATTAAGTATCTTTTACTAGAAACTAAAACTCTGTATTTTTTATTTTATTAAAGATTTTAATTATTTATTCATGACAGAGAAAGAGAGAGAGAAGCAGAGAGAGAGAAGCAGTCTCCGTGCAGGGAGCCCGACGTGGGACTCGATCCCGGGTCTCCAGGATCATACCCTGGGCTGAGGGTGGTGCTAAACCCCTGGGCCACCGGGGCTGCTCAACACTCTATTTTTTAAATTGTTAGTTTCTTATGAGTATAGGGAAATGCTTGTTAATTTTTCATTTTTTAACTATTTTATTCTATTGTCGTTTAAATTTATCTTGTATATTCAAGATTTACAATATAAACACATTTCACTATTAATCATGAGAGATTAAAACAGATATTATGGTGGAACCTGGGTGGCTCAGTCGGCTAAGCATCTGACTCTTGATTTCAGCTCAGGTCATGATCTCCTGGGTCCTGGGATGGAGTCTCATTTCAGCCCCGCACTCAGCGGGGAGTCTGCTTAAAGATTCTCTCTCTCTGCCCCTCCCCCTACTCATGCTGGATCTCTCCCTCTCTCTAAAATGGATAAATGAATCTTTAGAAAAAATTAAAACAGATGTTATGAAATTATATTCAATTGAATATTAAAAGTACAATAACCCAAAACTAAACTATGTTTATTCTTAAACCACATAGGTCTTGTGATAATAGAATGATAAAGAAATAATTTACCTTTCAGGCAGAAACAAATCTTATATGACAATTATCACTGCAATTTGTAAAATTATTCGGAATCCCTGGGTGGCGCAGTGGTTTGGCGCCTGCATTTGGCCCAGGGCGTGATCCTGGGGACCCGGGATCGAATCCCATGTCGGGCTCCCAGTGCATGGAGCCTGCTTCTCCCTCTGCCTATGTCTCTGCCTCTCTCTCTAACTGTGTGCCTATCATAAATAAAAAATTAAAAAAAAAAATTAAAAAAAATTTTTTTTAAATTATTCTTCTGATCTAGCCAATGTGAGGAAAGAGAAAAAGAGAGGAATGAACAATGAGTAGATAAAAAAGATATGAGATATATATATGTATGTGTGTATGTATATATATAGATAGATATATATGGATATATCTATATATATCCAGATATTTATATATATCAGAATATATCTCAGAATATTATTCAGCCATGAAATCTTGCCATTTGCAATGACATGGATGGATCTATGTCTTATGTTGGGATCCCTGGGTGGCGCAGCGGTTTGGCACCTGCCTTTGGCCCAGGGCGCGATCCTGGAGACCAGGGATCGAATCCCACGTCAGGCTCCCAGTGCATGGAGCCTGCTTCTCCCTCTGCCTGTGTCTCTGCCTCTCTCTCTGTGACTATCATAAATAAATAAAAATTTAAAAAAATAAATAAATAAAATGTCTTATGTTAATCAAAATAAGTCAGAAAAGACAAATACCATATGATTTCACTCATATGTGGAATTTAACAAACAAAACAAATGAACAGTGAAGGGAAAAAAGGAGACAGAGGCAAACCATAAATCAGACTCTTAACTATAGAGACCAGGCTGAGGGTTGCTAGAGGGGTGGTGGGTCGGGGGTAGGCTAAATAAGTGACGGGGATTAAGAAGGGCATTTGCTGTGATGAAGACTGGGTGTTGTACATAAGTGATGAATCACCAAATTCTATACTCGAAACTAAAATTACAATGTGTGTTAGCTAACTAGAATTTAAATAAAAACTTGAAACTAAAAAGAAAAAGAAAGAAACCAAGTAAAACATTCACTAATGAGCGATAGTTGTCTTAAGACAAAATTAAACGAAAATTCCTAGAATTAATAGAGTCCAATAAGAGCATGAGTAAATATAAGGAAATAAATCAGGTCGCCTGGCCAGCTCGGTCCATAGAGCATGTGATTCTTGATCTTGGTATTGTGAGTTCGAGCCCCACGTAGGGTGTAGAGATTACTTAAAAATAAAATTCTTAAAAAGAAATAAATAGATCTTTATAAACCAACAAATAGTTTTGAAAATGAATTAAAGAATAGGAAAACACACCAATAAAACAAAGGTGAGAGGCCAATATTGGGAGTTTTATCTTCTAAGAAAAGGAAGCAATCAGATTGCTTAGTCTCCTCTGGAGATGGTGTCAGATGGTGCACATGTAAGTCCACTGAAGGGAAGCTGTTTCACCAGACCAGATGGCAAAACAGGGAACTCCAGACCAGAGCGAAGAGGATGGAAAAGCTGAATCACAGCACTTCCACGAAGTAGGGAGACATGAGTGATGTCCAAGCAAAGCACAGAAACAGGCTTTAACATATCCAGAAATGCAAAAAAAAACAGATATAACCATATGTGAGCTATTTCTAGTAAACCAAGCATTAGAGACCAATTCTCAGCTGAGTCACAAATAGCCTCTCCTTTCAGGCTTCTTTCCATGATAAGTGATTGTCACCATTAAATACTTCTTTGTACCACCCACCCACCAGCTACCCAACTCACCTCTTCACTTCCATTCAGCGGCTAACTCATTCAAACCACCACACCCTGAAGAAATTGATGAAGAATAGGGAAGAGAGAATAAAAAAAAAAAAAAAAATAGCAGGGGTGGGAAATTATATTTAGGGGCAGAAATAACAATTAAAAACTATCCAAAAGGATCATTTGAATCTCTGTTCCTCCAAACTTACATCATTACATGTTCAATTATATACTGAAGAAAAGAAAATGGGCGGATTCTCGCTGATCACAAGCACTTTGAGTGTGAGAGACACTTACTGTATCCTTAATTTATCGGGCTCTGAGACAGAGAGAACAAAAAAGAATCTCCCAGTACATGCTATCGAAGTATGAGAACGCAAAGATTTTATTCCTTTTAATATGAGCAGAAAAATTATAAAGTTTCTAATATTTGTACATAAAAGCAGACATTTTTGTAAAAGATGACACAGGAAAATTGTAGAATTCTAAAATACTTTTTTTTTTTAAGGTTTTATTTATTTATTCATGAGAGAGAGAGAGGCAGAGACGCAGGCAGAGGGAGAAGCAGTCTCCACGCAGGGAGCCCAACGTGGGACTCGATCCTGGGTCTCCAGGATCATGCCCTGAGCCGAAGGCGGTGCTAAACCCCTGAGCCACCCGGGCTGCCCCTAAAATACTTTTAAAATGGGTATCCCAGGGGGCCCTGGGTGGCTCAGCTGTTTAGCCCCGCCTTCGGCCCAGGGCGTGATCCTAGAGACCCGGGATCGGGATCGAGTCCACGTCAGGTTCCCCACACCGGGCCTGCTTCTCCCTCTGCCTGTGTCTGCCTCTCTCTCTCTCTGTGTCTCTCATGAATTAATAAAATCTTAAAAAAAAAAAAAAAAAAGAATAAATAAATAAAATCTTTTTTAAAAAATAAAAAATAAATAAAACAGGTATCCCTGGGGCACCTGGGTGGCTCAGTGGATTAAATGTCTACCTTTGGCTCAGATCATGTTCCCAGGGGCCTGGGATCAAGCCCGGAGTCAAGCTCCCTGTTCAGCAGGGAGTCTGCTTCTCCCTCTCCCTCTAACCCTCTCCCCTACTCATTCTCTCTCTCTTAAGCTTTCTCAAGTAAATTTATTTTTATCTTTATTTTTTAATTTTTTTAAATTTCTTTATTCATGAGAGACAGAGGGGGCGGGGGCAGAGACACAGGCAGAGAGACAAGCAGGCTCCATGCAGGGAGTTGTGGGACTGGATCCCAGGATCACCAACCCCCCACCCTCCTCCAGCCAAAGGCAGATGCTCAACTGCTAAGCCACCCAGGCATCCCTAAAATCTTTAAAACAAAACAAAACAAACAAAACAGATATCCCTAGAAAAGTACCCCAAATGAAATCAAAGTAGTTAGGAGCAGAAGGGTCCAGCATATCTGAACCCCTTTCTGAGTATACCCATCCTGCAGAATATCCCATTCTCTCTGTGTTCTCAGAAAGTGATAGGACAGGAATGCCCAAATGTGTGTGCTTATTGATAGGAATTTATCCCAGTCCCAAAGCACACATTTAATGGAATATTTAACATGATGAGAGATTCTGAATCAGAAAATTGTTGAAGTTTGGGACATAGAACACAAGGCACAGAGCTAAGAAGCCTCGGTTTTGCCAAATGGTAGTATATTTTAAGATATTTGAAGACAGTGGGTATTCAAATATTTAAACTTTTCAAAGAAGTGGATGAGAGGTTGGGAGGAGAGAGAGAAGTGAGCAGATGGATGATGGTTAAAACTGCACAGGCTGCTAATAATAGAGACAGAATCAGAATATGAAGAGGTCTTGGTTTTCTGTCAAAGAGAGATACTTGTAATATGTGTCTGAAAGAGGATTTCAAGCACCTCCATTTTGACTTCAGTTGTACTTTCTAATTGATAAAATTCTTTCCAGCGTATCTTTTAATTCAGGCCAAAGATGCTGTGTGCAAAGCATCCCCCATGGGAACTGAAACTACCCCCGCAAGCAGTAAGAACTGCCCTGAGCCAGCAAAACAATGATGGTGACTGACCCCAAGATAGTGATCGACCTGACCTTCACTGGCCACCTGCAAGTACCCATTGACCCACATTTCCCTAATATAAACCTGGAAGTGTTTCCAGCACTTTAGAGATAGTCTCTGAGATGCTAATCTGCTGTCTTCCCCGTGTAGGTCTCACTGAAAGAAGTTCCTTTCTTGTTTCACCACCACCCGTCTCTCTGCCTTTGGATTTTGCCAGCAGTGAGTGTCCAAACCTGTTCTGTTTGAGACCCTAAAGCCAGGTGCTCTTGCATCCTGTGGCCCTGTTATGTTTCTATTGTAGGATGTTTTTTACAGTGAATCAGTGCTTCACTAACAGTACATGAAAGAGTAGGTAATAAATAATGACAAGGTAATAAATCATGATAAATAATGAAAGTGATAAGAATATCTCAAAAGTTTAAGAGAAGCCTACAGAAGTATCTATATTGAGGAGGGAAGGCAGGGTAGCAGCCCTGAATAAGAGAAAAGGAGCTGAAGATAAATAAATAAGCAAGAAAAATATAGAGCCAGGAATCCAAAACTGAGAAATTGAAATATAACAAAATATCAAATTATTATTAAATGAAAGACAATGACTCAGCATATAAGTTTAACTTCCAAAGGAATTGGTTTGGTAAAAGTGCTCCAGGAGAAATGACATGTGTGTGTTTATTATACAAAACATGTTATTTGTCTAAGGCAGTAAGTCATTGAATGCATGTTGAGCGCCAAGGTGATGGCAGATTGCTTGAAACAAAGTACAATGCAGCATGAACACACCAGCCTACGTGAAGTCTGGATGAATGTGTTGCTGTCCATATGGTCTTTGGACTTAATTAAAAATTGAGGATACAGGGCACCTGGGTGGCTCAGTGGTTGAGCATCTGCCTTTGGCTCAATTGTTATCTTGGGGTCCTGGGATCAAGTCCTGCGTCAGGCTCCCCATAGGGAGCCTGTTTCTCCTTCTGCCTATGTTTCTGCCTTTCTCTGTGTATCTCTCATTAATGAATAAATCAAATCTTTTTTAAAAATTGAGACAGTCTCTCTAAAATCTATATATACTGTCATTCTTCAAAACTTGACAAATCTCTTGTGTAAACAACACAGCACTGGCTGCCGTGATTGGCATGACTCTGATATGGTACTTCTAATGTTGCAATATCTGAGATCCCTTTGAGCTTAGAGAAGATGATGAGGGGATGATTTGGATGTGCGATGGGATAAGAGTGATTATAAAAGCCCAGGTACGAAGCCAGAAATTATCAGCTTTATAGCCAAAAGGGTGTGTGGTGAGGAGCAGCTAAACTCTGCATTGTAACTTCAGGAATCTCTGACCTCATCTCTTTCCAGAGCTGTGATTATCATGCCACCTGCAGCAGGAATGACAGTGGCTTCAAGGGAATATCATGCTAATTCCCCAACAAAGATTTGTTCAAGGTATTATTGTAAATGATTAATAGCCGTTAATGAAAATGCCCAACAAGACAGTCAAAATTAACTAGAAGAGAAACTTTCCAGTGATTTCCAGAGTGATGGGAAGCAGATATCCTCAGACACAGTAAATCAGTGTAGAGAATCTAATTTCACTTTCCAGAGAGAATTATGGTTCCTTTGAGGAATCAATTTCCCTGAATGTGTAATTCCATATACTTTTCTTCACAAATTTTAGATACTCAGGCATTTATGATATAAAGAATGAAATAGAAACACCAAAAAATAGTGCATAATGGGACTGCCAAGGAGGAAGTAATAAGAACGCTTTTATCCCCCTCCTCATGTCAACTTAACAAAGATATAATGTTTGATGAAATCCAAAACTGTTTAGAGGAAAATTAATATTACTACATCAAAGTAGCTCCTGAAGGAAACACAAAGTTTTGGGGAGATAGCTAGTTCCAGCAGCCTCGGTGGAATTATGGTTCTGAAGAATCTAGGAATGAAGGCAAACTGTTGTGTAGACAGCCCTATTAAATATGTTAGATATGAAAAGAAGGATGGTTTATCCTATCCTCTGGTGCCCATTTGTCTTACCTGATTATCCGGAGAATTTTCTGTGTCTTGTTCCTGAGAACCAATTAACATGATGCCATCATGTCATGATAATCAAAATCCCTTCTGATTATATTGTGACATAGAACAGAAAAGTTGTCATAGCCTCACGGAAAGAAAGTGAAGGTGAATGCTTTCTTATCCAGGCAATTGAAAATTGCTTTTACTCTTCTTTCCTGGTAGAGACAGGACAGACATACTGCTTCGACAGTGAGCTGCTCCTATTATATGGAATTCTATTGTCCCCACTGACACTAGGGAGCCCACTTTCTTGGTCACTTTCCTGTCCTCACCAGGACCTTCAGAGGACAAAAGCTCACCACTGAGTTTCTCAGTGATGTTGATACCTATTTTGCTAATACATTCTGTATTGCTTTTGTAGAGGAGTGATCTCTGAACCCTCTCCAGGACCATACTCAGGTGGGTTATAGTAATCCTAATCAGCTCCAGGACCATTCTAGTGGGTTCTCTGGAATTACACAATAATTCAGTTCTTTTTGTAAAAAGAAGTTTTATTTATTTAAGTAATCTCTACACCCAATGTGGGGCTCAAACTCCCAACCTCAAGATCAAGAGTCACACACTCTTCTGTCTGAGCCACCTAGGCTCCTCTGATATTTCAATTCTTATACATCCCTTTGCAGAAACTCTGACTTTCACAATTTGCCAAGGCAATTCCAGCATTTCTGCCTCATTACTGTGGCAACATCATGTCAAATCTTCAAAGAGCTCTCCCAGTGGGGTCAAGGGCCAGTGTCATGTGTCTTTACAATGACTATCTTGAGTCATTGTGAGTACTCTCATATCCATAAACACTTCTGTGCCCAGCCATTTCCATGGCAAGTGAAAACCTTCACTATGCTCTTCTGCACCTGTTCCCCCAGTGCCCATCAATACAAATGAGACATAGCATACAGCTCATTTGGTAAATCAGCTATTTCCTCACCAAGGCTCTACTGAGAGATCTGAATCTAGTTACTGGGCTAGGGGTCATGAAGGGTGCAGAAGTGGAATTTGAGGTGGGCAGACATCATCTTGTGAGGCAGCCATTTCAGGGGGCCTTTGTATAGCCTCAGGATAATGAGAGCCTGGTCTCTTCTTATAAAGGTAAGGTGACTGCTTCTATAGACCTAGAAGTTTTTTTTGTTTTGTTTTGTTTTTGTTTTTGTTTTTAGACCTAGAAGTTTTTAAGGGGAATCTAGAATTCAGTGGTCTCAGGAAGATCCAAATATACGTTCCTATGCTTGGTATCAGGGTCTTACTCCTTCAGCTTTAGTGTCCTAATTTAGCAGAGAAGACCTGTAAGGTCTGTGCATTGACATCCTTTTAATTCCACTGCACTTATAATTAAATCCTGGCCTTAATTTTAGCAGTCTGCCTTCTTGCTACAAGAAAGAAAGGTCCAGGGGCACCTGGGTGGCTCAGTTGGTTAAGGGTCTGCCTTTGGCTCAGGTTGTAATCTCAGAGTCCTGGGATCAAGCCCTGTGTTGGGCTCCCCACTCAGTGGGGACCCTGCTTCTCCGTCTCCCTCTGTTTCTCCCCACTACTTGTGCTCTCTCTCTCTCAAAATAAATAAATTAAATCTTTTTAAATTAAATTTTATTTTTTTAAATATTTTTTAAAAGAAAGAAAGAAAAAGAAAAAGAAAGAAAGAAAGAAAACAAAGGTCTGTTTAAATGCTGCCATGGTGGGATTCTTGTTCTCAGAGCATGTCCTTAGGTTGTGATTGGCCACTCTCTCAACTCTAGGGCCTTCCAATCATTTTCTTCACGTTACTGTTCAAAATCTAGAACTAATGCATAACTCAGTGCTTCACTTTCCATCTGTACCTCATCCCAGTTCACCACATATCTTTCTAACATTCCCAGCATGGCACTCCACACTAGCAAAACAGTCCTCACTATTATCTGACCTATACTTGACCCGTTACTATACCAATGGTCTTAGAATTGGTTCCCCCAAAGGAGATCCCAAGACAAGGACTTAAACAACATGCTTGATTTTGAAGATGGCCCCCAGGGGGAAAAAAAGAGGAAGTGGGAAATGAGACAAGAAAGGTAGAAAAGCCATCCACTGTGGCATTAACTAACAGGTTTATGCTCACTCCCATTGAGGGAATCTCTGAGAAGCTGTGTGGAACAAACTCAGAATCATCCCAGTTAAGTATGTGAGGCTGCAGCATTTACCCACCAACTCCCATGTCCCAGCACTTCAGGGGTACCCTCAGAAACTCCTCCCATCTCCCTGCTACGTGTCTGTGCAGCCAAGCAAGTTCATGTGGTACTTCTCGAGTACCAGAAAGTCTTACTCAGAGAAAAGATGCCCATGCCTGGGATATGAAGATAACAGCACATTGGGAAGCCCTCTTGCTTTACAGTTGTAGGTGAACTTGGGTGGGCCATGGGGGTGTAGAGGGGGAGACAACAGTGTATGTATGATACACATCTCAATGCAGTCAGTAGACGAATCACAGGTTCCATTTCCAAAAGGACTATCAATGGAGCTAATCTAGTCCTTTTATTGGGGACCTAAGAAACTTGCCAAATTGCTTAGGGCAAGTTCAGAGAGTCACGTTTTCTCCAAATCCTTATTAATTTTAGGATAGGTATTTGCCCATTGAAACGTGTTTAACAGGACTCTTTAAGGTTATGAGATCATACACATTAGCAGTGGGCATTTCCTCCCATATGGTGCAAGAATTGCTGATTTTCTTTCACCAGGAGGGTGAAACTAAGCAAATTGAGATAGATGGAAACATCTAATTATGGAGAGAAAATTATGAGTTCTCAAATTATTTTTTTATATGAAAGAAAGTATATCAATCATAAAGTACAATTATAATTTTTAAAGGCTGATATTAAGAAAAAAAGAATATCATAGGTAGCTCCAAAAAAGATTAAAAAAAAAAAGATTTTATTTATTCATGAGAAACATAGAGAGAGAGAGGCAGAGACAGAGGCAGAGGGAGAAGCAGGCTCCATGCAGGGAGCCCGATGTGGGACTCGATCCCGGGATCGGGATCACGCCCTGAGCCAAAGGCAGATGCTCACCGCTGAGCCACCCAGGCATCTCCAAAAGACAGTTTTTAAAAAAGATTTTATTGATTTATTTTGAGAGAGAGAGAGAAAGAGAGCACGCACATGAGGGGGGGGGGGTGGCTGGTGCAAAAGGAGAGGGAGACGCAGCTCCTCACTGAGCAGGGAGCCCGACGTGAGACTCCATCCCAGGACTCTGGGATCATAACCTGAGCCAAAGGCAGATGCTTAATCAACTGAGCCACCCAAGCGCTGCTCAAAAGACAGTTTAAACACCAGTTTGTTATGGGTTGTCAGAATTTCCCACCAGGAAAACAGTGACATTACATTTTCACAGCGGAGTAGGGCAGCCCGTGTGGCTCAGCTGTTTAGCACAGCCTTCAGCTCAGGTTGTGATCCTGGGGTCTCGGGATCGAATCCCACGTCGGGCTCCCTGCATGGAGCCTGCTTCTCCATCTGCCTGTGTCTCTGCCTCTCTCTTTCTGTCTCTCATAAATAAATAAAATCTTAAAACAACAACAACAACAACAGCGGAGTATATGCCATATGGAGAAATATAGCAAAACCATCTTCCCCTTCCATAGCATAGAGGTATCACTTCCCTTTGCACCTAGGTAGGGTCATCTAAATGCCCATGGGCTGCCACACACACCACATCCTGTGTGTGACTGTGAACCAAAGGAAGTCACAAAGCCCAGAAAAACTGACCCATCTTGGTGGGCGGGGCTACCAAGTCTCACTGTACCCCCTTACACCAGGCATAAATAATCAGACTTGTTTTGCCAACCTTAGGCTTTTCCTTTCTCTCCCCAGAAACAACCACTCATTAACACTCAAATTTCTACCAGCTGTCTATAATTAAGCCCTTTCCTAATTTGCCCATCTTACCCCAGAATAGCAAAAGTCGATTTTCTTCATAGAGTTGTTCAGTAACTGGCAGTAGTCACTTGAGAAAGCCCTGTGGAGGCCTCATCTTGAACTCAATGTGCCATCAAATATTTTTCTGGAAAATGTAGATCTGTTCAGAAAGACAGGAAATAAGTAGGGATTGCACAGCAATACATATTATACATTCTTGGATATTTTGTCTAATTCTATCAAGAAAAAATATCTAATTCTACTGTGTTTTTCTCATGAAAGGATGGGAAAATATAAAACACAACTAAACCTCTTCCAACTTATAGATGGATCTCTGATTGTTACTTCATTCTTCATTTATGTTGGATGTGACTCATGTTTATCTTGCCTTTTGGCTGATTGCTTCTGAGACAAAATGAGCGTGTTTGGAATATGTCTAAAATTCACATACCCTCAAGAGGAGTAATTTTTCCCTAGCTTTGTCAGCATCAGAGAAATGTAATTAAAAACAAAATCTCCCAGGGCGCTTGGCTGGCTGGGTCAGAAGAGCATATGACTCTTGATCTTGGGGTCATGGGTTTGAGCCCCATGTTGGGTGTAGAGATTTCTTAAAAATAAAATCTTAGAGAAAAAAATCTCTCAACCCAGGAAACCTTTACACAAAGGTAGAAGAAAAAGAAATTTCATTATTGAATAAGCATCAAGCCAGAATGTGATAGGGATCACAGGCAGTTGCAGAGAGATTACAGACAGAAAGGAATCTTACTGTTTTAGATGATCAAGCAGCTACAACCCATTCTGTACATGTTCCCAAGATAGACAATAAATGATTAGTCATCCGGCAAGAAGAATTGACAGCATGATTTATTACATAGTTCTCCCTGAATTCATCTGATAATGGGGTGACCATCTGTGTCAGTTCATTGGTTTTATACAAAAGAAAAATAAACTCTTATCTTCATGACAGGAGATGTTTTTTCAACCAGGAGCAAGGTACCCACTAAAGGTAGGTTCCTGCCCTCCCACAGAAACTGAGAGATAGGGGTGCTATCTCTCTGAATATTTACATTTTAAAGGGATGGCTCCCAGGTCTTTGAAAAAGACATTCCTGGGTCATAAAGCTGGCAAGAGTCTTATTTATTTGTTTGTTTGTTTCCCAGTATAGTTAACATACGGTGCTATATTAATTTCAAATGTACAATAGAGTGATTCAACAATTTTATACATTACTCAGTGCTCATCGCAGTACGTGTACTCTAGCAAGATTCTTATTTAGCTTCTAAAAAGATTTTATACACTTTGGAGAGACAGAGAAAGAACTTACAATTGCTAAATTTCTAAAGTTAATGCTCTAAAAGGAAAGGGAAGGAAATCTCTTCCTTTATCTTCAACAGGGAAAATTAAGCCTTGTTTTTCATTTGTATTTGTCCTTACATCAGGACATGTGTTAGCCATGGTTGTTAGCAACCGTGGCATTCAGAGTACTTGCAGTTCTCATCAGCTTAAAATGGATTCATCCATTCCTTCATTCATCGTGTTATAATTAAGTCTTATGTTTCCAGAAACAAGCCTGGACTTTGTTGGTTCAGAAGTGAGTTAGACAGATTCCTTTTATCAAAGAAATTATATTCCTTTGAGGGAGAGAGACAATAAAGAGATAAACAAATAAATATACTTAATTTATTTACAAGTGAATTATAGATGCTGTTAAGGGTATGGAAACAAAATAGCAAAAAGGACCAGACTTGATGGGAAGTGTTATTTTAGGAAAAACTTCTGTTTTAAATTTTAGGAAAAACTTCATGTGGAGGTAGTATTTGAGCTGTGATGTGAAGGAAAAGATGGGGTACTACAAGAGAAGGTGAGAGTCACAAGCAAAAGAAATTGAGAAAAATTTTGAGATTTTTGGCCTGAGCAAGAGAATGAATGTAAGTGACAGTTACGCACGGGGACACAGGGAAAATGTACATTTGAGATGTACATTTGAGTTTGAGATGCCTTTAAACATCAAAGTATAAATGCTAAGAAGACAACAGGCGACATAGTCTTAAACTCACATAGATGCCTGGGAAGGATATATAAACATGGGAGTCATGAGTATATAGACATCATTTAAACCAGGAATCCAGACACCCTTTTCTGGCTATGACAGAGTGGTTGGTGGAAGGCTCATGCTCCCACAAAAACAAGATTAAAAAGGAAATAAGATTTTAAGAAATGAATTTGTATGACATCATCAGAAAGCCGCCTAGGGAACTAGGTTTTGAGTGGGCAGATGTCAAAAGGAAGTGAACCAGAATGAGAGCCAAAACTCTTTATCTGATTTTTGTCTATTGGCACGAGGCTGTTAATAGCATGAGGGTGCCTGAAAACCCCGGTGCACAGAGGTCTGGGCAGTGTTTTGCTAAGGGTCAGGGGAATAAGCATAAAAAGTGGCGAGATTGAAATTTGTGGATGGCAATTTGTGGATTCGGGTGGCCAATATTCCAAGGAAAGGAGGAAGAGGATGAAACCCCAACATAGGATCCCTGGGTGGTGCAGCGGTTTGGCACCTGCCTTTGACCCAGGGTGCGATCCTGGAGACCTGGGATCGAATCCCACGTCGGGCTCCCGGTGCATGGAGCCTGCTTCTCCCTCTGCCTGTGTCTCTGCCTCTCTCTCTCTCTCTCTCTGTGTGACTATCATAAATAAATAAATAAATAAAAATTAAAAGAAAAAAAAAAGAAACCCCAACATATGATTTGGGTTCTCCTTCCTCTTGAGGCATTTGCCAAATTCTTGGACTATATTGAGTAGAGGAATAGAAATTGGACAGAAGGCCTCTAAAACAGATCACAATCTCTCAAGGCTAAAGAGGAAAACATCAAATTTCAAGACCAAACAAAGCATAGGGACCCTTATAAATGCACTACACTTTTAGTTGGGACATCTCAGGGTGCACTCCACAAGTCACCAGGTGATTCAGAAGTAGATGGAGCCTTAAAATATGGCAAATCTGCCTCCTGTCATCTCAGTCCCTAACCAGATTAGGATAATCTTCCCCTGGCTCTGTGAGTAGTGAATAAATGTATTGCTTAAATAGATTGATGGAACATAATACTGAATCCAGAAATAGACCCACATATATTATAATCACCTGATTTTCGACAAAGGTGTCAATCAACTGTAATAGAGAAAGAATCACCTTTTCCACATGTGGTGCTATGTCAGATGGGAATCGGATGCATGGAAACATTATTTCACAATGAACCATAGACTTAAATATGAATGGCCAAAACAACAAAGATTCAAGCAAAAAAGTAACTTTATGGTAGGCAGATGTACCTGAAAAAGGAAAAGAACAGTTTATTAAAGAAATAACTGATGAATTGGACTTCAATAAGGGCTTCTGTTTATCAAAAGTCAGCACTGAAGGGCACAGGGGAATTTGGGGCAGTAATGGACCTGTTCTGTACCTGATTATAGTGGTGGTTATACAGTTGTAGGGGCAATCAGGTGAATTCACTGTCTTGGGCAGAGAATGCTAGCTGTACTAAAAGAGGAAAGGGGGACACCTGGGTGGCTTAGCAGTTGAGTGCCTGCCTTCAGATCAGGACGTGATCCTGGAGTCCCAGGGTCGAGTCCTGCATCGGACTCCCTGCATAGAGCTTGCTTCTCCCTCCTATGTCTCTGACTCTCTCTGGGTCTTTCATGAAGAAATAAATAAAATCTTAAAAAAAAAAAAATAAAAGAGGAAAGGGATTATATCCTCCAAAAGTCCCAGATCCTAGTTGGCTTGTACCATGAGGATCAGCAGGTTAAATATCCCACATACCTCAGCTCTCTGAGCCTCAACGTATCCTTCTTCTAGGAAGAAAATAGAATAGAAATGCCCTTATTGGTCACTGGTAAGATTTAATGCTTAGAACAGTGGCAGTCAGGTAGGAAGTTTTGAAAAACTCTTAAAGCTCTTGAAACATCTGGTGGATGAACAAAGTGACAAACCATGAACTGTCTTTGTGTATTTTCTTTGCACAGTTCCAGACTCTCCCAATCAGGAGAGTCCCAGCCCGGCATCGGGGCCCTCAGCTTTCCTGTTAGACTACCATAGCTCTGCCCCAGTTGTCTCTCTCCCTGCCTGGGTCTGCACTGGGTGCCCGGGTGTGCATGGTAGATACCACAGGAGCCACCTGTCTTCCACCTGCCCAGCACCACACCCAAGACAAGGGCTCAGACATGTGAGAACCTCAAGGTCCATGGGTCACATGCCTTTTCCTGAGCCCACCCAAGGGCACCAAACACAGGATTATTTAATGAACACAGAAAGTTTCCATTTTCAAAGCCCTTCATGTGGCTTCTTTTTTTATTTAAAAATTTTTTATTTAAAGAAATTATTTTATTTGTTATTTATTTGAGAGAGAGAGAGAGAGAGATCATGAGCAGTGGGGAAGGGCAGAGGGAGAAGCAGACTCCCTGCTCAGCAGGGAGCCTGATATGTTACTTGATCCCAGGACCCTGGGATCTTGACCTGAGCCAAAAGCAGACACTTAACTGCTGAGCCACCCAGGCACCTCCCTCTGTGCAGCATCTAGACTCAATGCGTGCAGAACCAATGTCCTCCTATTCCTCAGACCCATGTCTCCTGCAGAACACCTGATCTCATCACCTCGCCTTCTACCTGCCCAGCCTCAGCACCTCTGTCTATGGACCTCTCTGTGGACCCAATGCTCTGCATAAAAGTGTTGGGGCCTACAGATCTGCTTCCCCTTCTGCTATGACTCTTGGCCTTGATCCTCACTCCCCATTCCCAGGATTCCTGCCTTAGTCCATGGCAGCCCTGTTGTTCCACCAGGATCATTTGAGGGCCCACCCCAATCCTCTGGCAATTCTACATACTGTTCAGACACACATGATTACCCTATGCAGTGCTGCCTGAGATCTCCTGTCCAGACTTTATTCCCATCCCATGTTTCCAGGTGCTCCCATTGCTTCCCCCCCCCCACCACCCCGTTCCTGTCCTTTACCTTGTCTTTACTGGCTCCTGTGTGGCCTTAGGAGATCCATGACCATCCTGTAAAATGAGATTCAGTATGGGAGATTCATTCCATGCTTGGGTAGAATGCAAAATGAAAAAAGACCCTTGGGTGGCCCAGGGTTTGGTAAGACAGTGCAAGGACTAAGACGTGTTCACAGTGGGTAGGGGAAGGAGGGAGTAGTGGCACTCATGCCCTGGATTTGCTTGCTCTGCACCTGCTAAGGCCCATTCTGGCATGAAACAGCCCCAGATTCCTCACATGGATGAGGAGGAGAATCCCATGTTGCGTGACCTCCCCAGGACATAACTGGGTGGGGGCAAGGCTCCCCGCTGATGCAAGGCTGCCATACTTTCTTTGTACTCGAAAGTAGCCCCATAAGTTGGCAGGCAAAAAACAAATATTTACTCAATGCCTTCTGGGTGCCAGGCACTGTGCCAGGTCTCTGGACATATCAGACAAAACCTCAAGAGGCTGGGAGCTCAACAGAAAGCCAGAGAGCTATTGCCTCACCTCCCTGGAGCTTGCCAACCTAACCCTACTTATACTTTCTGTCTCTTTCTCTTCTAGACGAGTCAGAGAAATCAGGAAAAGTTAAGCCCGAGTTCTCTCTCTGGTGAGCCCCAGTGCTTAGAAAAGGGACCACAAAGAGTAAGCACACATTCAATATTTGCTGAGTGAATGAGGTCTTACAGAGCTGAACCTGTGACCAGAGGGATGCAGTTTAAAATCATGAGAGACTTGGGGCATAATGGTTTGGGGGAGCAGGGGCCTCCAGGGCATAAAACATGAATTGCAAATCTTAGGTGCCATCTGTGCTCTCTCTCTGTCCCACCCCAGATCTTTGGTCCCTGAGGAAAGAGATTTTGCACATGTCTTGCACCCTGGCTTTTGTGTCTGCTGCCCAGAGGACACGCCTCTGGTGATAGCCTGGCTCTGGTGGCCAGTGGGGCTTGTGTTCACAGGTTCAACAGGAAAGTAGCAAAGAAGGAAACAGTTCTCAACTGGCTGGCACCCTAAGACTCAGCACAGAGGAAGCAGATAGAAACACTTATCTTCCCCTGAAAGAGGTATATTTCCACATTTAAAAAATTTTTTAAATTTATTTTAGAGAGAGCGCATGCATGCGAGTGCAAACAGGAGCTGCAGAAGAAGAGAGAATCTCAAGCAGATGCCAAGCTGAGCACAGAGCCTGATGTGGGGCTTGATCTCATGACCCTGAGATCACAACATGAGCCCAACTCTGCCACTCAGGCACCCCTATTTGTACATGTTTGAAAGTTGCTGCTGGAGGTTCAGACTTCCAATTAGCCTGAATCTATTACTGACTGAGATCCTCCCCTTTGGGATACTGACAGGTTATGGCACACCCTCAACTACTAGGAGCCCCTCAAAAGAAAGCAGCCTACTTGGATAATCGCCCGAGTTTGAGAGAGAACCAAGAGATAGGGCATGGTTGATCGATAAGGTTAATCTCCTACATGAGGCCTTGCCAAGACTGGCAGAGGTGGCTGTTTTATCTGATGCTTAAAATTAACACAGGGAGTCAAGGAAAATAAAGAAACAGAGGGATATATTCCAAATGAAAGAACAAGATAAAAACCTCAGAAAAAGACCCTAATGAAACAAAGATAAATGATTTACCTGATCCAGAGAAGAAAGGATGAACAAAGCGAGAATACCTCATTGCTTTCAATGTCAATTTTAATGCACATTTGTTGTATAAACACAGGGACACCTGGGCTGGAGGCAGGCAGAATGAAGAACCTTGAAGTAATTACAGGAATGTTCAATTGGGGGTGCCTGGGTGGCTCAGTCAGTTAAGTGCCTGTAGCTCAGGTCATTATCTTGGGGTCCTGAGATTGAGCCCTGACAGGGAGCCTGCTTCTTCCTCTCCCTCTGCTGCTCCCCTTGCTTGTACTCTTTCTCTCTCTGTCAAATAAATAAATAAAATCTTAAAAAAAAAAAAAGAAAAACCCACAGGATTTTTTAAAAATTTAAATTCAATTAATTAACTTATAATATATTATTAGTTTCAGAGGTAGAGTTTAGTGATTCATCAGTCTTCTATCATACCCAGTGCTCATCACATCATGTGCCCTCCTGAATGCCTGTCACAGCAGCTTCCCCACCCCCAAATCCACCTCCCCTCTGGAGACCCTCAGTTTGTTTCCTGAGATTAAGAGTCTCTTATGGTTTGTCTCCCTCTCTGTTTTCATCTTGTTTTATTTTCCCTCTCTTCCCCTGTGATCCTCTGTTTTGTTTCTTAAATTCCACACATGAGTGAAATCTTATAATTGTCTTTCTCTTATTGACTTATTTCACATAGCATAATACCCTCTAGTTCCATAGGATTTTTTTTCTTTATGACAATTTCTTTCACTTTAAACCATATTCTCTTCAAACCACAGAATGAAAAATGTGTCCTCCCATAGTTGTCAGGTTTGTACTTTATGGGCCTGTCAATGTGAAAAGTTTTCCATTGCAAATTCTGAGGAAGAGGACATTTATCCCTGAAAAGCCCAGTCTGGTTTTGGATAATGGAGTAGATAATGTTATAGGGAAAATGAGGCTTCCAAGAACCACTATTGTGGATTAGGCTGGAGGCAGCAGTTTAATGAAGGGGTTGTCACCACTGAGCCTCACATTGGAATTCATAGAGAATACTAGAATCTTTCAAGTTCTCGGAAGAAAAGGATTGGGTCATGAGAGAAAGGCACTACTTGTGGGAGCCATCTCTGAGGCGCCTTGTGCCCTTAGCATGGGCCTCTATAGGGAAGTCTGTGTGGCCCATGCTTTCTCCTTCTGTCAGAAAAAGGAATGCACAAAAGTGGAAACCCCAGGACTGTGTTAGTGCTAGGAGATAGGCCCTGCTGGCCCGATTCCACATCCCAAACTAGACCTATAAAGATGCCAAGTGGGGCACCTGGGTGACTCAGTTGGTTAAGCTTGATCTTAGGGTCCTAGGATCGAGCCCCATGTCCGGCTCCCTGCTCAACAACTCCCTCTCTCTCGCAAATAAAAAAAATTAATTGTTTTTTTTTAAAGATTTTCTTTATTTATTCATGAGAGACACACAGAGAGAGGCAGAGACATAGGCAGAGGGAGAAGCAGGCTCCCTGGACCCCGGGATCAGGCCCTGAGCCAAAGGCAGACTCGGAGACTTGAATTTAATGAATGTGTGTCCGTCAAAATTTCCTAGAGTTCTGACAAGTTCATCAGCACCTAGAGCTGCCCCAGGTCCTGCACTTTTGTTCAGATCACAGTAGCAAAGAGAGGTCGTGTTAAACAGTGACCAGTAACAGGTGAGTGCTGGGAGGGATGCCCTCCAGCGTGGCTCTGGCCCCAGGGAAGAGGCGAAGCAGAGGGCAGCCTGCAGCTGTGCACACCTGCAGCCTGTTTCCATCAGAGCCAGATGAGCCTCGGGTGGAATCCTCCCGAGTGCTGCAGACTTGGGCCAAGCCTTTAAATTCGGAGCCGGAGAGGAGCCTGAACGTAGGTTTTGCCCGTGTGAGATGGAGTTTCAAGTGCCTGACGTGCCGCTGTTGAAAATCTTCTCCTTCCTGGATGCATTCAGCTTGCTCCAGGCTTCCCAAGTGAACAGGGTAAATGCCATCCACGACCTGCTGTGGGATCCGCCCCACCCTCCTCCCAAGTCCTTGCGCAGACTCCTTTCACCTCAGTCCCTGGCGTTTCACCAAGTCCCAGTTCTTGGCGAACCCAGCCTCGGACCCATAGAGCTGCCCTCACTGCTCACATTTGCCCTGTTTCAGGCTCATCCAATCAGCTCCCATAAATCCAGGTCCCTGGATTTCCATTGCTTCTCTACAGTACGTTGAGCACCCATTCGCAGAATAGCAGGGTGATGCACTGGGTGTTGGGGGTTAGTATCCTCCACTCTGAGGGCCTCACGTTTCCTTAAATGAAAAAGACAAAGGGATACACAGGAGTCCCTGTGCTGACTAAAGGGTCCCATAGTTCCTGTGTCAAGTTCCCAAGTTTCTCCTGCTGAAACCCCAAGGGATTCCGAGGGCCTGTCTTAGCCAAGATGGGCCTCTGCTGTCCTCAAGGTGTCCCAGTCCCCCCCCAGACTGGGAGGGCTTTGAGAGCCCAGATGGTGGCTGATTAACCAATAGGTGCCTTGCTCCTACAAAATGATGGCAGAGGAGGAGCCAGTGTTTGGGTATTGACTGCCTGCTTACCTCTTCCTTTGTCTCCCTCAGTGTTGGAATAGGGTTGCAGAGAATGATCACCTGTGGAGGTAGGTGAGCACAGGAAGGGAAGGGTGGGAAGACAGGTGGCTCTCATGGGAGGTGGAGGGCATCCGAGTGTGTACCAGGAAGGCCTGTAGGCGGCTGTCCCAGGAGAGGCCTGAGTGAGACTTACAGTGAGGAAAGGGTTCATGAGACCAGGGCTCTTGAGGCGGTGAATTGACCGGGGGCAGCCTGGGGGGATGATGACTCTGTTTCCAGGAACCTGTGTCTGAAGAAATGGAGCTTCTGTAACTTCTCCCAGTGCCTGGGCTCACTGACGTGGAAGCAGTTCTTCCTCAAACAGAGAAAGCAGGAGTACCGGATGGCGTTGGCGAAGCCAGAAGACTTTACCTTCAGAGAAGCAAGTGGGAACCTCGGTACAGGGAAAGGGCTACCTTAAAGGAACGGGACAAACTTATTTTAAGAAATGCCTATTCTTTTTTTTTTTTTTTAAGATTTTATTTATTCATGAGAGACACACACAGAGGGAGAGACATAGGCAGAGGGAGAATCAGGCTCCACGTGGGGAGCCTGACATGGGACTCGATCCCGGGTATCCAGGATCACACCCCAGGCTGAAGGCAGCGCTAAACCACTGAGCCACCGGGGCTGCCTGAAATGCCTATTCTTGAGGTGCCTAGGTGGCTCAGTGGTTGAGCATCTGCCTTTGGGTTAGGTTGTGGTCCTGAGGTCCTGGGATCGAGTCCCTCATCAGACTCTCCACAGGGAGCCTGCTTCTCCTTCTGCCTATGTCTCTGCCTCGCTCACTCTCTGTGTCTCTCAGGAATAAAAATCTGAAAAAAAAGAAAAAAACAGTATTCTACACACACACACACACACACACACGTGTCTTCATTCAGTGAAGAGAAAATTAAAGCTTAATGGGACCAGGTTGCTGTGATAGCTGTCAGGGTCTCCCTGCATCTTCTCTTGACCCCCATGGTCTATGGTGCATGGAAAAACCAGAGTGATCTTTTTATGAGATCCGATCAGGCTCCTGACTCCCTTTCTCCAAAGGCTTCCTGTCCCTCCTAGAATAAAAACTTTAAACAAAAAGGAAACTTAAATAACAGAGCTTCTACCATTCACTTTACTCCTAGTACCTCTTCTAAAACTCTGAACAGTTCTCCTATGGAGAGCTCTTTATCCCCATCTTATATGTATGGAAACTGAAATGAAGGAGGAAAGGCAAGTCAGCCAGCGTCTCCCAAATGGCTAATCTGCCATTTCCATGTTTGGATGACTCTGGAGCCAGATTCTTCTCTTCTCCATAATTGTTTCCCAAACTCTAAGAGAGCGCAGGAGAACCCACAGTTATCTTTCCAGAGTCCTCTTTAATTTGATCAGATCATCCCTCAATCATCTGGTGGCCAAGTGTTGTCTGTGTTTCCTTCTAGGAATCTTAGGACCTATGGCTTATCTGTCAGGAAATGACCACACAGTGGGTGGACAAGAGAAGTCAGTCATTTGCACGGTGTCATCAAAACACGTGCTTTGTACCTGGGACGTGCAGGAGGTGAGTCTGGCCAATGAGGAGCACAAGTAATGCATGGTCGTATCCATCTTGTTCCACACAAGAAACAAGTGCTGGGGTGGGGGGTGGAATGATACTTGGAATTGGTAACAGAAGCAGAATTTCAAATCAGGTCTTCTAGCTGGTAATCTGTGACCTTTCCACTGAAACTGTAGACAAAGAAAATTTACTTTTTTATGTGTTTCTATATATAAATCTGTGCAAGGATTTATCTTCTATCAGTAACGTAGAATGGCTGTGAAATAAACTTTGGGTGTTGTGCATCTTTGTGACCTCTTTGTCTATGGTTGGCATTTGTCACGTTGGCTTTTTCAGAGAGTGGTCTCTAACTCAGATCACTTCCAAGGCACATGAAAGTCTTCTATCATCAGGACTAGTAAATGTGGTGCAAGAATCACTAGATAGGGAATTGGAAGAAAGACTCCAAAGTGAGTCCCGAGTTATTGTATTTTCTTGGCTTTCTCTGTTTGGATTTTTCTCCTTTCCCTGTGAAAATTATGTAATGACACTTTTTCACACCAGATCTTCTGAAGTATGATAAATATCCCTTTATGAATATATGAGGTGGCAGGAGAATGATGAAATAAGTCTAAAAGGGACACCTAAAGTCATGCAATGTTATATGTCAATTACATTCACTAAAGCTGAGAAAATAAATCAGAAAGGTACTACTCTCTTGGGTAACCTACTCTAGGGGAAACCAGTCACCATGTCCTTGAGAACATCGAAGCATCCCAGTGGATGATCCACTTGGTAGAGAACTCAGGCCTTCTGCCAACAGCCAGCACCATCTTTGCAGTCATGTGAGTGAACCACCTTGAAACATAACCTTCAATCCTTCAGATTATTGCCTGGAGGAGAGGCAGCTAAAATCTTACCAGCTAGAAGACCTGATTTGAAATTCTGTTTCTGTTACCAATTCCAAGTATCATTCCACTCCCCACCCCAGCACTTGTTTCTTGTGTGGAACAAGATGGATACGACCATGCATTACTTGTAGATGTATTGATTATTGTCAGCATGCTAGAACCTAATGAGGAACCCTAAACCAGAGTCACTAAGTGAATCATATATGTGCTTCATATAGGAAGTGAGCACAACCACTCAGTGAATCAAATTCTGAATTTGGGCCAACATAAGCTGTGTGAAATAAGTGTTTATTGCTTTGACTACTCAGCTATGGCGTTGGGCCACCATCTATGGGCAGGATAATTCCAAAGGCAGAACCAAGAGCCTAGAGCCTAGAGAGCCTAGAGAGTGGAGCCAAGAGTCCTGAAGAATCTTTCCCAAGCCTTGAATCCTGATCAACATTCTACCAGCACATTCTCTATTAGATCTTAAGTTCTCTGGGTAGCAGTGGTTCCCATCCCTCTACTGTCATTCCCCCTCCCTCCCCTTTTTTATTTTGGGGGGGGGGGAAGAGTGTCTATAATGTTATCCTTACCTATGTTGTAATGCCCTATCCTTGTATTTTAGGGATAACAGGTCAGACAACTTGTATATTTTCTTGTATAGGTCTAAGATTTTCACATCTAGATGAACTGAATCTAGAGAACTTCATCTCATTAAACAGTAAGATCTAGATTTTGAGATAGTGCCATAATGGTGAGATATTTGGGGGCATTGGGAGATGGTGAATGTATTTTGCACGTGAGAGGGACTGCAGGGTGGCTGTGTCAGCCAGTCTCTAAAATGACATCAATATTCCTTGTCCTATATTCATGATCTTAGGTCATCCACTCCTACTTTGCATAGGGCTGACCTTTATCACCAACTGACATTGTGGAAGTGATGGTGTGTAACTTCCAAAGCTATGTCCTGAAAGACTCTTTCTTTCCCTCTTGAGTCACTGGCTCCTAGAAACCCAGCCATAGTGTTATGAGGACCTTTAAGAAGCCCTACAGGGAGGTCCGTGTAGCAAAGTACTGAAGACTGCCAGTAGCCAGCACCCACTTGCCAGCCATATGAGTGAACCATCTTGATTGAGCCTCATCCTTATGAAGCCAACTTCAACCTCATAAGATACCCCAAGCCAGAACCACCTAGCCAAGCTATACCTGAATTTCTAGCAGAAACTGAGATAAGAAAAACTCCAGTTTTTATGGAAGGGTTTATTATTTTTTTATTTTGCTTATTTAAAAAAAATCCAGTATGGTTAACATACAGCATTGTCTTAACTTCAGGTGTACAATATAATGATTCAATTTTGTATATCACCCAAAATGAGTGCTCATCAAGACCAGTGCTCTTCATCCCCATCACCTGTTTCTCCCATTCTCCACCTCCTGCTCTCTGATAACTGTTCTCTATAGTTGAGACAAACCAAAAACCACTTTTCTGTCTTGTTTCTTA
Organism: Canis lupus dingo; assembly: GCF_003254725.2. NCBI lineage: Eukaryota > Metazoa > Chordata > Mammalia > Carnivora > Canidae > Canis > Canis lupus. The sequence continues at coordinate 40,971,966 of NC_064262.1, read as the reverse complement.
AATTCCACATATGAGTGAAATCATATGGTATTTGTCTTTCAAAATTTTTTTTTTAATTTTTATTTATTTATGATAGTCACACAGAGAGAGAGAGAGAGAGGCAGAGACACAGGCAGAGGGAGAAGCAGGCTCCATGCACCGAGAGCCCGATGTGGGATTTGATCCCGGGTCTCCAGGATCACGCCCTGGGCCAAAGGCAGGCGCCAAACCGCTGCGCCACCCAGGGATCCCGGTATTTGTCTTTCTCTGATTTATTTCACTTAGCGTTATACTCTCTAGATAAACCCATGTTGTTGTAAATGGCAAAATCTCATTCTTTTTCACGGCCAAGTAATATTCCATTGTATATGTATGTTTGTGTACACACACACCTCAATCTTTTTTTTTTTTTTCAATCTTCTTTATCCATTAACCTATTGATGCATACTTGGGTCACTTCCATATCTTGGCTATTGTAAATAACGCAATGAACATAAGAATGTACATATCTCTTCAAGTTAGCATTTTTCCTTTTTTTGTTTTTTTTTTCAGCTAAATATCCAGTAGTGGACTTGCTGGACCATGTGGTAGTTTTCTGTGTAAATTTTTGAGGAACTTCTATACTGTTTTCCACAATGGCTGCACCAGTTTGCATTCCCACCAACAGTGCACAAGAATTCCTTTTTCTCTGCACCCTTGCCAACACTTGTTGGTTGTTGCATTTTTTATTTCAGCCATTCTGACAGGTTTGAGGTCATATCTCATTGTGGCTTTGATTTTTAAGCCACCCAATTTTGGGATGACTTATTGCAGAGCAATCTGTTGGGAGTTATGAATCAAAATGGTGACGGATGCCTGGGTGGCTCAGTGGTTAAGCATCTGCCTTTGGCCCATAGTGTGATCCTGGAGACCTGGGTTCGAGTCCTGCATCAGGTTTCCTGCATGGAGCCTGCTTCTCTCTCTGCCTCTGCCTCTGTCTATGTCTCTCTCTGCCTCTCTCTGTGTCTCTCAATCAATAAATTCTTTTTTAAAAAATGGTGATTACATTTGGGGAGGGTGGAGAAGTTAATACAGCAAGTACAAGTGGGCTTAGAAGTAGTTATGATCAATTTATAATTGAATTTTACATTACTGTGTTCTTTTCTCTTTTTTTCCCTTTTTTCGTTTTTTCTTTTTTTTTTCTTTTCTCTTTATATTATATTCTTCACAATTTTTTAAAGGCTAAAGAAAATCTAGAAACTGTTTCTTTTTTTTTTTTTTTTTTTTTTTTTTTAGAAACTGTTTCTTCTGTCTTATTTGCAATGTACACGATTGATGATGGAATAACAATTATGATAGTTGACGTGCTCTGAACTCCTGTGAATTAGGGAGAGTTGTTTTTTTAAAGATTTATTTATTTGGAGGGGGGGTGGAGAGAGAGAAACCCAAGCCGACTCCGTGCTAAACACGGAGCCCAACACGGGGCTCAGTCTCACAACCCTGAGATCATAACCTGAGCCGAAATCAAGAGTCCGATGCTTACCCAACTGTGCCACCCAGGCACCCCTAGGCAGAATTCCAAGAATGTTCCATGTGCTGTGGAATGTAATACAACAGTTCTATAAGAAGCCAGGCTGGTAAGTAACTTGTTGAATGTAACACTGCTATTAAGGAGCAGCACTGATTTGAGCCCAGAAGCCTGACCATTCTTTATGCCCATCACATAGTGAGATCTTGCCTATGAATATACTGCATTGTTCCTTTTCTGTGTTCACTATCCCTTAAATAATTGAGATGTTTAGAGTTTTCTCATTCTTTTCCCGGAAGTAAGAAATGGATCTGATTTGGAGGAGACTTCCAAATAAACTCTGGCAGAATGAAAGCACAGAATGAAAGCACAGCGAAGAGTTCCTTGCACATATACAGTGTTCCTCTCCTCTAGGGCACTATGATCTGGTCCAGCCCAGTCCAGCAGTCTAGCATCATGCATCTGGCGACCCTCCCTCAGATGCATCTCGCATTCACTGTGGACTTGGAAGGAACTGTCAAAGTGTGGAATTGTCAGGATGAGGATGCCCTGGCTACTCTTGCCATGCCTCGGGTCTGTTTTTCTTTGGAAATCTGTCTCACAAATGATGGCCCATTCCTGATGGTAAGTGAGCCCTGCACCAAGACATGGCCCACAAAACGAATGCCTGCCACCTTGACAGATGTTGTGGCCCTGTGACTGTCACATCACCATATATCTTCTTGGAGTCATCCCTACCACATACCCTGAGAGTCAAAACATACTAACGAATGTTGGCCATACAAACCGCACTAGCATCTTGGCCTTTGATCTACCACAAGTACATTTCCCTATTCTTCCAAAAAAGAAAAAAAAAACCCTCACTGAATGATTTCATGTCCATGTCTCTTCTTTCAAGTGTATATTGTACAGTACTTGATTGTGGGCAGGGGTTACGGGGAGTGAGAGCTAAGGATTTGGGAAGACATTGAGGGAAAAAAAGAACAGTGTTGATGTGCTATGTATAACTATTATTGAAGACAGTGCTTTGGGGCTTAGAAAGTTTTATTCCTTGGGATCGTTCTTGCAACACTGAGGCAGCTTTTCATCTCCATTATGTGATTGAAGAAACAGTGGTATGTTTTGCAGCTGACAGTGCTGCCTTCTGTGTGCTTTAGGATTTGCTGTCTCTTTCCATTGACGTGGTGGTGGTGCTTTGGTTTCAGGTAGGCAATTCTGAAGGTGACATCTACACACTGACCGTGCCTGAGCTAAGGGGTGTTTCTAAAGTCAATGCATTTAAATATAGTGTTGACCTCCTACACTGCTCTCCTGACAGGAAATGGATCTTTGCATCTGGGACACATCAGAATATCTTGCCAATGGTATGTGTTGCTCTGTGCTTTATCTTTGGGAGGAGAGGGTCAAGTATTAGGAAGGTGGGGTTTCAGGAAGTGTTGGAGAACCTGCAGGACTCAGGGAGGACCAGATGTAGTGCTCCCCCTGCTCAAAGGCCATATCACTCATAGAATCCATTGCTATAGCCAAGAAACAATGTTCTTTGAAGTGATAGTGTCTAGTTGCATAAACAAATGTTTGTTAAAATTTGCTCATGAAACCTGAATCAGCCAAAGAGATAGAGGAAGGTGAGAGATCTCAAGAAAGGAGGATCTTTGGTATCTTTACTTTAGCTTTCCTTACTTTTATCCACATTGTCTGGAAAGTACAAAGAAGTCCAGAAGTAAATAAAAACGTACCAGCCTCTGAATGTCCCTCTGGGAAAGTCTGTGGCCTTTGAGCCAGCCATTTTTATCATGTGGTATATGTGGACCAGGCACCAGAGTCCAGGGAGCTGAGAGGAGGCAACAAAAGCAAAACAGCTCTTGACTAGTTATCCAAGGAGGGAGAGATCTGTTGAACCAATGGCAACTTGATCTGGGCTCCAAAGTGGCTGGATGATTTTTGTAACTCTGTGGTTTGCCAGAAGAGCAGCTTCAGGGGCCTTGTTCTCTGCAAGACCATGACAGGCAGGATAGGAAGACATTCCTTGGATGTCAGAGGATGAGCAGGGACTTACTCAATGTTTCCTAAGATTCAGAATAAAGTTTTGGCCACAAAACAAGAACTTTTTTTGAGTCACGTCTCTACTGACTGAGTCAGCGAGGTGCCCCGCAAAACAAGGACTTTTAAGGAGGCTCTTCTGGAGTCCCTCCTATACTGACATGCTGCAACTTCTCCCTTCACCTGACTACATGTGCAATAATCTCTCCATAGGTGTTTCTCACAGAGTGCTTGCTGAAACCGTCAGAAGGCAATAGCCCTCTGTGCCTCTCTATCCCATTTTCATCATGCTGCAGAGCTTGCTGGGCCCCAAGGAAGACAAGCAGGGTAACAGTGATGTACCGAAGAGGTTCTTTCAAAAAGACAGGATTTACCACCTTTGATCTAATGGCTAAGAGGACTGGGGGCAGGACAGACATCCAAGGTAGGGTGTGCCACATCAGAGACACGGTTTCTAGTTCCTTTCACACATGCATTCTTTGGAAGCTATAAATCTGTGGAAAGGGGGAAGGGGCTTTCTTTTCCTGGAGAATAACCCATGCATATGTGCCTTTGACCCCCGTGCTCTACCCTCTACTATGCTCCACCCCGCTCTTGGACAGATATGTTTAGATCCTATCCTGCTTTAGGGCCTGGACCCCATGCGTGCTCCATGCCTGAGCTGGTGGCTACTGTCCACGGCCCCTGTTCCTGGGGCCTAGCACCTGTTACCCTGGTTCGTGATATGTATTTATCACTGACCTACCCTTCATTTTCCTCCCCAGATTGAGGTCCTGTGAAAGGAGGGAGCATGTTTTTTTCATTCTGTGTAAAGATGTTGTTCTGACTGATCCACAGTTTGCCTGCATGTGTGTGTGTGTTTTGCATGAAAACAGCCCATCAGGTTGCAACTTTCCTGTTGCCAGTTCATATGGAGAGTCCTATTTGGATGGGAGTTGGTGATGGCAATATGATCGTGTTTGAGAGTGGGCCATACTTGTTCCTCTTCACCATCAGTGGCCACCTGCTGCAACGATTTGAGGACCACCAGAGGACCATCAGCAACCTATGGGTGGTATGTATGAGCCTCTTCTGCCCCTGCTCGTTGCTCTGACTTTGACTCTGGGCCATTCATCCCGGCTATCCTTTGAAGGATTCTGTGCACATCCTCACCACATCTATGGATGACTCTCTGCATTTGTACATGTGGGAAGACGAAGGCCGTTATCCATACCTCAAAAGCTGCTGTCACCTGGAACACATAGGGAGTGACCTGGCACCAAGCTGGTAAGCTCTGCTTTGTGACTTAAACTTCCCTTTAAGATTTCAAATTTTGACATAAAAATATGAAGGGCTAATAAGTGAGATTTTTTTAAAAGATTTTTTGAGGATATGTATAAATAAACTTCTGTCCAAAAAGCGAATTGCTAGTTCTTGGAATATGTTCACAGCCCTTGCAGTAGATTTCAAAAGCCTTTCCAAAGGGGCTCCCATTTTTTTGCCCAGTATCTTCATCAGAATATCCTCAATATTTTGTCATTACCTTTTTTGAGTTCATTAGTCATTTGGGTTACTTCTTTTTTTAAGACTTTATTTTTTCATTTGAGAGAGAGAGAACATAAGCAGGGAGAAGGGGCAAAGAGTGAGGAAGAAGCAGACCCCCCACTGAGCAGGGAGCCTGGTACGAGACTTGATCCCAGGACCCTGGGATCATACTTTGAGCCGAAGGCAGACGCTTGACCTACTGAGCCACCCAGGCACCCCTGGGTTGCTTCTTTAGTGAGCTGTTTTTATCTCCATTTTAGTTTTCTTCTAGATTGCTTGCCTTCATCTAAATTGTTTTTCTCAAGCTTTTATATACTGTAGATAGAGGTCTTGTCTTTGTATATACCTTGTTGCTTGTCCTTATGGGTTTATTCTTGGTAATATCTAACACAATACAAATACATATATCCTTTGAACTGCCTGTACCACTAGCAGGAATTTACTTTGATAGTAAGCCTCCAGCAATTAGAAATACATTGATTGTCTTGCAACATGAGTTGTGATTGCCAAATGCTGGAAACTAATTGCCCAAATGTAAGAGACTATTTAAATTACTATGGCTTATACACATAATGGAGTACTGTGCAGCTGTAATTTATATCTTTATGTTCCATTAAATTATTTCCAGTGTTTTTGAGGCAAAAAAATTAACTATATATAACTGATATATAATTATGCTTAGCAGATTTTTTACATTCATCATCTAATATATCTTAGCCTACTCTGAGTCATAAATGCTTTTTTTCTCCTTTCAATAATTTAAAAATTTTATAAAAAGATTTACTTAGCCCAAGCAAGGGGAGGGATGTGGGGGGGGAGAGAGAGACAGAGAGAGAGAAGCAGCTTCCCCACTGACCAGGGAGCCAGGTGTAGAGCTCAATCTCACAACTCTGAGATAATTTTTTAAAGATTTTTACTTATTTTGGAGAGAGAGACAGAGACAGAGGTAGTGCACAAGCAGGGTGAGGGCAGAGGGAGAGGCAGAAGCAGATTCCCCACTCAGCAGGGAGTCCAATTCAGGGCTAGATCCCAGGACCCTGAGATCTTGACCTGAGCTGAAGGCAGACACAACCAACTGAGCCATCCAGGTGCCTCCAGTGATTGACTTTTCTGAGTATTGAAACAAAAAAAAGATTTTATTTATTTATTCATGAGGGACATAGAGAGATACAGAGACACAGGCAGAGGGAGAAGCAGGCTCCACATAGGGAGCCAAATGTGGGGCTCAATCCCTGGAGTCCAGGATCACGCCCTGGGCCAAAGGTGGGCACTAAACTACTGAGTCACCCAGGCGACTCAGATGATCTCTTTAATGCTGAGTGAGTTTTGGTAGTTTGGTTTTCTGGGAATTAGTCATTCATCTAACTTGTTCCTTTCAGTCTTTTATATATCTGCAGAATCTGGTGATTTCAACTCCTTCAATCCTGATATTGGTAATTTGTCTTTTTTTCTTTGTCAGTCTTAATAGAGGTTTCCTTATTTTAATTATTTTTTCGAAGAAATAGCTTTTCTTTTGTTTCCCCCTCAGTTTTATCTCTGTCTGCTCTGATTTCCTTCCTTCTTGCTTTGGTTTATTTTGTTCTCTATTTTTTTTTAAGATTTTATTTATTCATGAGAGACACAGAGAGACAGAGACATAGAGGGAGAAGCAGGCTCCCTATGGGAGCTCAATGCAGGACTTGATCCCAGGACCCTGGGATCATGCCCTGAGTGGAAGGCAGATGCTCAACCACTGAGCCACCCAGGCGTCTCTGTTCTAATTTTTGAGGTGGAAACTTAGATTATTGCTTTGAGACTTTTTTTTTTTTTAAATTTGAGTGAACACATGAGTGAGCCAGAGGAGGGGCAGAGGGAGAGAAGGAAGAGAATCTCAAGCAGACTCCATGCTGAGTGTAGAGCCCAAGACAGGCCAGATCCCACAACCCCAAGATCACTACAGAGCAGAAACTAAGAGTTGGTCACCCAACTAACTGACTAAGCCACCCAGGCATCCCAAAACCTCTCTTTTTAAATATAAGCATTTGATACTCTAAATTCCTCACTAAGCACTGCTTTGGCTGCAACTTACAGACTTCAACTGATTGTATTTTCATTTTCACTCAGTTCCCTATACTTTCTATTTCCCTTTTCCTCTTTGACCCATGGATTATTTATTTTCCAGTTTTAATTTAAATTCCAGGGCCCCTGGGTGGCTCAGGTGATGATCCCAGGGTCCTAGGATGAGCCCTCAGTTGGGCTTCCTGCTCAGCAGGGAAGTTGCTTCTCCCTTTCCCTCTGCTCCTGCTTGTGCTCACTCATTCTCAAAGTCTTTTTAGAAACTCTTATTTAGGGCAGCCCGGGTGGCTCAGTGGTTTAGTGCTGCCTTTGGCCGGGGATATGATCCTGGAGACCCAGGATCAAGTCCCATGCCATGTCGGGCTCCCTGCATGGAGCCTGCTTCTCCCTCTGCCTTTGTCTCTGCCTGTGTGTGTGTGTGTGTGTGTGTGTGTGTGTGTGTCATGAATAACTAAATAAAATCTTTAAAAACAAACAAACAAAAAAAAACCTCTTTTATTTAGAAATAAATTCCAGTTGGTCAACATATAATGTAATATTAATTTCAAGAGTAGAGACCCATGGATTATTCAAAAGTGTGTTTATTTTTCAAGTGTTTGGATATTTTATTGCTTTTCATTGATTTCTAGTTTGAATCATTTATAGAGAGCATACTCTGTATGTTCTTCTTTTCTGTTGAACTTTCCTTTATGAGCTAAGGGGTAATCTATGTTGGTGAATGTTTGGTATGTGCCAAAGAATGTGTACCCTGCCCTTGTTGGGTCAAATGTTCTGTCACTGGCAATGGCGTCACCTTGGTTGATTATCTGTTTCAGTTCCTCTATAGCTTTCCTGATTTTTGACCTAGTGGTTCTATCAATTATGAGAGAAGATTGTTGAAATTTTTTACTATGAATGTAGATCTATTTTTCCTTTAAATTCTATCAGTTTTTATTTCATGTATTTTGCAGCTCTGTTATTTGGTATATACACATTTAGTATTACTATGTCTTTTTGGTTAGTCGGCCCTCTTATTTTTGTGTAATGTCCCTCCTTGTCCTTGGCAATTTTCTTTGCTCTGAGGTTTACTTTACCTGTTATTAATTTAGCTACTCCTACTCTCTCTCGGCTAATGTTTGTATGTGACATTGTTCTCCTTTCATTTACTTCCAATCTACTTATACCATTATAATTGAAGTGAGTTTCTTGTAGACAGCATCTAATTGGGTCATGTTTTTATCCACAGTGTGCCAAGATCTGTCTTTTAACTGGTATATTAACTTTTCTCATTTCAGCATTTGGGAAATGTTATTTCCTTCTGGCTTCTATGGTAGCCAATGAGAAATCCACTGTCATTCAAGGTGGTGTTCTTCTGTAGATAAAGTGTCATTTTTCTTGGTCTGATTTCAAGTTATTTTCTGTCTTTAGTTTTCAGAAATTTGATGTGTTTGATGTAGATTTCTTTGAATTTAACCTGCTTGGGTTTGATCAACTTTTTCACTCTGTAGGTTTACCAAATTTGAGGAATTTTAGCTATTACTTGTCTCTGCAGTGCTTGAAGGGAAGAGGAAGGCGTGCCACCTCTACTCACTTTAGTGCAAGGGAGGAGATAGTCAACAGGGCTCTACCTCAGTCTTTGCTGGGGGGTGGGGAATGGGGCAGGGAATGGTAAAAGCACCACCTTTGCTTGGGTTAGTGCAAGGCAGGGATGGTCAACAGAACTCTACCCCCAGTTTCTGGACTCCTGAAGAAAAGGAGTATTACCTCAATAATACAGGATGGGAATGGTTGACAGGGCCATGCCTCACAATCTCTACATCTCCCCCATGGGGAGGGAGGCATGGCCTCTTTTGGGTATTCACCTGGAATAGGGCAAGTGTAGTCAAAGGGAATAGAATTCTAATTTAAAATAAATATATTCTTTCTTGGGGGACCTGAGTGCCTCAGTCTTTTAAGTGTCTGCCTGCGGCTCAGGTCATGATCCCTGGGTTCTGGAAGTGAGCTCTGTATCAGGCACTCTGCTTGGCAGGGAGTCTGTTTCTCCCTTTCCCTCTCACCTTCCCCCCTGCTTGTGCTCTCATTCACATTCTCTCAAGTGAATAACAAAAAAATCTTTAAAAAAATATTCTCCTTCATCATTACTAAATAATATCTCTGATATGCTAGATTATCTTGATCATTCTGGTGATGCTATCTCAGAGCAGTTTGAAGTTGCTACTCCTACAAATAGTAATCAGCATGACTGTGCCAGATCTGTGCAGTCAAAACCAAATCTAAGAGTAACTTCAATGATCAAAGGACCAATTAATTTGCGAAGAATACTCATATCTTTGTTGGGGTCAAATTTAGTATTATCAACTATGTCCCTTTGTCCACTGATTTCGTTTTTTCTGTTGGCAGCTATGTCTCCAAAGCGATATGTGATAACATGAGCATAGTATGTGTGGTGTCAAGAATTCGTGAATCCAGCATTCTGGTGATGTATTCTTTGCATATGTAATGTGGAAACTAATGGAATTAACCCTACATCATTTCCCTCCATGTAGTAAAGAGATTTCTGTTTGCAAACCCAGAATGATTATTTTAGTAATATTAGGAAAGAAGCAATGACTTAACTACTGACAGTAAATCAGACACTATAATGGATACTACAGATCCAGCACTATAGGATAGAATGCAGAGCAACATATCCTTTGTCCTTGCCAGTATAGAATACCAAGGTAGTAAAATATAACTGGTCACACAAATCAATTCAAAGGGAGCCTATAACTGGGGAAAGCATGACTGTAGATTAAGGCTGGTTTAAAAACAAAGGCATGAGGATGCCTGGCTCGGTTGGTAAAGCATGCAACTCTTGGATTTCAGGGTTGTGAGTTTGAGCCCCATGTTGGGCATGGAGCCTACTTTTAAAAATTGTAAAAGTGAAGGTCATCTGTATTAGTGTTCTCTAATACATCTATTTTTTGCTTACATTTTAGAAAAACAGATGGTAATACTTAAAGGTAGCTACAAGAGACTCAGAATATGGATGGTAGGAATATGTGCTCATGAAGACTAGGAAATAGGAAATATAGCAAAAGCTAAATCACATGAAAGTTTGGATTTGTATAGCATCACAGCCACTGTAAGGGATATGATAAAGCACTGCCCCCTAGGTTTGTATCATTGGCTCAGGAGAGAGAGTACTGAAAAATCAAGCCTAAGATCCACAGGTCTACAGTCCTGGCTTTGAGAGGAGGGGAGGACTGGAAGAAAGATGATGTGAAGGAGTAGACTGTACTCTAATGGGAATGTAATCTAAATGGGAGATTTCTCCAAGGAGCAGTGTGGGTTTCCAGGCTGTTAAAGTGCCCACCATTGCCTTTTCCTCGAAATAAACTTCAAGCTCTGACCAGGAGGATAAAGGAAAGGAAGTCAATGAAGGGTCTCTGGAAATGGACAAGGCTGGGAGGAGAACCTGATGTGAGATGCTTTGTAAACAGCACCTGAAAATTCTGGGACATTTGCATGTTTGGTTTACGTCAGAATCAAAGTCAGCCAGTAGGAGTATATACTAACACAAGAGTGGAAAGTCACATAGACATTTGCAGGATATAATCCAAACATTTTGTTTCTTAACAAAGGGGGGAAAAAGACCCACATTGTGTAGATCTATGTTTTTCAAAGATCTTTTTTTTTTCTTTTTAAAAATTTTATTTATTCACGAGAGACAGAGAGAGGTAGGCAGAGGGAGAAGCAGGCTCCATGCCAGGAGCCCGATGTGGGTCTTGAGCCTGAGACTCCAGGATCACACCCTGAGCCAAAGGCAGACGCTTAACCACTGAGCCACCCAGGTGTCCCTCAAAGATCCTTTTAACTGTCATATAGAAAACTGATTTAGAAGGAGCCATTGCATACACTTGAAACTAATATGTCATATGCCAATTTTATCTCAATTTAAAAAATGTAGCCATCATGACTAAGGAAAGCCAGAGAGGCCACGGTCTTGCTTAGAATCTCTGTCATAAAGGGACTATGTGGTGGTGGACATGGAGGTAGAAGATGAGATAGAGGAAAAAAATCTGCGGACTACATGTGCATGAGCACAAAGACTGTAATCTGTCATAGGAAACAAGGCTAAACAGAATCCCCCAGAGCCTGTGATTTCTGAATAACTTAAAGACAGACAAAACTGAATTGATGTTGGGCTTTCATTTTCCAGAAAAAGGTGGTCAAGACATGCAGAGAGAACTTTCTACATACAGCACCAAACATTGTTCAAAACTGCACATACAAAAGAAAACCTTAAAACCCATGGGTATAAGGGGGCTGGAATTGAAGAGAAACCTTCTAAGTTGGGGAATGAGAAAAGAGGGTAAACCCAGAAAAGTCAACAAGTGTTGCATGCCTTCTTCATAGAATGTTAAAGGACTCCATGATGGAATACAGAGCCCCTGCCAAGGTCAGGTCACAGATCTGCAAGGTCTAAGACCCTCAGAAAAGTAACCATCCTTTCCTTTTAGGTAAACTGAAGGGGAAGTCTATCCATTGGAAAAGGATGATGGGGAGAGCTGCCTCTCTCAACTTCAGGTTTGGGTGGAATAAAAACAGAAACCACTCTCTCCAGAGAATTCCTAACATAACAATAATCTCCTTGGAGGTGGAGTTGACATCAGTCAAGGTCCCAAGACTAGAAAGAGGTCACAGCCAAATTAAGGTAATTTGACCTATCTTTAATGAAGGGATGACTATAATTAGGATTTGTGGTGAAAAGCATTCAAGAAGCCACAGAAGTAATACACCTAGTGGTATTTTAGCCTCTCCTTTTTGTACACTTCCCTACAGGCCCCTGGCAGTCCACTTTTGACCTGTGCTTGCTAGTCTAGTCCAGGTTTTGTTTCTGTCTCAGCCACAGGAAACTCCTGTTGGTGGGCACCAGCTGGTGGGAAGAGTTCATCTTCCCTCCCAGAACCTGGGGTCCAGAACTGCCCTAAGGGTGCCAACCCAGCATAGCTGACTTAGTTACCAAAGGGGTACTGACTCCCCACTCCTTTTTCTTTCTTTCTTTTTTTTTAAGATTTTATTTATTTATTCATGAAAGACTGAGAGGCAGAGACATAAGCAGAGGGAGAAGCAGGCTCCCGGCAAGGAGCCCAATGGGGCACTCATCCCGGATCCCAGGAGCCAAAGGCAGACGCGCAAGTGCTGAGCCACCCAGGCTCACACACACACACACTCCCTTTTTCATCCCCCTGGGCTGGCTTACTGTAGACAACAGAGAATTAAACAGGGCTCTTCCTTTAATTAGAATGCCTCTGCCATATCATTGCTTGAATGGATACATTCAAAAAACAGGAACAAGTGGTTGATATATTTGACTAACACGTTCTATTTAGTAAAAACTTTACCAGAAAGAGAGAAGTGTCCTCCCTATCACGCATGTACGTTGCCCCACTACAGGCTATGGAGCAAACTTGGACCTGCTCCTAACACCCAGGAGACAGAGCTGTGGAAAAGGAGACCACATTTGGCTGTCTTGGGGCCTTGACCTAACTGCAGTTTCAGCCCCCTAGAAATATCCTCTTTACCCAGTCAACATGGGATGTTCCTGGTCAGCACTGGGAGATTTACTGCTATGCCCCTGCTGTTCCCCTTAGGGGTGCAACCTTTCCTAAAACAATGGTTCTTTACTAATGATTTCCCTTTTTCTACTCCCTAGGAACTTTTCCTTTTCTGTAGCCCTTTGGAGCTCCCCTTGACTTGCTAGATGGAGATGGATCTTTCAAATTTACTTGGTTGAGGGGTGCCTGGGTAGCTCAGTCAGTTAAGTTCTGCCTTCAGCTCCGGTCATGATCCCAGGGTCCTGGGATCAAGTCCTGTGTTGGGCTCCCTGCTCAGTGGGGAGTCAGCTTCTCCCCCTGTCTCCCCCCCCCCCCCGCCCGCTTGTGCTCTTTTGCTATCTCCAGCAAAGAAATAAAATCTTTTTTAAACTAATTGAAAAATTATGAAGATTTACTTGGTTGAATTTTTGTTAACAGAATTAATTGCCCTGAATGGGATAGCACCATATGGGTGATTCCCAGAAGACCAACAGCTTCCCTGCAACTTTAACCCCTACTCTGTGACTATGCCTTTTCCCTATTACCTTCACCAGTGCAACTGATGAGGGATCAGAAGGCCAGCTGAGGACAAAGCACAAGCTGACACCCAGCAACCTCTCCAACTCCTGGGTGGGATATGTGTGACATTCCTCCAGGAAGCTCCCAGCTGTCTTAATGTTAATGCCTTGCTAGAGGGGAAAAAAAAAAACCCAACTTGACAATGGCGATGCCCCCAGTATTTGGTAGGTCCTCTTTAGCCTATTAAAGTTCTTTTCAAAATCTCCCTTTTCCTTATATCTCCCACCTCCCAAGTATACAATCAGCCACCCCTCACAACCCCAGTGCAGCAGCTGTTCCTGCCCACAGGTCCTGTCTCCGTGCTTTAATAAAACCACCTTTTTGTACCGAAGACATCTCAAGAATTCTTAGTCATTGGCTCCAAACTTCACCCCACCAAACCTCACCTACATTGCAAAACTACATCACAACTACACATTCTGTGGCTAGTCACCCTAGCCCCACATGGCTGGGGTGGAGGGTGTCTAGTGCTTGTTAGCACATCCTGCTGCCTGTGGATGAACAACACTCACCAATTTTACAGAGTACAGGACAGAGATCAAAGGTGCCACAATACTAACTAAAAAAAATTTATCTGCTAACTAAACAGATAAATTTTGGATCAATTCACTTGGCTCTCAACTACTAATGGGCAGACTGGCTGAAAAGGTTCTGAAATCCTAGTTTGTGACTTTATAGGATTCTGGGATCCTAAGGATGCTTTATCATTGGATCCAAAAACAGGCATGAGACCTGCTACCTCAAGAATGTGCTGGTGCCAAATTCAAATTTTAACATATTATTTTGAAATACCCCAAACAAGCACATTTTTAGCCATTGAGAGCCTGCTTTTCATATCCCCACTGAAACCTTACCTTACCTGACAGCTCTTGCCAATGACCACTGATAAGCCAGAGCCCTATGGCTATAAGCCTCAGGTTGCTGCGGTTATTGGTCATGGGGGGTGTCTTTGACCTGGAGCTCCCCAACCCAACACAAGCTGCGCTGTTGAGCTATATACCTAGACACAGAAATCCCCTTCTCCCATCTCCATCTCCTCTCTCCCAGAGTACCCTAGAGTCCTCCCCTCCTGGATGGTGGCCCCCGCACCACAGACCTCCAGCCAGCTTCATGAGATGAAGAACTTCCCCTCCACACAACGCTCTCCAAGCACCTCTCAGTAAATATTGTGTATTACTGCCTCTTGTGGTTTATCCTTTTCCTTGATGAGCCCCAGATCCTTTGAGCCCTTATAGATATATTCCAAATATATAAAGAACTCTTAAAACTCAATATTCCAAATATATAAAGAACTCTTAAAACTCAACAAGAAAACAACTGGGCAAAAGATTTGAACAGCTACTTCAGCAAAGAGGATATAAAAGAGGCAAACAAGTTCATGAAAAGGTGCTCAACATCACTAGCCATTAAATAAATCTAAAAACCATGATAAGATACTAGTATACACCTATTAGATTGGAGGGCGCAGGTGGGAAGACTGGCAATGCCAAGAGCTGGAGGATGTGGAGCCACCAGAACTCTCCTACGTTGCTGGTGGAAATGCAAAATGCTATAGCCGTTTTTGTAAAGAGTTGGGCAATTTCTTATTAAGTAAAATATGCACTTACCACATTATCCAGCCATCCCACTTCTAAGTATTTACCTAAGAAAAATGAAAACTTTTGATCACACAAAAACTTGTATATAAATGCTTATAGCAACTGTATTCATAACCACCCAAAACTGGAAACAACCCAGATGTCCATCAACTGGTGAAAGATCTACCTGGGTGCATTCATCCAATGGGATACTACCCAGCAATAAGTATAAATCAACTGCTGATGCACACAAATCTCTTTGACGTCAGCCTTAAGCAATATTTTTCTAGATCTGTTCCCTCAGGCCAGGGAAACAAAAGCAAAAATAAATGAGGCTACATCAAACTAAAAAGCTTTTGCACAGCAAAGAAAACCATCAATAAAATGAAAAGGCAATTCACTGAATGGGAGAAGATACTGCAAATGATATACCTGATAAGGGGTTAATATTCAAAATATTAAAGTATATCCTAATAATATCCCAAATAAAAGAAGTTGTATAACTCAACACCAAAAAACAATCCAATTAAAAAAATGGACAGAGGGCTTGACATTTTTCCAAACAAGACATCCAGATGGCCAACAGACACATGAAAAGATGCTCAACATCATTACCCATCAAGGAAATGCAAATGAAAACCACAGTAAGATATCCCCTCACAGAATGGCTAGAATCAAAAAGACGAGAAACAATGGGTGACGGGCACTGGGTGTTATTCTGTATGTTAGTAAATTGAACACCAATAAAAAAAAAAAAAAAAAAAAAAAGACAAAAAAAAAAAGACGAGAAACAACAAGTATTGGTGAGGATGTGGGGGAAAAGGAACCCTTGTGCACTGTTGGTGGGAAGGTAATCTGGTCCAGCCTCTGTGGAAGACAGTCTGAAGCTTCCTCAAAAAATTGGACATAGATATACTATATGATCCAGTAATTCCAGTTTGGGGTGCTTACCTGAAGAAAACAAAAATCCTAATTCAGAAAGATATGCACCCCTATGTTTATCGCAGCATTATTTATTAACAACCAAGACATGATAGCAACCTGTCCATCAATGGATGAATGGATAAGATGTGATGTGTGTACAGACACATATACACACAATGAATTACTCAGCCATAAAAAAGAATGAAATCTTGCCATTTGCAACAACAGGGATGGACCTAGAGGGTATTATAAGTGAAATAAGTTAAATAAGGACAAATACCATATGATTCCACTTATAACATGCAATCCAAAAAATAAAACAAATGAAAGTGAGAAACGCTCAAACACAGAGCACTGGTGGTTGCCAGTAAGGGGAAGGGGGTGGGGAGGACGGGAGTAAGAGGTACAAACTTCCAGTTATAAAATAAGTGACGGGGATGGAAAATACAGCATAGGAGATAGTCAATAATATTGCAATAACACCATGGTGAGAATTTCATAATGTGTAGAATTGGTTTGGGGGGGGATTTTTTTGTTTTTTGTTTTTTGGATTTTTAAAAAGATTTTATTTGAGAGAGAGAGAGAGAGCGTGTGCGCATGAGCCAGGGGGAGAGGCAGATGGAGAGGGAGATGCAGCCTTCTCTGCTCAGCAGGGAGCCTGATATGGGGTTCAATCCCAGGATCCTGGGATCATGACCTGAGCCCAAGTCAGATGCTTAACCCAGGTGCTCCAATAATGTGTATAATGGTTCAATCACTATGTTACATGCCTGAAACTAATTTAATGTCTTCTATACTTCCATTAAAAATAAATTTAAACACAAAGATTTAAAAATACTAAATAGGACCCCCTTCAAATATATGAACCAAAAAAAAAAAAAAGAGAGAGAGAGAGAGAAGTGAACAAAACTATTGGAGGCACGTGGAAGGGGAGCAGATGGGAAACAGACTAGATGACGTACAAAAAGCAGAGAAGAATCTGGGCCGGGCAGGTCCCCCAAGAGACCCGAGGATCTGGTCCAATAATAGAGCTGGGGACCCAGGGGTGAAGGAGGCGACACAGGGAACCCAAGTGCCACTCCTCACCAGGCAGGAGCAGGGTAGGAGGTTGAACCCGGGCAGTATGGAGCTGCAAGAGGCCTAGGTTCCATCTGGGAGTCAGGAGAGGCTGGTGCTAGTCCTCCTTGCTGCCTGATGGTGAGCAAGTCACTCCCTCCGGATGGAATCAATCTCCCGGCCGCCCCCACTCCCCACCCCATCCCTGCCACCCAAGGACAAGACACTCTCTGTGCCTCCTCCAG
This sequence comes from Canis lupus dingo, assembly GCF_003254725.2. NCBI lineage: Eukaryota > Metazoa > Chordata > Mammalia > Carnivora > Canidae > Canis > Canis lupus. The sequence goes on along the minus strand of NC_064262.1, from coordinate 40,954,922 downwards.
CTGAGCTCCCAACCAATGGACAGTGCCAGAGCAGCACCTCTCACTTGTGGGGATAATGTGTGCTTCGCCACTTGTGGCTTCGCCAGCAAGAGAAGACAAAGGCGGGGCCTCCCTGCATCGCCAGGAGCCTGAATCCATTGTGCAGGCAGGGGAGACCCCAGACAGGAACCTGGGCATGAGGAGTCAAGAAACCTCCTGGGTTGCACTGCCTGGGAGTCAGAGCAAGGAGGCCACGCAAGGTGTGCAGCCTGCTGCGAGCACCTTCCGCTTCCTGTCCTCCTCCAACAAGGCGCTGGGCAGCCTCCCAGCTCCCTGCCCTCCAGGCCATGGAGGGCTAGCTCTTGCCCTGCAGGCTCTTGTAGCCCTCAGGGTCTCCAGGGGCCTACCTTCTCCAGTGACACTTTTCACAAGACACCCCTCTGGAAAGGTGCTTTGGGACCCACATCTTACAGAACCTGAGGTGGATGTTGCAAGATGGTCAAGGCCAGGCCAGAGCCCAGTTCTGGAGCTCCAGGTCCATGGGGCTTTCCACCAGGATGGCATCTTTCCTCAGGGCCAGAGCATCTGTCTGCCCCCAGTGCCACACACACACAGCAAACATACACAATACGCAGTGACGGCGAGCACTGCTGCCTTGACTCCAGGTCAGTAGGTAGGAGGCACTCCCTGCCTGGGAGATTGGAGTGCCTGCACGCATTTCAGTGGGTGTAAGGAACACGGATACACGGGCCTCCTGCCTCTCTGGGTGGGTCTCTGCCCTGCCCTGGCTGGATTCTTCTGGCCTGGGATAAATGCATCCTACACAGCCTGCAGCTTGAGTTTCCCTTGGGTCCCTATTTACATACCCAGCCTCCCACGCAGCCGGCAGAGGCGAGGAGGCCAATCAGCTCTAGGGAGGTGAGGTATCTGAGGCCCTTCCAGGGGAAGGGGCAGCAGGTCATAGGGCGTGGGGGGCAAATCCCTGGGAGCTGGGAACCAAGCCTCACTGTGGTGTTAACCCTGCGGCCCTGAATGACAAAACACCTTGCCTCTCAAGGCAAAGAGGTGCTCGTGCTGGATGCTCTGTTTTTCCACCAGGCCCGTCCTGATTTTTCACCCAGCTCTGCACTCAGAAGCCAACCTCCCCATGTGCATCCGCCAGGCTCCCCGGCCCTCTGGTTCTCAGGCAGCTTGGCCAACAGGGGGAGCTGACAGGAGACTGGGAAGTGGTCAGAGCAAGGGGCCAGGATAATTACTCCGCCAGTGTCCTTGCTGCCGTGGGGCAGGCTGGGAGGCACTGCCTTCCTCCTCCGGAGGCTTCTGTGCCTGTGGGGTGGCCCCTCCGTCAGCCTCAGCTCCCACGGCTGCTGCTACCCGCTTCATCCCTGCCCCCACGCAGGGCCAGTATCTGCGCTCCACCACCCTTGAAGGCTTCCCTGAGGCCCGCAGCAGCTCGGTAGTTTCTGCGCTGACCCCACTTCCATGACCTCTTTTCTGGGAAGCCATCAGCCTCCCACCAGGAGCTGGATGGACCCAGCACTTGATAAACATTTCCTCATTAAATCCTGTCAGGTGCCAATTTGGGGTCCTGTGATATCCTGCGACACAGGATGGCTCCCGCCACGTACCAGAACGGTTGTGCCCTTCTCTCCAGAGGCCCAGCAAGTCAGAGGAGGAGAAACTCAACCTAGAATCCAGATCTTTGGCCTTCCTGGCTTGAGCTTTTGGGGAAGAGATGAATTGCGAGTGCTGAAGTTTTATAGTAGGTGCTTAGTGGGGAAGTCAGGTCCAAGGGTTTCTACAGCATTAGCAAACACCCAGCCCTGGCGCAGCCCGTGGGCACCGGTCACAGGGCTGTGCCCCTGCCAGTTTAGGGGCAAAAAGGCCTCAGGACCTTTACTCCCTGGCTTTGCCCTCCCAACACCTTGGTAATCGATGGTCTGTTTGAGACACCCTGGTTTATTTTCTGGACTAGTCCACTCACTGTTACAGGATTAACTACCTCCTTAGACATACCTCACGTCTAAACCAGAGATCAGAGCAGAGACAAGACATGGCAAGGATCCCCCCTGAGCTCCAGCACCACTGAAAATCACCATTGTGATTTTCTAAAGAGCTCCAGACACAGAAATACCCATAGCAGACTCTGATAAAATTCCACACTGTGACCAGAAGATGGCAGTACGCCACCACCCACCCCAAGTTCCAAGCTTTCCCCAGGGGTCCAGGCACGCACTCCTAGACCTGCCGCCACTGGGCCAGCCCACAGATCATTCTGCTTCAAGTGCACGTATCAGCCAGGTAATCCAAGCACTTAAAAGTAAAACCCCCAGGAACGTCTGGGTGGTTCAGTCGATTAAGCAGCTGCCTTTGGCTCAGGTCATGATCTCAGCGTCCTGGGATTAACCCCCCCCCCACTACCTCCCTGCCCCACTGTGGCAGGCTCCCTGCTCAGTGGGGAGTCTGATTCTTCTTCTCCCTCTGTCCCTCCACCCTGCTCATGCTTTGTCTTTCTCTCTCTCTCTCAAATAAATAAAATCTTTTTAAAATGTTTAAAAAAATAAAATAAAACCCCCCAATTGCCATCATGGAATAAATTCCTTTCAGATACCAAGATGTTATCTTTGCCTTAGATTTCTGGTAAATATTTGCAATAGGATAAACCATCATCCTTAATTAGAACAGGATACTCTTAAAGGGAGATCCACGAGCATCACCAGATGGTCTGGGTCTGAATTTGTTCTGCTATGTGTTATCCTAAGGAGAAGCTGGGGGGATGAAAGGGCACTGGATACACCAGTGTCGGCACCCAACAGAGAAGCCTGGGGCAGCCAGGCCCACCCTGTGGCCCCCAACACAGTCGACAGTCACCTGTCCGTGCTGGCCAAGAGGATCTAGAGTCCTTCTGCCCACTCCCAAGGTTTCAAGTGGCTTCCAAGATGATACTACCATTTATCAGCACACATCCAGCTGTCGCACCGATTAGCACCGTCTTTTGAATACTAAAAAAGTTAACAAACACACACAACTCTCAGATCTTGTCTGGACAATTATTCCAATATTTAAATTGGAGAAAGTTCATTTACTAAGGCAAGTCGCTTCATAAACTCCTGAAGGCGCCCCCAGCGAGAAACAAGGCTCTTTGCATGCGAATACGGTTGTGGGAAATTCAGCCTGGAGACCACACTTTTCCCACCTTGGTGGGAAAAATTAGGAAGGAAGAGACTGGTCTGGTCAGCCTGGATGACAAGTGTGTGACACTGAAACTGGCCCAGACCCAAGTGAACAATCACAAAGAGCTGCTGGCGTTGGAATCTCTGTTCTCAGCTGCGGCGTTTGAATGAGGCCTTAGATATTCCTACATTATCGTGGTAGATTTTCATTCTCTACCTTTTTCTAGAACAATGTTGAGTCAGCTGAGATGTGAAAGTGAACAACTCAGAGCACGGTTCAACACTCAGCCTTCTTAGGCACACAGGTACCTGGTTTCCTTCTCTCACCTCCCAGCCTCCTGGAAGCTGTAGTGGCCTGGGCCTGGAGCAGAGGTGAAGGGCCATTGTGACCGAATCCACCCCACACTGAACTCCCCATTGGGCCTGCTCCCTGAGATCCCCTCCTTGGGCTGGACAGCCTGTGAGGGAGTCTGAGCCATTCTAAAAACCTGACTGGAGCACCCATTTGAAGCACTAAAGCGCCCATGCTCCCAACTTATGTTGCTGGACCCCTGACCTCTGTGGTTCCAACTTTGGGTGGAAATGGGGAAGGGGGGACTTCAGGACAGGGAATAGCAGCTGTGAGCATGGTGGACAGACCAGTGTGGCTCCTCCTGTCGGAGGCAAAAGAACTCCAACACAGCTTTATTTAGGGCCACTGAGAAGGAAGGAAGGGACTCCTCTTGGAATGCTACCAGCCTCTATCTCTTCAAACCCCATGAAGACCTCTGAGTGGGGTGTGGGGCCTCTGGTCAGAAGGGAAGGGGGGCTGGGGTCTTTGGGCGTGGGGAGTAAGCAGAGAGCCAAGGGGGAGAGCCTTGTCAAGATTCGAGGGTGTTTCCATTTGGCAGGCTGGCCTCCTGGGGAGGCCAAGGGTGGTCTCAAAGGGGCATCAGTCCACAGCCCTTCAGGCCCAGCCAGAGAAACAAGACCCGACTGAGACAATCTCGATGCTCACTCCAGCTTCGAATCAGGAACACCACCCAAGGGGGCCTCCACACAGGCAGACAGTAGGGTAGGGGCCCCTACCCCGGATGCCTGGAGTGAGGGTACAATCCAGTATCTAGGAGCCCCTTTGATGTCCCAGGCAAGAGAGGTGTGGGGAGCCCAGAGAAGGGCCCCAAAACTCTGCCTGGAGACGCCTGTACTAGTGCCCTCCTCTCCCAGTTCCTTCCAGATGACAGCGGCCTTAGAACACTTGCGTGACAGACACACAGGGCCCCCAAAGGGGTTCAGACCCCTCTGCCTCAGGTTGCAGGTGTCCCAGCCCATCCTGGATGGGATTCTCACTTCCTTCCAGAAGTGTTTGCCCCAGCAAGCCTGCCCAGAAGCCAAAAAGAGCTCAGCCAGCCCAAGGGTCACAAGGTACAGGTCGCACTCCCTCCAGTGCCTGCTAGGTGCAAGCTGCCACCCTCCTACCAAGGGAGGGGCTGGGCCAAGCCCACACATCAGACACCATTCAGAGTGTTATCCTTTAATGAAGAGCTGGGTCAGTGGGGCCACCACTCTCGTCCAGGCCCCTGCAGCAGGTGCCCCTCACCACTGGCTGCCTCTGAGGCACGGTGGCCCCGAGGCAGCCAGCCCTGCAGAGGAGTCAGTCTGCAGTGGCCTAGCAAGGGCATTCATCTCTCGGACCTAGGGACGTGGCAGCAGCAAGGCCGGAGGCAACTAAATTGAGGTCAGGGATGATGGAGGAGGATGGGACAGGAAGTGGGGTTCTCCTCCTCTCCTTCCGAATCCCAGTGGGATAAAGGCCAGTGTTCAGGAACAGTACAGTCTCTCCAGGGGCTGGAGGCCCTTCCAGCCACTCTCCGGAAGCCCTTAGTCCCTGACTCCCCACACACAGACCTCGCATACAAAACAGCCCACAGGGTCACTGGGCTCAGGGAGCAGGCTGGGCACCACCCGGTCAGCCTGAAGGCCCCAGGCCGGCGAGGTAGGTCCAGCAGGGCCCAGGCCAGAGGCCCCAGGAGACTGGAAGCCACCTTCCACTAACTCTGCTTGTCAGGCACTACAGGCATCTAAGAAGGTGACTTCTCCCTCACGGTTCCCGGGCTGCTCAGGCAGGGCTGAGGCAATGGCAAGCCAGGGCTAGCCAGGTCCCTACAGGTCTGTGACCTTGTTCTCCACAGCAGCAGCGATCTGCTGGAGCCGGTAGCCCAGCTGCATCTTCTGAGCTGCGCCGTCCTCCTCCAGGGCTGTGATGATCTGCAACAGAGAGTGGCCGGTCAGGGGAGCACGCCACCACCCTCACCCGCAGACGTCAGCTGGCCACCTCAGACACTGCAGCACAGCCAGGGGAAAGGAGCCCCAGAAAGCCAATGAACTACCTCACTTCCTCAGTGCCTGGCTGGTGAAGTCAGCATAGGGTTTTGGGGATTAGAGAGGAGAGAACTTACTCAGTACTCAGTACTTAGTACTTAGCACTCACGGTAACAAACATTCATTTCCACTGGTAAAATCGTTTTGCACCCACTATACCGGCCTGGTCCCCGCGAGCCCCCTAGAAGCCCTGTTCTAGCCACCCTGGCTCCTCCTACCCACCCTGCAAGAAGCAGGGACCCCACGATGATGGGACACACGTGATCCTGCCCTCATGGAGCTCACTGATGGCAGGACAGATGCTAACCCAATACCAGCAACTACAGAAGGACACATGGCAGCTGTCACAGGGCAGATGGGGTCGGGGGGGTCCCTACCCTGACTGCATGAGAGCACATGACGCACCACAGACCCCTGCCTCCCTCCCTCCCTGCCTGCACTGCTGGAGCAAGACCGGGGTGCCTGGAGTTCACATTTCTGTGTCACACGTTTATGGAATGACTGTCCTCACTCCAGGCCTGGACCACGAGGCAGGCACCGCCTCATCTCTGAACAGCAACGGCCATGTGGCTGGTGGACAATTCTGCAGGCACTTAGCAGGCTGACTCGTGGGCACTTGGACCCGAGGCCCAGTCCAGGGATCCCCCAGACAGCCCCCTCACTGGCTGGTTGTGCCCGTGCCCACCCTGGCAGGACCCTCCTCTCTGGCAGCGTGTGCATCCCACAGAGGAGGCCGCGCACGGCACACTGCCACTGTGGACTCGGGGAGGGATGCAGGCCAGGGCGAGGTGGGGGCAGAGGGGGCAGCTGTGTGTCCCTCCCAGCACATCCCCCACACCACCTCCAGGCCCTGGCAGATGCCCCAGGGGCCCTGCCCCAGTGTCTGGGATCCCTGCCGCTGCTGAGGAGGTAACCCGAGGACAGGCTAGAGCACAGCCAGTTCCAGGGCCCAGGCCCACAGAGTGCTTCCCCAGCCTGCTCTGTGCCTGGGGGGCCCCGGCAGGGGTCAGGGCCCAGGGTTCTGCCCACCTGGTCGTAGTACTTGTTGATATACTTGTAGAGCTCATGCAGGGCCACTCGTGCCCCGAGGTCCCCAGAGTAGTTCTAGGGAGGAGACAAGAGATGAGAGAGAGTAATGTGTCACCAGCCACAGGACGCCTGGGAAACGGGGGAGGAGGTGGCGGAGGGGACAGGCCCTGCGGCAGGCAGCCCCATCTACACACCAGGGCTCCCAGGTCTGCAGCGTGAATAGGGCCCCAGTGGTCACAGGGCTGAGCAGGGACGGGTGCCGCTTACGGGCTGTGACCCAGCATAGGTCAGCTCTGATCTCCCTCACGTCTTCCGTGAGGTCACACCAGGCCCCTCCACAGAGCCATCTCTGAATCTGCACCTCCTCGTCAGGACAAGGGCGCTGATGCACCTAACCTGTGGAGCTCCCCTGGGGGCCAGGCGAGTGGACAAAGCACCCCCCAGCAACACCACCAAATTGTAGCTGCAGTTGTTACTGCGTGTGCTTGTGGTGTGCATCATTGTTTCAGATGCACTGTTTATAAGTTCCCCGGGGCTGTTTAGGAGTAGGTGGGGGCACATCTACACCCCCGAGGGAAGCAGTACGGAGACATGGGCAGGCCTGGGGCTGAATCCCAGCCACCTCGCTGCCTTGGATGCACTGTCCCCAGATCCCAGCACAGGCTGTAGGCACCCAACTAGCCAGGTGAGTCAGGTTAGGTGGCAGCTGCCAGGAAAAGTCTCTGCTGCTCTGCAGTGAGATGTTGGGAGCCCTGGCCTTTTATAGGGGCCAGTGGAACGTTCTGCATTTATGATGATGTGTCCTGCCCCAACCAGCTCATGGGATTGCTGAGGCCCCAAGGGCTTCCTTGCAAAAGAGCAGGACCCTCACGGCAGGACACCTGTGCCCAACCCAAGAAGCAGAGGGAGGGCCGTACCCGAGACAGCTCAGCCAGGATGGAGTTCATCTCTTGATCACTGGCAGGGACAGTCTGCCTGATGTCTGCGTAGTACCTGCCAGAGACCAGATACGGCAGCTGCCAGGTAAATGAGCCACTCCTCACCCCACCAGGGCCCACCCCTAGGCTGCAGCCATAAACATCCATCAATCTGTCCACTCATCCCTCTTCCAGACCCATCTCCTCGCCCTCATACCTTTCCACCATCCGTTTATAACGGGGAATATCTCGAGCATATAGAAGTTTGTTGATGGGGGAGTCCTGGGCACCAGCAGGAAAGAAAGAGAGCCCCCTTAGGGTGACCAACTGTCCCAATTTTCCCAGCACTGTTTCAGTTTTAAATATCCCAGGAAACCCCTCAATCCCCAGCAACTGGGATGGTTGGTCCCTCTGACCCATTTCTTTCTACAAGGACCTCCTCTACCCCTTCGCCTCCATCGATGTCCAGTCTCGGCTTTTGTCACCTGGAGCTTCTCCCCAAATTGTTCCAAGGTCACTTCTCAGCTCCCCATGCCTTTGCCTGCGTCCAGCAGGGAACAGGCATGGGGGTGGGGGGGCAGTGCTCTGTGGAATCCTAATGCTGCTTCTCCACATGCTGCTCATTCCCCACATAATCATGTTAAAAATCAGGAAACTGATCCAGAAAATTAATGTAAATCGCCCCACATCACTTCACCCTGAGGGGTAGAGCTGGTGCCTGAAGCAGGTCTCTCAAGTCAGAACCCACGTCTTAACACACACAGACACATCCTCCACCAAGAGGTGGGTTCCAATCCCAGCTCGGCCCCTGAAGCAGTGGGTTCTGGGCAGTACACTTCCGTACTCAGCACCTGCTGCCTCATCCTACAGCAGCCAGGAGGGTAAGGCAAGATGGCACCAGCCCTGTGTGGGCAGTGTCACAGTCCTCGGCCTGAGTCAGCATGCAAGCCTCCTCACCAACACTCCGTGAGGGGGACCTTTGGCATTCCTAGTTTGGACTATTCCTGAGCTACTCAGCAAGCATTTGCACTTTTGCTGGGAAGGGCGGGGTGGGGGGTGGGAGGGGTCGGCAGTGTGAAGGTTGAGCAAAAACCCAGCCACCACACAGCATTCACCTGAGGTGGCCCCTGGAACCTGGTGGGACCCTGTGCTTCTCAGCTCATTATAGGCTGACAAGAACGCACAGAACAAAAATGGGCCCCAAAGACAACACTACAGAGTAGAACTTAACATTCTGTTTCTCCACAGAGATCGAGAGATAGATCTCTCAAGAGATAACAGGTTCCCTTCATGGGCCTGAGGAGCCACCAGCCCTGTCTGCTGAGGGCCTGAGCAGTTGCAGCAGTGACCCCTTATCTGTCATGCGACTCTCTTGGCTCTTACCACTGTGACAACACTCCACCACCACCACCACGTGCTATCAGACAAGCCCTGGCCTCTCCTATGTGCTCCCAGCTCCCCTCCCCAGCACCTTGCTCCACGCCTGGCACTCACTGCCCTGGCCTCTCCTGTCTACTGCACTGGCAGGCAGACACCTCCTCCACCTCTGAGTGTGGGGGATGAGAAAGAAGCAGGGGTCACTTCTGATCGCTGGGCCTCTGGCTACGATTTGGAGGAGGGGGAGCCTGAGGTGATGCGGGGCCACCAGGTGGTTTCCAGGTGAACAGGTGGATTCTATGGTCACAGAATAGCTCCAGGCCACCTGGTGGATTTGGTTCCTGAGGGGTCATCTCTGAAGACTGAGGCACTGCCACATTCCAGGGAGCTCAGGGACAAAGCCTGGCCTGGCGCTGGAGTCAGAGGCCTCCCCAGCCCTCCTCCCTGACATTCCGGAATCTGTGCACACACAGCACCACCCATCCCTGACCCATTACTACCCCACCCCATAATGCCCTCCGTATCCACCCTGACCCACTCACCCGGCCCAGCTTGTGGTCGGCCAGAGTGCAGGCATCCATGAAAGTCTGTGCGATGACCAGGAGCACTGCATCCATGTTATCAGATGTCTGCACGTCGAACACAAACTGCGGGTTTTTTATTATATTTATCCAGAACCTTAGCGGCAGGCTGTGGGCAGGGCAAGCATGGCCGATGAGTGTGCTGGGGAGGCAGGAGAGAAGACCCCACACACACCTGGCCCAACCAGCTCCAGCCCCACCCTCACCTGTTGGTCTTCCAGATATGGACAGTGTCCTGGTCAGAGATGCCGTGCTGCTGGGCCTGCTCATCCAGCAGGTCGAAGAAGTACTTAATAGCAAGTGGCACGGGACGGCTGGTGCTGAGTATCACCTGGAATAAGTCGTCCACAAACTTCTGCAGGGTGCCCTGGGGCGGGGGTAAGCACAAGAGGAGGTGCACTCAGCAAGGGGACCTCAGCCCCAGCCCAGCCCCAGATGCCTTGGGGTACTACACCCATGCCCACCCCACACCACCCTCAAATCCTATAAGTAGCCATCCTCCCCCACAAGCCAGACCTACTGCCTGTCCTGTCCCTGACCCCAGCCTCCAACCCATCCCTCCTGCCCCACCTTCATGGACAGTAGGCGAGTCAGGTAGATCTCAGGGATGGCCTTGGCTCGCTCACGCTCCCCGCCCCGAAGGCTGCCTCTCCGCGGCCTAGGAGGCTCCGGCTCCTCACTTGGCTTCACTAGGTGCCAGGGTCGGATGCCCCCCTCATCCACATCCTCCAGCATGGGAGTCCCTGTGCCAAGACCCCACAGCTCATCACCCCTCATCAGGTACCACTTTCCCTGGGCCCCCAGGCTCCTGCCAACTTCCAGGAGTGGACGCATGGGTTGAGGGCTTCTCCAGGTGGAAGGGAAGTAGACACAAGCCCATCCTAAGGTCCAGAGGGCTTTCCCCATTACTGGGGACTGGGCGAAGCAAGGGCAGAGGATGGAGATTGGGTGGGCGCTGGACCGGGGGTGGTGGGGGAGTACTCACTCTCTCCAGGGACATAATCCTGGTTTTCCCGGAGAACATGCTTGGTGAGGCAGGGGACCAGGGCCACAGTTGCTCCGTCTGGGACCTGCTAACCACAGCTCGTGACCCCTCCACCAGCCCCACCCCACCCTACCCCTCCTTCCGCTCTCACCCCTCCCACCTTGTAATGCTGCAGGGTGTTCAGGCGCCTCCACAGACCCTGGACCTCTGAAGTGACATCCTCATCAGAAAGAATGAGATGCCCAGCCACCCCAGACCGCCACTCTGCAAGAGCAAGGTGGGACTTGGTCTAGGGCTCCTGGGACACCCTTCCTGTGTCCCTCCACAGGGTTATGAGCTCCACCATCAGGGGGCAACATCACCCAACCTCTGCAAAAAGTAGGATGGGGGGGGGGTGCCCTCACCATGGGAGAGGTTCTGTATAGAGGTATTCCACAGCCCACCTCTGCCCCTGCAGGCCTGGGCCAGGGCAAGCCCAGCCTTCACTCTGACTCAGTCCCCCAGGTTACCCTTCCCCTCCACCCTCACCAACATCCAGGGTGCGAGGATCTGGCCGCTGGGTGAGAGGCACTCCTTTATAAAGCTGGTCCAGCATCTTCTCTTTGGCCTGGGAGATGGTGTCGCAGTCCAGGACCTTCACAGGCACACCCTGGGCCTCTCCCGCGGCAGGCCCCACAGCCAACAGTGCATTCAGGGTCTACCAGGGTATCCACAGGAACAATTAGGGCTCATGCCACACGCGGAATGACCCAGGCGCAGACAGCCCAGGAGGAAGCCACTGCCTCTGACCTCCAGGCACCAGAGTCCCTAATTCATATCTCTTTACCCACTCGCCCCCCAACTCCCTGGGACAGCAGCTCCCTCCTCTGTGACCCCAACACCTAGCACAGTGCACTAAGAAAATGTCTATGGGCTGAACAGCAGAAAAAACTCAGGTCCCCAGGTTCCTGGTTCAATCGGACAAGCTGAGACACCTGACAGAAGCCTGCATGAGAAGTGACAAGTCCCTACCAGCCTGAGAGAGGACCAGGGCTGGTGCAGCCTGAATGAGATTTTCCCAGGGGTACCCCATGTGGGTCACTAAGGAAGGGACTCCACCAAGGGAAGGCAACCCAGAGGAAGAGACGTAAGGTCTGACAGAGCTGGCGCCCGGCTTGGTGGGTGCATCGCAGCATTGGCATGACACCAATCAGGCAAACACTCAGGCCCTGGCTCAGTGCAAGGACCTGGACTGCTCCCCAAACCCTGGCTGTGTCCACACAGACCCCATCCCAAGCCTGAGGTCCTATCCTCAAGTCCCTCTGCCTCAAGGACTGGTCCTCAAGACTCTGTCCTGCTAAGCCCACCTAAGGGCCTCTTTCCAGCAGCCAGCCGGAAGTCAGGCTATCTGCAAGCCAGACACATACATTCATAATGACCACACACACTCATTGTCTTCATCCTCACCAGGGGCTGACACCATTGTTGCACAAATGTGTTCATGCAGTCTCTTCCTCCCTCCCTGTATCCCTTTCCCACTCGCTTCCTCCCTCCCTCACCAGGGGACGGTACTCCACATCCTCTCTGAGAAGGCGGTTGTCATTCAGGGTGTATTTGGCTTTGCCAGTCACGCTGTCCACTGGTCCCTTGTCCACTTGATGCTTAATTCCACGGAAAAGCATGTACAGAGGCTCCCCTACCGAGTCCTAGAGAAGTGACGTGGCAGTGAGGACCCCCAGGGCAGGTAACAGGCATGAAAGGAAGTTGTATGGGACATGGCCCACGATGAGGCAGAGGACAGGCTACAAGGGGCCCCAGGTGACATAGACAAGCTGGGTAGGAGCAGACAAGCTGCATGGGGACTAGAAGCCGAGAAGTTTAGAGTCCTGCCCCAACCTGGAGCAGAGCCCAAGCCCCATCCACCTCTGTCTTTCTCACCCTCACGAACGTGTATAGGCAGATGGACATCCAGTTGGTGAGCAGCTTTTCCACCACAGTCTCTGTCCTAGGATGATGGGAAAGGTTGGGGCAGGGTCAGGGCCTTGGGGCTCTGAGCAGCAGCAAACCCCCAGAGGGTTAGGAGCTCTGCCTCAGCTCCTAGCCCCAGCCCTTAGAGACACCTAACCCTACGGCTTTCGACAGCCATACAGACCTGCGCAGCATCAGCTTGGGGTTCTTGGCCACATACTGGGCCACCAGGTCACTGAGTAGGGTGCGGAGGATGTCGGTGAAGTACTCAAGCTTCCCATGCAGTGCGACGGTGAGCAGAGATGCCACATAGGCGCGGTCCCGAGCTGAGAAGGTGCGCTGGCTCTCCAGGGTATGGATGAACTGGTGCCAGGGAGACAGGAGGAGGAGGGAGGGTCCCATTCAGAACTGGAGGGACAGAGAAAGGGCAGGGGGCGGGGCAGAAGGGGTGGGGCCAGGAGACGCTTCTTCCCCCCCCACCAACCCGCTTTGTCCTGTGGAGAGGTCTGTGGGGGGCCTCGTGGCACCTTGGTGAGGAAGAGCTTGCTGTTGAGCAGGTTGGAGAGCTGCCCCAGGCCTTGTTCCACAGTGGGGCGCCGGCTCTCAGGTACACCCAGGTCCCGGTGCAAGGGTGACTCCTGGTGCCCAGGGAAGAAGACCCTCTCAGCATACACCTTATAGTCAAGGAAGGGGATGCCACTGCCCAGAAGGTCACTGGTTAGATCGGTCATCTCAGTCATGAGGTCTGTTGAGCAGAGGAGGCCAGGTTTGGGTGTGGATCCCACACTGTGGGAACAGCCTTAGGCAGAGCCCCGGAGGGTGCTCAGGCCCATTGCCGGCGGCCTCACCTGTGAACTCCTTCTTGCAGCGGTCCCGCACACTGCTCTCCAGATTCTCCAGCTGGATCTGGACCTTCTTATAGTCCCTCAGGGCCTGCTTGCTCTTCCTCCTGCTCAGCACCAAGGTTAGGAAGGGGGAGGCCAGACAAGGCCAGAGCCCTTTCTGGTGCCCCTGGCCCAGGCCTATCTACCCCAGCCTCACCCTGGACCAGGCTGATACCGTCCAACATGGCCATGCCCAGCCAAGCCAAGACTTAGCCCAAAAATAATTTAGACTGTCCTGTCCTGGGCAAGTCACACCCTCTCCGCAGGCTAGCCCCGGGGTTAGCCTAGAAATCAAGGAACTACAACCAGGCCAAATCCGGCCCACGGCCTGTTTCTGCAAAGATTTGTTGGCACACGGCCACATTCGTGTGTTTACATATCGTCTATAGCTGCTTCTGCATGCTTAACAGCAGAGCTGAGCCACTGAGGCCACTCAGCCCACAAAGCCTAAAATTGGTACCCTCTGGGACTTTACAGGCAATGTGTTTATTGACCCCTGGCCTAGTCTCCCCTTCCCATCCAGCCTCAGCCCAGCCACATCCAGCTGCACCCACCTGTATATGAGGACAATGATGATGACACCCAGAGCCAGAAGAGAGGTGCCCACCCCCAAGCCCACCTGGGCTGCCATGGGAAAAGCCACAGGGCTCTCGCCATCATACTGCACATGGCCCAGGGAAAAGCGCAGGTTTCCCATCTGCACCTACACAGGAAGGCACCTGTGAGTAAGGTTTCAGCACGTGCCCAGTGCCTGGCCCAGCCCACAGCCCACCTACTGACCGTGAACTCAGGCAAGGCGTCCGGTGCCTCTCGAAGGGCATGGTGCTGGGGCAGGGGCTGCTCCATGGGGGGCTCACAGTATAGGTGGTGACGGGTCAGCGTCTTCACCACGCAGAGGCCATCCCCTATCATGGCCACCACCTCCTCCTTAGACATTGCAAGGTCCAGATTCTCCCCCTGGAACACGAGGTCACTGATGGATCACTCAGAACTCTTCCCTAAGGGGAGTTGCTGGTGGTCACTCAGATCCTTTCCCCCTAAATGTGGGAAGGATGGTCCTGACACCCATCCCTAGGGGCAGGGCTGATGGTGCCTCAGCACCTCTTCCCCTGCATGAGAGGTGACAGTCCATGGGTATCTTCCAAGCTGTCCCCTGACCCTCCTCTGCCCTTCCCATCCTCCTGCCTCACACTTTTACTTCTCCAGAGCTAAAAATCCAGACAGTTATAGTTGCCCCCGAATCCCGCCCAGTTACCTCACAAAGCCAGATCCCCTGCTGTGTCTGCTGGCCCACCCGGTGCATGATGATGGGTTTCAGAATGCCCACCTACTATATGTGTCAGAATCCATGCCAACTGTTTGTCCACATTGAGTCAAGCTGCCAAATGGGCATTAGCCCAGGCGCCTACTGTGTACCGTGCCACCCAGCTACTACGTGTGCCAAACCATCTACATGCAGCCATTCAGACTCCTGCCACAGAGTGTGCTGGGACCCAGGCTACAGGACCCAAGCCCCGGGCAGATGTGTCAGGCTGGGCAGCCCACCACTGGTCCCTTAGCCCTCACCACATTAAGGGTAAGGAGCCAGGTCCATGCACAGGTCCTTGCTCTGCTGTCATGCCCCTACACACAGCAGTAGTGCCCAGCAAAGTGAAGGGTCATGTGGCCCCACCACGTGTGAGCAGGAACAGTACCTCCACAGACAGCACACTCCCGGGCTTGTGCCGGAACGGCATGGTGGGATCCTCGGGGTTGAGGGGCTGCAGAGTGGGGTCGGCCTCATAGGAGAAGGGTGTGGGGTTCAGCATTGCGAAGTCAAAGACCAGATTATCAAGGATAAATTCCACCTGGACCCAGGGGTCCTCAGGCAGGCCTGGGAGGGCAGGCGTGTGGCACATGATGAGCTGAGAGGAATTCACATGGCACGGCTCCTCAAACTGGGGCAGAGGGAGGAAAAACGGGGGAGGATCAGTTGAGAGCCATGTAGGAAGGAGGTCACGCAAAGACTGAAGGATAGCCTCTTTGGTACCCGCCAACCATGGCTGTGCACAGGGTGGCATGTGGGGTGATGTGGGTGATGGCCAGCCCAGTGCACATGGGGGATGCCCACGGATATCCTACATGATGACCGCCACAGGAACCACCGGGGGAGCATGCGGTTTCCGGGATCACACGGCGCCTCCGCCCAAGCCCCTGGTAAGGCTGCAGGGTTCTTGGGGCCACAGTCACTCGGATTCTTGGTGTCTGGACCGCATCCAAATTCTGGCCATGGACCCATACCTTACGTCCTCCACTGCAACACAGACCATGACCCATGGGTGGCTAGGAGAACCAGGCTAGCCCAGCCCCAAGCCACATGCCCCCCACTCCCAGTACCATAGGAGTCAAGCCTCCATAGAAAGCTCCGCAACCTCCCCACATCCTAGAGCTGCAGCCCCAGTACATGTCATGCAGCCATGCCCTTGGCCCAGCACCTGAGGAAGCTCTTGGCAGGGCCAGCAGAGGTGACATTGGGGTTTGACGTGTACTCGAATTGGCTATACAGAAGCCTCCGCTCAGTGGCCCCAAACCACACGGCCACAGGGAGTGTGGCAGGTACAGGGTATGGGCTGGTCTCACACCGCAGCTGCTCAGCCTGCTGCTCCAGGAGCCTAGGGCAGGGAGGGACGAATGGAAGGCAGGGCCAGGAAGGGGAAACAGAAGATTCTGGGCCACAGGACCCACTCAGACCTCAGCTTACTTCCCTCAGCTGACTGAAAGCTCCATAGGTGAGCTTGGAGGCCACATTCCCATGACAGCCCCAGCTTAGAAAGGGTCTGGCCTCTTTCCGACAGAGTAGACCTGGCCCTCTCCTCTCTCTGTTCTCCCCAGCATCCCACCCCTCTGTCTTCTTCCTAGAGCACATGGATTTTGGCAGAATGAGGAAGCAGCCCTCACAGGTGACAAGGCTGATCTCCAATGACTACTCTGATGTCCTCCAGCCGCCCAGTCAGGAGCTTGGAGCCGTGCAGGGTAAGGTGGGTGCCCCCGGCTCTGGGGCCCCGGGTCGGGAAGATGGAATGCACCTTTGGGTCCTGTGGGAAGTGGAACAGGGAGAGACAGCCAAACATGAAGCCACCAACAGAGAGGCAGGAGTAGCCTGGGGCAGACAAGAAGGCCTTAGAGTAGGAAAGCCCAGGAAGGCAAAACTAGATGCACTGAGGAAAGCTACTTCACCTGGTAGGCAAAATCGTGCTCTGAGACACCGCGTCCTCTTCCTGGCACCTCCACCGTCACTGCCCCAGCCACCTCCCCATCACTGGCCTCAGTGATACACACGAAGCTGTGGGCACAGGGCAGGCTGGGGTGCCAGGCTGCACCAAGGGCCCCTCCAACTGACCGGCTGCTCCCTCCCTGCCCTACTAAATCACGTGTTCTTCCCACTCCCAAGGTTGACAGAGACCTTCTTGCGTTGGAGGAAATTCTTTATGGCACACCAGAGGGCTTTGGCATCTAAGAATTAACATTCATAGTTTCAACCATCCAAGTCCAACCCTAAAGCCCTCTAACAAAGAGGA
This sequence comes from Canis lupus dingo, assembly GCF_003254725.2. Taxonomy (NCBI): domain Eukaryota; kingdom Metazoa; phylum Chordata; class Mammalia; order Carnivora; family Canidae; genus Canis; species Canis lupus. Next base: position 40,938,132 of record NC_064262.1, on the reverse strand, counting down.
CTTTACCTCTCTGTGTGGCACAAATTTACAAGGAGCCCTGCAAGGCAGGCTGTGGGGATGAGGTGCTCAGCTAATGAATGGCCTAACTGGCTGCCATTGCCACATGCACCACACCATTTGCAAAGGGGTGGAAACTTGATTTCCTCGTGGAAAAAAAATCCCTGGAAGCCTCTAGTCAGGTCTGGGGGTAGATGGAAAGGGAAAGTGAGCAATCTAAGAAAATGCTGGTTCTCAGCCAGAAAACAAAAGCTTGGGGCAAATTAATTTCCCCAATGTGAACCTGGCAGTGGCTCGATTCTGTGACATTGTCACACTCACTGCCAACACTTCAGAAAACAGAACAAGTGATATGTAAAGTACCTAGGAGGGACTTTAGCAAGAGAATATTTTAATCTCTTTATAAATCACTTTTCAAGTTACTTTAGTCTCATGGTTCTAGAATCATTAACAATCTAGACAATCACCTAAAGGTCTTGGCCATGACTCAGTGAGGGGGAAACCACATACTCTAACAAAGTCTGGTTTAAAATACAGATTATGAGGGGTGCCTGGGTGGCTCAGTCAGTTACAGTGTCCAACTCTTGATCTCAGCTCAGGTCATGATTATGAGATCAAGCTCTGTGTCGCTGAGCATGGAGCCTGCTTAAGATTCTCCCTCTCCCTCCCCCCCGCCCCTCCTCATCACCACCCTCACCACAGCCACTCTCACACATGTGTATGCTTGCTCACACTCTCTCTCTCAAGATAAATAAATTAAATCTTTTTAAAAAAATGTAATACAAATTACCAAAATAAATAAATTAATTAAATAAGATATAGATTATGGGGCCCCAGCACAGGCCTGCTGAGAATTCAGATCTCTGAGGTGGGTTCCAAGGACCCATTCCTTTGGTGGCTTTGGAAAGGCTCTCCAGGTAACTCTGATATTCAATCAGGTTTGGGATTTGCTGATTGTGGATATTTCCTTGGGAATATCCTGTGTGGGCACCTCTGGGACCCTGTAGCTGCCAGCCAGGCTACCATGACCAGAACCTCTATCAGCTATAGGCCCTGGGAAGGCAGCCAGGATCCCAGGGACTAGACAGAGGAGTCACACTCAGCATGCGGGCCACAAGTCCCTCCTCCTAAAGAGCCCTCCTGAGGCAATGTTTGGAGAAGAAAGAGCAGCAGGTGGAAGGTCAGCCTCTGAGCCCAGCTATCTGGGGTCTGAGAACCTTGCTACCACAGCTACATCCACAGTCACTCAGAGAGCCAGGTGAGAACACCTGGACAGGGCCACCTGTTGACTCTAGGCAGTGACTGGGCCTGGGTCCAGCAATGTTCCCCAGCAGCCCACACTAGGAACACGCATATCTGTGCACAAAGCAGAGGTGAGTGCTCTGAGGCTTCAAATGGCAACCCTAGTTCTGAGGCATTGTGACCAGAAAAAAGGAAAGGGGGAGAAGGAAGGACAGATGAGTAGGGAGTGGGTGGACAGGTGTGAGTGGGAAAGCCAATCAGGGAGCCTACAAGGTGTGCTAAATTCCTACTGGTCCAGCCAACTCACCTACTAGAGATCTCGTATTCCTGAGCATCCACAGCACATGGCACTCCGGCCACCCTGACCGTGTCCTGTACATCCTGCACATGCTGGCCCAGGTTGGAGCCCCTGATGGTGACACGAGTGCCTCCGTCCACAGGCCCAGTCAGCGGCTCTACCTGTTCCAAGAGGTGGACTGCTCACCTCCACCCACCAGTCAACCTTTGGCAGCCTGAAAAGGCAGTTCCAGTCTCCCACCTTTGGGCCCCCTGGACTCACAGTACCCCCGCCCTCCCTCTAAAGGCAGTGGTGAGGAAGGGACACACCAGTGTTTCAACACACCGAGTGGATGAGGGGTGCAGGGCACTGAGTGGCCACAGCTTCAGTCTCGCCACAAGCCTCCTGGGCCACGCAACGTGGATGCTCTCCCTTGCACCACACACAGCCATATTGGGGCATGGCAGTTTGGCAGCGGCTGCAGTCCCCATGTCCCACAGAGCAGTCATACAGTACCACTGGGGGTAGCAGAGACAAAAGTGAGAGGCAGGCGTGGAGGAGCCCCAGGCCCCCAGAGGCCCCAACTAGCTCACCATGCAGCCCATCAGCACTGTCCACACGCAGACGGCCAGCCCGACGCAGAAACAGCCCCACACGGAGCTCTGGCTGCAGAGCCTCATAGCTGAGCTGGAGAAATGGGAATGAGGTCAGAGCCTGGGGCTGGGGGAGGCATCAGGCCTGGGGAGGGGGTGGTCAGAAAAAGGGACCAAAATGACTAGTTGCGGGAACACAAGGTCAAAGTTGAGGTGCAGGGACCTCAGGCACATAGGGTCAAAGGTCAGAGCCGGTTACCCAGACTCCCTCAAGGTCACAGGGTTACAGCTGGGCTAGGATGAGTGTGGTGAGCCAGCTGAGGTTGGGAGCCAGCCTGTGGCCAGCACATGTTGCCCACCCAGGTATTCATAATCCATACCTGGTTCTGCTGGCATGTAACATGGCACTGGGTATCAGGAGGTGGCTCACACTCGACCCGGGCCTCAACCACCACTTCGCGGCCCTCCAGCTCCATCACACACTCATTGTCTCCTGGGCTGTCCTGGGGGCAGAGAACACAGCTGGTAGGGCAGGCAGTAGTAGGAGCTGAGCCCAGTGAGCCCCGTAGGGCCCCTAGTAGAGCCCCTGGGTTGGGATTGAGACTTGGGGCCAAGCTCTCTTCCTGCTCTCCAGGGCTTGTGTGTGGCTGGTCAACAGCCAAGGAGGCTGCAAGTACACTAGCAACCCAATGCACCCACCTGGAAGAGGCGCAGGTTTCTGCCCAGCAGCCGGATTTCTCGTTCCACATGGACGGGTATCAACGTGGAGCCCTGAACACTATCTACACAAGGGCAGGAGCTGGCCCCCTGGTTCACCTCCTCCTGCAGACACCAAGAGCAAGGCAGTCTATGGAGCCCACCCTGTCAACTCACCCATTCCCCATGCAGAACCTGGGGCCCAGGCCAGCATGGAGCTGCAGAACCCACCCTGCCCCTTGAACCCTCCAGATGCAGAATTGCAGGTAAAGGGCCGAGTCTGCCCTGCGTCCCCTCCCGAGGCCTCCTTCCTGGGCTGGGCCTCACCAGCTCCCAGAGCCCGGGGGTGTCGTATTGGTAGTCGAGGCTGGACAGGAGGATGAGGGGGGCAGGAGGGCCCTCGTGCTCAGCCGAGTCTCCATCACCTGAGAGGAGGGTGGAAGTGGAGAAGGCGGGTGTGTCACCCCCTGTCCACTCGTCCGCCTCAGGCAGCTCGCCGCCTTCTCTCATGAGCCAGTCCAGAGCAGGCTTCACGGAGCCAGCGGCCCCTGGGAAAGTAGTGGCGGGAGCAGTGCCGGGGGGCTGGTCCAGGAGTGCCGCAGAGGGGTCGGCCTCGGGGCCGGGGTCTGCAGGGGCAGGGGGCAGTGCTGCTGCATCTGAGGGCGATGGGTGGGAGGCTGAGAGGTCTTCGGGTGTGGCCATGGGTCCGGAGTCAGTGGGGGCAGGGACAGCGGTTCCAGGTCTGTTGGGGGGGTCGGGAGGGGGAGGTTCCTCATGGAGAGGTGACTCTGTGGAGGCTGAGGCAGGTACGGGACCAGGACCTGTCCCTGGCCCCCAGGGGCTGAGCAGGGAAGGCCCGTCCCCAGGTGGGACATCCGAGGCTGTGGCTGTGGAAGGGGCCCCAGGTTCCATGGGAAGGGGGTCAGGAGCAGGGGTGACAGGGGCCTGGGGGTTTTGGGATGGGAAGGGGGTGGGTACATCTCTTGCTGGAGGGGCTGGGGAGAGAAGCAGGCTCTGAAGGGGGAGGCAGAGAAAGACAGGAGGGGCCACTCAGCAGGCAGGCGTGGGAGCAGGTGGCAGGCAGGCAAAGGGTGTGTTAAGAGGAAAGGAGACCAAGGGAAAGAGAAACAAAAACAGCCCGTTAATTCTCCAAAGGAGAGAGGGGAGGGCAGGCTCCAGGGGCATCTGTGCTGAGGTGGGGCATGAGGCCCAGACCTCCCCTGCCGCTCAGCCACAAACGTCTCTCCTCAAACTCCAGTGAGTCCGCCACACACAGCAGCCCGCGGGTGGGTAGGTGCACAGACCCTGGGCCATCAGAGAAACCCACACAACCCTGTGGGGCCCGGCTAGAGGTCCTGCTCACCTGCTGGCTAACAATCATGGGTCCGACGTCACATGAGGCCTTGTGCGTGCACAGCTGCTGCCAGACACACCAGTTACACCCCCAGAGGCTGCTCACACAGGCCTGGCACCTGCACAGAGCACAGCCATGGGGCAGCGGTCACCACAGGGGAGCCCAGGTGCTGGGGGTTGGGGAGGAACTCACTGTGCAGACGGGTGGAGCTCAGTGACTGCTCCACAGTCGTAGACAGAGAGCGAAGCTTTGGCAATCACCACAGCACCGAACTTAAGCTCCACGCTCACGGACACGTGGTCTGCAAAGCGGGAGAGAGGGGCCCCGGAGTGGGGTTAGCACCATCAGCAGGGAGGAGAGCCCAGGGTCTGGGGAAGTCCACAGGGCACAAAATGGATACTTTAGGGACTTGGGGACTAGCCAGGGGACTCAGAGAAAGGTGCTACTTTAGGGCTCCCAGCCCAGATTCACACCTCACCCCAAATGCACCCCTTGGGGCAAGATGAGAGGGTGGGGCTCCCAGGCCCCGGAGGCTGGCCCCTTCTCTCACCCACCGGCTCCTCTTGGCAGTGCTGGGGCCTCACTGGGGTCTGGGGAAGGACACATCACACCAGAACTGGTCAGCAGGGCAGAACTCTGGTGATCCCCAAACTGGCAGGAATAGGACTCCCCTGGCCACAGGGGTGGCAGGTCAGGCACTGACAGGAAAACCTGCCAAGAAAGGCCACAACAGGCTTTTGGAGCAGACCAGGGCTTGTTTCTGGGGTGTCCAATGTAAGCAGGCTCAAGGGCAGGCAGCCCCCAAGGGCTGGGGGTCCTGAGCCTTCACAATTGCCTTTTAGCCTGGGTTAGAAACAGAAAGCAAGGTCCAACGGGAAGTGACTCATATAAGGCCATGTGGTATTTGGAGCCACTGACACTAAAATTCAAAGTCTTGACCCATCACCAGAGCCCTCCCTATGAGGAATGCGCCTGCTCTGTTCATTCACCTCCTTCCGCTCCTCTCGGCTGATGTTGGCAGGACTTATAACTGCCACTCGCAGACAACGCAGCTCAGGCTGGAAACTCCACAGCCACCGCTCTGGGCCCTGTCCTCGTGAGCACTCGGAACGGCGACTACACCTGCATGAGAATGATGGGGATCCACCTTCATGGGGGAGGGCACCTCCAATACTGGGGACCTCAGCAGGATCCTCAGACAGGCCGTGACACTAGGCTACATCTGCCCTGGCAGGCCTCTGATGTCCAGGATGGAGGATGCAGGAAGGAGAGTAGGGCATCCAAGGCTCAGGGGTTGTAAGTCAAGGGTCAAGGACCAGGAATACTGGACAGGGCAGTTATGCAGGTGCAGTGCTAGGGCAGGAGGCTGGGGTTGGGGGATAGATCGGGGTCAGGAGTCAGTAGAGCACTGACCTGCCAAGAAGCACACACCACCCACAGTATGGGTCCTTGTGAGCAAGACAAGATGCACAGTCCAGGAGCTGAGCACAGGAGGCCACAGGAACCTTGAGAAGCTATGACAGCAATCCAAACACCAGTGACTCATGGGTCCCTGGCCCAGCCCAAGGCCCTTCCCAGCAGCCAGGTCCCAGCTCTCGCCTGGTACTCACTGTGCTCTGAGTCATGACATACAGGTGCTCAAAGGACCCATCAAAGGTAAGGTCTCTGCTCACAGCAGACCCCTGCTGGATGTACTGTGTGGAGTATGGGTGGCCATCACTTCCCGGGCCCAAGTAGACCTGAAATCAGAGACCACAAGTTCTGGTACCCAAGTCCATGGCCACAGACCCAAGACCCTCTCCTCTCCCCATGACTGAAGCAATTTACAAGCAGAACTTTCTCCTAGGCAGTACAGGTCACGCCACCCAACCCATGGGGAGGGGATGGGGAAGTCATAGATAAAAACCACCCAGCCCTGGAAAGAGAAGCATAAGTCATCTCTCCTAGTCTTGGGGCCAGGGGTGTGTCACAGATCCTTCATCCCAGCCTTAGGGGTCAGAGGCATAGTTCAGCCCAGGCTGGTCACCAGCAATTTATTGTGGGACAGAGCCCAGTACTTCCTGTGGACTCACCCTGTGCAGTTGCCCTTGACTGTCACCCAGGAAAGCAATGGTGTGTCCATCCTCCACAGTGACTGCCACAGCTGTTAGCTGGACCCTTGGCCACTCCAGAATGGGTGTGGCTTCTAGGGGGACACGGCTGGCCATGGGGCTGGGCGTGTGATCTGAGCCACAGGGATAAGCATCCAGGGTATCCTACAGGCAGCAAGACTAATAAGGCCCTCCCTGGATATCACAATCCCCTGGCCCAGCCAGCTTTCCCTAAATGATTCTATTTCCTCTGCTGGGCCTCCAGGACAGCCTTATTCCCTCACCCTTCTCTTCGGGAGACCATAGACTGCCCCATCCCCACCCAGTCTCTTTGCCAGCCCTCCCTGACATTGCCCACAGCTGCATCCTTAGCGTGGCCTCAGCTGCCTTGGACAGGCTCCAGCAGCTCCTTACCCTGCCCCTGATCCCCACCCATCTGGAGTTCCACCTTCTCCCAACCCCAGCTTATGCACTCAGTCTTCCCCTTGTCCACCAGCTTGTGTCTTCATGTCCAGGTCTGCTCCCCTAGGCCCCTACTACCTTTCCCTCACTCAGTCCCCCTGGGTGGGGCTTCTTCCCTGTGTTATCCATCCAGAAGCTAGAGCCAAACAAGTCTCAACCTCACCAGGCTCTTGCTCAAAAACCTGAAACAGGGCCTAACTCCCTACATTCTAGGTCCCTGCCCCATACCCTAGGACCCCAAACACCCTCAGTCTACCCACACAAACACCACCTCTACAGAGCCCAGTCCAAGCCCAGCTATGAATGGCTCTCCAAAACCTGAGCGCCACAATTTCAGTAAGGTATCTCTCCACCACCCAGGCACAACGGAAGTACATTCCCTCCGTTGACCTGATCAGCCCCCACACCACCACTAGTTTCCCTTCAGAGTCCTCGGGCAGCTGCTTGGCTGTGAATGCCAGACAGGAATCAGCTGGGACTCACCACCGGCAGCTGTGCACAGTCAGAGTTGACATCATACTCAATATAGGCCACCTCGATGCCATCCTCGGCACGGCCCTCCCTAGTGTAGCAGGCATCTCGTGTGCGGTTAGCAAGGCGATCCACCTCGTCCAGAGGGAAGGCACAGAGGGCAGAGGCTCCAGATGCTCCGGCAGCTGCCAACGGAGGCCGGCCCACAGTGGGGGGAGCGGCTGAGGAGAAGGCTGCAAAGAGCACCTCGCCCTGGGCCACCTCCCGGGATGTGGCCACAGCCGCAGCCTGAAGCAGCCCATAGCGGCCACCCTGGCAGGCCAGAGGCAACTCCACATAGGAGTAGTAGTGCTGGTCCTGGAGGCACACTCGGGACACGTAGGCACGAAATGCTCTAGACTGAGCCTGCAGGTCTCGCCTCAGGAACAGGAAGTAGGCACTGGCCCCACGTGCAAAGGCGCTCACGAAGTGGTGGCTATACTCAGAGAGGCGGCCCACAGCCAACTTGGCCGTCTCCTCATAGGAGAAGGCAATTTGGGGGTCCAGCGGCCACAAGGTCCGGGTTGTGATGGGAGGGATGCCACCCCCCACACCCCTGCTGGTATAGCCTCGCCCCACGAAGAGGAGGGGCTCCCCAGCCAAGCCCTGGGCCACCAGTCCCACTGTGCTGACCGCAGGATCATTGGCGGCCACATATTGGGTGTCCCCAGGGCGCTCGGGCCGCAGCAATAGCTGTTCAAGCTGCCCCAGGTGCCGCAGCTCGCAGACCCCCTGGTGCACACTCCCGCACACCACCAGGGCCCCTGGGCTCACCAGGAGCAGCTGGTTTAGGTTGTTGGTAGCCTGGGCCTGGGGGCACTCATCTGGCATCACAGGTGGCAGGCAGTCCCTGCTATCTAGCACAGGGCCCGTGGACACGGTAGCCTCCAGCTGCAGCCCAGGGCTCAGCTGGAACAGGAAGTTGGTGGCTCCTAGGTAGAGAGTGCCTGAGGTGGGATCCCGTGTCAAATGCTGCAGATGCGTGCCATTGGGAGTAAAAACAGCCAGTGGAGGGGGCTGGAGGGTGAGAACCCACCCAGCCCAGAACACCTGGAGAAGAGCTGGGCCGAGGGCAGGCATGGTCACCTGGCAAGGAGAGAGATGGAGTGCTGAAGGGCCACTGTTGGGATCACATCACCAAGATGATTCTCCTAACCCCAGGGAGTGAGCAGAGGAGGCCCAGGCTTAGATGGCACTGTGGTCCAGGATGACCCCAGGACCACATACTAGCAAGGGGTCAGATCTTTTCCTGGTAACTTCAACACTGTTCGTTTTCTGCAAGCACTATGGTCTCAGGAGACCTCCATCCCATCCCACCACCCCTTTGCCCTGCCCTGGCCTGTGTCACCACAGGGTCCGAGGGTAAGCGGCCAGTGGGCAGAGATGTGGGAAACAACCCAACCCCAGGGGACTGGGGCCTGGAATAGGCAAGAGAGCAAGTGAGGGGAAGGAGAGGCCCAGAGCCCTGAGAGGCTCAGAGCACTGAGAGGACCCCTCTGAAAAGGCCAGGAATCCAGAAGGAAACCACAGAACCAATGACAAGATGAGGGAGGTTGAGGCTGCCAGGGCTGGGGTCTGAGAAACTAGACCCCACCTTGGAGAGCCATAAGAAGGAGTCACACTTCTCCCAAGTGCCTAGGTGTGAGGTCAGGCTCACCTGGCAGGGCCAACTGGATCAGGAGATAACAGCATGACCTGTATGGGAGTCACCTAGCCAGGGAGATAGCAGAACATGAAGCTGGGGGCTGGGCTGCAGGCATGTGGGAGCCCAGGCTCCCCTTCCCGCTGCCCAGCCTGCCAGTGGAACTGGGCCCAGCCTGGCCCTCAGCCACCAAACACATTCCACAGGGGACGCCTCCTCAGAGCCCACACAGGGAGGAGGAGGGCAGTGGAACCAGGCACCCTCAGGGCCTGGGAAAGGGCAGCTAGGAAGGAGCCCCATAGCTGGCAGAGCCCAGCCCCACCCCACCCCAGGATGGCCCTGTCCCTCTGCAGCTCCTTCTCCCTTCCTGGAACTCTTTCTCACCCTCTGCCCAAACTCCATCAGGGCACCCAGGTACCACACAGGCCAGGGACCGTCCTAGCCCAAACTGACACTGGCACATAGGGAAACACAAGCTTGCATACACAAAGAAACATACATGCCACTGGCACTGCATGCACACGCCCACACACAAGCACACAGGCACTTGCACACATGCAGATACATGCAGATGCAACACGTCCACATAGCACAGACACACAGAGAAACACAGGCCATATACCACACACACTTAAGACACCTGCACAAAGACACAACCTCCTTACACAAACACACACATTGCACAAACAGGCATTCCACACAAGCAGATGTCACACCCACCCACATTCAGACACCCACACACACAGATTCATGCGCACTTCCCTGGTTCGAGCCCTAAGGCCTACAGAGCCTTGGAAGCCAGCATATCTCTTGCTATTTCTTCTCCTGCAGGTCAGAGCAGAGCCAGGGCCCAGGGTTGGGGGAGGCTTGTCCCAGAAGTCACCATGTCCAGCTTTGCTGCCCACCCCCGGGGTCTCCTCAGACCCTGGGTCCCTGCTCTCCTCACAGATCCCTCCCTGTAAGCCCCTGCTAAGGCCTGCTGGGAGCTGAAAACCATGGCAACACTATCTTCCCCAGCCCCGGGTGGTCCCCAGTCAGGAACACTAGGTTGATGAAATGCTGCTCCCAGGCCGGGAGATAACTTCTACTCGGCCTCTGCCCAGCCCACGTTGCCCAGCCCCTCCCGCCCCCAGCTGCCAGTCTGCAAGAGGGAGAGCTTCCCTCAGCCCAGGGTCAGCTCCTCCCAGCCAAGACCCCGCCAAGGTACTGCTGAGACTGTCCCGCAATAAGAAGGCTGGGCGTAAGTCTCAGAGAAGGGTCCAGCAGCCTGGTGGGAGCAGGGGAGCAGTGGCCACAGCCCAGCTGGGCACTGCTCCCAAAATAGCTTGGGGGTTTCCATTTTTAGTGTGTGGAGAACAGGGCAGCTCTATGGGAGCAGGAACAAGGCCGCCTCTGTTTGCTACCCGAGGGGGTGGGGGAAAGGGGATAGTAGGGAGAGTCGTGAACCCAGGACTATGGCAAGGCCAGGGTTCCAGAAGCCCCCCACCTTGTTTCCAAGGGATGGGGGGAAAGTTTCTTACTCTGGGAAGACAGAGTCTGCCTGAGAATGGGAGAGGCTTTCTCCTGCACTCAGCTACTGCTCACTCCCTCCGGCCACCTCCTGCTCAGGGATGTGCTACGGGCAGAGTGTCCATGGTTAGACCAAGAGTCACTCCTTTATTCGCTTAAAAACATTTGCTCAGAGCCTACTGCGTGCCAAGGTTTTCCAGCCCTCAAGGGGCAGCAACCAAGACACTCCCCAAATGTAAAATCACAACTGGGTCAAGTGGCCCACAGGAGGATGGAAAGGATCAGAAGAGCTCCTGGCCAGCCACAAAGGAAGCTGGAGGCTGAGCCACTCTGGGAAAAGTGACAGGCTTCTTCAGTCACCGAGGCAGGACTCTTCCCCATTAACCGCAGGTGGAGAAAGAAGAAAGGCCCGGCAGTGACATCTTCTCCCTACTGGGCATTCGAATTCACAGGCCAGAGCAGCCCCCAGTCCCTCCAGGCTACCCCTCCTACCTCACAGGATCTTCAAGCAGAATCAGAGTATATCTCTCCCCAGTCTCTGGGGCAGCCCCGGGCCTGAAGAATAAAGGTCAAACCCCTCTAGTCCACGCCCTCTTCCATCCAATCCATGCCAGGGCTCCCCCACACATGCTGTTAGCTCCTGCTGGTCTGAACTGTGAGCTGTTTCACACTCCTCCCTGCTTGGAATGCCCACTCCCTCTCTAGCTGGTTAACTCTGACTCTGAACCATCATATCCCAGGAGAGCCTTCCCTGTCCCTCCCAGGATCCCTATGGTGGATGGAATGGACATGCCCAGCTACCACCCTGGTGTGGTGGACAGAAGCTCTGCCTCAGGCTGAGCCTTACAGATCCAGTTTGTAGAATGGGAGGCAGGAGGGCTCCAACCATTAAATATGAAACGGTGTGTGCCTGGCAGGAGTGGCACCAACCAAGGTCACTTTTCTCTGTCCCACCTTCCCCATTCTAGACTTGAAAGCTCCTTGCCGGCAAGAAAAGTGGCTTTCGATTCAGAGGCCCCAGCAACTAAGACAGGTATTAGCACAAAGCAGGTGCTCCTTACTTGTGGAGAGATCCCCCACTTCACAGCCAAAGAATTTGGCCAGGAGGGGAGATACAGGGCTCACGTCCCTCTCTGGGACACTTGGCCTCTCAAAGGGACAAGGTGTGAGGCCCACTTTTATTAATAACCAGGCCAGAGCAGACTGAAAAGGCTGGTTGGAGCCAAGCCTCATGTCCTCAACTTGCAGGATCACAAGATCTCAGGCCTCATCCAAACTCACAGGCGAAGCCTAACCCTGCATGTACCCGGGCCGTAGGCCTGCCTTGAGGTCTCTTCTGGGCCCATCTTTCTCTGAACCTCTCAGCAAATGCCACAGCTGCCCAACGTCTATCTGCAAAGAGAAGGCACCTCCAGGGTCTTCCTGGGGCTGTCCTCGCCAACCAAAGAGGCTAACAAGCTCTGCCCTTCCACATCTGGAGGGGGGATACCCAGGCTTCATCTACCAAGTCACAGGGATCAGTAGGAAACTGGCCTTTCCTTCCCCTTCTCCTGCTTGGCTCCCAGGGTCCACTCAGGAGACGAGATTCATGGACAGTGCTGTGGTGCATTGTGTGTCCAGGCGGGGTGGAGGGGTCCACCATTTCTGCAATACCCTGGAGGGCTCAGGAGCGCTCATCAATCACCCAACGACTGGGTCGTGCAGGGAGGTGGGGGGTCCCCCTCTGCAGATGCCCAACAACAAGGTTCACAGTCCGCCTTTGTCGGTGGCACCGAACGCAGCCTGGAAAGGGAAGCTCGACCTCCCCCATCGGCTCTTCGTCCCTCCTCCCTGGGCCGCAGGGCAAGGACCCCACGAGTGGTCCTGGAGGGCGGGGACGGGGCCGGCCGGTCCCGGCTGAGGCGGCGAGGAGGGGGCGCGGAGGAGCAGCTCCACCTCCTCTGTCTCCCAATCGCATTACAGGCGGAGCCGCCAGAGTTTCCCTCAGTGTGGAGAAGTGTGGTCCCAACTCTCCGGACCGAGGCTGCCCACCTCGCGCCCGGGCCGCCCCTGCCCGACGGCTTCTGGACCGACGCTGCCCACCTCCCGCGCTCCCGGGCGGCCCGCCCCCGCCCCCGCCCCCGCCCCGGCCCCGGCCCCGGCCCCGGCCCGGGCCCCGCACTCACCACCCGGCCGGGCCCCGCGGGAGGAGCGCGCCGAGGCGGGCGCCGGCCGCTGCGGGCTCGGGATCTGCGCGCGGCGGTCTCGCTGCCCCCCGCCCCCGAGGTGGCCCCGGCGGCGCTGCAGCTGTTACCCGGAGACCGCGGGGCGGAAAAGCGCGCCCGCTGCCCGCCCCTCCCGCCGCGGCGCTGCCACCACCGGGAACAAAGGAGACAAAGCCGCGTCGGCCGGGCCGGGCTGCGCTCCTTCCCCCCGCGCCCGCCGGGCCGCCCTCCCCCCGCCCGCCGCCGAGGCCAGGCCGGAAGCAGCCGCGAGAGCCGGGCGCGCGGCCTCGAGCCGCCCGGGACCCCGCATTCCAGCCCCGCGGGCTCCGCACTTGCCGAGGGCGGGGGACTCGACCCTTCCCGGGGGGGGCGCAGGCGGCACCGCGGCGGTAGCCACGGCAACGCGGGTCGCGGCCGGGCGAGCCGGGGGCGAGAGGCGCGGCCCGGAGCGCGGGCGGCCCCGCCCCACCCGCCGGGCCTCACCTGCGCGCCGCGCAGGAACCGGAATCGGGAGCGCTCCTGGGCGGGGCGGCGCCGGGCGGCGCCGGGCGGGGGGCGCGCTCCGCACCCACAGGTGTGCTGGCGCCGCGCCTGGCCTCTCCCTGCGCCCCTTGGCACCCCCGCCCCGCAGCGCCCCGAGCTCCCTCCTTCCCTTCTTGGGGTCGTCCTTCTCCAACTTTCTTTACCTGAACTTCTGGGCGCCTGGTTTCTTCCCACTGCCCCGGCTCCCCGGATCCCTGACAGCCACCCCCTCCTTCCGCCCCAGTCTCTAGCAGTGCGAGAGGAGCACAGGCTCTGGGGTTGGGCCTGGGTTTGTGCCACCACTAAGCCAAGTAACCTGACCCCCACCCCCACACACGCCTGTTTGCTCACTGGCAAGTGGAGGTGATACCACACCTAGCCGGCTGTTAAAGGAGGGCACACGGGCTGCGAAGAGCACAAGCAAGGGCACATTTCCTTCTTTTCCTCCCAGGCCTGTACCTGGCCCCACCCTAAGCCGGGAAGCCTTGGGCAAGTCTGGACTCCCTCTCACTGGCAAATACCTGGGCTTTCCTAGGGAGGAACTGCTGAGCAGAGGCCCAGTTGTGCCCTCTGCCGGGCCCTTTGCACACAACCTGGCGAGCTCACTGCAAACTCAGGAGGAGCCAGCACCTGGCCTATCCATTACGACTATTGCAGGATTTGGCTCAAGACCATTGGGATAGCCTCCTGGGAGGCAAATCTGTCACACACAAATCAACCTGGAAGCCCCCAGAGGTTCCACAGGCTAGGGAGAGCCTCAACCAGAAGGTTCAGGTCACCAACACTGGCTACTGTCCAAAAAGCCAACACCACGGGCACTCTTTTGCCACCTGTCATCCTCCCTTCCCATCAAGCATCTGCCTTGGCTCTCATTTACCCAACTCTGCCTTCCAATTTCTCTCTCACCAGCTTCTCAGATCACTCCCTTTCCTTCAACCCCCTTTCTATTACCTGGGTTGGCATGGCCCTGCCTCCCCAGTTCCCTTATTCCTGGCTTCCGTCATTAGAGAAACCAGGCCCTCCACCTCATTTTCTAACTTATGCTCCACCACTCCTCCACACCCACCACCCACCTCAGCCCAGTTGGCTCTCTTGCCTGCGCAGCCTGTGTGGACCCTGTGGGCCTCTCCCACATGTCTGGAATCCTCCCCTCCTCAAACTCATTCACTCAAGTGCACACTCTTTAGGACCTACCTCATCCCAAAGAGGGACACAGGACTTCCAAACCCCACAGTTCCCCTCATCTGTACACAGATGTGGCATCTCGTACCCCATCAGGAGGGTGAACATCCCACACCATCCTGAGGAACCATTACACAAAGAAACAAGGTCAAAAATAGAGTGACCAATGACCAAGGAACCAGGCACCCAGATCACAGAACCCATGGGACCACACTTGGACTGTGAACACAGCCCAAGCCTGATAACAGGCTCCAAGGAGAGAGGGCATCTCATGGGAAACCCTACTGGCTCCACAGGCCCCTGCTGAGAGTGGGTTCTACACAGGCCCAGGCAAACAAGTCCCAGCCCACAGAAGCCCCTCCCCACAGATCCTACATACCTCCACATGCTCTCAGAGGAGTGGCTTTTCCAGACCCGCAGAGAGTACAGAGTGCTCCTGGCTGTTCCTGTTTACTCAAGGACATACCAGGCCACTCATGGCCATTTACTCAGGAGGTCAAAGGTTGCTGTTCTCTGAAAAAGGAAATCCCTTTCCAGGCAGTCCACCCCAGGATCCCCCACTGCACCTCTCACCTCTGGGAGGCCCCTCCCCATCATTGCCATTTACTTTACACTGTTGATGGGATGAGCTTTGCCCCTGCCTGTACAGGCTGTCCTTAGTCTGTGTATGGAAGGACACCTAACTCTAGGGGCATACTAAGGCTGCCCAAAGCTCTCTGCACAGGGACCCAATCTCTATAATTACATCCCCAGCAATATTTATCAACCATTCCCCTGATCCTTCTTCCCTGCTCTCTTCTGATCATCCCTCCAGTGTTAGAACCAGAAGGTTCTCCCCACCCTGGCAGAAAAAGTAACAAGGCAGAAACAAGGCAGTCACTATGGTCAGTAGTGTGCAGGCTAGGTTCCACTCACTGGAACTCCCTGGCTATCTGACATGAGACGGAGAGTCAGGCAAGCAAAGGCCAGGCCAGGCAATCCAAACAAAAACCCAGGCCTCAAGGGGAAGTACATCCAACATGGTCCTGAACTGAGGACAAGACCAAGAGGAGTGAGAAACTAAAGGGGGCGATGATAACCATAATTCTAGGTCCAACCCTCAAGTCCCAAATCTCAGTCTTCAACAAGAAAAACTCTGATGTAAATTACTTTAAGTAACACAAACCCAAAGATATTTTAATTGGACATCAGCACAAAGTTTTGATAATTAATGTAAATGAGTATTTTCTAAAAAGCAAAGTATGCCTACCAGTGAGCCACACAGACGGTGCTCAGCCTCAGGCTGAGGCTGGGTGCACCCCAAAGGCTCACTTCATTGTTGGGATTCTCTAACTAAATCCATATCCACACCTATACCCTCAGACCCTTTGGAGGAGGGTCAGGGGCTAACTGGGCCTGAACAGCATGTAGAGTATAGGTAGTGTAGCCACAAATGTCATAGAGGTGACCAGCGTGCTGTAGATGGTGTTCCTGTTGACCTGGGCTTCTAGCCTCTGCTCCATGTCCGACAGTGCCAGGATCATGCTCCCCTGTTCCAGCAAGGAGCCAGGCAGAGCCCCATTTGCTTGCTCCACCAGGCCTGGATGTGCTGCAGCCTTTGCAAGCTGAACCACCTCAGCTGTTTGGCTGAAAGTCTTTTCCAAGCCATCAAGTCGCTCTCGTAAACCCTCTAGACAGGAATGGACCTGCCTGGAATGGCTGAGCTGCTCCTTCAAAGCAGCTGAAAGGACATCAGTGTCTCTGTCTCGGGTGGGAGAAGTACCTGCCTGGGCTCCAGAGCTCTGCCTGGGCCCAGCTTGTACCAGGCCCCTTAGGTCCACCATGAGGTCGTGGAGGTCCCTCTGCTGGAGGGAGTAGGAGGATGCCTGTTCTCGGATGGCCTCCTGGAGGCTAGCAGGACCCTTCTGTGCCTCTAAAAGCAATGCCTTCAGCTCCTGCAGCCGGACACGGTTCACGTAGGTGGAGCCAGCAACACCAATCAGGGCCCCCAGGACTGACCCAATGAGGGACCAGTTCTTGGTCCTCTCAGCTCGAGTGCGCTCCTTCTCATGACTTTCTCGCACAGCTGCAGAGAAGAGGGAGAACTTCTCTCGCTCAGAGTCTTCAGCATGCTGATAGGTTGCCCGAAGCCTCTTCTCCTCCTGCAAAGGCAAAGCTGCATTACACAGCAGCAATGTGGCCCTGCAGCTGCAGCCACCAGCAGATGTCCCTGGGGCTCAGCCTCCTCACACCTGGCAAAGCCTACGTGCTCCATTAACCCGCTGAATGAATGAAGGCAGAGTATGCCCAGTCAGGACAGGGAGCAAAGGAATTGGGGGGGTCAAGATGAGCTGTACTACCTTCTACCCAAGCATTTCTGGGTCTGCTCAGACATGCACTAATGACTACAGAATTAATCCATCAAAGGGAAGTATCTGGCCCTCTCTGGGCCAGTACCCTCTCCATGAAGCTCCTTCCTCAGCAATCTGGGACTCAGATCATATTGCCCTGGACTGCTGACCTCCATACAACAGGAGGAAGTGGGTGGATAGGCTCTGGAAGCCTGGGGCCCAGTGTACCTTCTGGTTTACCTCCTCACCAGATCTCTGACCACCAGCCAGTGATGGTTCCCAACTTGCCTTTCCCTGACCAGGTGGGCTAAGGTCCCTGTCCAGTGAGAAAGGGCTGTCTCATGAGGTGCCTACCTGCAGCATTCGGTGCTCCAGCGTAGCCAGTTCTAGGTATTGGTTATCCTCTCTGGAGATGCGGTCCAAGCGGTCCCTCACCTCCTTCAGCTTGGCCTGGTGAACTTCCAAGTCTTCTCGAGCCTCTCGGACAAGCCCTCGAGCCACCATAAATACTTTCTCTGCCTACAGAGAGAACAATGGAGGCAGTCTGCCTTTCCCTTCAAAGCCCACACAGGTTCAGCTCCATTCCCAACGAGGCTGTGGCTAAGGTGAGTGCAGTGTCAGTGCAAAGAGTGGAAAAGATTCCCTCAGACACAAAATCCGGGCAATCCTCAAAGTGCAGCCCCAGGCCGCACCCATCAGAACCATCAGATTTATCCATTCAGGTAGAAATAATTTGCCCCTGAGAAACTGAGAAACTGGGAAATAGCTAATGCTATATACAAAACCCAGCCAATTCTAGTCTGATACAAACCACAAAGAGGAACCAAGGTTCCTAAGCTGTTTCACATTACCTTAGCTACATCTCAAAACAATGCCACCAGAGGTATTGCTATGGCCTCCATTTTACAGACCCAGAAAGGGCAGCTCAGCCAAGATCACCACCTCCAAGGGGAGAGATGGCACTGTGCCTCAAAATCCCCCTCTGAACCCCAGGTTCTTGCCACCTCACCAGCCTGGTCTGCGCTAGGCAGGAGTAGGAAAAGAGATGACAGACTGCATTGCCGTTGCCACCAAAGGCTTCACAGCCACGGGCAGCTCTTTCTACCGCACCTATGATGCTGTCCTAGCCCTGTGCCTCTACCTTCACAGGGGCTATTTTAATTATACTCGGGACTTTGAGGACACTCTAAGACTCTCACCAACCCCAAAGGGTCAATGTAGGAAGTGTTCACTGGCCTAACACAATGGACTGCTCAGTACACAGAAACCTGTTCTCAGGTAGGTGGGCACAGTTACACAGAGATCATCACCCCAGTACTACCAAATCCAGACTATCACATGAGAAATGAGTCAGATCCCTCTGCTAATAGTATTTGTTCAAGAAAAGGCAAATCTGGGCATGGCTTCCCAGCATCATGTGGCTACTGAATATTTGGCAGGAGCATCCAGGCCACATTTCCCAACTCAGAAGGCAGGGCCAACCACCCCGACTTCCCTCCTCACCTCAGTCACGTTTCCCTGGGCCTCTCGAACCTCATTGAGTCCAACAAACTCTTCATATCTGTCCCACCAAGTTGTGGCTGTGGAGGACGCTCGCTGCCGAATGTCGTGCCCCAGGGCTCTTCCCAGAGCTGTGAGGCGATGATACAGCCCCAGGGCCACCTCCTGAGGTCTTTTCTCTCTGGGCTGGCTAGGGCCTGGGCTGCAGAGAGTCCTGGTCATAAAGAGGTCCCTTCCAAGGAGGCCCCTCCGCACCAACACGTGGGGTACACCCACGATGTGCTGCATGGTAAACGCGGTGCTGTGCCCTGTCATCAGGAGACCTGTTGGGGTGGGGGTGGGGAATGCCAGACAAATCAGCGCAGAGCTGAGAAAAGCTGGGCATAAGTCAGGTTTTAAGGTCTAGGGACAGTTCTGAACTAATTCCCATGAAGAAGTCCAGACTGAGCGCTACCCTGCTATGCCTGGAGACTGCAGCCGCTGTAGTCAGACTTCCCCTGGATGCCCCCAGACAGCTCAGGGAAGAACATATTTAGGGGACCATGCCTTGGGTGCCTGGGTGGCTCAGTGGTTGAGCATCTGCCTTTGGCTCAGGGCGTGATCCTGGAGTCCTGGGACTGACTCCACATCAGGATCCAAGCAGGGAGCCTACTTCTCCCTCTGCCTATGTCTCTGTCTCTCTGTGTCTCTCATGAATAAATAAAATCTTTAAAAAAAAAGAAAGACAGAAAGACCATGCCTTCCACCTCCCTCCACAATGCCACCAGACCTTCCCATTCCACCTTTCCCATGTCCCCCAGGTCTCTTGGGACTTGGATGAGAATCCTGGTACCAGGTTTTCTGACAACATCAAAGAAAATTCTCAAACTTGAGTTGTGCCCATGCTGACAAAGCCCCACAAAGATTCATAAAAACTCCTGGGGAAATCAGGAGTGGAACCAAGGCAACCTTGGGGAAAGATTTCTGTAAGAGACCATCAGAACCAACTGCCTGGACTCTGAGGGCTGCTGCAGCACTGAGGAAGCAGTTATACGTATATTTAAGGCCAAAGGTCGTTTATGTCCCAAGGCAGAAAATTCCCTCCTCAGCTGTCCTCTGAGAAGACAATCACAGGAGAAAAAGGAAACAAAACGTCCAGATCTCTTTACAGAGGACGGCTTTTCTTAGATTCACACGAGCACCTCTCCTCTGCGCTCTGAGCCTAGACTGTCCAGGCTCCTAGTCCCATCTCGAGATCTTCTGACCTTCCATAAGCTTCCAACCACCGACCCCGTTGGCACCCCCCCAGCCTCTCCAACCTTAGTCATGCTCTACAGGTTAGGTTTCTTTAATCTTTCCCTTTTCAACCTTGCTTTGATGCTTGGGCCACAACACCACCCACTTCTTGTTACCTAAACAGCACAAGGAGACTGCTATTACCCAGTCAGACCTTGTCTGAGCCCAAGATCAGCAGGGACTCTGAGGACCCCAAGATAGGGCCAGTGACCATGCTCCCGGCAAACCTGGGCCAGCACTCCCTCCTCTGGCCAACCTCCCTACACTCCCCCACATACACACAAGCCCTCAAGTACTGACTCTGGCTGTCAGAGTGACACCTGGTGGCCAAATAACCAGGCCAGAGAGAAAAGCAGAGGGAGCTGGGGACAGGAAGCCTGACTGGAGGAGTTCTGGTGATGAAGAAAGGGGCTTCTGGATATAATAGAGCCCATCTTAGAGCATCCCCACCTCCTCCCCCTTATGCTGTGCTTGGAGAAGCTCAGACCCTCTAGGAAACAAAGTTGGTTGGGCAGGGACCTGCCTCCTGCCCAAAGTGGGTCCGAGCTGAGAGCCACAGAGGGGAACATTTCTATAACACTGGTTCCAAGCTGGTCCCACACCTGAACTCCAGGGCCCCATTCATAAGCCCAAGAAGGCATACAATATCTGTAACCCAGGGATCAAGCTAGCTTCCCAGGTCTCAATGTCAGCACCCATTGCACTGAACTGTGACCCCACAACAATCCTACAGGTGTACACTGCATCAAAGCAAAGCACACAGACTTGCAGCCCAGCCAATGACAGCCCTCTCCTTTTCAGAAACACTCACCAGAAAAGTGTCCGCCTTGGCTGTCATTACTTCCTCAGCCCTCATTCTATCTTGATCCCACTCCACCACAAGGTTGCTCTCCTGGAGGCCCCGCAAAACTTCCACCTTGCTAGATCCAGCAGATGCTTCTCAGATTTCTTCTCCAAATCTCTGCAGCTTTCACCACCCTTTTCTTTGAAGTCACTTTCCAATCTTGGCTTCCTCCCACCTTCTCAGCCTCCTTCCCCAGCTCCTCCTCTATTAGCCAACCACTCTTGGAAGCCAAGAAGGTCACCCATCCCTGGCAGTGACAACAGCATCCTCCCCAGTCCTTGCTTCCTCCCTGCCATTCGGAGCCATTCTTCACAACCCAAGGCTCTATCAACTCATCATTTTGCATTCCTTGGTTC
Organism: Canis lupus dingo; assembly: GCF_003254725.2. NCBI lineage: Eukaryota > Metazoa > Chordata > Mammalia > Carnivora > Canidae > Canis > Canis lupus. The sequence goes on along the minus strand of NC_064262.1, from coordinate 40,917,547 downwards.
AGAACCCTCGACAGCTCCCATCTCGCTGCCACAAACACCAGGCCCGCCAGTGGTCAACAAGGCCGGGTCCCCTGGACCGTCATCCCTTTCCTCTTCTCTGCCCCTATCCCCCACTATAGGCACCCAAACATGTGAAGCCAACCCTGCTACTTCCTCCACCTGGACCACTCTTCCTCTGCAGCTCCAGTCAGCTCATCCTGACAGAATTCTATGTCTTAGCTCGGTCTTGGCTCATGGCAAGGCCTTTCTTGACCATCCCTTCCTGGGCCATCAGCTTTATTTTTCTCCATCAGGCACATATTTGCCTTCTTTACATTGCCAGACCCCTCACCAGAACACAAGCTTAGTGACAACAGACTTTGCTGTGTGAAGAAATGACTCAGGTTGTTTCTCTATTCCAGTCCCTCCTCTCAACCACCCAGCTCCCACTCAGCCTGACTCTCAGCCCCTCATCACTCAAACATCTCACAAGCCGTTGGTCAGCACAGGGCAAGTGTTCCTGGCAGAGGGGGCAAAGTAGAGATGCACTCGGGGCCATCCACAACCTGAAAGGCAGCGAGTGCAGCTATAAAACAGCAGAAGGAAGGAGAGAGGACAGAAGAGAGGTGGAAGAGGTAAACAGAGACCATATTAAGATGGTCTTGAGGGCCACATTCAGAACCCTGCCCCTCCAAATCCATTCTCTCATTCTATCCTGATGATCATCTCCTATCAACTTTCCATCCCATGAACCTCCATCACTTGTACCTCTTCCTCACTCACAGCTTGCTTCATTTTTCCCTAAGAAAATATTTAAAAATTGGAAGACAACTTCTATAAACTCCTATCATACCTTCCTGCCTGCCAGTATCTGTCCAATTTCCACATTCTCTCTTGTTCTTCAGAATGAAGAATTCATGCTCTAGGAAGCCCAAGCTGTGCCCCAGGTCCCTTTGCTCTCCCCACCTGACACTGCTCACTAATTGATCAGACATCCCTCCAGCAACATCCCCACTTCTCTGCCCCTCTGTACAGCCAAACTCTTTGACAGATTGTCTGTACTCGCGGTCTCCAGTTCCTCTTCTTTCATTCTCTCTTGAACCCTCTCTGATCTGGCCCTCACAACCACAATGCCATCGGAAATGCTCTTGTCCAGGTCACTTCCACATTGCTAAATCCAGTTCTCAGTCCTCCCCTTACTTGCCCTATCAGTAGCCTATGCCTTGTGCTACCTCCTTCAAATGCCTTCTACACTTGGCTTCCAGTTCCCATTCATCTCCTGAACCTCTCTCCACATAGAGGGCTGCAGGGCAAGGTCCTTAGACTTCTTTCTTATTCAGCTCCATGGCTTTAAAAGACATCTACAGAAATGTTATAAAATTAATTATACTGATGGTTGAACAACACTGGAAATATACTAAAAACGCTGAGTTGTACACATTACATAAGTGAATTGTATGGTATGTAAATTGTTATCTCAATAAAACTATTACTTTTTTTTAAAGATTTTATTTATTTATTCACAAGACACACACACACACACACACACACACACCCAGAAGCAGAGACACAGGCAGAGGGAAAAGCAGGCTCCATGCAGGGAGCCCGATGTGGGACTCGATCCTGGGACTCCAGGATCACGCTCTGGGCCGTAGGCAAACGCTCAACCGCTGAGTCACCCAGGTGTCCCAGAACCATTACTTTAAAAAACAATCAACTACACTCTGATTTTTCTAGCCCAGCCCTCTCCCATAGATTCCAGATTCATTTACCCAACTGCTCAATCCACATATCTGGTTAGAAGATTAATGGGGATCTTAACCTCACTCCCCTACTTGCCTTTTCCATCTTGGTTGATGGAAACTGCAAGTCCAAATCAGACCAAAACCCTCAAATTATCCCTGACTCCTTGGTTTCTCTTCCATCTCATATCCAATTCATCACCAAATGCTACTTCCTTTCTAAAACTAAAATCCCTCCTTCTCTTACCCCTGCCACTGCTACCACCTGGTCCCAATGACTAATATCTATTACCATAAGAGCCTTCTGACCAGGTCTCCATGCTTTTACTCTAACCACTACAGCTATGGTCAACAAAGCAGCCAGTGGTCCTTTCAAAACACAGGCCTGGGATCCCTGGGTGGCTCAGCGGTTTAGCGCTTGCCTTCCGTGCTCAGGGCGTGGTCCTGGAGTCCCGGGATGGAGTCCTGCATCGGACTTCCTGGGTGGAGCCTGCTTCTCTCTCTCTGTGTCTCTCATGAATAAATAAATAAAATCTTAAAAAACAAAAAAACAAGCCAAACCATGTCTCTCTCTGCAATGATTCCTCATTTCTCACAATGTAAAAAGCCAAATTTTTTTCCATGGTCTACAGGGCATCCCTGTCCTGGCTCTCATTCTTTTCTCACCTCATCTTCCACTAGCATACCCTTCTCACTCTGCTCCAATCATATGGACCTTCCTCCCAACACAGCTTTGTTGACATACAAATGATTCATATCACTGTGTAAGTATAAGATACACAACATGATGATTTGATACACTCGATACATATATACATGTATATGTTACTAAACATTTACCACAATAAAGCTAGCTAACTCATCGTTCAGGTAATTACCATGAATGGACTTTCTTGATGTTGTTGGAACACACTAGGCTATCCCCACAGCCGGACCTTCACACCAGCTACTGGCTATTTGCATTGCTTCTTTCCTTATCTTTTCCAGGTCCTGCTCAAGTGTCACTGTCATGCATTTCCATCCCAGTCACTTTGCTTTCTTTTTCTCCAAGCACGTATCCCATGACCTGCGATGTGTATTTCACTTATGTACTTTGCTAATGGGGTATCTCACCCACCAGAATGTCAGCTCTGCCTGCGCAGGCATTGTTTTGTTCACGGCCGCCTCAGTGCCTGTAATACTCTGTATATAGTATATACTCAACAAGAATGGATTAAATGAATAAACAGAATTTTGCAAAAAGTCACAGCCCGGCTTTATAAAATCCAGATTCCTTCCAGTGGCCTCCGAAACTTTAGGACCAGGTGATCTAGCCCTGGTCCATATTTCTGTCACCTCCTTCACATCTCCCTTGACCCATGCGCGCTTTCCTGGGTTCCAGGAACGCGTAGAACTTCAAGGCCTCTGCACACGCGCCCTTCTCTCTACCTTCAGTGCTTTCCCCATGCACGGTCCCAGGCATAGCGCCTTCCGGTTAAGCACCCCTCCTGGCTTCCGGACGCTCCCCTGGCAAGCCGACCCTCCCCTCGTACCTGGCGCCCCAGCGCAGAAGCCGCAACCCAAACCGAGCGCCCGCCACTCAGTAGATCTCTGACCCCTTAACGCCCGCCCCCAGAGCTGCTTCCGGCAGCGCGAGCGCAACTTCCTGACTAGCAGCCAATCAGAGGCCCCGCGTGGAGGTATAGGCGCAGGGGGTGGGAAGGAGAGCTCCGCTTCCGGTGGCAGGGTCTGGGGAAGGGTCGGCAGGCGCCATGTCCGGCCGCGAAGGTGAGTGTTTGCGGTTGATGGGGCTTAGAGGGACAGGACCCCGCGGGGACTGAATTGAGCATGCTTGTGTCCCCCACAGGTGGCAAGAAAAAGCCCCTGAAGCAGCCCAAGAAACAGGCCAAGGAGATGGACGAGGTGAGGGCGAGCGCGGAGGCGTGGGCGGGTGCGGAGGGACTGGGAAATCTGCCTGGAGTGAACCCAGTCTGCCTCTCCCTAGGAAGATAAGGCATTCAAGCAGAAACAGAAGGAGGAGCAGAAGAAACTCGAGGAACTAAAAGCAAAGGCCGCGGGGAAGGGACCTCTGGGTAAGTGAGGGCCAAGTAGAGCGCTCAAGCCGGGCAAGCGTTCTGAGCATCAATCTGGTCCTGGGTGAGGTCCGGGTCCTCGCGTCCGCTACGGCTGACTGCCCCCCTCGCCAGGCTTGGATTCGCCCCAGCGGGAAGGGGCGGCAGTCAAAGCAACTCGGAAATGAAGTCTCTTTCGTCCCGGACAGCCTTCTTTAGGGAAGCGGCAGAAATGGGAAACACCGAAATTCCTGTATTTTATGCACAAATTCGTAGAGTTGAGTTTTCCAAATATAGTCCACTATTTCTTGCTCCAAGTTCGTATTTCAGTGCTGCTTTTTTGCTCATAACATTTCTCTACTTAACCACTCGTATTGCTAACTCCAGTAAACTAGTTTGCATCCTGTCTTCACTTCTGGGTGCGCCTAGACTAAAAGATAAAGTCCAGTCTTCTTTTTTTTTTTTTTTTTTTTTTTTTAATTTTTATTTATTTATGATAGTCACAGAGAGAGAGAGAGAGGCGCAGAGACACAGGCAGAGGGAGAAGCAGGCTCCCTGCACCGGGAGCCTGATGTGGGATTCGATCCCGGGTCTACCAGGATCGCGCCCTGGGCCAAAGGCAGGCGCCAAACCACTGCGCCACCCAGGGATCCCAAGTCCAGTCTTCTTAATGTGCTATTGCGATATATGCTGTTTTAATCTAATCCACCATTCTGCCTCTTTTCTTTATGTAGGAAGAGTTGGTTTCATACCAAAAGATTTCTCAAGCCCAACAGCCCGAATACTTTTCTGTGCTTCTTAGATGCTATTTACATTTATCAAACTAATGAACAATTTCTTCTAGTTATTTGTGCCCACCCTGTGGGATCACTGTGAGCCACACTGGGGCTGGTAGAGGCTGGGATGGTGGGAGGGTCATCCAGGGCTTCCCAAGACTTTTATCTCACTGGGTTTGATTTGATTCACAGTCCTGAGATTCTAGTTATTCAGATTCCCTTTTGGATCGTAAGGTATTTTGTACCTTCCTTTAATCTGTGATTGTGTATAGGGACAAGGTCAATCTTTAGGGAAATCCTGTATTACTTGTTTTTCATTGAAGATTTCATTAAGATTCTTTTTCATTTATATTCAATTAATTTACATATATTAGTTTCAGAAGTAGAGATCAGTGATTCATCAGTCTTAATATAACACCTAGTGCTCGTTACATCAAGTGCCCTCCTTAATGTCCACCACCCAGTTACACCATCTCCCCACACTCCTCCCCTCCAGCAACCCTGTTTGTTGCCTATGATTAAGAGTCCCTTATGGTTTGTCCCCCTCTCTGATTTCATCTTGTTTTGTTTTTTCCTCTCTTCCCTTCTGATCCTGTTTTATTAAATCCCACATATGAATAAAATCATATGGTAATGGTCTTTCTCTGATGGACTTATTTCACTTAGCATAATATCCTCTAGTTCCATCCATGTCATTGCAAATGGCAAGATTTCATTTTTTTGATGGTGGAGTAGTACTCCATTGTATATATACTACAGGTCTCATTTTTTAAAGGTTTATTTTGTTAAGACATAGAAGATCTTTATTACTGTGTTAGACATATTTAATTTTGTAACTATTAAGTTATCTACTATGTGCCACATATATGGTCAAATGTAAATTGAATAAAATAAAGATAATGAGTCCTTCACACCCCGGGATCATTAATATGATATGATGTGGCAGTTGAGAATGTGGTCTTGGATGTCAGACTACCCATGGTGGAATCTTGGCTTTGTCACAGACCAGTTTATAACTTTAAACAACACCTATCGCTAAGACTTCATTATCTGTAAAATGGGTTGATGAGAGGATGAGGATTAAATGAGCCAGTATATAAAATACTTAGCTGTAGATTTAGGCCCGTGCACAGCCAGTATTCATGCTCATGCCTCATCTTCATCCAAATACTACCCAGAATGGACTGTTGGTAAAGCTCTGTGCATGTTTGTATAAAAAGAAATGTCAAGCACAAGAACTGACATATGCATATCAGGCCCCTGGCACTATACCATAAGGAGTATATTTTTCTTTAGCTGAGACGCTTTTTTCCTTTTGCAGCCACAGGTGGAATTAAGAAATCTGGCAAAAAGTAAGCTGTTCCTTGTGCCTGAGGCAGTGATGATCCTTAATTCCATTCCTGCTTAAACATCTGGATTCCCTATCATAGCATCTGTTGCCACCTATAGCTGGGATGAAGTGTTGTCTTAGATCCTGTTGTACATTAAGAATAAACTTTTGTAAAAAAAATATAATAAAAGAATCAATCATACAGTGGCTCATATTCTCTTTATTTCTCGTCACTCAGTCATTTCTACCTTAGTTATGAGGTCAGAGTAAACCTAGCCCAGAATCCTGCCAACATGTGCTCTTCAGTCTTTGTTCTGTACTGAACTGTCACCTGGAATTAAACAAATTCATTGTATACCTGATGGAATATATTACATGAGGCTAATGAAAGAGTCTGTACATTGGGGGCTAAAAGGTCTCTATTAAGACCTCCACATTGCCATTTGTTGTAAATGGAATTGTTCATCTTTCATGCCAGGAATCCATTAAGTGCATGCTGCATGTGTACCAAAGAGCAATTCCTGTTGTCAAGGAATTTGTTATGGGAGAGGAGCAACATTAATACATCCTATATGCATTATAAAGGGAATAAAAAAACAGGAAAGGAGAGGGATTCCTGAAAGTTTCTTTTTTTTTAATAAATTTATTTTTTAATGGTGTTCAATTTACCAACATACAGAAGAACACCCAGTGCTCATCCTGTCAAGTGCCCCCCCCCAGTGCCCGTCACCCATTCACCCCCACCCCCCGCCCTCCTCCCCTTCCACCACCCCTAGTTCGTTTCCCGGAGTTAGGAGTCTTTATGTTCTGTCTCCATTTCTGTTATTTCCCACACATTTCTTCTCCCTTCCCTTATATTCCCTTTCACTATTATTTATATTCCCCAAATGAATGAGAACATATGTTTGTCCTTCTCCAATTGACTTACTTCACTCAGCCTGAAAGTTTCTAAGAACCAAGCTTACTCTGAAACCCCCCAGGTCTGCATTTACTCTAGGGCTTCAAAAAGGCCCTTGCTAGGTTCCCATGTCTTTTTTTTTTTTTTTTTTTTTTTGGTTCCCATGTCTTCTATCACATTCAACCCATCAGCAAAATTCAATCTGGCATCTGGATACCTCCTCCAATATCATTCCCATCCCGCATCCTGACCTAAAATCCCTCACCTGGATTATTGCAACCACATCCACATTTATCTTCCTGCCCCCTACCCTTGCTCTGTAAGGTATAACCTTCACTCAGGATGTGGTGTTCTTGCTAAACCATGAAGTTAGGGGATCCCTGGGTGGCGCAGCGGTTTGGCGCCTGCCTTTGGCCCAGGGTGCGATCCTGGAGATCCGGGATCGAATCCCACGTCAGGCTCCCGGTGCATGGAGCCTGCTTCTCCCTCTGTCTATGTCTCTGCCTCTCTCTCTCTGTGTGACTATCATAAATAAATAAAAATTTAAAAAAATAAAAAAAAATAAACCATGAAGTTATACTTTGTCTCTACTTGGCTCAGAATTCTTCAGTGGCTTCCTAGGACAAAAACTAGAGTCCCCACAATGACCAGTCAGGCCCTAAGGAATTTGGATGCCACTCCCTGCTGATAGTCCGGATTCATCCCCTGATTATCTTGAGCCATAATGGTCTACATTCCAAGCAAGCTGTTTTTACCAACTCCTCCATCTGCCTGTCACTTTTCTGTGTACTGGAGATGACCTCCTTTCCCTTAGAGAATTCAAACATTACAGTGGTGAGCTCTTCCCTTACCACTGTATATAAAGTTGTAGTCCCACTTGTCTGTTACCCTTTTCTCTCTCTCTCTCTCTCTCTCTCTCTCTCTCTCTCTCTATATATATATATATATATATATATATATATATATATATATATATATATATTTAAGATTTTATTTATTCATGAGAAACAGAGAGGCAGAGGGAGAAGCAGGCTCCATGCAGGGAGCCCAACGTGGGAGTTGATTCCGGGTCTCTAGGATCAGGCCCTGGGCTGAAGGTGGCGCTAAAACGCTGAGCCACCTGGGCTGCCCATACAATCCTATTTCTTTACAAGGCCAGAGACCTGCAGCAATGAAGACTTAAGCACCCAACATTTGGACATCTGAGACCTACTAGTGTCTCAAAAACTAAACTCAGGTATTCAAGGCCTTCTGGACCCTGACAACCATCTCCCTTTCATTTACTGTTTCCACAGACATTCATAGGACACTTACATGCTAAGTGTGGCACTGAGTGTGCAAGGGTAGAGTCTTACCTCTGTTACTCTCTAACACCCAGTTCTGCTCATTTGCCCCACACACCACTGCTGCCCAATAAAATCCTGTCAGGTGCCCGAGTCCTGCTCCTCTTTGAAGCCTTACCTCCTCTCTGCCACAGGTCAACTCCTCCACGTCCGTGTTGTGTTCTTATCTAACTAGTCTTGCATGCCAGTCTCCATGCTAGCTCGATTAACTCCCACTCAACCTGGAGGACAGGCCAAGCGCCACTTTGAAGGAGCCTTTCTTGACTTCCTGAGCTTCGTTCATTCATGACCCGCGCTAGGGACGAGACCACTCAGGCGCTCTCAGGGAAATGAATGAATGTCAACAGCATGAGCAGTGAGTTCCCACCCTCTCCAACACAGGCGCGCCCTTCTCAGGATCACCCCTTCTCCTGAGACCTTTCCTCTCCAGACCGATCTCAAATGCACACATTCGAAACGTCTACTGTTCTCAAAGATCCCTCCTCACAAAAGCTGTTTTCATACTCTGGGCCCAACCCCACTCTCTCAGACTCCTCCTCAAGAGAACCTCTGGATATGTGAGAGGGGAGTCCGGCGGGAGGAAATCTTCCAAGTCGCAGAGACCAAACCCCTGAATGCTGCCTGTGTCGATTCACGCGTGTACATGTGAATGTCAGGGCCGACTCCCGCGCGTCTGCGGCGAGCGTCGCAGAGCCGCCCGCGCTGTAAGGCCGGTAAGCCTCGGCCCCCCCTCACCCTGGTAACGCAGATCGCGTAGCACCCACCCCGCGGGAGACCCACGCAAACGCAGCCGCGGGTACCTGAGCGCCCGGCAAAGCTGGACGAGGGGGCGGGGCGGAGCAGGGCGACGCGTTCGGATTCGGTCATTCTCGCGCGCCCGCCGGCTGGCAGCCGATTGGCCCGTGGGCTCGGAGGCGTGGCCCTAGCGGCTGAGCGGAGCGGCGGCGCGCGGGCGGTTGGTCCCGCGATCCGGCCTCGCGGCGACCAGGCCTTGCTTGGTGCCTTCGGAGACTGACCGGCGGAGGCATGGCCGGAACCCCCGCGGCGGGCAGCCGGAGGCGGAGCGGGCTCCCGGCGCCCACCTCTGGCCCTCCCCCCAGCACCGGGCACCCTCCGAGCAAGCGAGCCCGGGGCTTCCCCGCGGCCGCCGTCCCAGACCCCGAAGACCCGTTCGGCGCGCACGGGGATTTCACCGCCGACGACCTGGAGGAACTCGACACCCTCGCGTCGCAGGCCCTGAGCCAGTGCCAGGCCGCGGCTCGGGACACGTCCAGTGAGTGCGCCTCGGGGCCTTCCCCCGGAGGGTGGTGCAGACCTCGCCAGACCTCCCTGAAGGCTGGGACTTCGGAACCCCACAGAGACCGCTACCCCGCTGTCTTGCACCCACCCTTCCGTGCTTAAAATATATAAGAACGGCTTCGTTTAAGCAGCAGTCGTGCCCAAAAAGGTCTTTTGAGTTGGGGGAGAAATGTATCAAGAATGTCAAACAGCCGATTTGAAATACGGAAAACTAGGTTAAGTTTACTGTGGTTTATGAAGTTTGGGCCACAAAGTTCTTGGTTCTAAGCAGAGATCCTTGGAACACGACCACCACACACCTGCACATGGGGTCCCACCCATTCTTGTGACAGATTTGGGAGGCTTTGCTCCCCCTCCCCCGCCCCCTTGGGCCGCAAGAACGGAAGAGGGGCTTGGCTAAGGCAAGAGATGAGAGATTTATTCCTTTATACAACCAGTAAGTTGTACTAAGTGCCCAAAACTTTAGGAACTGCAGCATACTTAGCAATTAACCAAAAACAAAAAACCTCCTTCCTTCAGGATCTTACATTCTAGCTGGAGAATGTAAGAAGGAGAAACGTTTTGAGGGCGCCCCGCATTTCTACTTGGATATTTCACAGGCATATTAAATCCTACACATTTATCTCCTGGAAGCCCAGTCATTCTCCAGCATTGTGTGTGGTGCCTGGCAAAGCAGATATTCCAAAAATGTTCATCAATGACTGACTATTGTGTACAGCAGTGACTAGTGCCCCTGTCTATCAGGTGGTACAAGGCAACAGTTCCCTTTCCTCGACCATATATCTGATTCCTTTTCAGATCCTGTAACTTTACCTTCTTAATCCATCTTTGGAATCCATCCTCTTTGTATCCTCTCTATCTTCCTGATCTATGTTACAAGCATTCCTTCCTTCTGTACAATGATCTGCTAAATGGTCTTCCCGTTTCCAGTCTCAATTCCCTACAGGTCAGACTTTATACCACAGCCAGAGTGATCTTTTCAGAACTCCAATCTGGCTGTGTCTCACACAGATACAAGTGAACATCCCTACTGAAAGCGCTGTAATGATTTCCCACTGCCTTTAGTATAAAGATCAAAGTCCTGTGGGTGGCTCATCAAGTTAGGGCTCTAAATCTTGATTTCCGCTCAGGTCATAACCTGAGGGTTGGGAGATGGAGCCCCATGTTGGGCTCCGTACTCTGTATGGAGTCTGCTTGTCTCTCTCCCTCTGCTCTTCTCCCTACTTGTGCTCTCTCTCTCTAAATGAATAAATAAATAAAATCTTTTTTTAAAGAAGATTGATCCCATGACCGTGAGATCATGAACTGAGCTGAAACCAAGAGTCAGATGCTCAACCAACTGTGCCACACAGACACCCTTAAATTTACTACTTTTAAAATCTGTTGTATCTGTAGTTATTTCCCCCTTTTATTTATTTATTTGTTTATTTATTTATTTTTAAGATTTTATTTATTCATGAGAGACACAGAGAGAGAGGCAGAGACATAGGCAGAGGTAGGAGCAGGCTCCCCGTGGGGAGCCTGATACGGGATTCTATCCCAGGATCCTGGGGTCACGACCTGAGCCAAAGGCAAACACTCAACCACTGAGCCACCCAGGCGCCCCTAAATAAATAAAATCTTAAAAAAAAAAAATCGTCCTTAAAATGGCCTGCAAAGCTGGTATGACCTGGTCCTTTCCCACTCTCTGGGTTTGAGCCACAGTGACCTTCATTTCTTGAATTCTCCCTGCTTTCTTACAATACATAAATTGTACATTGCTGTTTCTTGAATACTGAGTTATTCTTCCCATCCATTCCCCCATCCCCACTCATTTGCTTAATTCCTGCTTATTCTTCAGCTCTCAGCTCAGTCATCACTTCTTTGGGAAGCCTTCCAATCATTCCAGTTGGATCAAATCCCCCTATGATAGGTTCTTCTGTATTTATTGTCTTGTCCAGGTTTTATCACAGTTGTAATTTCACATTTGTGTGAATTTTTTTTAATGTCCTGTAAGCTCTATGAGTATGAGGACTAGATCCATTATGCTCCCCACTGTAGCTTTAGAGACTAGATTATGGCAGGTGCTCAGTAGGTGTAGGTGTTGGTTTAGATCTAGGTGCTCAGTAAATATTGTTGAATAAGACATCTCCAACTTCTGACCAGTGAAGTCCCCAAAACACCTTTTTAGCCTATTGGTGAGACTCTTAAAATTGGGAGATGAGGAGGGGGGGGGTGGCAGGGTCTGTTATTTCTTAAAGATCATTTATGAGTTTGAATCATGTTCTTATGTTGGAAAATACCTATATTGCTTACTAGATCTTTTTCTAATTTGCTTTCAAGAGTGATTCTTTTCAGCACTGACTAACTAAAGTGGGAAAATGTTGGATCCTGAAAAGTATATGCAAACTGTTTTTTACAGATGTTCATAAGGTCCCCAGATTAGATGGGATGTCAAAAACTCCTGCTGGGAAAAACAGAGAACTTGTTCCAGTTAAAGATAATTTTGAATTAGAGGTACTTCAGACACAATACAAAGAACTTAAAGAAAAGGTAAGTGACTTGTGGTTCTTAGAGCTAACTTCTTCACTTATGCATGTATTATAAAGCATTGTACAGGGGGCACCTGGGTGGCTTTGTCAGTTGAGCATCTGCCTTCTGCTTGGGTCATGATCCCTGGGATTGAGCCTTATGTCAGGCTCTTTCCTCACCAGGGGGTCTGCTTCTCCCTCTCCCTCTGTGCTTGTCCTCTTGCTCGCTCACAAATAAATAAACATTTTTTTAAAAATATTTTTTATTTATTTATGATAGTCACACAGAGAGAGAGAGAGAGAAGCAGAGACATAGGCAGAGGGAGAAGCAGGCTCCATGCACCGGGAGCCCGACGTGGGACTCGATCCCGGGTCTCCAGGATCACGCCCCGGGCCAAAGGCAGGCGCCAAACCGCTGAGCCACCCAGGGATCCCAATAAACATTTTTTTAAATAAACATTTTTTTAAAAAGCATTATACAATAAGATATATGAAAGTTTTAAGGGGCAGCCCCGGTGGCTCAGCGGTTTAGCGGTGCCTTTGCCCCGGGGTGTGATCCTGGAGACTCGGGATCAAGTCCCACATCGAGTTCCCTGCATGGAGCCTGCTTCTCCCTCTGCCTGTGTCTCTGCCTCTCTCTCTCTCTCTCTCTCTCTCTCTCTGTCATGAATAAATAAATAAAATCTTAAAAAAAAAAAGTTTTAAAACAAGAGTAGAGTTCAGATTCATCCCACAAAATGGAGGAAGGCTGGGGAAAGCAAGCCAGAAAATTTAGACTGAAATCAAATCCTGAGATTCCTAACAACTAGTCAAGAAGGGAAACACTGTATACCAGGTCCAAAAAGAGATACGGGGGGAATCCCTGGGTGGCTCAGCGGTTTGGCTCCTGCCTTCAGCCCAGGGCGTGATCCTGGAATCCCAGGATTGAGTCCCGCGTCAGGCTCCTGCATGGAGCCTGCTTCTCCCACTCCCTCTGCCTCTCTCTCTCTCTCTCTCTCTCTGTGTCTCTCATGAATAAATAAATAAAATCTTAAAAAAAAAAAGAGAGAGAGATACAAACTTTCTGTCATAGCACCGAGACAAATTTATAGCATATATCTTATATAGGGAACACAACATCATAATGCTTGCTGTTTTCCTTAGCAGTTTTACCAAAAGGCAGACATCCTTTACAGAGAGAGAGAGAGAGAGAGGCAGAGACACGGGTAGAGGGAGAAGCAGGCTCCATGCAGGGAGCCCGATGTGAGACTCGATCCCGGGTCTCCAGGATCACACCCTGAGCCGAAGGCGGTGCTAAACCACTGAGCCACCCGGGCTGCCCAGCAGACATCCTTTAAATGACTTTCTGTAGATCCTTAGGAAAACCAGGAATATAGTGTGAAATTCTAGATCTGTGAAGTGTGTGATTCAGATTGTTTAATACCTATTAGAACCTACAAAATGTGTATGTGTGGATGACAGTGTGTCCTTAAGCTATCTTGCTGTATGTCCATTGTTCCATGAATGGGCCTAGTAGACCATGGTGACATCTAGTAGGTATGGATATATTTGAGGACTCATTGGTCTGTAGAACGTGGTTTACATGTGCTCTCTCCATTTCCCCTGCTATATGTTGAAACAAGCACATATATAACTTGCCCTTGCAAGCTTTTCACAAGACTGATTTGGGATTTACAGATGAAGGCAATGGAAGAAGAAGTCCTCATTAAAAATGGAGAAATAAAAATATTGCGTGACTCACTGCATCAGACAGAATCCATCTTAGAGGAACAGAGAAGATCACATTTCCTTCTCGAACAAGAGAAAACTCAAGCACTTGGTGACAAGGAAAAAGAATTTTCCAAAAAGGTGACCCAGAGCTTTTTTTTTTTTTTTCTTGTTCTGGACACAAGCTTTACCTGCTTATTGAGTTCTTTTAGAAGCGTTGACCAAAGTGTCTATAAATCTTCCAGGAAGATTTCAACAGTTATTTGTCTTAAATACTTTCTGCTATCAGTTAATTGCATATACTTTTCTTCTAGGCTCTACATGTGGATTGGAAAAGGAATTAGATGAAACTGCTTTGCTGTGGCAGAAATGATAGTTGGTCTTGGCAGGAATAAATCAATAGCTTAGACTTTCCAGAAATAGGATTAAGTAAGATCTTTCTGGCAGATTAGAAACTCAATTGACATAGCTAAGGCCAAAAGGAAATGTATTGACTTCCATAACTAAGTCTGGGTAAAAAAACAGGTGTGCTGAGGCTTTGAATGACTCAAGCCTTGCCAGAACTCATCTTTACTGTCTCCTATACTCTAGACAGGCTCTATCCTTATGGTAAAAGATATGTTCTCTAGCAGCTCTTGGATTCATAAATCATAGCTCTAGAGTGGACTGAATATTTGGCTTCCCTCATCTCAAATCTCTAATTGGTCTGACCTGAGTCAGGTGCCTATCCCTGACCCAGTCACTGCCACCACAGAGATGATAGCTCCCATTTAAATCCCACAGAGGTACGGAAATGATTCTTTCTCAGGGGTTTGGGGGTGGGGGGGAGGTCCATACCTACTACCACTTTCCTTCAGGACTTTCCAAGGCTTTAATTTCAAGGACATGGGTCTTATTCTGCACTCATTCAGCAAATTAGCAAACTTTAAAGAAGCACTAACCTAGTGCCCAGCTCTAACAGTAGTAGTTGTCTCTCCACATACATGATGGAAGACCAAGGGAGTTGTAATCAGACAAACCAGAGTTTAAATCCAGGCTTTATCACATATGAGTAGAGACCTCAGGGTAATCACTTAAACTCTATGACTCATTTCCATTATCTGTTCCAGGAAATAACCAGAAGGGTCGCTGTAAGGCTTAAAAGCCCTGCACTTGCTGTGACTGGTGCTGTGACTGGTACCGTGCTTGGCACAGAGTATACCCAGAGAGTAACAGTACTTACTCTTGGTAGTAGGCCAGAGCAGGTCTCCGCATGCTGTGTGAGCTTATGGTAAAATTCCCAAATACTCTGCCCATACCTGGAATTGTGTACCATTACATTCATCAAAAGGTTGACATGTCACTGTGAGATAAGGCATCTTGCCAAGCTCCAGGCTAGGCAGTTCACATTCATCCTTCCTCTTTAACTCCCTCAACCATGAAGACACGTATTTGTGTTACAGATAAGCTAAAGTTTAGAGAGGCTGAGTAAATGGTATTTGAACCCTCACAAACTACCTCACAATAGTTCGGGTCAGAATATCTTTTTTTTTTTTTTTTTTTAAGATTTTACTTATTTATTCATGAAAGACAGAGAGAGAGAGGCAGAGGCACAGGCAGAGGGAGAAGCAGGCTCCCTCCAGGGAGCCCGACGTGGGACTCGACCCTCGGTCTCCAGGGTCACACCCTGGGCCAGAGGCGGTGCCAAACCACTGAGCCACCGGGGCTGCCCTCAACATATTTTTTTTAGAATACCATGCTGACTTTCAGGAAGAAAGCTAAAACTTGGTAGAAAGGACATTTGTGTCACAGCAGACTTTCATACTTATTTCTCATTGTTTTTTTTTCCTTAATGAGCTTGAAATTTTGAAGCCCAGAGATATTTTCACATGTTTGATGGGGCTGCCACAAGTATGTTGCTTTTGCCTTCCAGCTCCAATCATTGCAGTCTGAACTTCAATTTAAAGATGCAGAGATGAATGAATTAAGGACAAAGCTTCAGAGCAGCGAACGAGCAAATAAACTGGCTGCTCCCTCCATTCCCCATGCCAGGTAATGATGGTGCTAGAGGGAGAGTTTTTTTGCATGGTTTAGTAGAAAATATGAATAACAAGGTCAGGCTAGTCTTGAATGAAGGCCATTTAAACTTTGTCATTTGGACATAGACCCTCTTTCCTGAAGGCCTCAAAGGTGGTTTAGATGAGGCATGAATGGTCTAGTGCATTACAACATAAAGACCTCACACTCTAGAATGGCTTCCTCTCTGTAGGACTTTTTACTCAGGACTAAAAAAGGCTGGAAAGATGCTCTCTGAACTTTTGGGGTGGCCCAGTCTTCATTTTTATGTAATTTGTTTCAGATAACTGATTTTGCCCCATGTGTAAGCATATTTCAATGCCAGCTACCTGGCACATTTTTTTCTCATTTGCTGCCCTGGGGGACCTTTGTCCAACAGCCCCCGCCTTTGCTGCAGATGTGATCAGCTTCTTTTTTTTTTTTTTTTAATTTTTATTTATTTATGATAGTCACACAGAGAGAGAGAGAGAGAGAGAGAGAGGCAGAGACACAGGCAGAGGGAGAAGCAGGCTCCATGCACCGGGAGCCCGACGTGGGATTCAATCCCGGGTCTCCAGGATCACGCCCTGGGCCAAAGGCAGGCGCTAAACTGCTGCGCCACCCAGGGATCCCTGTGATCAGCTTCTTAATGGTCTTGTCCTGCCCCCTGCCTGCCAGAGAAGTCTGGCATGCTGTTGATCCCAGCCTTGAAATTTGAACAATATGAATCAGGGTATCTTTTTCTGGTATTGAACATTCTGCTGCCTTTGCTCATAAAGGGTATAAAATTGAACTCTTCTTGCCTTGCCTAGTTCAGGTAAGACAGGAGAGTGGAGGAGATCCATCCTCACCTCCTCACACATCTCGGACAGAAGGGTCTTGGCATTGTCTGATGCGCTCAGAGTGTTAGAGCTGCTTCTCTAACACAAAGACACTGGCACTGAGTACCTGGCTCAATTTTCAAGTTGTAGGACCCAACATGCCTTTTAACAGACCCTCTTTCTTCTGAAAATCTTTTAATTCAGCCGCTGGGGACTATTAAATAAGAGGTTGTTGTACATTAAAAACATATTTTGGTGGAATTGGAAATAGCAATGGAATTATGGCCAATGTTGGGTGATTAGAAGAATAAAGACATCAAAGAGTTTTTCAACAATTTGGATCAAAATGCCTTGAATTTTGTACTGCTATCCTGACAAAGAATGACAAATATATAATAGATAAAACCTTTGGTCAAAGCATCTAGACATGAAAAGTTTAACACTTAAACAAATTAGAAGTTTTATAACCAGGTATTTTAAGTGCTTTTTAGCAAAATCATTACTTTGGTTTCATAGTTAACTTTTTCTAGTCCTAGGAAAAGCCCTTCTGTGGCTATAAAGCCAGAAGCTTCTTCTCCACAATTTGGAAAACCATCTTTCCCTACAAAGGAGTCTTTTAGTGCTAACATGTCCCTTCCCCACCCCTTCCAGACAGAGCCAGGATATAAGTGCATCGTGGGCAGAGAGGGTAAGTCAGTCTGTCTCTTGTCTATTGCCGTGTAACCAATTATTCAAACCTGTGGCTTAAAACAATAATGAGTATTTCTCCTGGTTCTGTGGGACAACAATTCTGAGAGAGCACAGTGGGGATGGTTTGTCTCTATGGGGACTGGAATCACTGAAGGGTTGTCTGGGGCTGGAGAATCTGTTTCAAAGTGGCTTACTCACATGACTGGCAATGCAGTTCTCCACATGTGGGCCTCTCCACAAAGCTACGTGGGTGACCTCATAACCTGGTGGATGGCTTCCTCTAGCGGTAACAAACCAGAGAGAGCTGGTGGAAGCTAGCCCTTTTATGGCCTAGCCTTAGAAATCTTGTATCATCGCTTCTGCCACAGTCTGTTCCTTAGAAGCCATGTTCAAGGGGAAGGAAACTAGGCTGCACCTTCTGAAGAGAAGTGTGTCTAGAATTTCCAGGTATAATTTAAAACCTCCCCAGTCGACATCCATTGACATACAAGGAACCTAGCTCGTATACAGGAACTTGTGTTCCTTTCAGCCTTGAGTTTGTGCCACTGAGTCCAGACTGAGGGTGTGCTACTGCTTTATAGAGAGGGACACAATCTAGCATTGGTAGATTTTCACTGTGAGAATGTGCTGTGTCAGTTTATCTTACAATTCAGATATATTGCCTCTCTCCTACCACCATCAACTCTTTCAAGTCATTGGCCATCACGCCACCTCTGAGAACCTCAACCATTCACATTTTTGGCATCTGGCAAATATGGGAACAGTATAGGATAATTGTTAGGACCAGGCAATGTTGCCTACCGGCCGGGCAGAAACATAAATCACACTACTTACTGGCTTGTGTGATGTGGGTAAGCAAGTCCTTTAACCCCTGTGCCTCTGTTTTCCTAGATATAAAATAGTGCTAATGATAACACTTGCTCTTAGGGTTGCTTTGAGGAACAAATAAGCTAACATGGGTAAAGCTCTTAGAACAGAGTCTATCTGGCACAGAATAACCACCATAAGTATTAGTGATTAGTGCTTTTATGTTATATTGCCTCATTTTTTTTTAAGATTTTATTTATTCATGAGAGACAGAGAGAGATAGAGAGAGAGGCAGAGATACAGTCAGAGGGAGAAGCAGGCTCCATGCAGGGAGCCCGATATGGGACTTGATCCGGGACTCCAGGATCACGCCCTGAGCTGAAGGCAGATGCTTTACCGCTGAGCCACCCAGGTGTCCCATATTGCTTCATTTTAAAGTGGGGCAAACAACTTCTCTTCCCTTCCCCTTCCCCTTCCCCCTTCCCCTTTCCCCTTTCCCCTTTCCTTCCTTTGTATGAGTTCCTGTTTTGCATGAGGAAGGCAAAAATGTGAGGATTCTTGAGTTGCTCTGGTTTGTTTGTTTTTTTAAAGATTTTATTTATTTATTCATGAGGGACACAGAGAGAGAGAGAGGCAAGGACATAGGCAGAGGGATAAGCAGGCTCCAGGCAGGGAGCCTGATGTGAGACTCAATCCCAGGTCTCCAGGACCACACCCTGGGCTGAAGGCGGTGCTAAACCACTGAGCCATCCGGGCTGCCCATGGCTCTTGTTTTAAACTCAGTATGGGGTGCCTGGCTGGCCTCTAGTCCATAGAGCCTGCGACTCTTGATCTCAGCGTCGTGAGTTCGAGTCCCATGTTGATGGTAGAGTTTATTTAAAAAAAGTAAATTAAAAATGTGTTACATTCAAGAGTTTCTGATGTGCCTGTGCTTTTGTGCTCAAGATTTGATTCATGTTTTATCTAGTTGTAGAGAATAAGAGCCACAGTATGGGAGGTGACCCCGTAAAGCAAGAAGAATCCCAGAAAAGTCTAATTGACAGCTGGATGCAGAGATCAAACACTCAAGGTACCAGAACCCCTGCTCCTTGTGCAGAAGGCCGGCATAGCTCCGGTAGTCCTCTGCAGAGCTACAATAGAAATGCCTCTGAAAACCAGCACCCCAGGTAGTCCTTCAGAGGGTCCCGGGGAATAGTAGTCTGTGACTTAAGCAGAAGACTGTAAAATAGAAGGGTCCAAAACAGGTATGTCCCAGAGCCCTCAGCACCCACAGGGAGCTTAAGGGTAGCTTAGATGACAGTTAGCATCCAAGAAACCCTCACTTTTCCCTCAAGCCTTAGAAAAGGCCTCCCTTGTTAGAACCGTCTAGAATCACCTTGTCTTCTACAGGTTCCATTCTCATAAACCTTCTCCTGAAGCAGCCTTTGATCCCAGGGTCATCTTTAGGTCTGTGCCACCTCCTGAGCAGTTGTTCTGAGGCTCCTACTGGCACCCTGTTACAGCCACTGGGGTTTGGCAGGTAAGCCTCAGACTCCTAAAAAGCTCACTTAGGAAGAAGTTCCCAGGAAGCAAGTCCCTTTCTGGTCTGGGCCAGCCTGGGGGGTCTGTGTGCTTGGGGGGAAACTAGAGAATTTGGCAGGCAGGTTGTTTGGGGCCCTTGACCTTGTCTCCATCTCATACTTATGTTTTCTTTTGTATTTGCTGCTAGTACCTTGACTGGGATTTCAAGCCTTAGAACCACAGGTTCTCGCGATGGGTCATTTCCCCTCTTGGCCCTGAAAGAAGCACAGAACCTGGCACTCACTGGATTGAATCTGATTGCCAGGGATGAAAGCTCGTTTGATGGAGACCCAGCAGAGGGAGGCAGAAGGGCCTTCCCACTCTGCCAGCTTCCTGGAGCTGTGCATCTCCTCCCCCTGGTACAGTTCTTTATCGGCTTACACTGCCAGGCTCTGCAAGATTTGGCAGCAGCCAAGAGAAATGGAGCACCTGGAGACTCACCGACACATTCCTCCTGCGTGAGCTCTGGGGGAGAGGCCAGCCTCGAGGACTCACCTTGCAACATGGAAGGCTTCTCTGTGGCTTCACTCAGTGTTCTTCAGCACCTGGTGTGCCACAGCGGAGCAGTCGTCCACCTATTACTGTCAGATGCAGGGGTGGATTCTGCTGCTAGGGAAGGAAACCAGAGCCAGGTTCACAGACAAGATCATAGGGATGTGTCCTCAGCCCCAAGGGGGTTTGCCAATGACCAAGGCCAGCATCCACTACTGAAGATGCTTCTTCACCTGTTGAGTTTCTCTTCATCAGCAACAGGTCACCTTCAAGCCAGTGTCCTGAGCCAATGTCTTAAGATTTTGGTGAAATTAGCTGAAAACGCTTCCTTTGATTTCCTGCCCAGGTATAACACAGCTTGGGAGTCATGATTCTTCGTGGGTCTTACCTGACCTCTTGAGGTCTGTCCTGTGGCCCTTATACTTTGCCCACATCTTGACTTATCTATACTGCTCAGTGCTAAACCTTGGTTTTACACTCTAAGACTTCGTTCAGGGAGTTCTGGAGTGATGGAGTGGGGACAGGTGTTAGGAGAACCAAGGAAGTGATTTATTTGGCTTAATTCTGCCTCTGTACAGCAAGTAAGCAAAAGACATGTGATGAAAGAAGGGTTTTAGCCACTATGGAAACATGTCCTGTCTGTAGGACAAAGGCTGAACCAAGAGTCCTGAACCTGAGCCATGAATGAAGACTGTGTATCACACCACATTTAAGTTTGGTGAAGTTCCCCAAGGAAGCAGAGGGTGTGGGGTAGGTCTGCAGCCCATAAGCTGACTTTGCTGGGAATCTGCCTATCATCATTGTGCCCTACTCTGACATGAGCCATAGGTTACCTGCTCCTCTTAAGGTTTGTTAGAAGTGGTTGTATAGTGAACCTCGCTTGTGAACACTATTGTCATAAATTCCTAACTTGGGATTCCAGAGCCTTAAGACTGGGAGAACTGTAAACACCATCTAGCCCATCCCCTCATTCAGTAATCCTGTCTCCCTGTCAGCATGCCACCAAAAGGCCAGTTCCTATTTGGAGTAACTCTACTGGCTGCACTTACCTTAAGCTTTTAGTCTCTGAGCTTAGCACACTTGTTGCCTAAAAACACTTCTGGATCCTGGTTTCCATTTGAGGATATTCTGGTTGGTCCAGTCCATCCTGAAGGTAGTCCTCAGAGTTGGACACAGTACCTTAGTGTAGTGTAGGCAGCTCCATAGGTTCAGAACCATCACCTGTTTCTGGCACAGACCTAGCTCATAGTGGCTGGTTGCTTGTTTCATTGGTGTTGAATGAATCCCAAGAACCACTTTTTACCACTCCTCTTAGTAGATATACCATCATTCCATTCCTGTTGAGCTTGTTCATGAGGACATGGAAAAACAGCTATTTAGTGGATGCTTACTAGGCCAGACAGAGACCTTCTGTTCACTAGTTCACGTGACAGCCTCCAAGCCCTGCATCCTCACACCTAGCATGGAGCCTGGCTCACTATAAGCACTCAGTATTTGTTATATGAATATGAATAGAGAGCATGCTGGGTGAGTTTCAAGCCAGGCTCCTTGACTTGCCCCTAATCATTGTCTGACACCACCTCCCACTTGGTGCTTCTCTTCAGAATCCCTACATCCTTTCAGGCTGAACCCCACTACGACACTGCTTCCTGTTCACCTTGGAATGAAAGCTAAGGACATGTGCCACCAAGGCTCCAAAGCAATGTGCAGTGAGACACAAGTAGCCAGGGAGACCGTAGTCTCATAAAGGGCACCTCTGCCCACCCAGGCTTGAGGACAAATTATCCCCTTAGACCCATGTTTTCATACCACATCTGGTGTAGACATAGGTCCAGGGTCAACCCTAGGTACTAGGATGGCAGTGGCTTTTGAGCAGAGGTCTTATCCCCAGCTTCAGACAGAATAGTAGGACTACATTGTGTGTTTGGGGGTTCTGGAAAAAAAATTTTAAAGAAGGTTCTGAAAAATAATTTGGAAACCACTGTGTCATACATAAAGATGGATTTTTCTTGCAGATAGTTTCAGGGACTTTACACGTGGACTAGAGACCACTTCTAACTTCATGGTGAAATTGAGTAACCACCAGGTTAAACCCCAGTGTCCCACAAAGTTCACACTACCTGCAACTGAAATCATGCAGCTTATCCACTGTATGGGATTTGCTCTAAAATGATTTCACTCCAAATAGTAAGAAGCTGTTTCATAATGGCATACTGAGGAATATTCTCAACCCTCGATGGTGTGTACTGAGGTGCTGCAGATGCTTGCAGGGGGACATGTAGAATTGCCCCTCTTCTCACCCATGGGGTTGTGTGGGTTAAGCAAATAGCAGTAGTTGTCTTGGGACTTAGTTCCTTTGTTTTCTGTGCCTGTGAAACCTGGGGGAGAGTGTGCCCAGAACTCCTCACCCATGCACTGTCCAAGTAGGTACCTGCTCATACTTGGTGACAGAGGAACTGATGTTTTCAAAAATGCTCTGCTCAGCAAGTGGTCTCATAAAATCCCACCCTAGCCAAGTCTGCATTTGTCACTTCTGGAGCCTGACCAGTCCTCAGATAGTGGGATCATAACATTCTCTCACACCCAAGTTAAGATTTGCCTCCCTGTTTGGGAGCAGAGGTGGAAAGCACCCACAAGCAATGTGGAAGCAAGGCACCCCAGGTCCAGGGAGGCATCCCCTGTTTACAGGTGGCACTGTGCCTGGTAAGGGCCTGTCCTAAGCCACAGCAATACTGCAATGGAGGCCAGTACCCACTCATTCATAGGAAGCGGATGTACTAGCAAGTAGGTGGTAGTGGTCGGCCAGCATTTGAACCCAGGTCTGAACCACAGCTCCTTGTACGACCTGCTCAAAACTTCCTGTTGCCTCCAGTGAAGTTGTGGGATTGGGTTATCAGTGTCCTGTCCCTCTGGGCCCCTGTGCTATAGGTTCCAGTGTGTGTTCCGGGTGCTGCCACAGTGCCTCAGCCCCGAGAGCCCCCTGCCCAGTGTGCTGTTGACTGTTGAGCTCCTCTCCCTCCTGGTGGACCATGAGAAGCTGGCCCCTCAACTCTGCTCCCACTCAGGTAAAGCAGGGCAGGGGTGGGCGGCTGGGCTGCTCCTGCAGGTTGGAAGCAAGGGTGGTGGCAGGGGCAGGTCAGAGGCCTCTTCAGGGCTTCTGTAGTTTGTGCCCTGGGCTCCGGGTAAGAAGGGAGACCCTGAGCGAGAGGTGGGGCGTCCTTTTCAGAAGGCTGTCTCCTCCTGCTGCTGTACATGTACATCACATCAAGGCCTGACAAAGTGGCCTCCGAGACCCAGTGGCTTCAACTAGAACAAGAGGTAAATTCCTGAGCCCCCTCTGCGAACTGCTCACCATCCCACTCCACCTAAGGGCCACTGTTCCTACTCCTTCTGGGGAGAACGGGGCTTAATTCATTTTGGTAACAAAGCAAACTCAGTTTGAGGGCTCCACACTGCACAGAAGCCATATAGGTGGACCTAAGAATGTCCTGAAATTTGGCAGATTTGCCTGATAATGGGTCCTACCCTGGCTTTGGGGCCCAGAGGCAGGTGGGTCACTGGCGAGACACATGTATTAGCCCATAGTCTAGCCTGGGAAGGCCCCACAACACCATTTCTTGGATCCTGCTGTACAGACAGGCAGTTGCTAAGGCAACTAGAGCACTTGTAGGAGAAGCCTTAGAAAGCCCTCACTGTGATCAGGGTCTCATTCTGCCACAGATGGAACAGTCTGTTCTTGTTCTAGGCCGTGTGGCTCCTGGCTAAGCTTGGCGTGCAGAGCCCCTCCTCCCCGGTCACTGGCTCTAACTGCCAGTGCAACGTGGAGGTGAGTGCCCCAGAGGCCAACAGCGTGGCAGCTCTGTTGGGGGATGAGGTGACCCTATGCAAGGACCCTCTGCTCCTTCTAACCCTCTGCCATCATTCAGAACCCTCCTCGCCTGGAGTGGCCAGGAAGGGTGCTGTCCAGCTGAGCAGGTTGTGAAGGTGCAGGAGCCCTGAGACGCGGCCTTGGCCTTCACTCTTCCCTAGGTGGTCAGAGCACTCACAGTGATGCTGCACAGACAGTGGCTGACAGTACGGAGGGCAGGGGGGTCCCCAAGGACAGACTGCCAGAGGCGGACAGTGCGGTGTCTGCGGGACACAGTGTTGCTGCTGCACGGCCTGTCCCAGAAGGACAAGCTCTTCACTGTGCACTGCGTGGAGGTCCTGCATCAGTATGACCAGGTGATGCCAGGGGTCAGCATGCTGATTCGAGGGCTCCCTGATGTGGCCGACTGTGAAGGTGAGCCGGCAGGAGGAACCCCCACCCCCTGCCCAACACACATGTGGAGTTTCTCTGAAGTTCATGGACAGGTCAGACTTCTTGGCCATAAGTCAGCAGTCTTCCCTCCAAGCAGCCTTTGCTGGCACTGGGGTCATATTGGCCTTACTGCTCAGACTCCTCTCTGAGCATATCAGGCTGCCTTTTGCTTGTATCTGTTGAGTTGGCCTGGCAGAGCCACTCTGGTTTCTGGTTTTTCCAGAAACATCCCTGTCTGAATTGCCTTTTTATCACTCTGCTTGCAGTAGCTGAGGGATCAAGGCCTGGGCGTGGAAGGGACTGGTTAGTTCCCTTGGGTGTGGGGGAGGAGCAGTCGGTGGGTCTTCCCCCCCACCTGTGCCCAACACCTCCAGGCCTTTACCATAAACCCCTCTTCTCTTTGCTCAGAGGCAGCCCTGGATGACCTCTGTGCTGCTGAAACCGATACCGATGACCCGGAGATGGACTGTAGCTGAGGCCAGTGAGCATTGAGCCACATGGTGGCACCAGAACCACTACTTCCCTCACCACATCAACTGATTAAAAACAGTGAAGGGCTGTTTGAGAACACACTAGCCTTGTGATGTTTCCTGAGTCTGATCTGTGGCGGCTGAGTGGGAGGGATGGAGCAGGAGCCAGATCCAGGGAAGGCTGGGATCCTTCTTCCTGTCCCTGGCTGGAATTGAGACCCTGTCCCCATGGTAATGAATCTGCCCTGAGTTAGGAACCCTGCCCTGCCCTGCCTGTGGAATTATCATGAGTCATAGCTTTGGGGCTGAGGCCATGGGAAGAAACCATTGTGTGACGAGGGAGGAGGGAGGAGGCAGCTGTCAGCCCGGGCCTACACCAGGGAGACCTGAGCAAGTGGGGCCAAGGGGTGGGTGTAAGGTGGGCACAGCAGGGGTGCCTGGCAGGCTAGGGTCCTGGTGCTAGCCTTCCCCAAGGGCTGGGCAACATTGCCCTTATCCTGCCAGCTGCCTCCCATGGTATGAGGGCTCTGATGCATTGTGCTAGCCAGCGGGGCCCACAGCCCCACAGTGGTAGATCTGAGGCCTTTGCAGAGTCACGAGGAGGTAATGCTGGGGAGGGACAGACCTGGCCTGCTGACAGCAGGGCGGGCCTCACTTAGGACAGCCTATAGGCGGCTCACACTCTGTTTCACTTCCCGCCACTGCTGCCAGCAAGAACCAGCCAGACTGCACCCTGAATCACTGCTGCCTGACTGCTACTTGGTAAGTGAGGAACCCCCATGGGGATGGGGCAGGGTGGGAAGGCCCCACCCCCCACCCAGGCCCAGACTAGGTGGGTGCTAGGCTAGGAGCGAAGCCTCCCCCAGATAGCGGAGTATGCTCCCCCTCTAAGGAAGCCACCCCACCCTCTCTGGCTTCCTGCCTTGTAAGTGGGTCCTGGAGCTCACCCACAGTGCCTGCATTTGCAGAGAAGGCCAGAGATGTGCTCCTTCCGGCCCTGCCCCACCCCCCACCCGCCTTAGCTCTTTCCACTGGAGCACTCATACATCCACTTCCCACCCCATGCTCCTCCCTAGGCTCAGCGGCAGGCACCGATCATGGGCTCGCAGGCCCCAGCCCAGGGTCCCGTGCAGACCCTCATCTTCTTGGACCTGGAGGCCACTGGCCTGCCTTCCTCTCAGCCCAAGGTCACGGAGCTGTGCTTGCTGGCTGTCCACAGATGTGCCCTGGAGAGCTCCCCCACCCCTCAGGGGCAACGTCCCACAGTGCCCCCACCACCCCGGGTGGTAGACAAGCTCTCTCTGTGCGTGGCTCCAGGAAAGGCCTGCAGCCCAGAAGCCAGTAAGATCACAGGCCTGAGCACAGCTGTACTGGCAGCACATGGGCGTCAACGCTTCGATGCCGACCTGGCCAACCTGCTCCAAGCCTTCCTACGGCGCCAGCCACAGCCCTGGTGCCTTGTGGCACACAACGGTGACCGATACGACTTCCCCTTGCTCCAGGCAGAGCTGGCTGTCCTAGGCCTTGCCAGCATTCTGGATGGTGCCTTCTGTGTGGATAGCATTGCTGCCTTGAAGGCGCTGGAGCAAGCTGCCAGCCCCTCGGAGCATGGCCCAAGGAAGAGCTACAGCCTCGGTAGCATCTACACACGCTTGTATGGGCAGGCCCCACCAGACTCCCACATGGCCGAGGGTGACGTCCTAGCCCTGCTCAGCATCTGTCAGTGGAGGCCACAGGCCCTGCTACAGTGGGTTGATGCTAATGCCAGGCCTTTCAGCACTGTCAAGCCCATGTATGGGGTCACAGCCTCTGCTGGAACCAACCCAACACCATCTGCCACCACAGCCACTATACCCCTGGCTAGAGCCAGGGACACTAGTCCTAACATTGGCAGGGGCAGGAAGCCCAAGACCCTTCCTCCCATGGAGGGCCCTGAAGCCTCACCCAGGGAGGGATTGCTGGCCCCACTGGGCCTGCTGGCCTTCCTCACCTTGGCAATAGCCACACTGTATGGGCTCTCCCTGGCCACACCTGGGCAATAGTCCAAGAAGGAAAGTCTAACTAATAAAGACCCCCTACACACACACACAGCATTGAGTGGCCACTCACCTCTACCCTCCTTGGCAGCCTTAGAGCCTTCTGCACCTCTGCCCACACTCAGGGGCCTGGGGAGGGGGCCATAGAGAATGGCAGTCTTTGTCCTTCACCCTCCCCAGCAGGATGGTCAGATGTCTGAGCCCAGGAAAGATGGGAAAACATGGAAATCCAAGAGTCGGATGAGGATGATACCTGGCCTAATTAATGCCCAGTCTCAGAAGCCAAGGCTCTGAAGAAAGGAGGCAGTGGCCCCAAATGTTTGCATTTATTATATACAAAGGTGCAGACCCTAGACTCTCAGAAACACGTCAACAGGTACAAAGCTAAGACAGAGCTGGTGAGATACTAAGAGAGGGACAGGGAACACCGAGGTACTCATGCCTGGGCCAGAGCAGCCACCTAGGGCCCCTTCCACCTTTGGTCCAGACAGCCCCTTGGCCCACCTTGTCCTGGGGTACAGGACAGGACTCTGGGCTGGGGTACAGGAGCTGGCTATTCTGTGAAGCTAGTGTCAGGAGAAGCAGGGACTATCAGAGGTCAGACGGTCCCTCTCCACTGTGGGCCAATTTCCCTCCAGGACCCAGGGGTTTCAGCTTCACAAAAACTATCACATACATTTTGAACAGGAAAACAGGCAAAATGGTTGGCTAGAAGGAAAACAGAAACACTGCAGGGAGGACACCTGAGTATGCAAGTGGACAGAGGCTACCCCGCAGACCATGATGCAGGTCATGGGCAGCCAGAACTGTGGGTGACCGTGGCCCTCCAGGTGGTGCCAGGAACAGTGCAGGCAGACAGCGTTTGGGTGAGTTGGTTTCAGGAGGCTACCTGTCCTCTGCTGGGCATGGCACAGGCTCTGGGGACTATGGGATGTCGCCGAAAGGATTAAAACCCAACCTAGCCATGTCCCCAAGCCTCACCCCCGTGCCATGATGGCTCTGGTTCTTTGAAAAGTACCCCACCCTGGGGACAGACCATGGCCTTGAGCAGTGGCTAGCCTCCACGAAAACTGGAACATGTGTGCATGTTGCCCACAAAAGGCCATACTACCCTAGCATAAGGAGCCCCACCTGCTTGATCTCCCTGGGGTGATATGAAAAAGAACTCCCACCCCAGTCTTTAAATTTTGAGATTTCAAACGAGCACAATTTCAAGTGAGGAAGAGAACAAAGTAGGGTCCCAGCAACTCCAGCAAGGATGTCTCCCAACCATGCTGGCATAAGAAGTCTCGTGTACAGACAGGACAAACACCAGGCACAGGGAGAAAAGACTGTACCCACATACACATACCCATTTTCTCTCTCTCTCTCTCTCTCTCTCTCTCTCTCACGCACACACACACACACACACATGCACACACACACGCACACAATCGAGTGGCAGCCAGAGGCACAGAGACATGCTCAGGGGGCTGCTTTCGGGGGGTCCATGTAGGCCGGGTTGTAAGGAGGCTGGCTGGCAGGGTAGGGCATGGCGGCACCTCCTGAAAACAGAGAGGACACTGGTTATGAACATGGAGGGCTGCAATGTGAGGGGACAGTGGTATTAGACCTGGGGGGTCAGGCAGGGTCAGGCAGTTGGCAGTGGTACTTACCGGCCAATGTTTCGTGGTAAGCCGGGGGGCCCATTGGCTGGGCAGGGTAGGGTGGTGGGTACTGTGTCGGGTAGGGTGCTGCCGGCATCCCTGGCTGCGGGGGCATGGGGTGGTAGCCCTGGTACGTCGGTCCAGGGTAGCCGGGTGGCACACTTGGAGGCTGAGGGTAAGGGGTGTGTACCACGGTGGTGGCCGTGGTGGTGGTTACCACCGCTGCAAAGAGAATCCCAGTCAAGACCGCCCCTCACTCCCACTCAGCCAAGCCAGGGTCCCGGTCGGCTCCCCTTGCACCTGGGGTCACAGTGGGGCAGGGAGGGGGTGGGCATACTTACGACGTGGTGGCCGGCGGCACATCTTGTAGAGACAGCAGCAGGAACACGTGAAGCAGACGATGAGGGTGACCACAGCGAGCACAAAGATGGTCAGGCCAATGGCTACAGTTGTTCCAAACCTGCCAAAGAGCCAGTCATGACCTCTCGCTCCTGCCCAGGACGAACACCCCACCATTCGCAGGGGCACCCCTCCTGCCAAAGGAGACTCTGGGCAGCACAGAGCGACTTCAAGGCTGTGCAGCTTGGACCTCTGTCAGACTGTGTCCTCAGCGTATAATGGGGTTGTTCTGTGAGCCTGGCTAAAGCACCTCAGCCAGGGCCTGCCCCTCTTTTCCCCCCGGCTAGAAGCATGGCAGGGAGTTCTAGTGCCTCCCCACCAGACACACATCTTGTCCACTTCCACCCACTCAGCAGATGGTCCTCAGTCCCTAGGGGCAAGACAGACCAGCTCATGGCTTCTGGGAGCCCACAGTTCAGTGTACGAGACAGATGTTGAGGTAAAATGACTCTGGAAGCACAAGGGACAAAGGTGGGGAGAAACTGCAGGAGAGCAGAGGCCAGTGTGGCCAGAACAGTGGGGAGAGGCACGCAGGGAACACAGCCTCAGCACTAGCCCCAGAGAGGGGCTGCTGACCCCTTGGCTCCCTGGCAGTGACCGTGAGCCTGCTGGGTGCCAAGCACTGTGCCAGGGGTTCATGTACATCCCTGGGCTCCCGCGCTCTGACTAGTATGGCCAGTGGGTCAACAAAGAGCCATGTAGTTGATACAAGGGTGCTGGAGCTGGTGCTCCTTCTGGAAGAAGAGGTCTGCCCATCTGATGCCCGCCCTCAGCAAGGACCACAGCAGAGTGGAGGGGCTTGGAGAAAGAACAGACCCTTGGGACGCCTGGGTGGCTCAGCAGTTGAGTGTCTGCCTTTGACTCAGGTCGTGATCCTGGAGTCCCGGGATCAAGTCTCACATCGGGCTCCCTGCATGGAGCCTGCTTCTCCCTCTGCCTGTGTCTCTGCCAATCTCTCTGTCTCTCGTGAATAAATAAAATCTTAAAAAAAAAAAAAAAAAGAGAGAGAGAGAGAGAAAGAAAGAACAGACCCTGGCCAGGAAGTTCGCCAAAACTGACTTTCAAGGGCAGACAGAGTCCCTTGCTCTCCTCCTCTGTTACCAGAGACCCAGCTCTATTCTAAGAAAAGGCACATGCTTGGTGACTGCACCTAGTACATTAAAACATGCAAGGAGGGGCACCTGGCTGGCTCAGTTGGTAGAATGTGCTTGATCTCTGGGTCGTGAGTTCAAGCTCCACCCACACTGGGCATGGAGCCTCCTTAAAAAAATAAAATAAAATACATTAAAAGACAAAACATGGACAGAGCTTGGTGAGCTATAGGGCGTGTGCCTCTCCTGAAGGCCCTGGAAGGGCTGTGGCCCCGTCCACCCTGGGTGCAGGGGCTTCCCCCACAGTCCAGGGGACAGCACCACCTCCGCAGGGCCCCACACAGCCCGGGGAGGGGACTGGCTAAGAACAGACCTTTCACAGCAGGGACTCCAAAATACACAACCACATTCACAAAACAGAATGTGCGGCCCCTCACCTGGCCCTGACTCACAAGTTCCTCCTAAACCCTCTCCTGCCCCAAGGAATGGAGCGGAACACACACTCCCACACATACCACACACAGTATGGCGCCCAAGCTCACCCCATGTTAGCCTCCGCCTTCACTCCCAGGGCTCCAGCACCCCTGGACTTCCCCTCTTTCCATCATGGGCCACTCAGTCTCAATCTCCTCCCCTTTCCAGGAAACAGAAAGCAAATCTTGGTCCTCCCCTAGCCCTGACGTCAGTGGGAGGAAGAGCAATACAGAGCCCTTAAAGACACAGCAGGCCCAGCTGCACCCAGGGCGGCCAGGAGCAGGGACTGAAGCCTGGGGTGGTCAGGCGGTCCTCCCGGAGCTGCCTCCCCAGCCTCACCTGCCCTCACCTGGCCTCTCACCATGGCTGTCCACCCCCCTGCCCGGACGTTGCCCTGGCATCACAGGTGCCCTGAGTGCACAAGCCACACTCTTGCTCAACCCACCAGCCCTGTTCCAGTTGTCTTCCTTGATGGGCAACTTCAGTTGCCACCAGCAGCCCCTGGGGCCCCCAGAATGATGAGTCCCCTCAGCCCCCCTCTCCTACCTGCACATGCTTCAAGCCACTAGCCTGCCTCACCAGGATGATGCAGATGTCTTCTCAAGTGCCCTTGGCCAACCTGCCAAGTCTGATCATATCACCCCTGCTCAAAAGCCTACCATGGCTCCTTCACATGGGATCATGCAGGAATTTGATTTATAATTTACTTGTTAAACTGTGTGTATCTGGGGCACCTGGCTGGCTCAGTCGGTAAAGCATGTGACTCTTGATCTAGGGGTTGTGAGTTCAAGTCCCACTGGGTGTAGAGATTACTTGAAAATTAAAAAAAAAAAGTCTAAAATAAATAAACTGTGTGTATCTATGTATTATAGTTGGCAATAAAAGACCAAAAAAAAAAATCTAAGATATGTCTCACCATATAGTAATACTTACAATAAGATAGATTTTAATCTTGAGTTAATAAAGTCTAAATAAAATAAAACCTGTGTGATCTGGGGGCACCTGGGTGGTTTAGTGGTTGAACACCTGCCTTTGGCTTAGGTCGTGATCCTGGGGTCTTGGAATCGAGTCCCACATCAGGCTCCCTGCAGGCAGTCTGCTTCTCCCTCTGCCTATGACTCTGCCTCTCTCTGAGTCTTTCATGAATAAATAAATAAAATCTTAAAAAAAAAAAAAAAAACTTGTGTGATCTGGAACTCCCACCTTACCTCGTTCTCTGTGCTCTAGCCACATCACCTTCCTTTCAGCTTTTCAAAGCACCATGCTGTATCTGACCTCAGAGTCTTTGCGTATGTAGCTCCTCCTGCCTGGTCTGCCCTTCTCTTCCTCTTACCCTCACCCTTCAGAACTCAGTTCAAAATATCACTTCCTTGGGGACATCTTCCCTGACCATCCAGATAAGTTCAGGCTCCTTGATAAATGCTCTTACAGAATTAAATTCCTGTCTACCTCAGTTTATAAATGGACACTCTGTGTAAGCATTTGATTGACATGCACCTTGTCTCCAGCCTATGGATTCACAGAGGCACAGACATACCTGCTTTGGGCCATCACTGTATCTTCAGCATCCAGCATACAGTAAGTGTTAAATAGGTATCTGATGAATGAAAAATTCACTCAAGACCCATGGGTAACACCTAGTGGGATAGCCAGGCATCGTCCTCTGAGGAAGGGTAATATTTGAGGGGTGGTTGCAGAGTGTGGCAGGGGCCTTTAGTGCCAATGGTCATAGTTCTAGTGGAACCACGCCCCTGAGAGGAGGGAATGGGGTTCCCAAGGTTGGATCAGAGTCCAAAGGCCAAGTTCAAAAAATGCAGAATCAGCCCAGGCAGGGTGTGCTCAGGGCTGAACGGGTGGTCCCAGAAGGCCGAAGACTCCCAATGTTTGGGCCAGGGAAAGACCATCTGTGGAACAGGGACAAGAGCAATTTCACCGTGATACTGGCAATACAGCGGACTGGCCATGATACAGCAGGTGTGAGAGCCACAGAAAGGATGCTGGGAGGGCTGGGACAGGTGCACCAGGGCCTCACCTCACCTAAGGGACCTGCATGCCTTTCCCTCCACACTGTCCTAGCAGTCAGGGTCAGCAATTACCAGCCTGGACCTGTGACCATGCATCCTACAAATCAGGTGCTTAAAAACATGCCAATCCTGCCCGACCATCCTGTGAATAGCAAGGAACTAGGAAAGGACAATGAAATGAGGATCCAAAAGAATCATGACAGGGGACTAAGGAAGCTCTAGGGAGCATACAAGCCAAGAATGGACACAGACACTGACTGCTCAACAGAGCAGGATGGGGCTCACCTGCCAAAGTTGGGGAGCAGGCAGCAGAAGACCTAGACCAACCCCACGCCACATCATGGGGAGCACAGTGACCACGTCAAGGGAAGACACCACCCATCCAGGCTGTGACAAGCAGAGGTGGCCTCATCTGGGTCCCTGTACTCTGCCTTGATGCCTCATTCTTGGGGAACCCAAGGAGTCACTGACACAGGGAGACGTGGGTTTTTTTCCCCCCACTGAAGCTTTCCTGGAGCTCCCAGCCACGGGCTGGGGAGCAGGAGCTGGAAACCACCTAGAAGCCACACTTCAGTGGATAAACAGTGCCCTTGGCCAAGGGGGCAGCACCCAGATGCCCACCAGAGGGCATTCACAGAAGTGTCATTAGGGACCCTGCCCTTCCACCTGCTTCCCATGCCCTAAACCTTCATAAGGCAGGTGCTGTACGAGACACAAGGTCTCTGGTCGGAGAGCAGAGGAGAGGTGAGGCAGGGAGAGGGCAGGCCAGCCGGCAGCAGGCAGGGCCGGGGCACGAAGGGCAGGGCCAGGGGACAGGGAGTAGCCACGCCCGCCACGCCCAGGACACGCAGGGGCGGGGGCACGCAGCTGCCAACTCACACACCAGACCCAGGGCCCTGTGCACACCTCGGGGAGCGACAGGTGCTCCAGGCTCACCCCAGTCACCTCTCTGCTGCCACCACTCCTCCCGTGTCCCTCGGGACCTCGCTCTGCAATGTCCCCTCCCTCCCCTTTCTCAGCTCAAGTCTCCACCAGCATTGAAGAAGCCCTTCTCCAACCCGACTTCTCCTCCTCCTGTCCTAGTCCTCCACCAGATCGCTCTCTGAAGCTGTCTGCACTCGCTTCACCCTACACACTGCCTACTCACTCTTCAATCCGCTCCACTAAACGGCACCTCCTGCCAAGGGTACCACGGCCTCTGTGCGGTAGCATCCACATTTCTCAGCACCCCACAGCCCAAGCGTCCTCCCCTTTCTCCCCACGGCTCTGAACCCTCCCTCTGGGCACCTCCCCAGGCCATTCTCAAATGTTCCTAATGCTCAGGTTCAGTCCTCAACACACCCCTACCACCCACCCTGAGCCCTTCACCCTAACCGGCTCCTGGTCCCACATCCTCTCCAGGGCTGGACCTCTGGGAGGTCAACAGAGCAGAGACCACCCCCACCATCACCCCCACTCCCTAGAAGGCAACTGCTGAATTGTGTCCAGCCTCCCTCTGGCCTCCCAACACTTACTCCACCCATACGAAGTGTGCATCATAACACCTCGTCATGGTGGCAACAAGACAGAGCAGGAACTTGGCCAAGGGAACTGAGGTTTGGGAGATTGGGTTGTTGCCTGGCCCTGACACAGCAACCATGACGCACAAGCCCTGACAGAGACTGGGCATATCAGTTGTCCCAGCATCTTTACCACACCATCACTACTCTATCACTGAGCACCTGCATCACCATCATGTCATCACCATCACCACTGTCACCCCATCACCATCATCCTCACCCTGCCACCATCACCACCTTAACTCATCACCATCACAACCATTGTCCCATTACTGTCACTACTGTCACCCTGACATCACTGCCACCATCACCCATCACCATCACCACTGTCACCCCATGCCTGTCACCACTATTTCCCATCACTGTCACTAACACCCATCACTGTCACCACCATCACCCTGTCACCATCACCACTGCCACATCACTGTCATCATTGCCCTGTCACTATCAACACCATCACCCCCATCACTGTCACTCTCTCCCCATCAGTCACCTGTGCCCAATCCATATTGGGCACCTGTCTCACCTAGGTCAATATGGACCCTCTACCCTTTTTTTTTTTAAAGATTTTATTTATTTATTCATAAGAGACAGAGAGACAGAGACACAGGCAGAGAGAGAAACAGGCTCCCCACAAGGAGCCTGATTCGGAACTCGATTCCAGATCCCGGGATCACACGCTAAGCCAAAGGCAGAGGCTCAACTGCTAAGCCACTCAGGCATCCCTAGACCCTCTACCCTTGGCCTTTCAACTGTCAGCCACTGTCCCCCCATCCCTAGTACAATGATGATGACTCAACTTTCCAATATAAGGATCAAGGGAGGGGGATTCCTGGGGTGGCTCAGCAGTTTAGCGCCTGCCTTTGGCCCAGCGCGTGATCCTGGAGTCCCGGGATCGAGTCTCGCGTCGGGCTCCCGGCATGGAGCCTGCTTCTCCCTCTGCCTGTGTCTCTGCCTCTCTCTCTCTCTCTGTCTATCATGAATAAAATATATATATATATAAAAGGATCAAGGACCTGGTGATCAACTTCTCTGCAGCCCTACTACAATGACTCTGTGGCCACCTGGTCCCCACAGCCCTCACTCTAGCCCACTGAGGCCCCTGTCACCTCGACCAGGAAGATGTACCCAGCCTGCAAGTTTTACTTACCCTGACATGGGATCACTGTCCAAGCTGGAATAGAACCTCAGTGCCGAGCCCAGCTGCTCCAGCGACTCCATATCAATGGACACACTGAAAGACGAAACCTCACGATTAATATACCCAAGCCCCACCTAGCACATCAGGAACAAACACTACCTTAGCACACACACAAAATGCACAAAAGCCAATCCTCTACAGGCCACAGAGTAGCCCTGATGGCCCCTGAGGAGGACTATCACACACACCAGGATCTCACACATTCCTCTCGAGTGTACACGGAACATTCTCTAGTACAGACTACATGTAAGGTCACAAAACAAGGTTCAACAGATTTGGAAAGACTGGTATCATACAAAGTCATCTTCTCCCACCACAATGCGATGAAGTTAGAAGTCAGAAAGGAAGACTACCATGTCACAAAGTTCAAACAGAAATGCTAAACATAACTCACACCTTGAGAAACTAACATGGTACCAAAAAAGAAAAGCAGCAACAAAATTGTACATTAATAAGAAATTATAAAGCAAATTAAGAAATATGTAATATAGGGCAGCCCGGGTGGCTCAGCGGTTTAGCGCCACCTTCAGCCCAGGGCATGATCCTGGAGACCTGGGATCGAGTCCCACGTCGGGCTCCTTCAATGGAGCCTGTTTCTCCCTCTGCTTGTGTCTCTGCCTCTCTCTCTCTGTGTCTCTCATGAATAAATAAATAAAATCTTAAAAAAAAAAGAATGATATTTGTGATTTGCAATGATATGGATAGAGCTAGAGTGTATTATGCTGGTTGAAATAAGTCAATCAGAGAAAGACAAATACCGTATGATTTCACTCATGTGGAATTTAGGGGAAAAAAAGAGAGAGAAGGAGGCACACCATAAGAGACTTAAAACGAAAAAGATTTTATTTATTTATGAGACACAGAATGAGAGAGAGAGAGAGAGAGAGAGGCAGAGGGAGAAGCAGGCTCCATGCAGGAAGCCTGATGCAGGACTCAATACCGGGACCCCAGGATTACGTCCTGAGCTGAAGGCAGATGCTCAACTGCTGAGCCAATCAGGCATCCTTCATAAGAGGCTCTTAACTATAGGAAATAAACTGAGGGTTAATGGAGGGAGGTGGGCAGGGGATGGGCTAGTTGGGGAATGGTCATTAAAGAGGGCTGATGAGGGATCCCTGGGTGGCGCAGCGGTTTGGCGCCTGCCTTTGGCCCAGGGCGCGATCCTGGAGACCCGGGATCGAATCCCACATCGGGCTCCCGGTGCATGGAGCCTGCTTCTCCCTCTGCCTGTGTCTCTGCCTCTCTCTCTCTCTCTCTATGTGACTATCATAAATAAATAAAATTAAAAAAAAAAAAAAAAAAAAAAAAATAAAGAGGGCTGATGAGCACTGGGTGCTGTTTGTAAGTGATGGATCATTCAGTTCTACTCCTAAAACCAATATTAATTATATTGTATATTAACTAACTAGAATTTAAATTAATATTTAGAAGAAAATAATAAATAAAATTGTGCAGGGTGGGAAAAAAGAAATTAAGAAATAAATAAAACTGAAAATAAATAAATAAATTAATTAATAAATAATAAATAAAACTGGATAAGAAAAATATGATAGGTTAAAATTCATGAAACATAGCTAACAGAGTTCTTAGAGGGAAATTTATTATTTTTTTTTTTTTAGATTTTTATTTATTTATTCATGAGAGACACACAGAGAGAGAGGCAGAGACACAAGCAGAGGGAGAAGCAGGCTCCCTGTGAGGAGTGTGATGCAGGACTCTATCCAGGGATCACGCCCTGAGCCAAAGGCAGCCGTTCACCACTGAGCCACCCAGCTGCCCCTATTATCTTTCTTTTTTTTTTTAGGATTGATTTACTTATTTCGGAGAGACAGAGATTCCAAGGTGGGAGGAGGGGCAAAGGGAAAGGGAGAGGGAAAGAATTTTTAGTAGGCTCTCCACTGAGCACAGAGCCTGACACCACGTTTGATCTCACAACCCTGAGACCATTACCTGAACTGAAATCAAGAGTCAAACACTCAGGGCACCTGCGTGGCTCAGTCAGTTTAAGAATCTGCCTTCTGTTCAGGTCATGATCCCAGAGTCCTGGGATCAAGCCCTTCAAAAGGCTCTCTTCTCGTGTGAGCCTACCTCTGCCTCTCCCTAACTTACCACCCCCGTTCATGTTTGCTCTCTCTCTCTCAAATACATAAATAAAATCTTAAAAAAAAAAAAAAAAGCCACTCAACCAAGTCACCCAGGTGCCCCCAAAATGTATTTATCTTTAAAAGTAATATGTGGGGGCAGCCCTGGTGGCGCAGCGGTTTGGTGCCGCCTGCAGCCTGGGGTGTGATCCTGGAGACCTGGGATTGAGTCCCACATCGGGCTCTCTGCATGGAGCCTGCTTCTCCCTCTCCCTCTGCCTGTGTCTCTGCCTCTCTCTGTGTGTCTATGAATAAATAAATAAAATCTTTAAAAATAAAAATAAATAAAAATAAAAGTAAGATGTGGGATCCCTGGATAGCTCAGCGGTTTAGCGCCTGCCTTTGGCCCAGGGCGCGATCCTGGAGACCCGGAATCGAGTCCCACGTCGGGCTCCTGGTATGGAACCTACTTCTCCCTCCTCCTGTGTCTCTGACTCTCACTCTCTATGTCTATAATAAATAAATACATAAATAAACCTTTAAAAAATAAATAAATAATAAAAGTAAGATGTTAGGGACGCCTGGGTAGCTCAGTGGTTGAGCATCTATCTACCTTAGGCTCAGGTCGTGATCCCGGGGTCCTAGAATCGAGTCCTGCATCAGGCTCTGCACAGCAAGCCTGCTTCTCCCTCTGCCCCTCTCTCGCTCATGAATAAATAAAAATAAAATATTTTTTTAAAAATTTAAAAAGTAAGATATTAAACTCAAGAAAGTGGGGGAAAAGTAATAGAGCAAAGCCCCTCATTAAGGAAGAGATTAATAAAGGGAAACACAAAAATAAAATAGAGCAACAGCCACAAAAAGTAATACAAAAGATTTAAAAACCCAAAGTTGATAGACCTCTGGCAAGACTCATCAAAGAGAAAAGTCACACAAAGGGAAAAAAAGCATAATAAAAAGGGGGAGTGACGCCTGGGTGGCTCTGTGGTTTAGCACCCGCCTTTAGCCTAGGGCCTGATCCCGGCAGGGAGGCTGCTTCTCCCTCTGCCTGTGTCTCTGCCTCTCTCTGTGTGTCTCTCATGAATAAATAAAATCTTAAAAACAAATAAATAAACAAATAAATAAAAGGGGGAAATAACTACAGGTACAACAGATTTTAAAAGTAGTAACTTTAAGGGTGTCTGCGTGACACAGTTGGTTGAGCATCTGACTCTTGGTTTCAGCTCAGTTCATGATCTCAGGGTCATGGGATCAAGCCCCATGTAGGCTCTGCACTTGCTGCAGTTTGCTTGAGACTCTCTCTCCCTTTCTCTCTGCCCCTCCCCACTGCCTTCCCTCTCTCTCACTCTAAAATAGATAAATAAAGGATGCCTGGATGGCTCAGTTGGTTAAGTATCTGCCTTTCGCTCAGGTCATGATCCCAGGATCCTGGGATCGAGTCCCACATCAGGCTCCCTGCTCAGTGAGGTGCTTGCTTCTCCCTCTCTCTCTGCCACTGCTCCTGCTTGAGCTCTCTCTCTCTCTCAAATAAATAAATAAAATATCTTAAAAATAAATAAATCTTCAAAAAATAAAAGTAATAACTTCATTGGACAGTATCAAAAAGACAAAATATAACAAGTACTAGGGAAAATGTGGAGAAAAGGGAACAATCGTGTATGGTTAGTAGGAATGCAAACTGGTGCAGCCACTCTGATAAACAGTATGGAGTTTCCCCAACAAGTTAAAAATAGGCCGGGCACCCCTGTGGCGCAGCGGTTTAGCGCCGCCTGCAGCCTGGGGTGTGATCCTTGAGACCCGGGATCGAGTCCCACGTCGGGCTCCCTGCATGGAGCCTGCTTCTCCCTCTGCCTGTGTCTCTGCCTCTCCCTCTCTCTCTCTCTCTCTCTCTCTGAATAAATAAATAAATCTTAAAAAAAAAAAAAAAGTTGAAAATAGGCGTAAACAGGGCAGCCCCGGTGGCCCAGCGGTTTAGCACCGCCTTCGCCTTCAACCCGTGTGTGATCCTGGAGACCCAGAATCGAGTCCCATGTCAGGCTCCCTGCAAGGAGCCTGCTTTTCTCCCTCTGCCTGTATCTCTGCCTCTCTCTCTCTCTCTCTCTCTCTCTCTCTTTCTCTCTCTCTGTGAGTCTGTCATGAATAAATAAAATCTTTAAAAAATAATAATAATAAAATAGGCATAAACATATAATCCATAAATAAGCAATTCCACTTCTGGATATTTACCTGAAGAAAATGAAAACACAGGCAGCCTTGGTGGCTCAGCGGTTTAGTGCCACCTTCTGCTCGTGATCCTGGAGTCCCAGGATGGAGTCCTGCATTGGGCTCCCTGTGTGGAGCCTGCTTCTCCCTCTGCCTGTGTCTCTGCCTCTCTCTCTCTGTGTCTCTCATGAATAAATAAATAAAGTCTTAAAAAAAAAAAGAACTTTCACAAGGGAGTTACAATTTAAAAAAAAAAGAAAATGAAAACACCAATTTGAAAAGATATGTGCACCCTTAGGTTCACTGCAGAATTATTTATAATAGGACATAGAAGCACCGCAAGTGTTGATTGGTAGATTAGTGGATAATGAAGATGTGAGATACACAGACACACAGACATACACACATAAACACACACTGGATAGAGCAACATGGATAGAACTAAAGGGTATTATGTTAACCAAAATAAGACAGAGAAAGGCAAATACCGTATGATTTCACTTATATGTGGAATCTAAGAAACAGCAAAACATAACAGAAAGAGACTCATAGATACAGGAAACAAACTGGTGATTACCAGAGGGAGGATAAGTTGGGGGGTGGGGTGGGTGAAGGGGGTTAAGAGGCACAAACTTCTAGTCATAAAATACACACGCCACAGGGATGTAATGTACAGCACAGGGAATATACTCAATAATATTGTAGTAACTTTGTATGGTGACAAATGGTGACTATACTTATTCTGGGATCATTTTGCAATATAAAAATAGTGAATCACTATGATGTATATCTGAAACTAATAGAATCTTGTTTGTCAACTATACTTTGATTTAAAAAATAATTACTTATATTCTTTTTAAAGTTTATTTATTTATTTATTAGAGAGAGGGAGAGAGAACAAGACTGGGCATAGAGGGAGAGGGAGAAGCAGATTCCCTGCTGAGCAGAGAACCCAATGCAATGTTTGTTCCCAGGACCCTGAAATCCTGACCTGAGCTAAAAGCAGACACCTAACCAACTGAGCACCTAGGTACTCCCCTTATTTGGATTCCGATTTGAACAAACCACCCATGAAAAGGAACAAGTGGAGGCAACTAAAGACAGACTGGCACTGAAAATTATTAATGATTTACTGTTCATTGTGCCAAATATGTTACTGAATTAGTGGTTATATTTCTTTACAAAGGACTCATTTGTGCAGATGAAAACTGTACAAATGAAAAACATTTAAGAAGAAAATTTTTAAAAGATTTATTTTAGAGAGAGCAGGGGGAGGGGCAAAAGCAGAGAAAGAATCTCAGGCAGACTCCCCAATGAGCACACAGCCCAACTTGGGGCTTGATCCCAGAACCCTGAGATCATGACCTGAGCCAAAATCCAGAGTTGGATGCTCAACCCATTGAGCCACCCAGACACCCTGGGAGAAATTTTTATGGTGTTTCAATTTTTATTTTGTTTTAAAATAATCTGAAAAAAAGTGAGGGGGGCATGTATAGAATAAGAGC
This sequence comes from Canis lupus dingo, assembly GCF_003254725.2. Classification (NCBI taxonomy): domain Eukaryota; kingdom Metazoa; phylum Chordata; class Mammalia; order Carnivora; family Canidae; genus Canis; species Canis lupus. Next base: position 40,876,520 of record NC_064262.1, on the reverse strand, counting down.
ATCAGGGCAGCCCGGGTGGCTCAGCGGTTTAGCACCACCTTCAGCCCAGGGCATGATCCTAGAGACCCAGGATCGAGTCCGACGTCAGGCTCCCTGTATGGAGCCTGCTTCTCCCTATGCCTGTGTCTCTGCCTCTCTCTCTCTCTCTCTCTCTCTCTCGAATAAATAAAATCTTAAGAAAAAAAAAAGCATCAGAGTTTTGGTAACTATGGAAGCAGGTGATGGATATATAGTTATATTATTCTCTCTGCTTTTATAATTTTGGAAAATTTCTAAAATTAAGTGTAAAACAAAATAAAATTAAAAAGCATTAGGAACACCTACATTCTATTTTTTTTAAGGTTTTATTTATTTGTTCACGAGAGACAGAGAGAGAGAGAGAGAGAGAGAGAGAGAGAGGCAGAGACAGAAGCAGGCTCCTCGCAGGGAGCCTGATGTGGGACTCGATCCCAGTTCCTAGGATCAATCACACCCTGAGCTAAAGGCAGCTGCTCAACCGCTGAGCCACCCAGGCATCCCGGAGCACCTATATTCTAAATTTGAAGGAAAAGTGAAGCTGAAGAAAAAAACTATTTATTTATTTATTTATTTATTTATTTATTTATTTATTTATTTATTTTAAGATTTTCTTTATTTATTCATGAGAGACACAGAGAGAGGCAGAGACATAGGCAGAGGGAGAAGCAAGCTCCATGCAGGGAGCTTGATGTGGGACTCGATCCTGGGACTCTAGGATCATGCTCTGGGCCAAAGGCTGGCACAAACTGCTGAGCCACCCAGGCACCCCCCCAAAAATTTTTTAATTAAAAAAAAAAAAAAAGTGAAGCTGAAGAGAAAATATTTTTTAAAAACCAGTGTACAGGGATCTCTGGGTGGCTCAGCAGTTTAGTGCCTGCCTTTGGCCCAGGGTGCAATCCTGGAGTCCCGGGATCAAGTCCCGCATCGGGCTCCCTGCATGGAGTCTGCTTCTCCCTCTGTCTGTGTCTCTGCCTCTCTCTCTCTCTCTCTCTCTCTCTCTGTCTATAATGGATAAATAAATAAAATCTTTAAAAAAAAAAACAAACAGTATACAGGGGCTGGTCAGTTGGAAAAGCATGTGACTCTTGATCTCAGAGTCATGGGTTTGAACCCCACATTGGGTATAGAGATAAAACTTTTTTGAAAAATCAATGCATGGGCTTAGGTGAGCAATAACAGAGCAAAAGATACCAAGCTGGTGTATTGGAGGCTGGAAATAAAGATCCATGGAAGTAAGCCTGGCACCTGAGGCTCTGTTCTCCTGGAAGCATTAGCCAACTTCAGAGGAGCAGCTGAAGGGCTGAGTAGCACTTCCAAAAGTCTCAGGTGATAGATATTAGAACCAGAGCCCACCAGGTGGGAAAGCCCTGATGATTCCCACTCACTTGGGATGAGGCCTCAAAAGCTGCACCCCAAGAAGAAGGGAGGAAGGTGAGTATAGAGATCTCAGCTTCTAATCCTCTTAGTCTCTCCAGTTAGGCCAAGATGGTTTTAAGAGTGCTGTGTCCCAGGGTGCCTGGGTGGCTCAGTGGTTGAGCGTCAGCCTTTGGCTCAGGTTGTAATCCTGGGGTCCTGGGATTGAGTCTCGCATCAGACTGCCCACATGGAGCCTGGATCTTCCTTTGCCTATGTCTCTGCCAATCTGTGTCTCTCATCAATAAATAAAATAAAGAATCTTAAAAAAAAAAAAAAAAAAGAATGCTGTGTCCCTGACAAAAGCAATATAAATCATTTAAATCCTCCCTGGAAGAAGTCCTAGACTCTAAATTTCTATAATCAATTCTGTAAATGTAGCATCAAGCACACCATCAAAAATTTTCAGGAACACTAGGACACTAGACAACATGAATACAAAACAGAGACAATTGACAACAGAAATACCCCCAGGGCTTCAAATATTGAAGCTACTGACATCAAACGCCACCACATACATAGTTCAAGGAGACAAAAGAAAAAACCAAGCAGTCCAGGAGAACATGAAATATAAAAGAAGACACAAAAATTCTAGAACTAAAAAACAATACTACAAATTCATAATTTATTAGTCACAGTTGAAGACAGAATTAATCAAATGGAGGATAGGTCTACATGTAGACTGAAGCTCAGAGACACAAAAAGATAGTAAATGTAAAGACAGAAGGTGGTGGGCAAAATATGAAATACAAGAGGTTTACAAGTGGTCTTACATATCTGTAGAGTCCTAAAAGGAAAAGAGTGAGAGAATGGAGCAGAAGCAATGTTTAAAGAGATAACGGCTGCCAGTTTTTCAAAACTGAAGAAAAACAGGCCAGTAATTCAAGAAGTACTGAGAACCCCAAGCACAGCACAAAGCCACAGTGAGGCACATCACAGCAAAACTGCTAAAAAACAAATACAAAGAAAAATCTTAAAAGTAGTCAGAGGCACACCTGGGAGCTCAGTCAGTTGAGTGTCTGACTCTTGGTTTCAACTCAGGTCATGATCTCAGGGTAGGTGAGATGGAGCCCTGCATCAGGCTCCCTGATCAGGGGGAGTCTGCTTGGGATTCTCTCTTTCCCTCTGCCCGTCATCTGGCACATGCATGCGCTCTCTCTCAAATAAATAAATAAATAAATAAATAAATAAATAAATAAATAAATAAATAAAATCTTTTTAAAAAATTAAAAGTTTATAAAAAGTAGTCAGAGAAAACGTGTTGCTTGCAAAGGAGCAATGACTAAACTGTCATTTGGTTTCTCAATAAAAATGACATCAGAAGACAATGGAATGGAGCACCTGGCTGGCTCCTTCAGAAAAGCCTCTCAAGGTCATAGATTCAAGCCCCACATTGGGTATAGAGATTACTTAAAAAAAAAAAATTAAAAAGACAATGTAATAAAAGCCTTAAGGGCTAAAAGAAGTTAATAGCTGCCAACCTAGAGATCTATAACCAGGAAAACTATCCTTTAGGAAGGAAGGTGAAATAAAGACATTTTCAGAGAAACAAAAACAGAGAAAATTTGACACCAGCATACCTGCATGAGAGGTAGAAGGAACACGATCTCAGTTGAGGCTTAAAGATGCAGGAAGCAATAAGCAGCAGCAGAGAGGATAAATATATGGATAAATGCAAATAAACATTCGCTGTCAAAAACAAACAACTTACTATCTTTGAGGTTTACAATAGTATTACAAGAGATAAAGAGGCATATTATACATGATAAAATGAATAATTCACCAGAAAGTCAAACCAAAAAAAAAAAAAAAAAAGTCAAACCAATCCTAAGTATGTATGTACCTAATAACAAAACATCAGAATTCATGAAGCAAATATTGATAGAACTAAAAGAAGAATAAATATATCTGTGGTCTCTTAGTAATCGACAAAACAAGCAGACAAAACCAATAAGGACGGAAAGGATCCAAACACTATTATCAACCAACTTGACCTAACTGACACTTATAAAAGGACTACACCCAACAACTGCAGAATATACCATTTTTTAAGTTCATGTGAAACACTTACCAAGGTATGGTATATGCTGGGACATAAAATGAATCTCAATAAATTTCAAAGGACTTAAATCTTAAAAGAAAACTTCGCAATGAGATATTACTACACATTCACCAAAATTATTAAAATTCAAACCTTCTAGGAAATAGAAATAATTCTAAATCTTGACTGAGGTATTATATGTGAGAAGTATACATTTACTAAAACTCATCAAACTGAAACATTAAGACTTGTGCATTTTACTGTATGTAATACCTCAATTTTTTTCTTTAATTTTTAAAAATTTATTTTATTTTATTTTATTTTATTTTATTTTATTTATTTATTTATTATTTTTGAAAGAGAGCATGAGCAAGGGGGAAGGGCAGAAGGAGAGGAGAGAATCCCAGGCAAGCTCCATGCTCAGCTCAGTGCAGAGCCAGATGCAGAGCCAGATGCAGGGCTCAACCTGAGCCAAAACCAAGATTTGGACACCAACTGACTGAGCTACCCAGATGCCCCTATACCTCAATTTTTTAAAAAATGGTTTATAACACCAAGTTTTGAGAGGATGCACAGCAAACTGGACTTCTCACACATGGTTGGTAAGAGTATAAATGGTACAACAGTGTTAGAAAACTATAAGTATCTGCCAGAGCTGAACACATGCACCCAATGACTCAGCAATTTTACTCCTAGATATTTACCCAAAAGAAATATGTGTTATTTAAAGTTTTATTTTTTTAGGTAATCTCTATTCCCAGTGTGGGGCCTGAGATCAAGAGTCTCATGCTCTCTGACTGAGCCAGCCAGGAGTCCCAGAAATATGTTTCTTTTAAAAGATACCAAAGAGGGACATGTGGGTGGCTCAGTTAAATGCTTGACTCTTGATTTTGGTTCAGATCATGAGCTTGAGGTCATGAGATGAAGCCCCAAGTTGGGTTCCATACTCAATAGGGAGTCTGTTTGAGATTCTTTCTCTCCCTCTCTCTCTGCCCTTCCTCCCCTCATGCACACTCTCTCTCTCTCAAATAAATAAATAAATCTTTAAAATGCATCAAAGATTTGTAAAAAAGAGTTCTTAGTATCGCTCTAAGAATAGCAGAAACCTTCCTTAGTCTAATAAAAGTTGTCTTAAAAAAAACTACAACAAATAATTATTTTTAATCATGAAATGATGAAAGCCTTCTCTCTGAGACAAGAATGCTACCTATTATCACTTTCGATCAACACTGTACTTGAGATCTTAGCCAGTGCAATAAAGCAAGAAAAAGTAATTAAAAGTATAAGAATAGGAATGGAAGAAATAAAACATTAATTACATATGATGTGACTTGGTAGAAAATTCTAAAGAAGTTTCAACTAAAATCACTCAAATTAACAAGTAAATTTAGTAAAGTCTCTGGATACAAGGTCAATTTATAAAAATGTATTACCTTTCTCTGTATCAATAAATAATGAGAATCTTAAACTATACTACTTATAGTACCATCAAAAAAGATTAATTACCTAGGGAAAAAAATACAGATGCAGAGAAACTATTTGACAAAATTCAAAATTCTTTTATGACTAAAAGTACAAGCAAACTAGAAATAGAAGGAAACTTCTTTAATCTGATAAATGGCACCAATAAAAAAGCTACAACTAGCATCATACCTAATACTGTATGTTTTATCTAAACAGGGAAATATGCTCTCACCACGTCCATTCAACATTGCAATGGAGGTCTTAGCCCATGCAATGAGGCAAGAAAGAGGAATAAAGGCATACAGAGTATGAAAGAAGTAAAGAGTAGAAGGGGAAAAAATGGAATAAAACCAAACCAAAACAATATGGTAAGTGAAAAAGAAAGAAATACAGAATAGGAGAGAACAATGAAAAGCACAAAAATAAGATGATAAATATAGTTTCAGAACACCAATAATTACATTAAATGTAAATGAAATGTTCCTTTATTTAAAAAATTACTGGAATGGATTTTTGTTTTTTAAAGGACACCAAAAGGTTGGAAGTAAAAGGGTAGAATAGGATCCATCAGGAATCCTTAGGTAGGGATACCTGGGTGGCTCAGTTGTTGAGTGTCTGCCTTCCGGCTCAGGGCGTGATTCCAGGATCCGGGATTGAGTCCCACATCGGGCCCCCTGCATGGAGTTGCTTCTCCCTCTGCCTATGTCTCTGCCTCTCTCTATGTCTCTCATGAATAAATAAAGTCTTTAAAAAACAAAACTTTAACTTAAAAAATCAGTCAATCAGGGATCTCTGGGTGGCTCAGTGGTTTGGCGCCTGCCTTTGGCCCGGGGCGTGATCCTGGAGTCTCAGAAATCGAGTCCCACATCAGGCTCCCTGTATGGAGCCTGCTTCTCCCTCTGCCTGTGTCTCTGCCTCTCTCGCTCTCTCTCTCTCTCTCTCTGTGTCTCTCATGAATAAATAAATAGAATCTTAAAAAAAAAAAAATCAGGCAATCAATCACACAAACAAAAGGACATACAGGCTGGTTGCTTATGGAGTGAGAGGGAAATGGAAGGCTCATGTGAGATTGAATATGTAAAATGGTATGAGCTGATCTTGCCCAGACCAGTGATGATCACCTGCCATGAGCTGAATAGTTGAACCACCTCAAGCCTCTCTATACCTATGACTAAACACAAAAGAAACACAGATTTGGCAAAGGGAGATCTTATTTCCAGCCCATGAAACGGTCTGAATCCAGATGGAATGCAAATCCACTGGCCACACCAAGAGGACACAGGCAGTGTAATGTGCATTCCAGGGGCCCCAGGATGATACCTACATAAATCACATACAATCCCCCTGCCAGGTACATGCATACACTACAGGGTACACTCACACCAAGGTGTGCACAGATACAGGTACATAGCCAGGCATGAGCCACAGCGCCAGCTGAGGCCACCACCCCTGAGAAACCCGCTCAGCCGAAGACTGAGTGTGCCAGGTGAGCTGCAGCCCTTGAAGGTTGGGGAGAGAGGGACAAGGAACTAACTGAGCAAGTTCTGGGGAATTCAGCCCAGAACAGGAGCTCCCCAACCTCACCCCCACCCCTAGTCCAGTGCTCTACCATCTTGAAGCAGCTCAGAGGCCAGAGGGGCAAGGCTATTTCTCCTTCATGCACACTTCTGCTGGGGGCAGACTCAGGTGCACCCACCTGGCTTCAGGCACACCACACCCTTCTTCATTCCATACAAATTTCTTCAGCTCATCAGAGCAGCAGTATTGGTAGTAACAGTTGCCACAGCAGAACTCAGGACAGGACTCAGGGAAGAGGTTGTGTCCATGGGAAGCCACACACACCTCACTGCGAGCTGGAGTAGACAAACACACTGGTCAATCTGTGGCCATGGGGCCAGGCCTCACGCCAGATCTCAGCCACGTCCCGGTCAACAGCCCTGGCCCAGCACAGCCATCAGGTACAAGAGTCTGGGCTGTCTTTGAGCGACACTAGTCATTGGCCACTTCTGGCCACATCCCCATCAGCCTTGCCCTCTCCCCCACCCTATAGCACAGGCACCTAACTGGGCTCCCTCTCTCCCCCACCAGCCACTTGCCTTCTGACAGAAGCCTGACCTTTCTAAGTGGGAATCTGATCACTTCCTGCTCTTGGACCATCCCTGGTCTCCACTGTCTCATGCTCAAGTCCAGGGTCTAGATCACCAAGGGCTTTGATGGTCACCCCAACTTTCCAGCTCTGCCCACACTCAGGCCATATTTTTTGCCTATTTTTCATTCCTTGTCTTCAAATCTACCCGTCGTTGAAGGCCTTCCTCCAGGCCCCTTCCTCCAGAAGCCGCCCAAGCCCAGCAGTAACAGAGCTGAACTGGAACACCCCCAACCAGCTGCAGAGGCCCAGACACTGGGCCAATGAGTTCCCAATCCTTACTCTGTCTCCTCTCCACTCAGCCACAGCAGCCTCAGCCTCTGCTAGACAGGGGACTGCAGGGGCCTGGCTCTCAGGGCACAGATCACAGACCACACCCTCGGGGCAGGCTGTCTTCAGACCAACTCGCCATTGGCCATTGGTCACAGCCATACCCACCATATATGTGTCTGTGAAGCACTTCACCCTAGGCTGGGCCTGTAGCAGATAACCTAGAAAATGTTTACGCAATTGGTGACCAGGGTTCTGGGACGGCAGCACCACCTCAACTCCAGAACCATCACAAGGCTTTCAGCCAGAGCTGGGATCCAAGGACCTTTCCATAGGCTGGGATAAAGACAGAGCTTCAATATTCCAGGTCATGATGAAAGGACCTGGCTGACAAGTGTGGGAAATTACCGAGGACTTTGGAAGACCATGAGGCTTGCAAACTTCCAGGAAGATGCTATAGTCATGTATCCTTAGGCTAGATTAGCAGAGATCTAGAGCCCACCAGCAGGATGGGGTGGTCCCAGATGGTACCTGGACAGACCCCAAAAGGAACACCCATTTCAGCAAGGTCCAGATGACTGTGGTAGCCTGGGGACAGGTCTGATGATAAACCCTGAAGTATGGGTATGTCACCTGGAAACAGGGCACAGCACCTGGACTCTGGAGACCCAGACTGGCCAGGGCCCCAGGGCAGTGTGCAGCCTGGTCAGTATATCATGTACAGAGCGAGGCCCAAAGACAGAGGCACTGAGCGACCTCCTTGAGAAGAGATAACTATAAATGGGAGGGGGGGGGTGGCGGGCAGGGCGGGGTGCTCTGTTCTTGACAGGTTCAGGCAGAGCCCTGCTCTGGGCAAAGCTGCAGGGCAGAGGACCTGGCTGCTACCAGGCTCACCCCAGCCAGCTGTGCAACTGACAATAGGTATGGTCCACGTGGCCCATGCTACTGGGTAACTCAGGTGACCACCTCCTTACAGCCTTATGGCCACAGCCCAGCCTCTAAGCTGGGGCTGCACACACACCCCAACACCGTTTGGGCCAAGAGCCCACGACACAAATGCTCTTCTGGGCCCCAGACACTCTGCACGAGCTGTGCCAGATTTCACTGGACCAGGGACCAGGGCTCCACCTTCTCCTTTCCCACCCCAAGTTCCCAGATTCATCTCACCCCCCAGGAAATAAAGCCCTTCTACTCAAGGAAGCCACTCACCCCAGAGGGATCATCGCTTCCTCTGGCTGGGCAAGGGGCTGTTCCAATTCCTACCCCTAAAGGGCCCCCAGCCTGGCCTCCTTGTCTGTGAATCATCGGTCTACCATTAACACACACAGTAGTGTTTCCTCCAACCCCTGAGGCCAGGCTCAGCGGTCTCCAGGAACCCAAGGGCCATGGAGCAGCGGGTGGGGTCTTCTAGCCAGTAAATAGAGCCTAAGGGAAGGCCTCTGATGGAGGGGCCAGGCTTCCCTCCTGCCACACCCTAGGCTAAGGAGCCCCTGGGGACCCAATCCCTTGGAACATCTGAAAGAGCAGACGCCACCACTACTGCCACCATCGAGGGCAGGACGAGGGTGGCAACTTCCTAGGGTCTGAGCAGTGTCAGTTCAGATAGGAGGCTGCTGTGGTCCAGGTCAGGTCAGGCCTGGGGGCTGGCTGACCGCCTCCGGGTTATTGGGGTGGGGGCCACTGCGGGGATGGTGCTGCCCGGGTTCACTCCAGAGACTGCACGGAGGTGGCTACCACCCTCCCCAACACACTGTCCCTTCCCTGGGACAAACTCCACCCCACCCCCACGGGCTCACCACCTGGAGGCGGCGGGAGCAGCAGCAGCAGCAGCAGCAGGATCCGTGGCGCGGGCGCCCGCGCGGCCATGGCGGGGCGGTGGACGGACCGAAGGACACACGGGCAGAGGCTGCAGGGGTTGAGGTGCGCGGCAGCCTCGGCGACCCGTGAGGCCACCGCTTCCTCGCCCCGCCCCGGCGGGCTGTTCCGGGAACCCCGCCCGGAGGAGGGAGCAGGGAGAGCGAGGCCGGGGAGGGGAGCCGACGCCCCTCCCAGCCTCGGCCGGGCCAGTCGGGGGCCACACGGAAACCACGGCCCCAGCCGCCCCCAGGCGCGCGCCTGGCGGCCCCCTCGACGCTGCCCTCTGTGCGGGGGATACTTTCCGCCCCCGCCTCCCCCGCGCCCCAGGTCCGCATCCTAACCCTGGGGAGGCGGGACACAGGCGCTCCCCGCGGCGGGCCGGCCGTCCTGGGCCCGCGGATCCCCACCCCAGGGGCCAGGGGCCAGGGGCCAGGTGAGGTGGGGGAACGGTGCCCGGGCCCAGCCGGCCGCACAGCGGGCACTCCAGAAAGGCCAGTCCCTCCGGCAAGCCTTGTCTGAAGGCCCTGAGGCAGCTCCACCGCCTTGCCCACTGAGCGGACACCTCTATCCTCCAGGCATCCCACCCCCCAGCCCAGGCAGGCTCACCCTGCTTCTCAGGGCAAGCCTGATTCAGATGGCCTGGTCTACGGCGACTGGCAGCTCCCAGCACACTGGGCCACCTCCTGGCTCAGGGGAGTATGGCTGGCCGGCATTCCAGCCTGTTCCAGGACCATGTGCTCACACAAGACTCCTTGAGGTGGGACAATCAATGACTAATAGTGGCCCTGCCATTCACTGTGGGCAGAGGTCTGGGCAAAGTCTGGAAAATGGAGAAGGATGGGACGCCTGGGTGGCTCAGCGGTTGAGCGTCTGCCTTCGGCTCAGGGCGTGATGCTTGAGTTCCAGGATGGAGTCCTGCATCCGGCTGCTGCGTGGAGCCTGCTTCTCCGCCCTTTGCCTGTGTCTTCTGCCTCTCTCTGTGTGTCGCTCATGAATAAATAAATAAAATCTTAAAAAAAAAAGAGAGAAAGAAAATTGAGAAAGAGCACTGTCTAGAGTCTGTTTCCAGGGGCTATAGCAAAACATAGCCTCTGGGGGCTTATAAACAGCAGTTCTGCCAATTGGAAGTCCAAGACCAAGTTGCCAGCAGATTCTGTGTCTGATGAGAGTTTCCTGGTTCATAGACGATTGTCCTTTCCCTGTGTTTTCACTTAGCAGAAGGACCGAGGGACCTCTGTGAAGCCTCTTCCATAAAGGCACTAAACCCCATTCACGAGGGCTCCACCCTCAAGATCTAATCACCTCCTAAAGGCCCCACCTCTAAATACCATCACCTTGGGGTTAGAATTTCAACATCTGAATTTTGGGAGGACACAGGTATTCAATCTGTGGCAAGCATTTTTTCACCCAGGGTTCCTGACCTGCTGCCCACACTGCACCTGGCACATCCAGAACGTTATACTCAAGACGGGAAACATGAAATGTCACACTGACTGGGCACATGAGCCAGTGCACACACCCTGTGTGCCACCACATGTTTCTCAGCTGAGGACAGGGGCATCCTGTGACAGACCCCAGAGACAACCTGGGGTGTCCTCAGTGCAGTTCCCCAGGCTAGGGTATGAGAAGAGGCAGGAGAGGGCTCGGCCACCAGCTGGCCGGGAAAGACCCAGGACTCAGCACTGGAGGCAGAGGCATGGTTGTCCTGGGACAGAATGAGTAGCCCTCTCAGACCCAGCTCGGCTTTGTCCTGCCCCACTGGCTCTGCCCCCTCAGCACTACAGTCTGAGGTTGGACACAGCCCAGGTCTCCCTGCCCCATGCACAACAGCCACCACATGCTCCCCTCACGTGCACCTGTCTAGCCAGCCTCTGACCCCTCGTTCCACACTCTGGGTGCCCTGCCCCCAACAGAGCTCCTAAGAGTTGTCCTTTCTTACCTCCTGTCATCTGTCTTTTGGCCTCTCTACTCTGACACCCCCAACCCATTTCTTCTAGGGGCCTCTTCCCTGGCCTTGTCCTTCCTGACCTTTTCAGGATTGGGGTCCCCATGCCCTCTCATTTTCCCACACCTCAGATAAACATGTGAAACCTTCATGGGGGAGTAGAGTGGGGGCTCCATGACCCCTCAGAGCTGTGTATGGACAGGAGGGGCTGGAGGCCAGGAAAAGCCAGTGACTGGGAAATCACAGCCATGCATCTGACAGGCATGTGCCCATGGTGGTGAGCAAAGGACACCAAGTCTATGAGGCTGGGAAATGGTCACTTCACTTCCCACAAGCTGCCTGGGGAAATCAGCCCCTCCTGGGCAGAAACCAAACTCCCTGTGCCAAACATGGGGATCTTCACAAGATTGAGGGTCCTCCAATCTGACTATTGATCTCAGGGTCCTGAGTTCAAGTCCCACATTGGGTGTAGAGGGTTTTTTGTTTGTTTCTGGCTTTTTTTTTTTTTTTAAGATTTTATTTATCTATTTCTTCATGAGAGACACACAGAGAAAGAGAGAGGCAGAGACACAGGCAGAAGGAGAAGCAGGCTCCATGCAGGGAGCCCAAAGTGGGACTTGATCCCGGGTCTCCAGGATCACACTCTGGGCTGAAGGTGGCACTAAACTGCTAAGCCACCCGGGCTGCCCTTTGTTTTTTTATTTTTTTTTGTTTTTTTGTTTTAATGTACTCAACAAGATTGAGGTTCCTACAGGCAGCACACATGATGTGAGGACCCAGTCCAGCTGAACTAGCACAGCAAAAAAATACCAGGCCACATGTACGGGATGGAGAAGCCGGGCAGCTGGGACTGTTGCACTCAGACCCACCCGCCTGACAGCCTTTCTCCTCAGGCCTCCCCCATCTGCTCTCCATTCCAGCAGAGGTCCTTCCCTGCTTAGAGGCGACCCTATCTTAAATTCTGCCCCTTTTCCATCTGGTCTACCTGAAATGATTCCCCCTCCCAGCTCAGGGCACCCCCTCCCTCCTGCTGTTCCCCTGTCCCAGGCCACTGGCACCATAGGGTCCTCCCCTGTGTCCTTACCCTCTCCCTCTGCATTTCTGCCTTGCACTGCCTGCTGGTGTCTGGGACCACCTGAACGCCACCTTTCTCACCTTCCACCCACAGCTCTACTCTTGCCCCCTCCCCAGTGTTCTCACAGGGAACCCTGCCCTGACATCTCTCCCAGCCATCTTGGCCTCTGAGATTTCCTGTCCATTCACCACAGTCCAGGCCCTGAGGACTCCCAGAACACCACCTCCGAAGAGTTCCTGGGGCTCCATGGACAAATCACACCTATATCCCCACTTCCACCTGGTCACCCAGGCTGTGGTTCAACTCCCCTCCCACTCTGCCCCTCTCCCCTCCAGAACATTCTTTTACTTACTACTGACCCAACTCTGGTCTCACCACCTCTCTCCATGCTTTCAGTCCTGATCTTCCTAAAGAATAAATCAGTAGCCCCTCTGCCACTCTAAACCCTGCAAGGGCTCCCCATGGCTCCTAAAGTAAAGTTCTAATTTCAGTTCCAGCAATAAATGGGCTCCTCATGCATCTTGGCTCTGCAGCCACCACCACACACATCCCCCTTACCCTCTCTGGCTCACCCCTTAGGTCCCATTTTAAATACCACCTCCTCCAGGAAGCCTCCCCAGATGTCAAATCTGAGTTAGGGCTTCTCTCTGTTTCCACAGCCCTTGTGACCCCCACAATCCAACACCAATCCCTGGGTGTCTTCTGCGACTCCGAGGGTTCAACGAGGCTGAGGTAGTGTCTGTATTCTGTATCCAGCACAAAGGCCATGCACATAGTTGGTGTCAGATCATTGAAAAAGGAAAGACAGGATCCCCTTCAGCCCACTAACCACATTCCCCTGAATACCAGCCCTGCAATCACTCCCCTAGGGGATGGGCTGCCTCAGTGTCCCCAGTCCCCTGTGCTGTCCAGAGCAGCGGCCTGTGGCAGCAGGTTGCCTTCTACTTCTCCTTCTAGGTCCATGCTCCACCCTACCCTGTCCTGGGCCTCCCTCTTCCTGGGCTTCTGGTTGGGCTCGGCAGATATAAGGCAAAGGTGGGAGGTCCCCAAACTCCTGGCCTGCAGTCAACACAGCCCACCCCATGGCCATTCCTCTTTCCTAGGTTGCTTTCAGGGCCATATGCTGAGAAATTGAGATTTTACCTACCTAGAGGGCCACGGGAGTGAACGCCATCCCTCTGGTGGATGGATTACAGAAACTGAAACTGGAGCCCTGGGGGCCCATCGGCGCTACAGGGTGGTCCCACACCAGCTTCGGATAACCCTTCTGCACCTTGTCCCTGCAGGCCTAGGGATGGAAAGGGCTTCTCCTGGTGTCAGCACCCAGTGCTCTCCAACCAAGGTGACTCCTTGAACTTATCAACAGTCCCGTAAACAGCCCTTGTATTGAGTTCTTCTCAAATACCCAGCGTGCGGACAATGGGACCCTTACTTCTGGTGTGTGGCCAAGCTGTGATGGGAATTTCACACAGGCCAGCAGGCACCCCAAAGCAACACCCAGCAATGCCCAGAAAGCCCGGTGCTGACAGGGTGTGTGGGTGACAGGGTGTGGATGTGGCCCATCAGCCGGGGACTGAGCCTCCGGGTCAGGAGCACTGAGTGCTGTTAAAAAGGAAACCACTTGGTCCCTCAGACCAAGTTCCCCAGGCTTGATATCCAATCTAATTGCAGTTTCAACCTCCCCCAGAAATGTGGTCTCAACCGGTCAGTCAGGAATTTTAAATCAGCGCCACTGAGTCTGCCACTTGCTCCTCTCCTACCCCTCAAAGGAAGATGAGGTAATCCGCATGATAAGACACCTTGCTTTGCCCCCTAGAAAGGAGCCTGGCCGGGAACAATCCTTTTCTTTTGCTAATAACTTTCTGGCCTCCGCCCTCCTTCTTTTTTTTTTTTATTCATGAGAGATGTAGAGAGAGGCAAAGACACAGGCAGAGGGAGCAGCAGGCTCCCTGCAGGGAGCCCAATTCGGGACTCGATCTCAGGACCCTCACCCTCCGTCTATGAAAACTTTCCATCTGGTCCCACTCCTCAGAGCTCCCCTCCACGTGCAAGATGGAACGCTGCCCAATTCATGAGGCGTTCAGTAAAGCCAATGAGATCTTTAACTTTTACTCATTGGAATTTTTGTTAATTAACCATTCAGGGGCGCCTGGGTGGCTCAGCGGTTGGGCGCCTGCCTTTGGCTCAGGTCGTGATCCCGGGGTCTGGGATCGAGTCCTACACCGGGCCCCCAGCGGGGAGCCTGCTTCTCCCTCTGCCTATGTCTCTGCCTCTCTCAGTCTGTGTCTCTCATGAATAAGTAAATAAATCTTAAAAACAAAAAGTAACAATGCTGAAGTAGAGGTCCCTGCCTTTCCTTTTCACCCAGCAGCTGGGCCGCTTTCTTCTACTTCAGAAGGTAGAAATGCCAGATATTCACTTGCTCTGTGTCCTTTGCCCTAGGCCAAGGGCCTATGTCCAGGCCCAACAAATCAAATGTACCCTCCCTGGAGTTCACTCAGCGGGGGGTGGGGGGTGTTTGGTGGCCAGCGGGAGGACAGCAGATAGCCTACTTCATGGGGGTCGTGGCAGCTGGGCAGCAGCCTGCAGCATCTGAGCCTATGGTGATGGCGGGGTGGTAGCCGGGGTGGCATGCTCAACAGGCCAGAGCAGAACTGTGATTTGGGTTGGAGACAATCTATGTGGCTCTGTGTCTTGTCCTTCAGCCCCTTCAGTGGGTCTGGGAGCTACACGAGTTCCTTTTCATAAATTCTGCTTTTTTAAAAAAAAAAAAAAGATTCTATTTATTCATTTGAGAGAGAGAAACAGACAGAGGAAGGAGAAGCAGGCTCCACGCAGGGAGCCTGATGTGGGACTCATCCAAGGTCTCCAGGATCAGGCCCTGGACTAAAGGTGGCGCTAAACTGCTGAGCCACCTGGGCTGCCCTCTGCTTCTGATTAAGTTGGGCAGAGTCTGTTTCTGGCAAGTGATAGACAAGTTGTCACCAGGAATGGCAGGAAGTATCCAGGGAAATAGAGGTGTGTGCGGACTAGATATTCATCTGGTGGAAGCTAAAGGCAATGGAAATCCAGCTAGGATGAAGGGAAAGGGTTCCAGCAAACCTAGCAGACTGGAGCCACCACTGGTGATGTAGTTTAATACAAAATAGATGTTCTTTGTCCCTGCTTCCTGGCACCAGACCTTCTAAAACACTTGGAATTTACTGTCCTTTTAATGCTAATGAAAAGACTCCTGGCAGGGAAAGTCATACCCCCTGGATAGGTTCAGGATGGGGACAGGTCACCAGGAAGACCAAGCCTTGAATGAGAGCCCAGACTAGGGAGGTGGGGGTGGAGATTTCACTTCTATCAACCAAAGGCCAGGGGCTCCCGGGTGGCTCAGTGGTCTAGCATCTGCCTTTGGCTCAGTTCGTGATCCTGGGGTCCTGGGATGAGTCCCACGTTGGGCTCCCCATAGGAAGCCAGTGTCTCCCTCTTCCTGTGTCTTTGTTTCTCATGAATGAATAAGTAAAATCTTAAAACAAAAAACCCAAAGGCCAATTATTTTTTTTTTTAATTTTGATAATCAACACCAGGAATAGCAAATTTTCCTTCACTTCAAAAATAAAGGGTTTTTGTTTGTTTGTTTGTTTAGGATTTTATTTATTTATTCATGAGAGACACACACAGAGAGAGAGGCAAAGACATAGGCAGAGGGAGAAGCAGGCTCCATGCAGGGAGCCGGATGTGGGACTGGATCCTGGAACTCTGGGATCACACCCTGAGCCAAGGGCAGATGCTCAACCACTGAGCCACCCAGGTGTCCCTCAAAAAATAAAGTTTTAAAGTTAAAACATTAATTTTTTTTAAATTTCAATCCATGGGCAGCTCCAGTGGTGCAGCGGTTTAGCGCTGCCTGCAGCCCAGGGTGTGATCCTGGAGACCCTGGAACAAGTCCCACGTCAGGCTCTCTGCATGGAGCCTGCTTCTCCCTCTGCCTGTGTCTCTGCCCCTCTCTCTCTCTCTCTCTCGTCTCTATGAATAAATAAAATCTTAAAAAAATAAAATAAAATAAAATTTCAATCCAATTGTGAATTTCAGTACCCCTACTCTCCTACACTTGTCCTTCAGTTTACAAAGGCCAATGATTTGATCAATGGTACTTCTGTAACAAAACCTCCATAAAACCCCCTGCATAGTGAGTTCAGGGAGTATTGGGATCAGTGAAGGTATGAGCTGGGAAGGCAGGAGCCCTGGGTATCCTGGAAGCTCCACACCACTCCTTCCCTTCCCCCAATACCTCACCCTATGAATCTCTTCTGTTTGGTTGTTCTGAATTGTATCCTTTTTAATAAACTGGTAAATGTAAATAAAGGGTTTCCCTGAATACTGTGAGTCATTCCAGCAAATTACTGAATTTGAGGATGGGGCTTATACCTGAGGTACAGCCAGCTGGTCAGAAGTCATGGGGCTTGGGACTAGCACCTGAAGTAGAGTCAGTCTTATGAGACTGAGCCGTTAACCTGTAGGGTCTGTACTAATTCAGGAGTTAGTGTCCAAATCGAATTGAATTGTTGGACACCCTATTGGTGTGGGAGGTTCAGAGAATTCGTTATTGGTGTGAAAACCCCCACCATATTTAGTGTCCAAAATGGTGTCAGAAAACAAGACACCACAGGGGACTCCTCAAGTGAGGAACCCATGCAAGACAGGGCTTTGAGAGGCCAAGGGCTTTACCTCACACCAGCATGAAGGGCCAGAGAAAGGCATAGTGACCAGTGTCAGGTGGTTGCTTCCAACAGCACCAAACAGTTTAAAGAAAGAGCATAGTAGGGTAAGATTCTTAGCTGCTTGGTCAAGGCTCAAATTGAAAACTTTCTCTGCTTTGCAAGGAGCCTCCTTTCTCCTGTAGCCATGGGGCTGAGGTAGCCCATCATCAACCCCACAGGCCAATGCTGTGGCTTCCAGATTAAATACTGATTGAATTCACAGCCTCCCTAAATCTTTTTTATTTTTTAAGATTTTATTTATTTATTCATGAGAGACAAACACACACACACAGAGGCAGAGACACAGGCAGAGGGAGAAGCAGGCTCCATGCAGGGAGCCTGACGTGGGACTCGATCCCGGGCCTCCAGGATCACGCCCTGGGCCAAAGGCAGGCGCTAAACCACTGAGCCACCCAGGGATCCCCCCTCCCAAAATCTTCTTTTTTTTTTTTTTCTCCCAAAATCTTCTTTTTTTTTTTTTTCTCCCAAAATCTTCTATGTGAACGCTAGGCACTGCTCAGGACACAGCACACAGAAAGTGTGCATGGAGACACCGGGAAACACTCCGCAAGCCCGCATCAAGTAGCACTTCTCACCTTCCTCAACCCACTGGTGACCTCCGAAACAGCGGGCCACTCACTCTCCACCCATGCTCCCTGCACTGTTCCTTCTCACATTCCTCTTCTGGCTCTTCGTGTCCAGCTTGTATTGCAGGGTCCCCAGAGCTCAGTCCTCAGATGCCATTTCTTCTCTACTTACATTTCCCTTGAGTGCTCGTCCACTGTCATAGCTCTTAGTACTGTCTACACACCAGGGGATACAATTTCTTATCTCTAGCCCAGGCTTCAATTCCAGATGCCAAGATGCAACTGTCCTATCAACACCTCCACTTGGATATCCCTGGCATCTAACCTGAATGCACCTTCAACTGAACTGTGGACCTCCAGCACCGTGCTGCCCCCATTGTGGACTCTCACATGTCCAGAGTGGTGACCCCACCCCTGGGCATCTTGTGTTTCTCATAGGCCTTCATACAAACCAGCAGCCGACCTTGGCTCTACTTTCACAATTTAGGCAGAACATGATTACTTCTCAGTAGGACCAACACCAGTGTCAAGGACTCTTGCCCAGACTGTCATAGGAGCCTCTGGACAGGTCTCCAGGCCTCTATTCTGCCCCTCTTAAGTCTATTCTGGAGTCAGCAGCAGCCGGAGGGACCCTTTAAAAATGTTTATCAAATCAAAACACTTGGCTCAAAGACCTGCAAGGGCCTCCCATTTCTAAGGCCCCATATATCATCTGCACCCCATGATCTCTGACTTGGCCTTCCCCCTCCTCCTCACTCCTGCTTCTGCAGCCACCCCAGCCTCTCCTATGTTCTGGAACTTACCTGGTATAGCTTGCCCTCAGTATCTTGTGCTGGCTGTGGAATCTTCCATGGCTTCATCCAGGTCTCTGGTCACCTTCCAGTGAGGTCTGCTTTCACACACCCCCACACCCACAGCCTCCTGTCTGCTCCGGCACCCTG
Organism: Canis lupus dingo; assembly: GCF_003254725.2. Classification (NCBI taxonomy): domain Eukaryota; kingdom Metazoa; phylum Chordata; class Mammalia; order Carnivora; family Canidae; genus Canis; species Canis lupus. The sequence continues at coordinate 40,858,015 of NC_064262.1, read as the reverse complement.
TGAGGGACTACATTTTTACTTATTTCTTTACTGTGTCTACCACCACTAGAAAGTCAGCTCTGTGACAGCAAGGGTTTGTCTGTCAGGCTTACTGCTCTGTACACATTGTTTAGCCCACGGTAGGCATTTCATGTGTTATATACACAGGATGAAGATACATGAAAAAACTCAGAGGAATCTGATTACCACCAACACCAGCCCCTTTGCATCTCCCTGCCCACAGAAGCAACCTTGCGAGGGAATAAGTTTGCAAGGGGAAGCCTAACCTTCTCCTGCCCTCTTCCCAAACTCCTTAACATCCCCAGTGCCTTGAATTAAAGATGGATTCCAGCAGGGCGCCTGATGGGCTCAGTCAGTGGAGCATGTGACTCTTGATCTCAGGATTGTGGGTTCAAGTCTCATGTTGGATGTAGAAATTACTGAAAAATAAAATATTGGGGGGAAAAAGATGGATTCCAACGTGTCTGAAGATCTTTTTATAAAGTCACATCCAGGGGCGCCTGGATAGCTCAGTTGATTGTCTACCTTGGGCTCAGGTCCTGGGATTGAGTCCTGCATTGGGCTCTCTGCTCTGCAGAGAGCTTGCTTCTCCCTCTTCCTCTGCCTGCTGCTCCCCTTGCTTGTTCTTTCTCTCTCTCTCAAATAAGTAAATAAAATCTTAACAAAAAAACAAGTCAGACTCAGAGGGGAAGGCTTATACATCAAAGAAATTATAAAACCTTACTTTACCTTAGTCACAATATGGAGAATATGTGTAAGGGAAAATCAAGGTCCTGGACCAAGGAGATAAGAAACAAAGTTTAGATTGGGCTGAATTTATCAATACAGGTGCACTTGCCAGAAATTTTGGATTCAGTGTGCTGGCTTCAGCTACTAGAGGTCATTCTGTACGTCTATTTGGTTGGCTGGAAGGAAAGTTGTCTCACCAAAAGAAATCAAGATGCCAAAAGCTCCCTGGGAGAATGTAGAGGAAAGAATCCAAAGCCTCAGGAGGATTCACTCATTCATTGAGAAAAAATGCTGAACTGAGTTTATCAGACAACTCTATCCAGAGAGACTCCCTTCACCATCATTTAGAAGTTCATTGCTGAGGGGAATGTCTGAAAAGTTTGTCTGCTAGAGTTGTTGTAACAAAGTACCACACACTGAGTGGCTTAAACAACAGAAAAAGGTCTCACAGTTCCTTTTTTTTTTTTTTTTTTTTAAGATTTTATTTATTTATTCATGAGAGACACAGAGAGAGAGGCAGAGACATAGGCAGAGGGAGAAGCAGGCTCCATGCAGGAAGCCCGATGTGGGACTTGATCCTGGAATCCAGGGATCATGCCCTGAGCCAAAGGCAGATGCTCAACTGATGAGCCACCCAGGCGTCCCAGTCTCACAGTTCCTAGTATGACCTCAACTCATTGCATCTGCAAAGATGCTATTCTTTTTTTTTTTTTTAAGATCATTTATTTATTTATTCATGAGAGACATAGAGAGAGAGGCAGAGACATAGGCAGAGGGAGAAGCAGGGAGCTTGATATGGGACTGGATCCCAGGAGCCCAGGACCACGTCCTGGGCTGAAGGCAGATGCTCAACCACTGAGCCATGCAGGTGCTCCTTTTTTCTTTAAGATTTATTTTATTTGAGAGAGAGAGAGAGCACAAGTGGGAGAGGCAGAGGAAGAGTATCCCAAGCAGACTCTCTGCTGAGCACAGAGCCCAATGCAGGGCTTGATCTCAGGACCTCAGGATCATGACCTGAGCTGAAATCAAGAGTCGGATACTTACCCGAGTGCACCACCCAGGTGCCCCCATGGGTCAAGGATTTGACTAGAGACACTATAATTAAGATGACTCCTTGAATTCAACACAGATACGAGGGTTCTGGGTGTTAAGAGCCAAGTAGGAGCCTTGAGTTGCCGAGGAAAGGTACAAGAGACCATGACATGCAGTAGGACATGCTGGTAATCTGCATGGTCTGGCCTGGAAGGGTCTTTGCCAGGATCACCAGGCCCCTATGACCAAAAGGTAGGCGCGTAGAGTCCTCCTTAATGTGTTTAGCAAGAGGACTGGCAGAGATTTGCCTGAAACAGAGGATTTTCCTCCAAGTTTATAGATAAAATCAGCTCATAAACCCAGGGGCCCCTGAAGGAAGTGGAGTGGGTACCCATTAAAGAAGGAGGCCCCTGTGAAAATGGCACAGGTTCATGGTGGCACTTTTTTCACAGTCCTTCCCAAAGGGCTTTGTGGCCATTAACTGAGGTGTGGCAGATACTAGTGCTAGTCTACCCCAAAGCCATTTTTCACTTTTTAAAACTTTATTCATGAGAGACACACACAGAGAGACAGAGACACAGGCAGAGGGAGAAGCAGGGTCCCTGCAGGGAGCCTGATGCAGGACTTGATCCCAGGACCTCGGGATCATGCCCTGAGCCGAAGGCAGATGCTCACCCACTGAGCCACCCAGACATCCCTCACTTTTTCTTTTTTTAAGATTTTATTTATTTATTCATGAGAAACAGAGAGAGAGACAGAGAGACAGAGAGGCAGAGACAAAGGCAGAGGGAGAAGCAGGCTCCACGCAGGGAGCCCGAGGTGGGACTTGATCCTAGGACTCCAGGATCATGCCCTGGGTGTGAAGGCAGACGTTCAACCTCTGAGCCACCCAGGCATCCCACTTTTTTTTTTTTTTAAAGTAATCTATACTTGATGTGAGGTTCAAAATCACTACCCCGAGATCAAGAGTCACATGCTCCACCAACTAAGCTAGCCAGGTGCCCCATTTTTCCCTTTTTAAAAAAATATTTGAGAGAGTCTGCACATGAACAGGAAGAGGGGCAAAGGGAGAGGGAGAGAATCTCAAGCAGACTGCCCTCTGAGCACAGAGCCCAAAGTAGGGCTCTATCCCAAGACCCAGAGATCATGACCTGAGCTGAAACTAAGAGTCACACACCCAACTGACTGAGCCACCCAGGTGCCCCTGCATTTTTCATTTTTAATAAAATAGTTTTGTTCAAACAATGTAACAACATACCCAGGCCCACACATAATTAGTCTAAGCCAAACATATTAACACTCCCCTTTGCAGGTGATAATTATATTTTAATTTATTAATATATAATAAATATTATATTATAAACATAATTCAAAAGTTGCTGAAATCTATGGATTTTTTTTTAAAAGATTTTGTTTTTCAGTAATCACTACACCCAATGTGGGGCTTGAACTCACAGCCTCGATATCAAGAGTTGCACACTCCACCAACTAAGCCAGCCAGGGGCCCTTGCTAAAGTCTAAGCCTTTGCAACAGCATTTCTTTCTATCCAAGTATCTTCTGACCCTAACATCCAATGATGGTCATTGTTTCCTAGCAAACCCAAAATGCTACACAATTTTTCAATATGATGATATATAATCCCTCTTTCTGGGTTGTAGTAGAAAAGGACCTGAAGAAAAATTCTCATAGTGTTAAATCTCATTCCTTCTGCTGTTGCTTTGCTACTAAAAATCTTTAATACCTCTTCTAAAAGCGTCGAGTCCTCTCAGGTCAGGTGTCCATCCAAGAACTCTGCCAAGAGACAGAGTGAGGACCATCAAGCTGTCCCCAAATATCACCCACCAGGAAGACCATCACAGCTGAAATCCCTCGGAACACAGGGATAAATCCCTTGGAACACAGGGATGAAGCCCAGGGGTTTCTATCACCCATCATGACACAGGTGGGTAAGACAGAGCCATAGCTCTTGGCAACAATGAACCACCCAGAGGCAGCCCAGCCACGGCTACCTCTGCCCTGACACAGTGGGAGAGGTGCCGATGGGTCCCCAGCCATGTCCACCCACATGGGGTCTGCTGGTCTCCAATAGCCCAGCCCCAGGGCAGGAGGTATATAAAATCCAATGAAGTTTTGGGGCAAGGGCAAGGGAAAACCCTACCCTTGGTCACCATCTTCCCCAATCCAGAGGTAGGTGACAAAGAAAACAGGACAGAATCAGCCAACATGCCCCCACTCACGGCCTTGTGCAGCCTCTCTGTCCTCGACCCAGCCCCTGGCTCCCCTCCCCAAGGATGTCAACATTCAGGACCCATGATTTCCCTTTAATGGTGCTCCACCCCAGATGTCCCGTCACGCATCTGCTTCCTGCTCAGGGGTGAGGTCCCAGAAGATTGGCCCACAGAAAACCTGGCCCTGGCCCTGGCCCTGCCCATGTCCAGGCCCAGGACTCACTCCAGGGTAAGACAGTTTCCTCTCCAGAAAGGGGGGTAGGCACGAAAGTGGGAGCTGGACCAAAGATCCTAACATAGACCAATGAGAGACCACAACATGGGAGTCTGCAGAACCAGATGGAAACACCTCACAAATGGAGAAACAGCCACAAGATACAACCTTAGAGGGCAGCCCTGGTGGCTCAGTGGTTTAGCGCCACCTTCAGCCCAGGGTGTGATCCTGGAGACCAGGGATCAAGTCCCACATTAGGCTCCTGCATGGAGCCTGCTTCTCCCTCTGCCTGTGTCTCTGCCTCTCTCTGTGTGTGTCTCTCATGAATAAATAAATTTAAAAATCTTAAAAAAAAAAAAAGATACAACCTTAGATTCTGATTTATTTATTTTTTTTTTAAAGTAAGCTCTAGGCCCAACGTGGGGCTCGAACTCACAACCTTAAGAGTCACATGCTCTACTGACTGAGCCAGCCAGGCACCCCAATTTTTAAAAAAATATTTATTGCAAAGAATGCTGGACACAGTGTGATGTGTGGCTGAGATCCACCAACACCCATTCCAGGGAAAATAGGAAAATGTCTTCGACACAAGAATGTTGACCATCATGGATAAAATCCGGCAGCCAACCAGGGGGTTGCTGCCCATGCAGAGATCGCTCCAGGCAGAGGTGGAGAAGAGCTGCCCCAACCCAGGCCATACCCCTAGACTTCCCTCTGCCCTATCCCGGTCCTTGTAACACTGTGGGTCCAGCAGCTCCTGACTGCCTTCTGGGCACAGAGAAAAGGCCTCACTGGTCTTGCCTCAGTCAGCCTGAGGTCCTGGAGTGGGGGACATCCAGATGTACATGCCACCAACCAAAGAGGCCCACTATGGCCAACAAGTGAGTGTGTCCAAGTGACCAAGTCACCAAAACTCTGGGGGACACAGAAACAAAGGCTATGGTCCTCATGTCCCAAAGACAGTGGCATGGTCCTCTGGTCCTGAGGGACCTGAGGGTCCTCTGGTCCTGAGGGGCTCTGGCAGGAGCTAAGTCCAGAAGATTCTGCTCCAGCCCTCTACTGAGTCTGTGCACAGCCACTGCAGCACACAGGGCTGAGCCACCATCAGCTGGGGGCAGGGGCGCACGCTTCCCTCAGGGGCAGGCAGCAACTACAGGCTACGAAAGCCCGAGGAGGCCAGGAAAGGTGGGCTGTTCTGCCAGGGAAGGTGCCAGGTACAAAGTGGGCTCAGGCTCCTGGACCAGGACCCACTTGGGGATGCAGAGCATCCAGCTACAGACCCAGACCCCTCCTCACGCAGCCTCACAACTTGCTGGCCAGGCCTCCTGCCCAGCTACAAAATGGGAGCCAGAACCTACTGCCCAGCCTGCCTCTTTGGGCCCAAAAGAACTCAGGGGCATGACAGGTGGCAGTGTCCCAAGGCAGTTTCCTGCCAGGCCAGGCTCCCATACACAGGAATCCGAAGCTGCACTATGCTGGGAAAATCCTCCCTTGGACAGGGCACCTCGGATTTCCTGCCTTTCCCCTGCTCGGTGTCACAGGCAGAGGTCAATGAACGTCAGGACAGGCTTTTTTCTATGAATCATTCACAGCAAATGCATTTGTCTGCCCCCCAGGGTGTGCTCCTGCATGGAAACAGGTGGCAGTGGGGGAGAGGTAGCCTAGAGAGCACAGCTAGGAGGGCGAGGCAGGTTGGCAGCCTCTCCCCCCCGAGCACCTGGGATGTGCACTGGAACGGGGGTGCTTACACGACTGCCCTGTCTTTGAGTGCTTTCACTGCGACAGCAGTTCGGCAGGGGTGGCCTTGGCCACCAGCTCCCCCAAATGTTCCAGTGTGTGCACAGTAGGGAAGGAGTGACCAGAGAGGCTGTGCTCCCCATGGGTTTCTATGCATCATGGCATGAAGTGAGCACAGTGTTCTCACAAGCGGCTCCGACACAACGGCCTGGCTGGTGGAAGGGTCTGCCTCAGTGGCTCTCCAGCTCCTGCCAGGGCAGGATGGGAAGGGCATTCCCCCAGACCCAAGGAGCAGAGCTCAGGGCCCCACACGGAGAGGGAAGCAGAGTCCCTGCTGGAATCCTCAGGTCCACCTCAGACAGTTCGGCCATCGTGGGAGCATCACAGCATGCGCTCTCCGTTCACATGTTTAGGGTTTCATACTTCACAAAGCCAACTGACCAGTGAGAGGACACCTCAAAGCTGCAACAGAAGGACCAGGTTGCTAGGAAACCTCTCACCAGTCCAGGGCAGATGCAGTCTGACCAAATGATTTTTAGCAGCAGGTTGGGCACCTTGTGGAATCCTGTCTCCATTAACAAGGAAGCAGGTGGGCTGGTGCAGGGGCTCTGGGTGCCACCAGCCAGGTGCAGCTTGAGGATGCTCCAGCATAGAAACTGTCACACGGACCAGGGGGCTTGGGATGACCTTGTCTGCCGGGATCAATACCTTCCTGGGGGTCACCGTGGATGAGACATGGTCACTGGTGAGCAGGAACCGTGACCAGGGCTTCCTCTGGAGGCCTCGAGATGTCTACATTCTGCAAAACAAACAAAACACAGAACCTTCACTCTGTGGTGAGAATAGGTAGACATCCACTGTCCTGCTGTCTCCTTTCCCCATCACCATAGCCCTCTGGGTTCACATACTCACCCCCTAGGAGCCAAATTTCCCTAAGAGCCAGGGCCCAAGAGCCTCTCAACACATGGTGGGTGGACAAACATGAGGATTCAAAGGCAGGGGTGCACGGTGCCCTGGGTCCTGCTGGCTCCTGGCACACATGACAGGCAGCACCCAGAATGAGGCCATCCCACGTCCTACCTCAGGCCTGAGTCAAGTGGGAGGGAAGAGCTGGCTATGGGCCTGCCTCCTCACCAGTGGGAGCAAGGAAGGAGGCCCTTCCTTGGGGGTGCCTTCCTCTGGGTCTGAGCTTCGGTGGACAGATGAGGTCCCAGCAGCCTTCAGACCTCTCCTAGTCTGCAGCCTGCTCTGTACTCTGAGCTGGGGCACAGGGTACCCTGGACAGCCCTCAGCCCTCAGCCACAGATAGCCCTTGCCAGACCACAAAGCCCAGCTCCTTCCACAGCCTGCTGAGCTCAAGTCTAAGGAATGGAAGGCCTGACGCTTTCCTCAGCTCCACAAGCTGGGAACCCCTTTCCCCCTGGCACAGACCTCTATGGTAGGGCTGCTGGGAAGCCATCACACCCAGGGACCTCCCCACTGCCAGGGCGGCATCCTTGGGAAGGCCTTGCCCAGAGTCATAATCTTGTCCTGATGATAAAACAGCAGGTTTGGCAGAGTACTCAGGCTCATTTTGGCAGGCACCCCAACCGGACATGGGTTTGGAAGATACCGTATCTTATGCCCCCAGGAATATGCTTGCCACCCTGCAATAACCCTGTTGTTACCTGAGGCCTGTCCCGGTGCGTGTTCACAGCCATCACATTCAGGAATATAGACTCCACTTTACAACCTGCCAAAGGAAAGATGTAAATCCATTTCCCCTCCTGGAGGGCAGCTAGACCCATAGAAGGTAGAAGCTTCTCTCGGGTAGAGGCCTGGGGTATTATAGAACAGAGCAGCCATTCTCAGCTTCATCCTGGTCCTCTCACCTTAGGCACCTTTGAGGAGCACATGAGGAAGGACGAGGCACCCCATTAGGCCTGTGCTTATCATGTGCCACAGCACAGCCTTGGTGAGAAGCCCAGACACCCAGGAGGGCTATGCTGAGGACACGAGCTATCCACTGCTGGGGTGGAGGGCATTCTAAGGAGCAGTGGGCCTGAGCTCAGCATGGAATCGTTACGTGAGCCTTCAGGGGACCCCCAAACCACTCACCCCAAGTGTGCCACAAACACAGAGCCAAATCTATGCTACGCCAGGTGCTCAGTGCAATAGGAACAAGGGGATAAATGGCATGACACCTGCTGCCACTGGGCTTTACAGTCATTCTCCCAAGGACATGGCTACCTGAGGGGTGCCTCATAGTCTATGTTGAACTTGAGGAGCTGAGACCCAGGAGTTTAGGAGGTGGCCTGAGGTCTCTGCGGGCACAGTGAAAGGCAGAGGTGGGACTCAAACGATTCTGCACTCAAAATACCCCAAATATTTTAAGGCCCAGGTCGTAGGAGCCATGGTGCTTTGTGGGGGTTTCAGAAAAACCAGTAGAAAAGCCCTTCATGCAGGTGGGTGATGGTAAAGGATCACTGGAAAGGCACATGTGGCCACAGAAATTAAAACCAAAAAAAAAAAAAAGGTAAAAAGTAAATTGGGAGGGGCTCCCGGCAGGCTCAGTCAGGGGAGCATGTGACTCTTGATCTTGGCATCACGAGTTCCAGCCCCACGTTGAGTGTAGAGCTTACTTTAAAAAAAAGTAAACTGGGAAAGGCAGTGGAGTGGGCAGAAGAGGAATGAGCCCCTAATGGAATTTTCAGGGATCTGCAGAAAATTCACAGAGCCCCATGGAAAGCCAGTACCTGGCAACCAGATGAGCGTGCAGGAAGCTTCCTTACCGTAAGCCACAGGGGTTAGCTTCAGGACGGTGTGCAGCGGACACTTGAGGTAGGGCAGCTGTTCTGTGGACACAGATAGGAAGGGCTGGCACACCAGGGATGCCCACATAACAGTCCCTCTGTTTCACATATACACATCCCACCTCCCAGGGGGCCAGCCTGCACCTGCTGCCTTATCAAGGAAGTAGGCCAGGAGGCAGCGCATCACGGCCTGGTGGCAGATGACCAGCACATTCTCCTGCCTCTCCAGCTCCATGATGACAGGCTCAAGTCGCTGGACCAGGTCCTCGTAGGACTGCAAGGGAAGTGGGAAGGGTCCCTCAGGCCCTGCTCCAGGGGTAGTTATGGAGACATTCTGGGTAGCAAGCTACCTCCTCATGCCCGGGACCCTCACCATTCTGGGAGGTTGTGGCTAGGGATACTCCAGCCTGACCCCTGGGGACCTGGGGGTGGACAGCTCCAGGCTAAGGCCTGCCCCTATAGGAGAGTGAGATATCCAGCTTGAGAGGGAAGCTGGGAGGGGAGACTTAGCAGCCTGGGAAAGAGATCTCATCCTCCACCCTAGGGCCAGGGCCTAGGAGGACTAGAGGGCAGGGCTGGGCCTCAGGCTACCATCTTAAGGGGCCATCTCGTACACCCACCTATAGGGCCCTTGGCTGAGCCCTCTCCTGCTGGAATTCACACACTGGCAGCTGAGGACTGGTGGGAGAGACACCACACCCCTCTAGCTCACAGCAGGCGGAACACACAGAAGGAACCGTGGGGGTAGGAGGAGCAAAGACCCTCCAAAACTTCCTGGAGCACAACCTGTCGGCATTCCTCAGGGCCTAGGAACAACAATCCTCACCATCTGCCTGTCCTGTGCCTCCCCTGGGTGCCATGAGGTAGCTGATGAGGGAGCCCTTGGACCTACACTTGTGCCCTGAGGGTTAGAGACTTATCCACCTAGAGACCAAGCCCCCTTTGCATACAGCAAGTGGTCCTTCAAAACACACACCTCAAGCTGCAGCTGAAAGTACGCTGACTGGAGCAATGCCCTGTAGTTCTAGGGGAATTCTAGATCAGGTCTTTTGGTAACTGTAATTTCCCTACCAATTCTCCCTTTGTATTCTCAAGTCTGAACAGGCCACTGCTTTGCTTCTTTTTACTGTGATGGGTTAGTTTTAAATCTGAGCTCTGCCTCCCAGTCCACAAGGGGAATAATTAAAGCTCCCCAGAGCTGTACTTTTCCTGAAGATAGTATAGCAGAGGGGCTGGGAGTCAGGCATCTGGGATGGGGGTAGGGGGATCTTCTGCGTGTGTCCATGGATGTGCATACACACTTGTGTGTCTGCAGGGGTATCTTGGTTTGGCCACTGCCCCAGGCCACTTCCTAGAAATGGAAGATACCCAAGTCAACGGTGACCTATTTCTGAGCTGGGGCTTGGGCTGAGACAGAAGCCAGCCTGAGGGAAGGTGTCAGAGCACATGGCTTGCTGTGGCCACGACTCAATTGGGAAAAGCCTTTCTAGGTATGTATTCAGGGCCCTGAATATGGAGCCACAGGGAGGACATGATCCCTGTGATACCATGGGGAAGGGGAAAAGAAAAGATGAGCAATATTGGGGAGCAGGGATCCAACGAGTCTCAGAGTTGGGAGTCCCGTGCACCTGCCCAAGGTGGGTGAGGACTGCAGCCTGGGTACCATGGCTGGGAAGTGGTAGAGATGACACACACACCTAGCCTGGCCAAGCTCTAGGGTCAGGCCCCACTTGCTGTCCATGCAGCCTCCACAGAGTGCTCCAGGGGTTCTGAGGCACAGCAGGTGGCGGCTGGGACTAAGGCCCCAAATCCCACCTACCTCCCCCTTGGGGTACCGGTACCGGTACTTGTCCTGGTCCCGCAGGGCAAACTCCAGTGGATAATGATCCTGAATTTCCTCATAGGTCATCTCCTCGCAGACACCCTAGGGAGACACAGTGGTCATCACATCTCCCATGCAAGGCCCGGGATCAACCCTGTGTCGAGGGGGAGGGCAGGCAGAGGGGACCAGGTTTACAGGGCATTTCCTAGGCCATGGGGCCCCTCCTAGCCTGGACTTAGAACCTACCTGGGAGGAGCAGACCCGTAAAAGAGGAGTCTGCATCTCATTTGTAAAGAGCTACCAGAACAGTCTTTTCCATCCATCCATCATCCATCCATCCAGTTTATGCCATAAAAATAAACAGAAATGTTAACTATTGTGTCTTCTGTTTTCTGTGCTATAGAAATACTTACTGAGTATGGACTGTTGTACAAGCTATAAAGCAAGATTTCACTTGTGTCCTTCAAGATACACACGCACTCACATGTAGCATAGATTACCTTATACAAATGCTATTTTCAAAGAAATCCAGCAGAGAACACTGGTTGAGAACACTTAAGTATGGTTCAAGGGCCTTGAGAGGGGAAGAAGCCATAAAATGTCCTAATAAAAAGCTGCTGTTCTCTGCCTTTGTTCTAAGTTGTTTCCTAGACAAAGCCTTGGGGCAAAGTTGTCTATTAAGAAAGAAAAACTGGGAGGAAAACTTATAGCTGTAAATGTCTATATAAAAAAAAAAGAAGAAGAAGAAGAAGAAAGATCGCAAATCATCCCACCTTAAGTTACTGGAAAAAGAAGAGCAAGCTAAACACAAAGCAGGCAGAAGGAAGGAAGTAAAAAAGATACAAGCAGAAACAAATTTAATAGAAAAGAGAAAAAAAGCAATGAACGCAGAAATTGGTTCTTTGATAAGATTAATGGAATTCACAAATCCTTTGCCCAACTGACAAGAGAAAAAGCTCAAATCACTACGATCAGGCACAAAAGAGGAATATTACTACCAAGCTTACAGAAAGAGAAGAGACTCTAAGGAACTACTGTGAACAACTCCGTGCCAACAAATGAGGTAACTTACATTAAGTCAGAGAATTCCTAGAGAGACAAACCATCTTTGTTGAGTGGGGTTTCAAGTCCTAACACCTGGTATTTGTGAGCATGATTTTATTTAGAAATAGGGTTTTGGGGGCACCGGGGTGACTCAGTTGGTTGAGCGTCTGACTCTTGGTTCTGGTTCAGGTCATGATCTCAGGGTTGTGAGATTGAGCCCTAAGTCCAGCTCTGCACACAGCGTGGAGTCTGCTTGAGATTCTCGGTCTCCCTCTCCCTCTGTCCCTCCTTCAACTTGTGTGTATGTGCTGTTTCTTAAATAAATAAAATCTTAAAAAAGAAAATTTATTTATTTATTCATGAGAGACACACCGAGAGAGGCAGAGATACAGGCAAAGGGAGAAGCAGGCTCCCCATGGAGAGTCCGATGCAAGACTCGAAACCAGACCTGGGATCACGCTCTGAGCCAAAGGCAGACGCTCAATCGCTGAGCCACCCAGGTGTCCCTAAAATAAATAAAGCCTTAAAAAGAAAAAAAAAGTTTTTTAATATGTAACCAAGTAGATGAGGTCACCAAGGGTGGGCCCTCATCCACTAACTGAAGTCCTTTCAAGAAGACCAGGTGAAGGGATCCCTGGGTGGCGCAGTGGTTTGGCGCCTGCCTTTGGCCCAGGGCGTGATCCTGGAGACCCGGGATCGAATCCCACGTCAGGCTCCCAGTGCATGGAGCCTGCTTCTCCCTCTGCCTATGTCTCTGCCTCTCTCTCTCTCTCTCTCTCTCTGTGACTATCATAAATAAATAAATAAAAATTAAAAAAAAAAAAAAAAAGAAGACCAGGTGAAGACACAGAAAGTCACACAGGGATGAAGGCCATGTGAGGACAGAGACTGAGGTGATGCAGCTAGCTGTAAGTTAAGGGATGCCAAGGATTGTTGGCAATGACCAGATACTCGTTAAAAATATGGGCATTGACAGTGATTCTGCTGAAGGCTCAGAAAGAAGTGAAGCACAGCAGAGAAAGCTTCTGTCATCTTTTTAAAAAATTTTATTTATCTATTCATGACAGACACAGGAAGAGGCAGAGACATAAGCAGAGGGAGAAGCAGGCCCCATGTAGGGAGCCCGCTATGGGACTTGATCCCAGGATTCCAGGATCACGCCCTAGGCCGAAGGCAGGTGCTTAACGGCTGAGCCACCCAGGTGTCCCAAGCTTCTATTATCTTAAAAATACATATATCCTCATGAGCATAACGCTGCTAGAAATATGAATGTTGAGGTGGCTAGGTGGCTCAATTGATTAAGCAGCCAACTCTTTCTTTTTTAACAGATTGGTTTAGGGACACCTTAAACAACTGAGCCAGTCAGGCACCCCTAAGCAGCCAACTCTTAATTTCAGCTTAGGTCATGATCTCAGGGTCCTGGGATTGAGCCCTGTGTTGGGCTCCACACTTAGCAGAGAATCTGCTTGAGATTCTCTCTCTCCCTCTCCCCTCTGCACACCCCTGCCCCACTCATGCTCTTTCTCTCTCTCTCAAATAAATAAATAAATAAATCTTTTAAAAAAATACGAATGTTAAAAGGGCTTCTAGTGAGGCATCAGTAGGGAATGGAGGTGGGGGATCCCTGCGTGGCTCAGTGGTTTAGTGCCAGCCTTAGGCCCAGGGTGATCCTGGAGTCCTGGGATTGAGTCCCACATCAGGCTCCCTGCATGGAGTCTGCTTCTTCCTCTTCCCATGCCTCTGCCTCTCTCTCTCTGTGTCTCTCATGAATAAATAAAATCATAAAAAAAAAGAAAAAGAAAAAGGAGGTGGTATTTACTGGACACTAAAGAAAAAAGAAAAAGCGATTTTTGTAATAAAATGGCAGAGAACTTGCTGAATTATGTTCTACTGCTGGTTGGCTACTAATAAAAAGATAATAACAAGAGTTGGTAAGGATGGGAAGAAACCAGAACCCTCACGCACTGCTGGTGGGAATGTACAATGGTGCAATCTGGCAGTCTTTCACAAGGTTAAACACGGAGTTTACAATATGACCCAGCAACTCCTACATATATACCCAAGAGGAATGACACATCCATACAGAAACCTGCACATAAGTGTTCACAGCAACATTATTCCTAATAGGCCCAAATGCAACCCCCCAAAAAGCTCAACCACTGATAACTAAATATGTCATGTGGTATATCCATATGACAGGATATGGGGCAATATAAAGGAATGAAGCTCTGACCCACGCTACCACATGAATGGACTCTAAAAACATGGGCAGCCCCGGTGGCTCAGCGGTTTAGCACAGTCTTCAGCCCAGGGCATGATCCTGAAGACCCACGTCGAGTCCCACATCAGGCTCCCTGCATGGAACCTGCTTCTCCCTCTGCCTGTGCCTCTGCCTCTCTCTCTCTCTCTCTCTTTCATGATTAAATAAAATCTTTAAAAAATAAATGCTAAGTGAAAGAAGCCAGTCACAAAAGACCCCATAGTGTATGATTCCATTTATATGAAATATCCTCACTAGGCCAGTCCACAGAGTGGTAGATTAGTGGTAGCCTAGGGCTGGGGGAAGGGGTTTCAGGAAACAGAGGGATAGCTATGGTCAGGGTTTCATTGGAGTAATGAAATGTTCTGAAATTGATTGCGGTGGTAGTTGCACAACTGTGTGAATATGCTAAAAACCACTGAATTGTATGCATTGGTAGGTGAACCATATGGTATGTGAATTATTTCTCAATAAAGCTGGTATTTTTTTAAAAAGAACAAATAAGGCTGTGAATTGTGGATTGAACAAAGAACAACAAAAAAATCCCAATGTTGAAATAAAAGGCTAGCCCAAGGCTGTTTACCAGAACCCAGGAAAAGAACAAAGATAAACAAAGAAAGATGATGAATAGATCACAGATATTAGAATAGCTTCCAAACTCAAAAGATAAAGAAGAGAATCCACCAGCATCTAGGAAAATAATCAGATCAACTACAAAGGGAAAAAAACTGGGGTGGCCTAAGGCCTCTGTGCAAAACCCAATGCTAGAGCCGTATCCGAGTCCCTGCAGGGCAGACAGTGGCATCCATGCAGGCTCAGGAAGACCAAGGAAGCATGGCTGCGGGCCTCCCACAACTCCCAGGAGCCACCACTGATGGGAGCCTATAAAATGGTCAAAGGGGCTACGAGATGAGTCACAAAAAGTGTTTGCCCTCTTCATTCTTTTTTTTTTTCTTAAGATTTTATTTATTTATTCATGAGAGACATACACACACAGAGGCAGAGACACAGGCAGAGGGAGAAGCAGGCTCCATGCAGGGAGCCTGACGTGGGGCTTGACCAAGAGGCTCCAGAATCATACCCGGGGCTGAAGGTGGCACTAAACCGCTGGGCCACTGGAGCTGCCCCGTGCTTACTCTCTTTTTTTATTTATTTATTTATTTATTTATTTACTTATGATAGTCACAGAGAGAGAGAGAGGCAGAGACACAGGCAGAGGGAGAAGCAGGCTCCATGCACCGGGAGCCCGACGTGGGATTCAATCCAGGGTCTCCAGGATCGCGCCCTGGGCCAAAGGCAGGCGCTAAACCGCTGCGCCACCCAGGGATCCCCCGTGCTTACTCTCTTAAAGAGCTCACCAATTCTCCCCCAAACTTCCTTCTTCCGCTCAGTACATATTTCCTGAGCACCTACCATGTGGGATACAAGGTAGATACAGTTCTTGCCCTCACGTGACCCAGAACCTTTCCCGGGGACTAGAAAGCTGGAATCGTCCTGGATGCTTATCTTCTTCTCACCCCAACCCTCAGTTATCACTTCTATCACCTCACCATGTCGGTCCCCAGCACCTGGCCCAGTTCCTACCACAGGGCAGGTTCACTTAAATACTTGAATAAATGAATAAACAGCCTGCAAATCTATCCACTTCTCCCTCTTGACTGCTGCCAGCCAAGTTCCAGATGTCATCACCTTACCAGGCCACTACAAACGTCCCTCATTGGTCTCCCTTCTCCAGCCTGTCCCCCTATCTCACCCAACAAAACCATTCTCTATGCCAGCTGGGGTGACCTCTCTACACCTCAAATCTGATCTTATTACCAGCTTAAACTTCAGGCAATGGTGGCCTAGCTGGCTTCAGAACCACCCTCCAGAGAGAGCAACTAGAAAAGCCAGACTGAAAAAAAATTTAAATCTGTTTGATATTATCATAGAGCTACAAGGTAGAGGCCAAGAGGGGCCAAGGTCTTGGAGAAAAGGAAACCCAAAGAGGTGAACCTGATACATGGCATCATTTCTTCCTTCGGGGTTTTGTTGCTTTGAAAGTGGCAGTTAAAAGGATGAGATATAAATTTTTATAAAACCTTAAAAAAAAAGGGGGGGGGATCCCTGGGTGGCTCAGTGGTTTGGCGCCTGCCTTTGGCCCCGGGCGCAATCGTGGAGTCCCGGGATTGAGTCCTGTGTCAGGCTCCTGGCATGGAGCCTGCTTCTCCCTCTGCCTGTGTCTCTGTCTCTGTCTCTCTCTCTCTATGTCTATCATGAATAAATAAGTTAAAAAAAAACTTTCAAAGGATGAGATGGGGGATGGGGTGGGGAAGATGAGTGACAGTGGTTAAAAGGTACAAAATTCCAGTGATTAAGTAAGTCTTGGGAATATAATTTTTTTTTTAATTTATTTATGATAGTCACAGAGAGAGAGAGAGAGAGGCAGAGACACAGGCAGAGGGAGAAGCAGGCTCCATGCACCAGGAGCCTGATGTGGGATTCGATCCCAGGTTTCCAGGATCGCGCCCTGGGCCAAAGGCAGGCGCCAAACCGCTGCGCCACCCAGGGATCCCAAGTCTTGGGAATATAACATATATCATGGTGACTACAGTTAATAATACTTTGTCATATATTTTAAAGTTGCTGAGATTAGATCTTCCAAGTTCTCACAAGAAAAAAAAAAGTGTAACTATGGGAGGTGACATATGTTAACTAAGCTTGTTTTAGTAATCATTTCATAATATATATGTATACCAAGTCATCATGTTGCACCCCTAAAACTAACACAATGTTACCCATCTGTCATATCTCAATAAAACTGGGGCTGGGGCATGGAGGAGGAAAAGCCAAGCAGGAAGTCAGGACTGAGTGGACAGAAGCCTGGACAAGCTGGCAGCAATCTTGGGCTGAGGGGACAAAAGAAGAAGCGTGCGCCCACAAGGTTTTCCATCAGAACTTTCAAGGCTACATTCTCAGAGATGGAAGACTTGAAAATCTAGTGGCCTCTATGAAGGTCAAAATGCAGCTCTGCAATTGCTCTATCCCTAAGTAGACTAAGGTAACCTACCACAACTGGCTGCCCAAAGTAAAAGTTTCTCTCTCTGGAGAGAGAAAACATTAACCCAAGCCAAAATTATCTCCAACACTGTTCATCCAAAACGTCTGGCTCCCCATCATAAATTGGCAGTGTATCCGGGATGCCTGGATGGCTCAGTGGTTGAGCATTTGACTTTGGCTCAGGACACGATCCTGGGATCCCAGATCAAGTCCCACATCGGGCTTTTTGCATGGAGCCTACTTCTTCCTCTGCCTGTGTCTCTGCCTCTCTCTCTCTTTGTCTCTCATGAATAAATAAATAAAATATTAAAAAAAAAAAGAAAAGAAAAAGGTAGGCCATCCAATAGGGGAAGATAAAGAACACAAGACCTCATAAAAGATATCTAAATGGCCAAGAAACAGAGTGAAAAACGGCTACAATTAAAACACTGTGATAGGTAAAAAAAATAAAAATAAAAATAAAAAAATTAAAAAAAAAAAAAAAAACAAAAAAAAACACTGTGATAGGGATCCCTGGGTGGCGCAGCGGTTTAGCGCCTGCCTTTGCCCCAGGGCACGATCCTGGAGACCCGGGATCGAGTCCCACGTCGGGCTCCCGGTGCATGGAGCCTGCTTCTCCCTCTGCCTGTGTCTCTGCCTCTCTCTCTCTCTCTCTCTCTGTGACTATCATTAAAAAAAAAAAAAAAAAAAACACTGTGATACTCTAAGTGATACTTAACATAAAAGTAGGTGAAATAAGCCAACAGGGAAAAGATAAATGGGTGGTTATAGGTAAGTGAGATCAGATTTAAGGCTTATGTTAGAATGCCAAAAGAGATTCCAGTTGACTGGGGTGCCTGGGGGGCTCAGTCAGTTGAGCATCTGCCTTCCACTCAGGTCATGATCTCAGGGTCCTGGGATGGAGCCCTACATGGGGCTGGGCTCCCTGCTCAGCAGGGAGTCTGCTTTTGCCTCTTCCTCTGCCCTCCTCTCCCTTCCCCCCCATGTGCTCTCTGTCTCTCTCTCTCTCTCTCTTTTTTTTAAATTATTATTATTATTATTTTAAAGATTTATTTATTCAGAGAGAGCGAAAGAGGCAGAGACAGGCAGAGAGAGAAGCAGGCTCCATGCAGGGAGCCCGACGTGGGACTTGATCCCGGGTCTCCAGGAACACACCCCGGGCTGCAGGCAGCGCTAAACCGCTGCACCACCGGGGCTGCCCTGTCTCTCTCTTAAATAAATAAAATCTTTAAAAAAATTTTTTTAAAGAAAAAAATAAATTCTGGTTGGTTGAGATAGTTAAATTCAAAAGAAGGGAAGGGGGGCATCTGGGTGGCTCAGTGGTTGAGCGTCTGCCTTCGCTCAGATCCTGATCCTGGGGTCCTGGGATTGAGTCCCGCATAGGGAGGGGAAGGAGGAGGGGAAGGAGGGAGAGGAGGAGGAAGAGAGGAAGGAAAGAAGACAGGAGGGAGGAATCCAATTCCTAAAACCTGAAGGAAATTGGAAGAGTGAGCTCTCCCAAGCCTCAGCACAGGTGCCCTGGCTGAGTGCAGCCATGCCCAGGAACACAGGGCTGTGGAGGACAGCAAAGGGCACAGATGGTAAGCAAGCAGAGCCAGTGAGGGCCCGGGAGGGCGGGAGCCAGGACGGTGAGCACCTGAATTCCAGGCAGCAATGGGCAGCAGAGGGCAAGGGCAGGGACAGTGAGCAAACAGGAATGGTGAGCCCCAGGCAGTGGAGGTTTGGGATTGGAGGTGAAGGGCAGTGGAGGGCAGGGGCGGTGATTACCGCATCGATTTCGTTGAGGACCTTCCACTGCTCATAAGGCACACCCAGGGCCTCAGCTGTCTGGATGGTCCTCTTCATCTGGCTCGTCCAGACCTTCAGGTCCTTGATGTTCTGATCACGGATGAACTGGGCCAGACTCTTAGCAAACTGAAATGTATCAGAAGCAAATTCAGACACACAGATCCAAGGTTGTCCTCAAGGGACCCTGAAGCCACAGGGCCCAATGGATGGTGTCATGCCCATCCAGCCTCTGAGAGCACAGAGAACAGACCTCATGAGAACCTCATGAGAACAGACCTCAAGTGCTGTTCTTATACATTCTCTCCAGACCCTCTGTGTAATTCCAGTTGTCGTTCCAGTTCCATCATTACGTCTCCTGCCATTGCCCACCATGTGTCCTGGACCCTATGACCTCCCTACAGAGGCTTCAATATCTCCCCTGGACTGTGGTGTGGCTATCAGCTGCACTGCAGACACTTGGGTCACTCCTATAATGGCAGGCCTCTTCAGGGAAAGGGGTCCAGCTGGTGACAGCTCACATGAAAGCCAGAGATCCTAGCTTGGTGCTTGGTGACTTTCCAAGTTCCTTTACATGACAGGAACATTCCAGACTGAATGAAGGTCATCCATCTTGATTACACAGTAGCTACAAGAGCTAGAGCCCAGGCCCATTGGATACACACATACATGCACCCAGCTGCCCAGGAGTACCAATGCGCAGCTCCCCCTACAACCCTGAGGATGCCAGTGCAGCGCGGGCGCATGCGCATGCGTGGGCACACACACACACACACACACACACACACACTGACCTCCCTGCCCCGGGGGGACAGTCCTGGGTCCCCGCCAATCCGGCCCTTGAGGTTGAGCTCACTCTCCCCATGCCGGCAGAGGTAGATGGAGCGGGGGGTCACATGGATATTCATGAGGTAATATACGATACGGCTCTGGATGTGATCAGCCACACGGTTTACCACATAGCTCTGCCCCACGTCCATGATCTTGATGTAGGACAGATCCCTTTGCAGAGAGAAGGTAGAGAAAGACCTATGAGTGTGACTTGGCCCTCGAGGGCTTATCCTGCCAGCCATAGGAACTAGCTGCAGAGCTGTGCATTTCTGACCACCAGAGTTGAGATCACAACACACAGGACCAGCAGCTGGTATGCAAGTGACAGGGGTGAGGAGGGAGTAACACATGTGACATCCAGACAAACCCCATGAGAGGTGCTCAACACTTGTCATGTTTCCAAAAGGTGACATCCAAAGCACAGGGTCAGTAATACACATTGTGACTTTCACTGCTGCTGTGTCCCCCGGACCCCGCTTACCTACCTCCGAGCTTTCAACGCACAGTCTGTAAGGTAAATAAGAGATAGTTTTTTCCAGGATTGACCTGGGGGTAGCTGGCAAACGCTCCTCCCCTCCGCTTCCCTGGCCAGCCACCCCTGCCCCTGCCTTTCCTTGCTTCCCCCTGTAACCCAGCTCAGCCTCTTCCCTTGGTTGCTTATTTGCTCGGGCTGGGCAGCATGATGGTTGGGAGGACACGCTCGCCTCGCTCATCTGCTTGTTTACTGGGTGTTGGGGAAGCAGCAGGAGGAAAGGCGGAGTTTCTCAGGCAAGTGTTCTGGGCTGGCCCAGGATGACCATTCTGAATGTTCTCATCTGAGTTCTCACTGTCTGGCCCCAGGGCATGGGTTTAGTTTAGGGTTGTTACATCAACACCAATAAAAACAGCAGCCCCATTAACTAAGCGAGGAATCCAACAGAAGCTGCCCCAGTAAGCCTCTCTCGTGCAATCACATAACAGAACCATGAGGAAAACCACTGTCCTGGGGTGACTGGAGAAACATAAAATACCACAGCGGCCCAGGCAGTGGGTGGCAGCTGGCTTGAGCTGGCCACAGAGCCTGGCCAAGGAGACTCAGCCAGTGTAGGAATTATTCTGCAAAGACCCAGAGAAATCATTCCTCTTCCAGGCACTTGTTCTCCTGGGCTCGTAGGCAGTAGATGTTCTCATGTTGATTATACAGGACCCTCACCCAAGTTTATATTACAGCCTTTCACTTAACACTATGTAACTTACACTGTCCCATGTGTCTTCGCTCTGAGTTGTGACTATGCAATATTTTACCAAGGGGCCACAGTGTTACTTACTTAACCACTGTCCCCACTTATGCTGTTATACAGAAGCTGGCGAACTATGGCCAACAAGTCAAATTCAGTCAGCAGCCTGTTTTTGTAAATAAACTTTTATTGGGACTTGCTCATTTGTTGACATATTGTCTATGTTTCCTTTGCACTACAATGGTGGAGTTAAATAGCTCAACACAAACTGTATGTTCCTGAAGCCTAAAATATTTGTTACCTGACCCTTTACAGGTAAAGTTTGCTACTCTAAGAGCCTCAGCTGAATACCCCTTGTGGGCCTAAAGACCCCTCCCCACCCAACACTTCCTCCTGCTGGGTCTGCCATTCCAGAATGGGCCACATGGGCCACTGCCAGCTATGCATAGACAGGATCTGGGCACTCCTTCCCCCTCACCCCCACCCCTGGCTCAAAATACAGACTACAAATTTAAAGAACATGTAATGCTTGCAAATGCCTTGCAGGAAGACCTTCTACATAGAAATTAGGCTTGATTTTATAAGGCAATAGCAGAAAATTCTTTCTTTCCTTCTTTCCTTCCTTCTCTTTCTCTCGTAAACTCTACGCCCAATGCAGGGGGCTTGAACTTATGACCTTGAGATCAAGAGTTGCATGGAATAACAGAAAATTCTGACTTGCGGAGCCCCACATAAGGTAATAGGGGTTCTGCAAGTCACCTCTGGCCCACGATTTCTGCCCAAAGGAAAGAAACAGGGTCAGACCATCTCTGCCAGTTGGGATGGCCCCTAAGCCACCACCACGGCAAGTCACAAGGAAGCAGCCAAGAGGGGACCCTCACCACCCACCATCATAGTTGCAGGACATGGTGTTCTCCTCACTCACCTGTCAAGGTCCTCATCCAGTGACTCATACGAATTCTCATAGCACTCAATGCGCCGCATGAAATCTTCCGTGGCCTCATCACTATCATGGTTCACATAGTCAGGGCTGCCCAGTTTCACTTGCTGCCGAACCAGGCACAGAGCAAGGACACATCAAGGTTGGCAGCCAGGCCGGGCCAGAGACCAAGGAGACTGCTGGGCGCGGGGCGGGGGAAGGCTAGGCCAGAGGCCAGGACAAGACTGGGGGTGTGAGGCTGGAGGCCAATCCCAGGAGACTGGAGGCCAATCCCAGGAGACTGGTTCCACTAGGAAGAGTCCAGCAGTTCCCTGATCTTAGTTCCCACGCTAGTGTGCCAACAGAATATTACTGGGGAGCCTAAGATTGGCGTCCTCATCTTTGTGGCACAGGGGGAGGTGAGGCCAGAGGGGCAAGGGGCTTAGAAGCCTCTTCCCACCTGAACCATTTCCCCAAACCCAGATGTTCATTCCTTGGATAAACAGGGAGTAGGGTAGAGAAGTTGAATCTCTTTCTCTTTCAAAATATGAACATCACTTCCTACCCCCCATCTCCAGAGGCTGAAGCTCCATTCTCACTGTGCAGGGAATTATGAGTGGGAAGAGAGGGGAAGGTAAGACGAGGGAACATGAATGAATGCCACCTGGTGACACAGCCTTCTACCCAAGTGGTCCTTGGGAGTCTCTGATCACCTGATCCCTGTGTTGTACTGCCTCCCCTCTCCTGCCCCCAAAGTTCAAGAAGACCAAATCAGGGCTGGCCTAGGCACCAGCCCAAACCTGGAGAAGGACCTCGCTGTCATATGCTCCCTCAGCTACGTTACTGCCCCCACAAGGTCAGGTATACCACTCACCACGATGTTAGCAGCTATGACCTCAGGATCCACACAGATGGACTCCACAAAAAAAGTCTGTGGCAAGGACAAGGCAGGCAGGACAGAAGGAATCACAGATACGTTCAGGGCACTGGGCCTGGGTCCACGGAGTTTCCCCCTCACATAGGGCCAGGGTGACCCCAAGAGGGTGAGGGCACGATAGAGAAGCCCCGACCCAAACCAGGTGCCACCCCATCCAGGATTCTCCCACAATGCCCACCTTCCCAGAAAGAAAACCCCAGATGGAGAGGAAATAGCAACCCCTAGATCCCACATTCATTCTGGAGCCTGCTGGCCTGATGCCCACGCACATCAGGAGGCTGTAAGAGGGTTGGTCCCCAGAGGGTCTGAACATGCCACAGCCCAACCAAGGAGGTGAGCCAAAGACACCTCACCTTGTAGCCATTCTGTTCTCCAAAATTAAAGATGGTTGCTCTCCGTTCTCGGGTGGTATTTGTTGCATCGAAAACCTAGGACCAAACTGGGTTAACTGGGACTCTGGCCCTGGAGCAGGGGGGAGATCAGCCAACAGTGGCTGCACAGGGACCAGATTTCTCACAGGGACCAGCTGGTGCCCAGGCCACCCACCCGGCCACCCACCCGGCAGGTCCTTTAGACCTGCAAGGGCTGAGCTAGGCCTCCCCTTCCTTGAGGAACATGCCTCAGGGAAGCTGGAAGGGGAGGGGCCTGTGCTCCCAGCAGGGCGGCAAACCCTTGGCACATGGGACGGCAAACCCTTGGCACACGGGGCACACTCAGCACTGCCCCACGTGTGGCGGGCATTCGCTTCATGCTTGACCACCAGGACTTCCTGTAAAACCAGTTAAACATGGAGAGCGGAACCACTGTTTATTTCCACTCCATCCTGAGACTCCACTAAGATGGGAAAAGAAAAATAAAGAGAATGGGAGAGGAGATATCAATAAAATTCTGGTGACTGACTCAGAGAAATAGAGAAAACTAAACACAAGCCCTCACCCACTAGAGCACACCCACCTGTGCAGAAGTAGGAGAGTCAGGAATGGGTCTCAGGTGTCTCTGAGAAAAGGGATAAGTGCGCAGAGGAAAAAGGAAGACTGCCTGGTGGTACAACAAAGAGCAGATAGAGCCCCACGCCCTCTCCCTGTCTCACGAGGCCAGGGGCCCACCTGGGGCTCCCCAGGAAATGCCCACAGCCTGTCCATGTGCCCTCAGGGGTAACCCACTCGCCTGCATGTCTAGAAGCAGCTTCTAGAGCTGCTTTTAAGCAGCTTCCAGAGTTTTTTAAAAGGGCCTTCAACCAGGGCTCACTGGATGCTCCAGCAAAACTTCTAACATGAAAAACAGAGACTAAAAAAAATAAAAGGAACTTTGAGAAAATGAAGACAGAGCCTAGAACAGAAAGTAGTGTCAAAAAATAAATAAGCCTTACAACTGTTATCTAAAGGGAGATACAAAATACTGTAAGTAACCATGAAACAAAAAGAGTTCTGAAAAATTGGAACACTCCGAGAATAAGAAATTTAGAATTTAGAAATTAAAATGTGATCACAGAAACTGTTTGAAAATGCAACCAAATGCTTGTAAGATAATGTTGAAAAAGTCTCCCTGAAAATTGAACAGAAATGGGACGCCTGGGTGGCTCAGCAGTTAAAGCTTCTGCCTTTGGGACAGACGTGATCCCCAAGTCCCAGGATCATGTCCCACATCGGGCTCTCTGCAGGAGCCTGCTTCTCCCTCTGCTGTGTCTCTGCCTCTCTCTCTGTGTCTCTCATGAATAAATAAATAAAACCGTAAAAAAAAAAAAAAAGTAGAACAAAAATGATAGAGATAGGAAATAAGGAAAGAAAAAGATAAAGATTAGGGCTGAAGCCCAGCATGAAGCCACCAGAAGTTCTAGAAAAAAAAAAAAAGAAAGAAAGAAAAAAAAGCTCAGAAAATGGGAGTGGAGCAGAGAATCAATTGTCAGAAACTGGTAGGGGTGGTTTATCAAAGTAATAATACATGAGAATCTTCCTGACCTGTTAGAAAAGAGGCTCCCACTGAAAAGGGCCACCTTGGGACCCAGCATGGTGAAGATGACCCACCACAATGTCCTAATTTCTTTCCCAGAGAAAAGGGCAAGAGCAGCCCCAGTTCCCTCTAAGAGATGAAACTTTTAGGAAGATCAGCAAATCAGAATGCCATCAGATTTTGTCACAGCTACTCTGGAAGCCATAATACAACAGAGAGATGCTGTAGAAATTCTAAAGGAAAAATACTTCCCACCTATACCCAACCATCAACTATGAGGATACAGAAGGACATTTCCAGACATGCAAAGTCTCATGCAAGAACTTCCCAAGTACCTTCCTCAGGAAGCCACTGGAGGATACACTCCAGTAAAACAAGTCAGTAAACCAAGTAAAAAGAAGACATGGGGTCCGAGAGCAGGGCTTCAACCCAAGAGTTGGGAGAAGGGAATTCCCAGGGTTCCACACACCGAGAAGTTGATCGATCCAGACAGAGCTGGGAGAGTAAGGGCTCCTGGAGGCATGCCTCCACAAGGAAAAGCAAATGAAAAAGCGGCTCCTGTGTTTGACTGCATAGGGTTAGGGTAGGGGCCTTTCCCAGAGGCACCCGTGCTCAGCTTTGTTCCACTCATCCATCTGACAGGAGGAGCCAACACACAGCTGGAATTCCATTGCCCAGGATTCAGCTGGTTCCCAGAACAGTCACTAAATGTGGGGCAGGATTCTCTCCACCCCAGGAGAAATCACATTGGCTAAAGACTTAGGTAACATGATAGCACATGTGATGACCAACAATGTGAGTATTTGGAAGGAAGTCCTACAGGGTCAAATGCAACCACAAGCCCAGAAGGAAATTCCCAGCACACATTCAGCCTCCTCCTATGTAGTAGTGGCTGCAGACTTCCTCCCAGGGCCTGGCAGTCGGGGCCACACACCCTGCCTTCCCTTCCAGGTTCCCGATGAGCAAAGGGCTAGCGATATATAGGCTATCACATGTCACTCCCAGAAGTCACCATGATGTTACACTCACCGCCACATGTCCCCCCTCCTCACTAAGGAACCGCCGGACATCACGGAGGGCTGCCAGGGCACACTGCCTTCAGAAGAGAAAACACAAACACACACACACACACACACAAAGAAGAGAAAACACAGGGTCAGCCCAGCACCCAAACCCGGCTGCAGGAGGGCAGTAGATCAGAGATACATCCTACCCCAGACAGGAGAGGGCCCAGTCCCTGGAGCCCCTTCTCTTTTCAAGGTTTCTCTTTCCTTGAGGTCATTTTCAGTGCTTTTGCCAATTCTGATCCTCTAAGTGAAAGGCTATATGCTCCGGGCCCCTGGGAATATTTTTTTAAAATACCACTTTTCTGGGACGCCTGGGTGGCTCAGTGGTTAAAGCGTCTGCCTTCAGCTCAGGGTGTGGTCCTGGAGTCCGGGGATGGAGTCCCCGGCATCGGGCTCCCTGCATGGAGCCTGCTTCTCCCTCTGCCTATGCCTCTGCCTCTCTCTCTCTCTCTGTCTCTCATGAATAAATAAAATCTTTATAAAAAAAAAAGAGTAAAATTAGATCTCCTTCCATTTGTTTGGTCTTCAGATTTTGTATATAAACCCCCAGTGCATCCAAGGACTGTGCTATCGGGGCTTTCACTGGGCCAGACCAGGCCACCGTGCCCAAGCATGGAGGCACAGGCCAGGCAGAGCAAGGGGCAGCCTGCTGGGGTCATGGGGAAATTGGTGGCAGAGCTGAGTCCAGGTCCCTGGAAGAAGCTCTGCTCCTAAGCCTCCTTGTGACCTATCTGTGCCCCAAGAAGACCCCACCCAGTGGGTCTTTCAGTTAAAACTTTAAAGAGCTTTCTTCTTCCCCCAAAAAAACTGGATTCTGAGAGTCCAGGAAACTGGCATTGCTGGAGCCATTTCTAGCCACCCACATCAAGGACCATGTTTTGGGCTAAGATCTGTGGGTTGCTCTGGCTGAGGCAGCACCATGTAAGAGGGGGATCAGGGTTCTAATGGAGATGTGGAAGGTATAGCCTGGGACCCTGAGTGTACGGGGGGTATGAGCATGGGGCAATCTTGTGGAACTGAGCCCTTAACCTGGGCAGACTGATGCTAACTCCAGGTGGACAGTGTCGGAACTGAACTGTTAGCGACACATGCATGCACCCATGGGTGTGCATGTGCCTGCCCACAGGTGTGCATAGGTGCTCATGTGTGGTAGGAGACTGAGAGCATGAGTATGTGCCTTATGGTGTGTGTGTACACGTGACCAGCACGTGCACATGTGACTGTGCACACCCTTTCCTGGACCTTCCCAGTGTCAGGGACAGACATCAACATCGTGTAGCTCCAGGAACCTCAACAATGTATGATCACCTAGGTGTCTGGGAAATCTAGCCTTTTCTTTTCAGGCTTCCCATTTTAAAAAGTCTGATCCTTCTATTTTACCAACTATCTGCAGGACATTTGGGGCTGGTTATTGGGAAATGGTCCTGAAGCCCTGGCGCCAGACCCAGACTTTAGATCCAGGAGGGAAGGTTTCTAGGAATAGCCAGAGGGTGTGCCTACAGAGAGGCACATGTGAACCTGCCCCTAGCTTCTCCTGCTGGGGCCTCTGTTCCAGCTGGGTGACCCTGATCTAGCTCCCCAACTTCCCCAAGTCTGGGTTTCCCCATCTGAATTAATCCCAATACTCCTACCTTCGATAGGAGGCCTGAGCAGAATTATTAGTGAGCCCCAGGGGTGCCAGCTTCCTTATTCTTCCCATAAACACTTTGGATTCAAACAGACCTGGCTTCAAATTCAAACTCAGTGTGATCCTACACAGGCCCATCACTTTCAGACCTCACCTCCGAATACGGGGGAGTGAGGTGACACAACGCCTGCCCCACTGCAGGGAAGAGCCAATAAGCTAGCCAGTGCCCATAGCGTGAGGTAGTTGTAGAATTTGCATTTGATACAGCCTCTGATCTACTAATTGCGTAACGCTAGAAAGATGAACACAACAGTTTTTAGTGGTATGGGCTTAGATTCAAGTCTGGGCTCTGTGAAATAACTTGTTATCTTGTGTGAGACTCCTGAGCCTCAGCTTCCTCATCTGTAAAATGGGAAGAGGAGTGACAATCGGGCATCATGCACAGCAGGAATTCAAATATCAGTCCCCTCCCTTTGTCTGGGTCACTGGATTGTCCAGCCTCAAGTTTCACACACAATTCGGCCACAGGCCTGAACATCAGACTCCCCTTCCCTTTTGGGTGCAGCCACTTGGCCCAGCCCCACTGACGCAAGAGCCAACACTGGGGAAGGACCACGCCCCACACTGGGGAGCTCTTGCCCCCTGGTGGCCAGAGACAGAGCAGGCTGCCTAGGACCCAGGCCTGGGCAACAATCTGGCATCTTCTGGCCTGGAGCTCTTCTTGATTAGGGGAGCTCACTAGAGCTGGGCCAACCTCTGCTAAATGCCCTCCCACCATGGCTGAACCCAAAGCAAGGACAAGGAAGCTTCTTGATCCCTCAGCTGACACCTGCCAAAAAGACCACAGCAGAGATCCTCAGACAGCCAGCAGGTGCTCCTGGTTCAAGTCTGAATAGGCGGGGAGGGAAGGAGGTAGGGTGTCATATGCAAATTCCCATCTCACGAATGTGAGCAGGAGGGTGAAGTCTGAGCCACAGGAAAGCGAAGCCAAGGCCTGTCCTACACGTGCCAAAAACATGCCAAGCACATGCCAAACATGCTCCAAATATACAGTTTATCCTGGGGCAAGGGAAGGAAGGCTGCAGCTCTGGGCTCCATCCATCCTTTTAGCTTTGGGAGAAGGTGCCAGGAGGTAGGCCCACTCTCACTCTGCCTCATCTCTGAGGACTGTGTCCCTGCACCCACTCACCCCCCCCCCCCCCCCTGCCACAGGCCATCCCCATGGAGCACCTGGGGTAAGCAAGTGAGAGGTTTCTGTGCAGCCAGCCCCTGCCCCGCCCTGGCTAGGTCTCCTCTATCTCTCTGAAACCCCGTATTCCCCTTCCATAGGACGTCCTTACTAAGGGTTCATGAGTCCTAGGGCACAGCCAGCCACCAAGAGGCCATACGCCCTCCCCACTGTCTCCTAATCCAACACATCCCCAATACCACCATATCTTGAGAGGTCAAGAGACCAGCCCTGTCACAGTCCAGTGGGGCAGAGTAAGGCCAGGGCTCAGGAGCAGCTGGGTGCCCGGGCTCCAGGGCCTTCTCTGTAAACACACATAATCACACACATATACTCACTTCCTGATTTTCAGGCCCTCTTCGTTGTCTGGAAGGAAAAACTCAAACGACTTGTATGTCTTGACCATTTCCCGGCGATACTGGCCAACGTTGAATTCTGGGGGAAAGAAAGGCTCAGCTTTCACACAGCAGCAGCCCTCCCCCCGTTCTTGACCTTGACTCACCCCAGGCTAGCCTTCTCTCTTTCCCCCTCTCCCCACAAAGCCCCAAGGCCCCTTTGGAAGCCGAGGTCAAGTCTCACCTCGAGTAGGCACGCCAATCCAGTTCAGGTAGCGAGTCAGCTTCTTAGAGATGTATGTCTTGCCCCTGGCGGGCAGGCCTACCATGACAATGAGCGTTGGGCAATTGGTCATGCAAACTGAAAGACAAGGAGCTGGTGTCAGATAAGGGCTGGGATGCCTCCGAGGGTGCCCCTCCCTCTGCTCCTGTCACAGGACATCAGACACACCTTCCAGGCCTCCTGGCCTCAGACCCTGGTCTCAAGCCACCACTGGCATGTCCCTGCTGCCCAGGCCTGTCTGGGCTCCAGTAGATGTAGCAGAATCTCACCAGCCCCTTATCCTGGTGTGCACGGCAGATATAAAGCTGGACCTGCCACACCCCTGAATGAACGTGCAGGACAAGAGCCAAAGCCCAGGGGATATTCGACACCCACCTATTATCGGGGAATCCACACCCCACCCGTGCAGCCACTCAGCATTCCTGATAGCACAGTACCACTCCTTACCCTCCCAGTTGGGAATTTCGCCTCATTGTGTACAAAGCCCAGCTCGTAAGCTGCTTCTTCAGTGAACCCTTCCTCCCAGCCACCTCTGCGCTGCCCTGGTGCACTCTCTCCCCCAGGCCCGGTCATCTCGCCCATGAGTTGGCCCCCTGCACCTGACCACGTGGAGCATAGGCAGCCCCGCAGGATCTGAGCTGTTTGGGAACATGAGGTCTGGCACAGAGTTGGTGCTCAAAAATTATGCGGAAGGGAGTGGCGTCTCGAAATCCCCCAGGGTGAGTGCCACCAGGGGCTGAGGCCAGAGACCCAGAGCAATGTCCACAAGGACTGTCCCTCTGACAGCCCACCCCCCTCCATCCCATGGGCCACCAGCCAGAGAAGCTGCCAAGGTCGGAGGCAGGGACATGTCTGGACAGCACATCCCCAAACCCTGGCCTACCAGGACAGACACCAAGGCAGCAGAACTACCAGCCTCACGTGACTCAGCTCTGCTTTCAGTCAGCCTCACCTCAGAAACCTTAGGAAGCTTTCTTTTCCTCGTCCCCAGCACCTGGGCCACAGACAGACGGCCGATGTGGAGAACCCCAGGGCTCTCTACAAGGGCCTTCTCCTGGTAGTCCTTCCTGGACAGACTGCTGGGCCCCACCCCTCAGGCTGTCTCCCTCACCGGAGCTAGAGCATAGAGGCCGCAGGGGCAGCCCTGTCTGTGGGGTCAGGAGTCAGGTCTAGGTTCCTATCCTGACCCTGACAGCTCCTGGCAACTCTGAGCCTTGGTGTCCTCACCCGTAAAATGGGATGATGATCAATCCCCCAGTGAGGCCTTGCACTACCTCCATGTAAAAGCCAAAGCATGTCTGGGAAGCCATGCCCTCTGCCCAGCCCTGGCAGGATACCTGCTAAGGACGCAGGTGCACCTTAGCACCAACTGCCCTTGGCATGTAGGGTGCAGAAGCACCCATCTGTCTCCAGCTGGGCCCTGCAGAGAGGTAAGGGGACCCACTTGCCAGTGTGGGCTCTGTTGCTCTTATACATGACCTTTGGGCAAAGGTGACCCAAACTATGAGCCTCGGGGGAGGGAAGGAGAGGATCCCACGGAACACAGGCTGACAGTGAACAAGAGAGAACTTGCAGAAAAACCTCAGCATTGGCTAAGGTGAGAGAAAAGCAAGTTAGGCAAGGCCCTGCGTCCCGAGGGCCAGTGACACTGGGGCCTGTACCGTTTGCACAATCGCTGGCCGGGGCTCTCAAGCAACCAAAGGGCAGTGAATCAGCTACTAAGCATGGGGGAAACCTGCACACTCAGCCTGCTCACTTCTCCCCACAGCTCCATGAAGGGCTCTCCCATGACCTCAGGAGTAGGATTCTACACCTTCTCTTCACATCTTCTATCTTCCCAGAGACACCCCGGCCTCCTCTCCCAGTGTTTGGTGACAGGATCCCCTGGCCCCATGCACAGCCGCTGTGGGCAGGCAGGGCAGTAAACCAGGGCTGGGTGCGAAACAACAGCAATAAATTACCTATCATCTCTGTTCCTCAAGATAAGCTCCCAAGGAAATGACCCAAAGAAAGGTCAAAGTACAAGAAGTGTATTTGCAATAATAGCTCTGCTTACAACAGCAAAACATAAGCAAGCTAGCAATAGAGGAATTACAAACTGAGGCCCACAGAGGGAATGTGCTACAGCGCCTGAACAGAGCATTTGCACCAGGTGAGCTGGCTGTGTGGCTAGAACTGCAGCTCTGGGCACTCGAGAGCCTCGGCACTGAGCAACCAGGTGGCAGGATGCACCATTTAAAACAAGAGAGATTTGCAGACATGTCCATTCAACTTATCTCACTGGTTCCTTTTCCTATAAACGTGCTTATGGCCACAAGAGCCCTAGGAATTAAGAGGCCAGAGACAAGCCTGGTGCTACCTCATTACCACCTTCTGGTGGGTCACCCCAGGGGCAGCCACAAGCCCGAGTGGGGTCCAGAACTGGTTTCCGAATTGCACCTGCTCCCACACCCTTGGGCCAGGCTGGTGAAGGGAGAACTCTTCAAAAGAAAGCAACCTGGAGGCACCTGGTTGAGCACCTGCCTTCGGTTCAGGTCGTGATCCCAGGGGCCTGGGATCGAGTCCCATGTCGGGCTCCCTGCATGGAGCCTGCTTCTCCCTCTATCGTATGTCTCTGCCTCTCTCGTGTGTCTCTCATGAATAAATAAATAAAATCTTTCATTTTTTTAAAGTACTATTTTCTTTTTTTTTTTTAAGATTGTATTTATTTATTTTTTTTTTTTTTAATTTTTATTTATTTATGATAGTCACAGAGAGAGAGAGAGAGGCAGAGACACAGGCAGAGGGAGAAGCAGGCTCCATGCACCGGGAGCCCGACGTGGGATTCGATCCCGGGTCTCCAGGATCACGCCCTGGGCCAAAGGCAGGCGCCAAACCGCTGCGCCACCCAGGGATCCCCAAGATTGTATTTATTTATTCATGAGAGATATATGTATATAGAGAGAGGCAGACACACAAGCAGAGGGAGAAGCAGGCTCCATGCAGGAAGCATGATGTGGGACTCGATCCCAGGTCTCCAGGATCAGGCCCTGGGCCGAAGGCGGCGCCAAACCGCAGAGCCACCCGGGCTGCCCAGATAAAATCTTTTAAAAAAAGAAAGTAACCTGGCATCACCGTCCTGTTCAGATGGGACAGAAAGTAATCTCTCCTACCATCCTATGCACATTCCAGTCATGTCCTTAGCCAAGTCTGGCTACCTTTTTGCTAATACAAGCTATCACAAGCACTGTCCTTCTGGCATGCTTCACGTTCTGTCTTCATCCCCTGCCCCACCTGCCCTCCAGGGCTGGTTCCTCCAGGGCTGAGCTGAGGGGTCAATGATGAAGAAGGTAACAGCTTCCAGGCCCTCATATGTAGTTCTGAACTCATGGATTGTAGGGGTGGAGAAGGCACACAGAGCCAAGCAGCCTCTGGCTCCCTCAGGAGCCAGGCACAAGATACCAAAGACAACCCACTACACAGCACAGACCAGCCATGAGCTCCACAGCCCCTTCTCTACAAAGCCCTGTGGTCAACTTCCACCCACCCCCCACCCTCAGGTCCTCACCTGTCCTTGTGGTCTTCCACCAAATTATAAATTACGCGGAACACCTGGGTGGCTCAGTAGTTGAGCATCTGCCTTTGGTTTAGGTTGTGATCCCAGCATCCTGGGATCAAGTTCTGCATCGGGCTCCCTGTAGGGAGCCTGCTTCTCCCTTTGCCTATGTCTCTGCCTCTCTCTGTGTGTCTCCCATGAATGAATAAATAAATATATTTTTTTTAATTAAAAAATCTACCATGCAGAGGATAAAACGCTACATGAACACAGGCTTTGGGGACTGGAGGTGCTGCCCAGACAGGTTCGATGTTCATTCACAGCTTACTCCCTGCTATGAACTCGGGGACCCTCACTTGGGGCCCAACCTCTATACAATCTGCAGGTCTTATCTCTGGCTTCTTGGGTACCTCCTCCTCCAAGAAGCCCTCCCTATGCTGGGCCAGTCCAGAGTCTCACCCACTGCAATACCCTGAGACAGTACCATGGCACAAGCCCCTCACAGCCATATTTTCACTGCATCCTTGGAGCTTGAAGAAACAGTTTCCTCCCCATTGGGCCTCAGCATCTTTGCCATCTGGAATGGGGGTTGGTTCAGAGCTGATGCTTCAATTCCCAACTCTGAGGTACTGAGAAGCAAAGAAGGCTAGTGACGAAATGATAGCACCACCTGCCACCACTTATCAAGCATCTCCTGTGAAGAGGCTCACAGCAGCTTCTAGGAGCAGGGATGATGACCGTCTCCATCCCACAGATGAGGAACCCATGCCGTGGCCTAGAGGGTCAGGTCCTTGTCCAAGGTCACACAGCTAAGCCACAATGTGGCTTGAGTGTTCCTGCCTTCAAAGCCCAGGCTCTGACTCCTTCCCTTCCCCTTTATGTAATAACAGCAGCCATCCCCAGTTAGGACAACACAGACTGGCTAGAAACACAAGAGCAAGGGGCCTTGATCTTGGTCGCTCCAGAAAGTCTGGAAGGAGGGCTAGCTAGGATGTAGCCATTGCCTCTCAGGACTGAGTATTGAATGGAAAGCCATGGCCCAGCGCTAAGAGCCTGATCACCATCTCCACATCCTAGCAGGACCTAAATTATGGTCACAGCCATGACCCACCAGAATGCCCTGCCAAAACCATGGCCACCCCCTACCAGGACCCACTGTAGTAAGAGATACAGTCTACCCACAGGACTTACACCTTGCTCAAAGCCAGGGCTCCCAGGCTGGCCTCAAAACAAAACAAGCAAGGAGCATTCTCCCCTCCCTTATTATGCCCAAGCAGAGGTCAAGGAGTACAGGGAGATCTTAGTACATCACACAATCTCCTGATCACAGTTCTATATCTGTATCAGAAGTTGAACGAGATGTTCTCTGAGGTCTTTGCCAACTTGCAAATTCATTATAATGTTTCAGTCACTCAAAAGAAAAAAAAAAACAACTTTGTTTTTCTTGGCAATAAGAGGTTGCAGACTCATTTAAGGACAAGCAGAGGGGTGCCTGTGTGGCTCAGTGAAGCATCTGCCTTGGGTTCGGGTCATGATCCCAGGGTCCTGGGATTGAGCCCTGCGTCAGGCTCCCTGTTCAGTGGGGAGTCTGCTTCTCCTCTCTCTACCTCTGTCCCTGCTCGTCGTGGTCTCTCTCTCTCAAAAGGATAAATAAAATCTTAAAAAAAAAAAAAAAAAAGACAAGCAGAAAGTCAAGTAAAGTGGATTAAACACCGGGATCTCAGGAAATCCAAGTCCCTTAACAATTCCTTAACAATGCCAAGAATTTCAGTATGTCTCCTAGGTGTTTCTGCCTCCAACCTCACCATTCACCCACGACCCCACCTGGATGCATATACCCCCATGGACCCAAAGATAGGTCCATAAGGGCAGTGTTCACCCACCCTGAACACAACTGCACTTCCCTGAAATTCCTCCCAAAACTGGCCCCAGAGGTGGGTAGTCAAGGCCAAGGGGCTCCCACTGGACTTCTGAAAGTTCTGGGCTCACAGAGGTCAAGCGATTTCCATAAAGCCAACACAGCTCAGACCTGGTCCATGCACTCTGGCCTGAAGTGAATGGCAAGAGGAGGCTCTGAATCCTCCCCCTGGCCTGACCTGGTGGGTAGAGACTCGGGTGAGAAGGGGCCGGCGCCCTCCCGGAGGTGATGGTAACAGGACTGAGCCCCTAGCGAGAGGAGACAGGGCCACATACCTGTCTCCGCACCACCCTCCACCCCCCGCTCCGCCACACCTGTGCCCGGCCCACGACCTGTGCCTGCTCCCCTGCCAGCAGTCACGGCAGCCTCACCTGTCCCGGGTTCCCCACCTGTTCCTGGCCCCCCTTCCACGCGAGACCACTGCCCAGGCCGCCCTATCCACCCATTCCCGTGCACCAGCCCCCGGTTCTCCACAGCCCCCGCCTCACCGCCGCGCTGGCAGGCGTGCAGAGCGGGCCGCCCATTGCTGTACGGCATCCAGATCTTCTTCAAGGGGTTCTGGGTCAATTCCCGTGGGGACGCCATACCCGGGACGCGATGAGACGGACTGCGCTGCTTCCGACCCAGCAGCCGGGCCACCTCGGGCCACTCGAGGCCCCGCCCCCGGGCCCGCCCCCGGGCCCGCCCCCGAGCCCGCCCCGCCTCGAGCCCGGCAGGCGTCCGTCCGACTCCCCGCAGGCCCCGCCCCGGACGAGTAGGCCCTACCCCCAGCGGGGAGGGCCCGGCCTGCGACCGCGCATGCCCAACTCGCCTGCCAGCCGGTTTGGGCCCGAGCAGGCCCGCCCCTGGCGCCGGCATCGAGGACGCGCATGCCCGACTGCCCGCCGGTTCCAGGCCTGCATCGTGCCGACCCCGCCGGCGATGAGCGAGCCCAGCACGCCCGACTCGACCGCGCAGATTTGATCCACCTGGTCCGGGGCCTCGCCTTGCACAGCCTTGCCTCCAGGGCACTCGGGTTCCGCTCGCTGCTACGGTTGACGTCAGGGCCCCCAGGAGGGAGGGATTTGCATGCTAAGGGGCTGCGCCAGCTTGGCTCGCAGGTCTCACTTGGTCTGGATCAGCCTGGCAGCTCCTGCGTTTTGCCACTTGTCAACTGCTGCGCCCCGCCGGCTGTGCGTCCCTGAGTCCTAGGACTCCTTCTCGCCCACCGAACCCACTGGCCCAACCACACCGGAAAATCTTCTTTCACCTCACGGACGGGGACATCTCAAAATTGTTTCCTCTCTTTACCTTGGCTGCTGGGGAGCTCAGGCTAAACTCCAGCCCACCTGGAGCACGTGAGCAGGATCTTTTAACCAAGCTCCCTGGGGACTCACTGAGTCTCTCTCTTCTTCCAGGATTTCATTTTTACCAATTAAATTGTAAATTTGCATATTTCCAACATGATCCTTCCTCTCATCATCAGGAAAACAACGCGGGCATCATCAACCTCACAAGATTCTGGTATAGATTAAATGTGACAGTGTAAAGCACATTAGCACTATCATTTGTATTATTTATCTCCCTTCTGTCTCTAAGAATGCAGTGGAAGCAAAGGACAAGGGAGAAAGCCAGAAGTTTAGGAACCCTGGGTCATTCTCCTTTGTCTCCTCAGCCCAGCTTCTCCCAAATTCTATACACTTAATATCCTGGGGACCCCTTACCACTGCTCCAACCTGAGTCACACTGCCCCCTAGCGATGTCCTCCACAAACCCCCAGACAGGATCTTGGCATCCTCAGGTCCTCTCTGCCCAGTGTGCCCAGCCAGGAGCCAGGGCTAGGGGCATGGAGAACAAGGCTTTGCCCAGTGCACCTCTGACCTCCATTCCACATACTTGTCTCCACCTAGCACTTCAGAGCCTGGCAAGGACTCTTAAGATAACTCTAATACAGATGTCTCGCCCACTTCACAGGAGATGAAAGTTCAGGAGGTAGAAGCTCACCTAAGTCCTCCCTGAAACTAGCTCTGGCTGCCTCCCCTGGGAGGAACGCCCTGCCCCAGAATTGAGCACTTCCTCTTTCATCCTCCGTCTGCACTGTCCACCCCCCACCTCATGCAGAGGCAGCTCTGAGCACACCCGTGGGCAGCTTCTGATGAGCACGATGCCCCTTACGACAACTTGCCTGCTTCCTTCTTCTCCAAAGCCTGTCATTCTGTTCCTGACACAGTCAGCCTTCCTGTCTGTCTCCTAGCCATTGCCAAGGCCATCCTGGGGCCACCTTGACTTCAGAGACCTTGTCACCACCCGCCCACACCCTGTCCAACCCCCCCGCACTTGTTGCAAAGGCTACATGCTCTAGCATCCACAGACGCCCAGCACTTCCTCTGGCCTGCCCATTCTCCTTCTCAGCCCTCCTGGGATGTTAGTCAAAGGCAGGGGTAAGGGGGTAGTCAGAGCAGGGCAGAATGCCAGGACCATTTCGAGGAAGCTGTCCCCACATCCAGACAGTGTGAGCCTAGCTTCCCAGGAAAAGCCGTGGCTCTGTACCTTCCACTCTTCCCCAAACAGTCTGACCCTGGGCTGACCCACACATACCTTCCCAAGTCCCAATATCCAGTGGGAGGCCACAGGTTAACAGCAGGAGGAGTCTGGGGCTCCTCCCCAAGGCCAGAGTCTACCTCTACTCTAAGAATATTCTTCATCTCCCTGCCCATTTGTTGAATAGGAAACTGAAAGGGGAGCAGGGCCCAGGGTCACAGAGCCAGCCCACAGTGCAGAGTGGACTCAGATGAACCTCCAGCCTTTCAAAAACTCCCCTCCCACTTCTTCTAGATAATCATATTTCCCACCCATACACGTGGGCTCTGGTTTGTTCCCTCCAATGCTCTCTTAGTTTTCTGCTCCCCCAGCATCAGTAGATGCCCAATAGAACAGCCAGCCTTCATGACTTATCCTTCCTTGGGGCCATCCCAAAGTGATGGGGTGAAAAGTGTACTGGGTTGTCAGCATGCATTGGTGTGTGAATATGTCCTGCTCAGCCTCTCTGCTCCTCTATGAACCTGCCTGGCTGGCCCTGGTTGGCTCCAGTGGTGCCCTCTGCACTGACCACCGGACCTCTCTCCCGTGTCCCTGGCTATAAAATATAGGGTGCTGAAGTCCTAGATCCTCAGTTCTCACTGCTCAAACTCTTCCCAACCTCTGTGTCTGCTGGTCAGTCCTGGCCAGACTTTGCAGCATAAAGGCCCAGGGCGCTCAGCAAATGCCACACAGACCTACATGCCAGTGCATGGAAGCATGCACACAGAGCCACATGTGCACAAATACTAGCAACCCAGGCCCGCAGGGAGGAGCAGGCTGCAGCAGCCTGCTGCTCTCTACTGCCCCCCTTCCCCTTTATTTCCCTTCTTCTCTCCCCTCTGCTGCTAATGGGAGGTTCAGGGAGATCCCAGGAGTTCCAGCTTCCTCTGGCCAGTTCAAGCCAAGGATCATCTCCAGTATCTCCATGGGCCCAGAGCTCACAGAGGCTGTGAGGTTCCAGCTTAGGGATATGGAGCCATGTGACTGAGTAGCTTGTGAACTGTGGTCTGCATTTGCTGATTCCAGCTTGTTACAGGGCACACAGTAGGTGCTCAAAGTGACTCAGGGCCAGCCAAAGCACACAGTAAAGGCTCAGAGAGGCTCATGACCAGGACAGAGCACACAGTAGGTGCTTAGAGCAGCTCAGGACTCACATAAGGCACACAGTAGGTGCCATAGAAATGCTGTTTAAAGGCTAAAGCCACTTCATATGAAAAATGTCCCAAATGAGCCTCTGGGCCTCCCCAAAATGATGTGTGACCCCTGAGGGGGGACCTGGACAAACACGACCCCTTGGAGGCCAGCAAAGGGCAGAGCAGGAGGGCCTCAGGCAGCTCCAGCTGGCTGTCCCTCTCTCTGGGCTGGAGGAAGAAGCTATTTATAGTTCCCCCTTGGCCCAGCCTCCCCACTCCCCTGCAAGGCGACAGTGTTCCCCCTCCTCCTTGCCACTGACAGGCTATGCCCCCTCTGAGCACCCCTACACCTAGAGAGACCCCCAACGCCCTTGCACCTCTGCCAGCACCAACCGTCTTTCCCCGATCCCCCCCACTCTCTCCCCGCCGCCCGTGCCTACCCCGCCTGCTGCTCCCTGACCCGGGGTCCGTCAGGGCGCTGCCTCCCTCCGCGCCTGTGTCCATCCTGCAAGCGATCTGGCCCCGGGGCCGCCGCCCCCTGCAGCCTGGGGCCGGGCAGCCCCGCCCTCCGGGCTCGGGAGGGAGCTGCGGTGTGCCCCGTGTGGCCCCGCCCTCCCAGCCCCGCCCTGGGCCCGCCCCCCAGGGCTGCTCACAACTTGAGAGATCAACAGTGCCCCCACCCCAGACAGCCGCACTCCTGCCAGTGTGGCCTCCCTCTGCGGTCAGAGCAGTCCATAATGCCCAGGGTCTGCCCTTGTCTCCAACCGGAGCTGTCTACACTACCTAGAGTTTCTGTCCCATCTGCAGGCAAGCCTGTCCACACCATTCAGAAGGTCACTTCCCTCTCCAGCCCAACCATGGAGCTGGGGGTGTGAGATTAGGGAAAACCCACTCTCCACTCTCTCTACACCAAGGGACCAGGTCGGTGAAATGCGACCAGTGGTTGGGGGCTGGGGGGTGGGGAGTGGGCAAAGGGGCTGTGTAGCCAGACTGTCACTCTCTGGGTGCACAGGACTGTGATTCTCGTTCATCCCATTCTCCAGTCACTGCATTTATTGAGCTCTTTCCTACATGCCAGAACCTTCATGTACATGTCACTTGGTGCTCACAAGAAGCCTGGTCATGGCTCTGCCCTACCAAGGAGAAAGCCAAGGCTTGGAAAGGTGAACACGTTTGCTGCAGACAATTTGATGAAGGACGAGCAGAGCTGGGTTGAGCCCCAGCAGCTGGAGCCACATGTGTCCAAGGGCCACAGCTGGGTGTGCAGGCGTGTGGACAGTGCCTGGCTGTGCATTGGGCATGCTTCATGCTGGTCTGGGGGATAAGCATCTGTTCCTCACAGCTCCCTCACATGCCCTCACCTTGCCCACACAGACTCACAACTATCAGATACACAGAGACACAGCCACTCCTGCATGCATACACCTACAACAAGGCTGCCACAGCTACAGATTTCTCACCTACGGCTCTCCACGCCTAGAGAGATGCCCCTGGTGACCCCACTCATCTGAGGCAGGTGCTGCCTTGTGGAGCACAAAACATGCATATGACCCTCAGCCTGCACTTCCTATGTGGTGACCTGTGTGGGGCAGGGCAGGCTTAGGTGTACTAGCCTCAGATGCAATGTTGAGCTCCTGTGTTGATGAGATTCCCAAAAGTGGCACAAGAATTACCACACTGGCAGTGTCCGGATGCTCTTCAACTGTGGGGCACCCAGACATGGCAAGACTCCACACAGTACTGACATTCCACGGTAGTGTCCAAACTGTCCAGACATATTGTAAGTCTGTGGGGCTCCAGGCATGGCAAGACTCCACTTGGCAGCCACCCAATATGGCAATGTCCAGGCTGTCTAGATACAATGGGGCTCTGTGAGGCACTCAGCTGTGATATGACACCAGCTGGCAGTGACCCCATAGGGAGGTAGCCAGGCGCACCATGCCCAGATGTAATGCTGTCCTGCTCTACTGCAGGCTTCCAGGTCTCCTGATCCAGGATGGCCCCGTTATTGTGACTCCTGCCCCCAGGCTCAGCGGCGGCCAACCTGGGCCAGGATGCGAGCGTTGGTGGTGGCCTGCTCCCTCGAAGCTCTGGCCCGGGCCTGCTCCAATAAGATCTGTAGGAGGCCAATGGGGACATCCAGCGAGAGGATGATGCGGGGGCCCGAGCGAGGGCCAGGGCTGGGGTGGCCCCAAGCAGTGGAGGGGCCTGTGGTGGTGGCTGTAGTGCTCTCCGAGGTCACAGGACAGGGAGTAGCCTGGGGAGGGTTCTGAGGGAGGAGCTGGAAGGCTGGGCTAGGGGTCCCAGTGACCAGCAGGGCTCTGCCCGATGTCAGGACCATCAGCACCAGCAAAGCCCACCTGGTCATCACGTGGTTAGGCTGCAAGGAGAAAAGAGGCTCAGGGCGGGGGTTCTGAGCAGCCACAGCAGCAGACAGAGACAGATGGGGAAACCAGACAGACAGAATGGGAGACAGAGGGAAAAACAGAGAGCGAGATTAGAGAGGCCAGGCAAGGGTTGGAGAGAGATAGAAGAGACAGAGATGAAGGGACAAGACTTAGCCAGAGTGAGATTGGGAAAATCAAGACAGCACTAGACACAGCAGCGGCCGGGAGACAAAGAGTGAGAAAAAGAATGAGAGACAGAGAGCCCGGCAAGATCTAGATCTAGATGCAGAGACAGAGATACACTTAGGGAGGAGATGGAGAAGAAGAGAAAGGAGAGGGAGGACATGGAGGCAAAGCAAAACAAAGGGGCCTGGAAGAAAAAGAGGCTGGAACCACCCCAGACACAGATACATGATAAAAACAGGGATGTAGAGAGGCGCCTGGGTGGCTCAGCGGGTTAAGCGTCTGCCTTCAGCTCAGGTCATGATCCCAGGGTTCTGGGATGAACCCTACCCCCTCAATCAGGCTCCTTGCTCAGCAGGGAGCCTGTTCTCCCTCCCCCTCTGCCCCTTCTCCCTCTTCCCTCTGCTTGGACTCTCTCAAATAAATAAATAAAATCTTCAAAACAGGAATGCAGAGACACAGAGTGAACACAGAGGGACAAAAGAGGAACCCAAGGTCCAAGGGAGCCTGATCACAGACAAAGAAGCCTGATCACAAAGAAGACCAGAAATAGGGTCCTTAAGGTGGAGAAGCAGCCAGAGACTCCAATGCCCCCTGAGGTCCAGAGACCTCCATCAACCCAAATCCCAGATCCACTCAGCCCTCAAGGCCCTGCCCATGCCACCCAGAGCCAGCCCAGTCCTACCAGCAGCAACCTCCTCTGCGGCAAGGTGGGGCACCGGAGCAGCCCGCGGCCGGGGCCAGGCAGTGCTGTGCTGTGGGCCGGCCCTCTGCCCCCTTCGGGCCCATTTATCTCTCTACCCCCTGTGGTAGGAGCTGGGGCATGGCTCCTGGCATGAAGCATCCCCCCACCTCTGACTCATCCCTTCCTGGGGGGCAGTGAGGACATGTCCTCAGCCCCCACTCAGTCTGCTCCTCTTTGGGGACAAGTTGGGGACTGAGGGTCACAGGACAATAACCAGGGCTGGACAGAGGGACTCTGCACCCATGCGGGACAATACTGACCTCCCAGGGGAAACCTGACCCTCTGCCACCCCCATCTCCCCAAACAGTCACAACAGGGGCCTTTTAAAACAGCAGCTTTAATGCCCCCCAGAATCAGCACCATGTCATCACAGGCTTGGGTCAAGGGGCGGGTCAGATGCAGTCACATCCGCTCACTGCCCACAGCCACCCCCACACTGAGTCATCTGCTGGGGAGGCAGGAGCCACAATGGGGGTTTGTCCACAGGGGGGAAGGCCAGACCCATGGGACCAAGTCACTGAAATAACGGACACGCTCATGCACGCTCACATGCACACAGGCCTCTAGCACCAAGGGGAGGGACAGCAGAACTCCTCCAGGAGACACTGAACTTCAGCCAATCATCTGGGCCTCAGCTCCGGGCAGCACCTAGGGGGGGTGCGGCAGGTGGGGAGCTATCTTCAGATCAGTGGGACAGCTGGGGGCAGGACAGGAGTGGGGCTCTGACTGTAGAGAGGGGATCCTCAGGTCCTTGGAGGAGGGAACATGGAGGGGACCCCACAGCTAGGGTTCTCTGCTCAGCTCCTTGATCTGGGGGGTCTGTCCCTAGCCCCTAGTCTGTGAGAGCTCCTGATCTGGGATCCCGACCAGGACCTGATCTGGGTAGGATCAGTGTCCAGACTCTTATCAGGGTGGAGGGGTAGACTCATACCTGTTCCCTGGTTCTGGACCATGTGGGGCCGGCACCGGCGCTCACAGGCCTCCCGGGTCCCAAAACGATTGGCATTCCCTCCACAGCCACCATAGACAAAGGGATGACAGGCCTCTGTGCCACTTGCCACAGCCCGATGGTACCAGCGCAGAGTGTAGGCAGTACAGGAGCCCTCGTCCAGTGGAAGCAAGCAAGGGTCTAGGGCCAGTAGGGGTCAGGAGGTCAGCAGGGGTGGTAGTAGTCAGAGAGGGACCAGGGGTCTGCCGCCGCTCCCTGAATCCCTCTGGGCCAGTGCCTACTCTGACCATTGCCATCCTGAGGAGCTTCAGGGTCCTGGTATTCCTCCACGGAGTACTCAGAGTATTCATACTCATCATCCTCAGGGGGTACCTGGCCTGCACACAGGGTGGGGTGTCGTGAGCAAGGCCACCCTGGGGGCGGGGCAGGCAGCACTGGTGTTCATGTGGTGCCCCCGTGTTGTCCCTATGCACACGGCATGTGCCCTGCATGTGTGAGCAGCGCTGCATGCGTCTGTACCCCACCATGCATGCCCAAGGGGTCCAGCCATCCTCACCTTCCTCCTCTGCATGAGAAACCCGGAGCACAGGCACAGGGGGGAGCTGGGGGCCGGCAGTGTCTGCAGCATAGCTAGGGAGGGGTCCTGGAGTAAAAGGCAGAGGTGCAAGGCCTTGGGGTCATAGTGGTGGCTACCCCAGCCAAGCCCCTGCTGAGTGGACCGAGGTGACGGACACAGTAGGGCCTGGGATGAGGAAGGTTCCGGGAGAAAATCCCAGAAAACTACTCACGTGATCCAGAGGCAATAAACTGGCCCTGGCAGGCTGGAGAGGGCAGAGAAGGAAGGGCAGAGAAAAAGACAGAGGGACACACACAGAGAAGGGCAGAGGTGGCCAGAGGAGGACAGCAGGAGAGAATAGCAGAGAGACCAACAAAGAAAGAAAGAATGGGTAGGAAGCAGAGAGACAAGAGACAGAGCATCACTCTCTGATACCCACCGGACTGCTCCCACCTCCACCCCCTACACAGGGCCACACTGGGCTTCTAGGAACACTACTGTCCATCCATATTTGCTGTGGGTCACCATATGGGGAAAGTCTCATCATGTCTGTCCTGAAGCACATATGTCCTGCATACCCACTCATCTCCTTGACTGCTTGTCCCTTGTAAATTCTGGGGACCCTGCTTGCCCCTGTCTAGGGGTGCTGGGGCATAGTGGGAATGGGACCCCAGAGGCTCTGAGCTGGGCCCCACTCACCGCAATGTTGACTCATCTCCTGGCGCACAAAGGCTCGAATGTCATCCTCCTGGGACACAAGACCATAAGGATCATGAAGATCCCGTGGATCACGGGAGAGACAAAAGGCATATGATGCAGGGATCATGGAGGGACAGCACTGAGTCAGGGGCCCAGGCCCAGGGGGTCAGGATACTGGGTGCGGGAGGTGGAGTCTGGCCCACCCAGGCCCACACTTACTGTTAACGCAGCTTCTCCCTTCTCTCCACGGGGGCCAGCGGGCCCTGGCCGCCCCTATGCACAAGGGATGGGACCAGGCTGTGACCTCTGATCTTGGGAACACCAGAAGTCACCCCAATTTCTGACCCTAAGCCCATGGATGCCCACTCACCTGCTCTCCTCTCTCTCCAGGGGTCCCAGGGGCTCCAGGAGCACCCACCATTCTCTCTCCAGGGGGACCTCGCTCACCCTGTCAGGCACAAGGACCGAGTGAACAGTCAGAGAAGCAGGGAAAGTTGGAGATCATAGGTTCAGAGATTGGGGCAGGGGTATTGGGGATGGGTTATAGGTCAGAAGTCAGTGAGGTTGGAAGGGTCAGGGGGTAGGGGGCAGAGTCACAGCATTTTACCTTCTGGCCCTGAAGTCCTTCTGGGCCTTTGGGACCGACACTGCCAGGTGGCCCAGGAGGACCACTAGAGCCATCATTGCCCCTAGGACCTGGGAAGCCCCCAATTCCTGGGGGCCCCTGTGGAGAGACAGGTCAGGGTCAAAGCCCCAAAAGCTGGATGCATTTCCAGAAAGTACAATTTCCTTAGCTTACCATGACCTTGGTCTCAACTTACCCGCTCCCCTTTCTCTCCCTGGTCACCCTTGGATC
Source organism: Canis lupus dingo (assembly GCF_003254725.2). NCBI lineage: Eukaryota > Metazoa > Chordata > Mammalia > Carnivora > Canidae > Canis > Canis lupus. The sequence goes on along the minus strand of NC_064262.1, from coordinate 40,813,418 downwards.
CTGGCTGCCCATCAAAGCCTCGATCACCCTGGGAATGGAAAGAAGCATGAGAAACCATCTCCCTCAGCCTCCTCAGATAAATTGTCAAGAGCCCCTTGGCCCAATGGCCACAATCTTCCATGACCCAAGCACCTGTGATCCTACCATTTCAGGACCCTCCATCTGTCATGCTCCCCATGAGCCTGACCTTCCTGCAATCTCCCTTGTTCTGATTCTACCTATGTCCTTTTTTTTTTTTTTAAAGATTTTATTTATTTCTTCATGAGAGACACAGACTGAGAGAGAGAGGCAGAGACATAGGCAGAGGGAGAAGCAGGCTCCCCGCAGGGAGCCCGAGGTGGAACGCAACCCTGCCTCCTGGGATCAAACCTGACCCGAATGCAGACCCCCAATCGTTGAGCCACCCAGGCATCCCCACCTATGTCCTTTATACTGACACTCCAACCTCCCCCACTGACATCTTAGCCTTGATGCCCATCTCCCCACTTCTCCACCTCTCATCCCTTAATCCTACCAAAATCCCCACTGTGACCCCAAGCCACCCTGAAACCTCAAGACCAACCTCACTCTACTCCCCCAATGTCCCAACCTTCCACAACCCTTTTGACATGAAACCCTCATGATCCTACTGTGATTATCCCTGCCCCATTCTGACCCCCTTCTGTCCACTGTCGAGAGACCCCATACCTTGGGACCAATCAGGCCCTCCTTCCCAGGGGCCCCCGACTGGCCCGGCACACCTGGCTCCCCCTGGAGAAGAGAAAACATAAGCTGGGCCCTGGCCTACTCATCCCCTCCCCATCCTGGGTGCCCGACACTCACCATATCTCCTTTGCGTCCTGCCAGCCCAGGGCGGCCTGGGGGACCACCTTCTCCCTGTAGGCATCAGGTGGAGGTGTCAGACGTAGGCTCTGGGCCCCACAGCTGCCGACATCCCCCATCACCTCCTTACCTTATCTCCCTTCTCTCCATCGAGGCCACAGGCCCCCTTTACCCCTCGTTCACCCTGCGGGGGAAAAGCAGATAGAAGAGGGACTTCCCAATACCTCACCCCATGACCCCTTGATCACATAACCACTTCCCAAACTGGCCTCAGACACTCTAACCTCTGACCTTCCAACCCCTAACCTAATAACCTACATTTAACCCCAGATACCCAACATTTGACCCAAGATATCTGACCTTCAACCCCAGGTACCGTGACCACCCACATCAGGCTCCCCTGACCAGGAAAAAAAAGACCCAGCCCCTTCCCACCTTGAGGCCCCTGGGGCCCATGAAGCCAGTATCTCCTTTGTCTCCTCGGACACCAGGGGTTCCATCCTTTCCTGGGGATCCCTGGTGGGGAAAGAGGTCAATATAAAGTCAAGAAGGTCAGGAGGGATCCAGGGAAAGGAACAGGGGATATCACAGGGTGAGTCACAAATGGAGGCCAGAGCCACTGGAAGGGCAGGGCTTTCCAGGGGTTGGGGGTCGCCGAAGGGGTGGAACCATCACAGCCATTACTGTGGAGGTGGAGGCCCTGGGCATCAGGAGGCCACCATGAGAGCCTTGGGTCACTATAAGGTCAAAGACCACCACGTGAGGACAGGGGCCGCATGGGGCAAGGCATCTCTGTGGGAGCAGGTGATGTGATCTTACCGGGTCTCCTGGGATCCCTGCGGCACCAGGCTCACCCTGTGGGAAGCACAAATGGGAGAGGGCAGTCCTTCAGTGTGACTTCCCCCATGCCACTCACTGACTCCCAGGCCTCACACAAATCCTGTGTGAACACATACATGGCCAACAGCAAGGGAGGCTGGAAGCCCTCCAGCATTCAGAGGGCACCCATGAGACAGACATGTGTGGCCGGTAGTGCTGGGTCTGTGCCTGGGGTGGGGCTGACCTTGGGTCCAGTGAGTCCACGAGCTCCCAGCAACCCGGCTGAACCCTTGTCACCAGGCTCTCCTTTGGTGCCCTGTGGGTATGACCAGGAGAGAGACACATGCTGGAGGCTTGGAGTATGACTGGAACCCATGGGGGGCGAGGGGCAGAGCTGCTCCCACCCACCACCCTCAGTATGGCTCATTTCTCACCCCAGGCCCTCAGATCCCTGCCTCTCCCTCCTACCACAGGGCCCCTAAACCTACCTGGAATACCCCTGTCACCTAAGAAGCCCCTTGTCTGTTCCCAGAGGGCCTCTCCTCGAACTACATTCCACAGAGTATGTAGTGACCTCCCATGGAGGTCTTCGAGCCCTCCAGAGAGCCCCCATCCTCTCAGCCATCCCACAGAGTCACTACAGCCTACTGAACTCCCTCCCCTCTGCCCTCCACAAAGCCCCACCCTCTCCTCCTGTCCTCACAGACCCTCAATAGAGCCCCCACAGCCCACAGAAACCCTCTCCCGACTCCATACAGAGCACTCCACCCTCTTCCCTGTACCTTCTCTCCAGGGTTCCCAGTGTCTCCGCGAGGTCCTTTGTCACCATCTATGCCTGGAAGCCCTCGTTCACCCTGGGTCAGGGGTCAGAAGCCAGGGTCAGGGGCTGGAGGGTCCTCACCATCTGAGAGTTTGAGCTCTCAGATCCACTGGCCCAGCCCCCATTGGAGTCCCCCCACACCATACACAAGAGAGAGATCCAGGCTATACACGGGCCAGACCTACTCACCATGTCCCCCTTGGCACCCCGTGGCCCTGGAGGCCCCATGGCTAAGGCTGCGTCACCCTGATTGGATAGGGGGCAGTCAGAGGAGTCAGGAGCACCCTTAGTCCCTGCCCCCCCCCCAAGCCAACACTCACCTTGTCACCCTTTAGCCCTGAGGTCCCAGCATCACCCTAGTAGGTAGAAGAGTGTGAGTCTCTCCAAATTGGAGGAGTTCCAAGTCCTGAACTACAGGATCTAGCCCCATCCCTGCTCCCCCCAGCTGCCTTCCCCCTTGTACTTACCTTCTCCCCACGTTCCCCCCGGCTTCCTGGGGGTCCCTGTGTGAGAAGAAGACAACAGTGAGCTAAAGGAATTTGGGGGCATTCGTTGGGAGACCATTCGGGAGGCAGGAGGACCAAGGGGTCCCAGGGAAAGAGGATAGATGAAGTACATGAGAAGACCCAAGGGGCTATGGAGAGTGTCCCAAGGGCACAGAGGACACAGGCAGGGGACTGAAGTCACACTGCTGGTGCTTTCCCCAAGGGGACCCACCGTGAGTCCTCGGGGTCCCTCCTGGCCGGGACGGCCATCTTCACCCTGGGCGGGGACATTAAGCTCATTGAGTCAGAAGTTGGAAATCAGAGGTTAGGGCTGTGATACAGGGAGCTGTGACTGCAGAGCAGGACATACATACCCGGACTCCTGGCTCCCCACGCTCACCCCGGGCCCCTGGCAGCCCCACTCCAGAGTCTCCCTGGAGAGCAACAGGATACCGGGCATATGTGAGGGGCATCAGTGGGGATGGGGTGGGGGTGTGTGTGCCAGATGGGGATAGACAGGGTGATGGGGGTCAGCTGAGGTGGGAGGGGGTGATGGGGTCAGTGGAGGTGGGAGGAGTGATAGGGGTCGCTGGAGGTGGGAGGGATGACAGATACAGGAGAGCCAGCAACCTTGTCCCACCTACCTTGTCTCCTTTGGGTCCAGAGGCCCCGGGCACTCCCTGTGGGCAGAGTAAGGTGAGGGTCCTGTGCCCCTCAAAGGCACACACACATACCCAGCCACACAGTGTGTCCCAGTTCCCACATGGACAGACTCCAACACACAGCTGGGACATTGGGGCACTTCTACTCACCGTTGACCCTGGTGGTCCAGGTGGTCCCAAGGGACCTGGGGGTCCCTCTCTCCCTGGGAGACCGGCCAGACCCTACCAGAACAATGAAGCAAAAGAGGAAGAGGGTGACTTAGGGACCTTCCTGCCCCCTTGGCCACTCCAAGACTGGGAGCGCCCGAGGCAGGGCCTAGGCCCCCTCCTCATCCTCATCCACTCATCCACTACCAGATTCAAAGGTCCTGAAGTCACCAAGTCCTGCACATGTTGTTCCCATCACACTTACCCGCTCTCCACTGGGGCCTGGCTGACCCATCTCTCCTCGAGGGCCTGTCTGACCAGGGAATCCAACAACACCAGGAGCCCCGGGGGATCCAGGGGGGCCCACATCTCCCTGGAACATATAGCAAAGGGAGGAATGGTCCCAACAGGACTCCCTCCCAGAACTAGCCCCAGAATGCCCTCTTCTGCACAGTTCCAGAGACTTCCCTGCCCACTGCCCACCTCTGGTGATGGGGCATCGACTCACCTTCACACCCGGAAGACCAGCTGGCCCGGGGGGTCCCTCAACCCCGACTCCCGGGTCCCCCTTCAAGGAAAAAAGGGTTCAGATCAGGCTCAGGGAGTCTCAGGAACATGACCCCAGCAGGGACACTTCAGAGTACACATACCTTATTACCCTTGAGTCCAGGAGCCCCCTTCTGACCCTAAAAAAACAATGTAAATAGTACTTGAGGGGAGGAATGTGAACCTTAGACACAGCCTAAGAATATTCCCAGGATAGCTCAGATGTGTTCCTAGAGACACAAAACTCAGCCAATTTACAAGGGTTGACTCACGGGAGTTCAGAGGTGACCATGGACTCATGAGGGCACAGACAGAGGGACACTCAGAGGGGACCACAGATATGTGGGAGTTGAGGTGTGACGACAGACACATAGAGCTCCCCATGAGCACAGGCATAGGGATCTCAGATGTGAGCACAGACACACAGGTGATCCCAGGAGCACGCAAGTGCAGGAACTCGGAGCCATCCCAGCTCAAGGAGCTAAGACGGGGCCCACAAACACACAGTCAGATACGGGGAACTCAGACGGGGCGGGGAAAGGGAAAGGAGAGCCCACAGGAACTGTGATGTGTCCTGAGAGCTGGGGCAGCAGACACAAACCACATACGTGTGTGCTCAGACACAGTGAGGAGCAGAAGACCTAGGACCGACACAAGGAAGAAAGGATGCCCCCTCCCAACCCGGGAGTGTGGGAGCCAAGATGCCTGATCCCAGGTGCTCCCAGGAGCAGGATCCTGAATATACTGGAAGGTGCACATGCCCGGGATTGGTCCCTCATGTCCACAACTGCACTCCTCCCCCCAAGCTCAGACTCGCCCAGACCCCAGACTCACATCCTCCCCAGGGTCTCCAGGCTCCCCTGCACGGCCAGCTTCACCCTGCACAGAGAGGACGGTGAGTGGCTCTAGCCACCCCACTTAGCCCTCCCTACCCAGTGACTCAGTGCTTACACCCTTAGGCAGGGCCCACCTCACCTTCTCACCCCGAGGCCCTGGCAGTCCTCGGTCACCTTTGGCTCCCTGTAGAGAGAGGGGACAGGAAGAAACATGGGCATTAGGGTCACAGAAAGATGACCACTCAAGGGAAGAGGCATGAGGCCTGAGGTCAAACGTGACACTGAGGGACAGGAGGATCGGTGAGCTGTGCTGACAGAGGCTCTACACTCACCGGCTCTCCCACCAGGTCTCCAGCAAGGCCTCCAGGGGCTCCCTGACAAGGAAGAAGGGTCAGAGGGCTGCCTTGGCTTCCAGCACTTGGCCCCTCCCCCCAGGCCATCCACACACTCACCTTCTCTCCCTTTGCTCCAGGGGGCCCGACCACAGCCTGTGGGGAATGCCCAGTGAGCTACCTACCCTCAGGCCTTGCCCCCAGCCCCGCCCAACCATCCTGGATGGGAGGCCGGAAGTAGGCCAGGGAGGTGGAGGTACAGATTGGGGTCAGATCACCTGTCCGGGAGTCCCCGTTTGTCCAGGCTCTCCTTTAGGTCCAACAGGGCCAGGCAGGCCAGGTGACCCCTGCGACAGAGCAGTGTGAAGAACTCATTGTCACCCCACCACCCTGCTCTCCTCATCCTCCAGCCACAGGACTGGACCCCATCACAGGCCTGAAGCAAGCTCCCTCGGAACATACCGGCACACCAGGAGCTCCTCTGTCTCCATCTTTTCCACCAGCACCATCACGACCTGGGGCTCCTGGCTTTCCTGTCTCTCCCTGAGAAGGAGGAGCTCTGTCAGGGGCCTGCCATGGACTCCTGGCCCCTGGGGCCCAGCCTTGACCCTTCAGGACTCACCACTTGTCCAGGCAAACCTGGCGCCCCCTGAGGACCCTGAGGGAGACAAGTCAAATGTGAGGGGGACATGGGAGAATGTGAGACCCAGAGGGCAGAACATGGTGTCCCTGCAGGAACCTCACTCACCACCAGGCCTGAAGGGCCAGGAGGACCGGGAAGTCCCACAGCTCCAGTGGGTCCAGGCAGGCCCTGGGAGAAGAAACAATTCAGGGCAGTCCCAACCTCACACAGGGCAGTTCCCAGTGACTCTCACCCACGAGCTGAGTCACTCACCCGTCCTGGTGGTCCTGTCTCTCCAGGCTCCCCCTGCCAAAAACCCAGAGACTGCATGACCTCACAGAAGGACAAGAGGCTCCTTAGCCCCTCACCATAAGCAAAGCCCACAGGGATGAGACACCTTGACACTCAGCCCCATTGCAGGGTGACAACATCTCAGGGGGGTGGCAGAGGGGGGTGGCTATCCTGGGGTGGACATGGCTCAGATGAGCCTCCTCTTCCTTTTAGGCACACACTCACACACACCTATACTCACCTTCAGGCCAGAAGGACCCTGGGGTCCTGCGGGGCCAGCAAGACCCTAGAAAAAAGTATCAAGAGGAGACAGGAGTCAGAGTTATCTGCTTGGGCTCAGGGATTAATACAAATCAGTGTATTAATGTACTGGGCTCATCAGTGGGGCCCAGTACCCATCCCACTCCCACCAGGCAGTACTCTCCCGTGACTCACCGGGGCACCGGGGGGTCCAGGGTCTCCATGGCCACCCTGTTGGAGAGAGAAAGAGTTTGATGAGGGGAAGCCAGTCCTACCCCATAAAAGAAACTAAGACAGTATCCTTTTGGGATGGGGTAGGATGAGGGCAGGAGGGGGTGAGGATTCTAGGATACTCACCACTGGGCCAGGGGTCCCCCTCGGACCTTGCAAACCCTGGACAGAGAAGGCGGCTGCTGAGCCTCAAGCTGGGCCTCACTTGGACCTGTTCCCACCCTCTGGAGGCCTTTGTCCAGAGGGCCCACTTGCAGGCCACCATCCCTCCTAGGCAGAGATCACCCCTCACCCAGGGGCTGCCCCTCAGGGATAACATATACTGGCCTACATGCGCAGGCACACATGCACGGAAGTCACGCATCTGCTCTCACACCCATGCTTGCAGGCACAAAACCCTTGTTACTAGTGACATGTGCACAGAGGGGCCAGCGCACAGCAGAGAGCAGCTGTTCCCAGGAACCTGGTCCAGGCCATTCCTGCCACCACTTACTGGCTTCCCTTCAGGTCCAGCCACACCACGCTCTCCTGGTAGACCCTGGAGAGAATAGATTCAAGGCCACACTGTTCCTTTTTGTTCCCTCACCCCAGCCTCCCCCAGACATCCGAGGTAGTACGGACTCCAGTCCAGACAACATGATAAGAGCCCCAGGCTGGCATGTGGTGGCCTAGGGCACAGACTCACCGGGCTGCCATCGAGCCCCTTCTGTCCAGGCTCTCCCCGGTCTCCCTTGATTCCTGGCATACCCTGCAAGCAGAATGGCAGGTCCTGAGCCCCCAGGCACTGCTGTGTGCCCACATACACACCACCCTTTGTGTGCTCCCATTAAGGACAGGGAAGCATGATGGGGTGGGAGGCCTCACCCTGTCTCCCTTGGGGCCTTGGTCGCCGTCACTGCCTGGCTCCCCCTATAGGGATGACATGTCAAGCCAGGCCCTGGTGCCATAGCAGGGGGTGGCCCCCCAACTGATCGTGCATACTGACCTTTGCGCCCTTGAATCCAGGAGGTCCTTGAACTCCAGAGAGTCCAGGACCTGGCTCATCCACAGCCACCTACACACACAAGGTCACAGGGGAGAAAGGTATCAGTCACAAAGGCATGGAAGGGTCATCCAGATCACAAGATCTCACAGGATTATGGGTCAGAGACACCACATGGAGTTTCTGGGGTCTGAGTCAACGGTGGCCTCCTGGTAACAACAGTCATAGGCACTGGGCAGGGCTCAGCTGATCACCTTGGGGCCAGGGGGGCCAGGAGGTCCAGGGAGGCCAGGAGGGCCATCTCTGCCCTGTGGAAAAGAAGGAAATGGCAGGGCTGCCCCAATGCGGTGCCCAGGCAGGCCCACCCCTGCAGCCCTCCCAGCTCACCTGTTCCCCGCGTTCTCCTTTCTCTCCCCGTTCTCCCTGAGGTACAAATAGGAGGAAGGGGGCCATGTCCATGAGGAGTCCAGCTCCTCCTGGGCCCGTATCCCCAGCCCTCTTGGCTAGGCCAGCTCACCCTCTCTCCTGGTCTTCCTGCCTCCCCCGCGCCCCCAGCCCGGCCTGGGAGCCCAGGAATGCCAGGCTTTCCAGGCTCCCCTGCAAGGCCAGGAGGTCCAGGGGGGCCCCTTTCTCCAAGGGCCAGGCCTGGTGGCCCCTGTGGGCCTGGATCTCCACGCTCTCCCTTCAGCCCACGTTCTCCAGAAAAGCCAATGGGGCCCTGGAGGAGCAGAAGAGTGAATGTTGTTAGCTGTGCCATGATGCTGTCCCCAGGACACCCCCACTGAGGCAGACACACACCTCCTTGCCTGGGGGGCCCCGCTCGCCTGGGTCCCCCTTAGGGCCACGGCGTCGTTCTGGCATGGGCAGGAAGCTGCCAGAGCTCTCATCCCAGGTCTCCACAATCTCCCGCAGGGCAGACGTCTGAGTGATAGCAAGGAGTTTGGAGAAATGGGACCTGTTCCTGCAGCCACCCAGGCCCCTGCTTGGCCATGTGGGCACTACTTGCCCTGCGGGGCTCCCCTCTACCGCCACTCCCAGGCCCCAAACAACTTACCTTGATGCCAATAGTTTCCAGCAACCGCTCCACATTCTGGGGACACAAGCTAGGTGAGGGGCAGCCTCAGGAAGCTCTACACTGCTCCCAGAAACAGCCCCCATACCCTCTTACCCAGCCCTCTGGCCACAGGACCCTCTAGCACTGGTTTAGGCGGCCCAAGGCCCTGGAAGCCCCTCCCTGGCATGTCCCCATTCCCTAGTTCCCTGAATGTAGGCTACAGAAATCCCAATAGGACAGGGGACTGAGCACACAGGACAGACCCCGTGGGGCCTCATAGCAAAGGGAAGGGGAGAGATGTGGTTCCTTCACACATGCAGGTAAGAGTCAAGGACGAGGTCCTAAGCTTCACTCACCCCCACACTTCCAGGATCTCCTCTCAGGCCACGCTCTCCAGGGAGGCCCTGGAGACACCAATAGACAAGCTGCTGGACCCAGTTTCTGGGGGAGTGTGTGTGCATAGGTAAGAGCTATATGGCTACCTGAGCACATGAAAAAGGTGGGGACCTCACCTGTTCCCCTTTGGGTCCGGTGTCCCCACGGTCACCCTGAGAACAAAGAATGATCAGGTGAGAGAAATGCCCCAGCCCTGCTCAGCCCTCACCACACCCTCTATCGACCACACACATGCTCACCTTAGGGCCTGTGTTTCCCGGAACCCCAGGAAAACCCTGAGATAGGACAGAACACAAAGTGGTCACACAGGATCATGGCATCCCAGGAGGGTATCTGGTGGAAACATAAAGGCCCCTGCTATTCCCAAGTCCTAGAACTACCCTCCTGGAGACTCACCTGGCCAGAAGGGCCCATCTGCCCTGGGAGGCCTGGGGGGCCCTGGAGTCCAGGGCTACCAGGAGCTCCACGTTCACCCTTGGGACCATCGTGACCCTGTGGGGGACGCAGCCAAGATCAGGACTCTGAGATCCCAGAAAAGAGTGGAGCCATATACTGCAGAGTTGGGGGTCAGGGGCCAGATTGCAGAAGACTCCAGTACTCACTTCTCTCCCAGGGGCACCTGAATCTCCCTTCTCTCCCTAAGGAAGACAAGGGTACTTTAGACAGGGCCCTAATCTGAAGCCATAGCAGACTTCGAGTGAGGGGCCTTACCTTCCTTCCATCTTCTCCAGGGTCCCCAGGTTCTCCCTGTGGGCAGAAGATTAACATCAGCCCAAAAACTCACTGGGTCTGGCTGTAAGACACTGGCTTGGCTGGTCTCAGATGACTATATGTCTGTGTCTGTAGTTCCAGGCCCCTGTGTGTCGCAGAGGAGGGCCTGTGACCAACTAAGTGAGCTGTGTCACATCTGAGGGCATGCCTACGTGGCTCTGCTAACCTCCACATGTAACTGCACATGGCCTCTCTCTGGCTTTCTAGATGTAACTCCACATCTATGCATCTCTGGATGTGTGTGTGTGTGTGTGTGTGTGTGTGTGTGTGTGTGTTATCATGTGTATCCATGCAAAGGTCTGTGTCCTGGCAAGTGACACTTAGTAGGCATCTCAGTCTGCACGTTTTACCCACATCTAGATATGGGCACATACATGTATACACAGGATGGACATGGATCTACATGTTCCTGGTGCCTTGAGAATGGTCTGTATGTCTCAGACACCTGCCTGCAAGTGTATCTCAGTACGTGGAGCCATATGTATGAGTGATTGTGGATATAAATGTGTGTGTCACATGCCAGAGCCTTGGATGTGTGTCTCCCCATGTTTCAACACAAGTCCACGTGTGGCCCTAATTCCACATATGTCTTAGCACATCTCTAGTCTGGGTGGAGGTGTCTGTGTGTCTACATGTCTCCAAGCATCCCTGAATGTGGCTTCATACCAGTACTTCTGCACCTCTCCATCTGTGTCTGTGGCTCTTCGCCTATGCCTGTGGCTATATGTTATCTTAGCAGGTGTCAGACCATCTGGGCACAAGTCAGCATAGCCATATGGCTCACTCTCCGTGAGGCTACTTGCATCTGCACATGGACGTGTGTTTCTGGAAGTATCTGTAGGTCTAGGCTAGGTACATGGGTGTTGACACATCTCAGTAGGTGTCTGCATGTGTGTCCCATGTGTATATGCACATCTGGGCTGGGTACATGTGCTGACGTTTATCAGCAGGTGTCACTGTTTTGCTCCGGACACTTACATTTTTCCCATTCAGGCCAGGCTTGCCGTCTTCTCCTGGCTTTCCCTGTAGAACAGATCATTGATCAGAAGTCAGGGTTTGGGTAAGGGTAGTAAAGGGGCAAAGGGTACCATGAGGGGCGCCTGGCTGGCTCAGTTGTTAGAGTATGTGACTCTTGAACTCAGGATCACGAGTTGGAGCCCCACGTTGAGTGTAGAGATTACTTAGATTACTTAAATAACAAAGCAAGTAAATAAATACATAAACTTTTTTATTTTTTTAATTTATTTGTTATGTTTTTAAAGATTTTTATCTATTCATTCATGAGAGACACAGAGAGACAGAGAGAGGCAGAGACACAGGCAGAGGGAGAAGCAGGCTCCATGCAGGGAGCCCAACGTGGGACTCAATCCCGGGCCCCCTAGATCACACCCTGGCTGAATATGGTGCTAAACCGCTGAGCCACCCGGGATGCCCAATACATAAATTAAAAAAAAAAAAAAAAGGGTACCATGAAAGCTCAGTCTCACCTGGATTCCAGGGGGGCCAGGGGGGCCAGGGGGGCCATGTTCTCCTCGGAGGCCCGGAAGCCCCTGGAAAAAGTCTTTGCTAGGATGGAGAGACCCCCTGAGAGAGCCCCTGGAGCATACCCATGGACTTGGGGGGATCTCCACTAAGATCCTCCTTGGGAGTACAGAGACCCCCCAAAATTTGGAGGTTTCACTGAGATCCCCTGAGGCAGAATCCCCATTCGTTAGGGGTTCCTACTAAAACTCCCAAGGGAAGAACTCCCAGGACGTGGCAGAGAAGGTCCAAAAGCTGGACCTTGCGAAAATCTGCCTGCCAGGGACCCTCCCAAGCACTGGGCTGGACCCACTCCCCCAACTCCCACTGATACTATGGTGCTATGACTTGGCTGTGTTTATGCTGGACCCCTGAGCCACCCTCCACCCTAACATCTCCCTTCACTTACATCTCTCCCTGGGTCTCCAGCTTTGCCTGTAGCACCCTGAAGAGAGACTCAAAATCAGGGAGTCTGCAGTGATCACAGGAGCAGGAGCACCACCCACTGACACAGCCACAGGTTCCTATGAATTCAGGGCCTACAAGGCACGATCTCTCCCCTCAACCTCCCACCCCCACCCCAGCAGATTCTAGGAGGAGACACAAACATCCCATCTGGCTCCAGAGCTCATCAAGACCAAGAAGACCGAGGTGAATCTGGGGTCATGTGAGGACGGAAGGGAAGGGTGTGCCCAGGCAGTGGTCATCACAACTCACATGCGGTCCAGGGGGGCCAGGGGCTCCTGGTTTCCCATCTAGCCCACTACGGCCATCCAGGCCAGGTGGACCTCGGTCACCCTGAGGAAAACAGAGAGGTAAGAGGCCTCAGAGGATAAGGTAGGCCTAAAAGCCTGGCTCATGGCTAGAAAACCTCCCTGCTCTCTCACCTTCTCTCCTGTTGGGCCTCGGACACCTGGGTCCCCCTGGAGGGAACAAGGTCAGATGAGAGGTGAGGGTATGAGGGGCTCTGAGGCTGCTGGGGCAAAGAGCGTCACTCACCTGAGGCCCTGGGGGCCCCCGAAGTCCACTGACACCCTGAGAATAGGGGAAGGAAGAAATCAGACCAGGCCTCCTCAGACCCACACCTCCTTGGGGGGCCAACCACACTCACCCTCTCCCCAGAGGCTCCAGGGGGGCCTGGGTCACCCTTGGGTCCTCGAGGACCCTCCTGTCCACGGTCCCCAGGCTCTCCCTGTGACAGAGACAAGCTTGTTGAAGGAACAGCCCCAGGGCCACAGGCATGCCCATCATGGAGGCACTGGGATGCCGCCTGCGCTCAGAGCCCCACTCCACCCACAGACCCTCATACCTTCTCTCCAGCTCCAAGTCCTGAGTCCACCTATGGGGGGAATGGCCAGTGAATGGTTCAACATGGAGAAGTGGGGCCAGTGAGGGGCTATGGGATCAGGGAAGCTCCCCGCAGGAAGCCATGGGGGAAATGGGAGCCAGTGGTAGGGATGAAGGGATGCCATGTTGCACCAACAGAGGCCAACAAGGGAGATGACATAGGACTAGATCAGCTCAACTCTTACCAGCCGTCCAGGGAGTCCAGGGGGACCCTAGGAAAGGAAATGATCATGGTTAACAGGAGCCCTGAGGTCTCAGGGCATGGTTTAGGTTTTCCCCAGGCTCAACTCTGCTCCCAGACTCCCTGAAGCACTCCAATGCCAATGCCCAGAAGGCAAGTCAGGCCTAGAGGTGGCTTTCAGTGCTCCCCACCTTGACCTCCAGGCCCCGTATGCAGAGACACTGACCAGACCAAACACGGGAAATCTCCATCCCTCCAGAGCCCAGAACACTGTCACAACTCACTGGCTCCCCACGGTCACCCTTGGGTCCAGATGGTCCAGGGCTGCCCTGCAGAAAGTCAGGGGGTCAGGGTCACTCAAGATAGGCAGCCATTTCCAGGAGTTTGGGAAGCAAACTAAGGACTTGTGGGGATCCTGGTGGCCTTTGGGGGTTGTGATAAGAGACCACAGGGGATTGTGAGGATTTAGCACTGCAGGGTTGTGGTGACAGGATCAGGGACTGGGAACTGGATGGCTGGAGTTGGGGACAGAGGTCAGGGGTCAGGACTCACATTTCGTCCATCCTCTCCAGGATCTCCTTGGTCTCCCTTCTCACCCACTGGGCCCCGAGCTCCAGGCGCACCCTGGGAAGAGCAGCTAGCTTGAGACAGACCCTCCTTGCATTTTGCAGGTTTCTCAGGACCCCCCCATACTTCCACAGGTTCCTCATCACCCTAAATATCATGCCAGAGTTTCCCATCACACCATGCCTCCCTCCAGACTCTCCAGCATCCCCTACTTTGCCCTGCCAGCCTCACCCGAAGGCCGCGCTCGCCAGCTTTTCCAGGCAAACCTGGGTCACCCTGGTGATGGAGAGAAAGCCACACTGAGCAGCTGAATTGGACTCAAACTGACTCTGGGAGTAGGGCAGAGAAGGGCCTGGGCCCCAGCAGGACAGCAGGCAGGGGAATGGACCGGATGACCTGGTGAAGCCCACAGCCCAACGGGATCACAGTTTGAGGGAAGAAGGTCAGAAACCACAGTGGGAAAGAGTCTCACCGGGGGGCCCTCGTCACCTTTCTCTCCAACTTCACCCTGTGAGACAGGAGAGTCAGCCCTAGTCCCCAGATCCCCCATGAGGCTGACAACACCCCACTCCCCTCCCCCCCAGGACCCCAAAATCCAGCCTTCTTACGTCTCGTCCTCGGGGTCCGATAGGTCCTGGGGAGCCAGGCCGCCCAGGGTCTCCCTTCTCTCCAGGAGGCCCTGAGTCACCCTGTGGGGGAGATAGAAATGAGGTGACAAAGGACACAGGTAGCAGCCAACCCTTGAGGGCTGGTAACCCCAGAAACCTGGAGGTTACCTGAGGTCACAGGTACTTACTGGGGGTCCTGCTCTACCGGAGAGGCCAATGGGACCCTGCAAGGCATGGAAGGGGGTACAGGACTTAGTTGGGGCTCCCAGGTACCACCATATCTCCTTCTTTCACACTACCCAACCCCATATTTATTCACCCGGTCTCCAGGGTCTCCCTTGGGGCCAGGGTCTCCAGGAAGAACCAAGCCAGGTGGACCCTGTGGTGGAAGGATCAGAAGTCAGGGAACGCAACTCTCACCTGCCCTATCCCTCTAGAGGCTCTTTACTCACCCTCTCCCCTTTGACTCCCGCAGCTCCTCTGGGCCCAGTGGGCCCCACATCTCCCTGGAGGTGACAAAGACCATTGGCCATCAGCCCTGGGTTTCATGACCAGCCCCCACCACCTCCCCGACTAGCAATCATGCCACGACCCTCCTGCCCCTCAGAGGCCTCCAGGCAGGCCCTACAACCTTGACCTCAACCTTGTGTCAGCCTCCTTTCACTCTTGTCAGAATTACCTTCTCTCCTTTTGCCCCGGTCCCATCAGGTCCCTGGAAACAAACAGGACAGACACACTTGGCCCCACCTGGGGACCACAGTACTATGAGACTGGTTGGGGATGGGGTAATATAGAACTGGAAGTCACAGAGCTCAGTCTCCCTCCAGAGGTCACAGAGTTGCCTCTGGGAGCCAGGCAGGGGTTACACAGAGCTTATGACCTGTGCGACGGTCATGGGGTCACAGGTGACAGCCAAGAGTCAGGACATGTGTTGTAGCATAAGGAGAGTCACAGAGATCTTAGTCTGCCCAGGGCCCCCAGGTCACAGGGTCCCAGCCTGGAACACTGGGCTAGGGGCAGGCCAGTGTGCAAGGAGCTGCGCTGCGTTCAGAGCCCCATCCTCCCTCTGCTTACCACTGCAGGGTCCCCGGGCCGACCAGGTTCCCCCTGTGGAAAAAGGACAGAGGCAGGGATGGGTCAGAGACCCACCTAGGAACCCAAGGTCCTGGTGTCCTGCCTGCCCCAATCCCTAGTACAGGGGAGGCGGCAGGCCCCCAGGCAATTGCCCACCTTCTCTCCTCGGCGGCCAACAGGTCCCGGTGGCCCCTGCATGTGGAAAAAGTGTGAAGCCAGAGTGGAGAAACACATAAAAACCCCTCTCCAGGTCCTACCACAGTCACAGACTCACTTCAGGCCCCTCGGCTCCAGGACGTCCAGCCACTCCAGGCAGCCCCTGGGGAAGAAGAGCAGAGATGCTGGTCCAGGGATGGAGGCATGGAGGCAAGGGAGATCATGGCAAACAGGGGCTCAAGGTGGTGAGGGTGCTGAAGAGAGGGCACAGGAGGTCAGGATTCAGGTAGCAGGGGTTGAACCCAGCGGGATGACAGAGACCAGGTCAGAGGAAGTCAAGGTCAGTTCAGCAAGGTCAGGAAGTTTCAAGGGGGTTCCAGGGAGTGAGGGTTAGAGCCTGTGTCAGCAGGAGTTACATGAAGAGAGGTGGAGGGGCAGGAGGAGTCAAGGCCTAGAAGTCAGAACCAGATAGGGGCACCAGCATTGGGGTCACGGGGCTCACCTGGGGTCCCACTGGGCCAGGGGATCCACGTTCACCCTGATGGAACAGGATGGGTCAGAGAGGAGTCTGGGTCCAGGCCCTCTGGGGCCCTGAGAGACCCCTAGGCTGTACTTACCTTCTCTCCAGTGTCACCCACAGCCCCTTTGGGTCCTCTATCACCCTAAGGGGAAACAGACAGGAGAGAGAGGTGCCTTGACTGTCAGGCCCCGGAAAAGGTGCCTCAACCTCTGGCCATCCTGCCCCTGAAACCACAACTTCTGACTTGGATCTCCTGATCTTCCCACCTTCCCCAACCCTATAGTGGTCCGGTTGTGTCACACTCCACTCCTGACTCCCCCAAATGGCACTTACTTTGGGGCCAATGTCTCCAGAAGGTCCTCGTAGGCCCTAGAAGGGGTTCAGAGATTTGGGTTTGGGCATAAGGACAGTGTAGAGGGTGGGAGGCTGAGAGAGCTAGGGCCACCCCTCAGAACCCTTGCCCCTACACTCACCTGCTCACCCGGGCTACCAGGTTGTCCTGGGAGGCCTGGGGCTCCATCCTCACAGTCACCCTGAAGGAGAAACAGATGAGTCGGAGCCCTGGCCCCCACCTACCCCACCCCTGCCCCAGACCTGGGACACAAAGGGGTCAGGCTTCCTACCTTTTCTCCTTTCTCTCCCGAGGGGCCAACTGGGCCTTGGGGTCCAGGGCTTCCAGGAAGACCCTAGGGAAAAGTGGGTAAAAACGTGAGCCCCAAACTGTGAGGCCCAGCACCCACCCACTGCCCCAGCAGAGCCCTGGCCCCAGTATCCACAACCCTGAGCATGGCTCCCAAGTTCCCCGGCAGAGTTTCAAGCCTCCCTCACCGGCAGCCCAGGCTCCCCTGGAGCAGTGCTGCCATCACCTGGTCCTGGGGGGCCCTGAGAGAGAACAGCAGGTCAGGAGAGATGGCCAAGGGGAATCAGACTCCAAGCCACCCCTAGAAAGCCTTGCCCCTCACTTACCCGCTCCCCACGATCACCTTTATCACCCTGAAAGACAGATCATGACTCCATGACCCTGGGCTACACCTCCACTCCCCAACATATGGGGAAAAAATGAGGATCATGGGACCAACTAGATTACAAAGGGTATGGAGGAACTGAGGAGTCATGGGCAGAGGGGGTTAAGGGTTCACATGGGGTCAGAGTGACCAGTAGGGGTTGTGTGGGTTCAGATGGGGTCACCAGGTCACTGGATCACATGGAGGTCATGAGACCATATAGGGGTCATGTTGTCACCTTCACAGCTGTTCCAGGGAGTCCTGGGGGACCACGGGGTCCTGGGTCCCCCAATGGGCCACGGGATCCAGGGAGGCCCTGATGGAAGAGACAGAGTATAAAGTACAACCCCACAGACTCCCTACTCCTACCCTGCCTCCTGCTAGGTCCCCCACCACACTTTACTTGTCCCCACATGTCCTGGAACTTACTGGAAGTCCAGGGTCCCCTTTCTGCCCAGGAAGCCCTGGGCCACCGCCTCCAATGACTCGTCCAGGCTCTCCCTGTGGGACAGGAAGCAGTGGACAGGATTCAGGGTATGGGAGCCTTGAGGTGAGAGAGGCCCTGAAACGTGCCCCCAATATTCCTTATCATGCCCTACGCAGTGTCCAGCCTGCTTCTCCCAGGACATCCAGGCTGCCTCCCTTTCCCCTTCACCTACCGGCTCCCCCTTCGGGCCTCGAGGTCCTCGTTCTCCCTGAGGACAAAATAGAACAAAGGGTGATGCTTGGGCTCAAGTATACCAACACTGGCCCCACCACCACAGATCCCCAGCCTGCAGAAAGAACTCTGGGGAGACACTAGATGGGCAAAGAAGGGAAAGCAGCTTACTGTTTCTCCACGAGGACCAGGCCACCCTGGGGAGCCCTGTAAATGGAAGCAGTCAGAACAGTCAGACCACCCACCTGCCTACTCTAGCCAAGAGCCTTACCATGTGACCTGCAAGGGCAAGACTTGCTTACCTTGGAGCCAGGGGTTCCAGGAGTCCCAGGGCGGCCAGGGCTGCCTGGAGGCCCATCTGCCCCAGGGAAGCCCTAAGGAAGCAAAGAGGTCAGGGCAGGAAGGGACCTCTCTCCAATGCCCCTGGTTTGCTGGAGGAGCCCAGACTGTTCTTTACCTGAACTCCCACCCTACAGCCCCTGAGTATTGCTGGGGCAGAGCAGTGGGGCAGAGAAACAGCCTCTCCAAGCTAAACAGGGCCTCATCCCAGGCACAAGGGCAGCAATGAGGCAGAGGGCCTTCCCTGCCTCTGGGATTTAGAACTTACACCCAGGTTCTCTAGGGGAATCTCAAAACTCCCCAGGCTGCTCTACTTTAGGCCCTTCCCCCAAAGTCTCTGATGTGGTTATAATGTCCACTTAGGCTTCTAGGAATACCCCATGGTTCTACACCTGTTCTTTCCTTCTGTCTTTTAAAAATCCTAAGGACACTTGGAGGAGTGTCTTAGGGGAACTTCAGTGGTTTCTACTCACCCTCTCACCCTTTGCAACGGTACCACCAGGGGGCCCCTGGGGGCCAGGAACACCAATCCTGCCCTGAGAGGAGAGAGCAGGTAAGGAGGCAGTACGCCAGTCAGGGAGCAGAGGACAGGCGTGGGGAGGCACTCACCGGGAGGCCGGGGGGGCCAGGAGGCCCTGCTTGTCCTTTCAGGCCCTAGGAAGGGTGATCAGTGAGCCCTGTGCCATCAACCTCCCCCGGCCCCACTGACCTCCAACCATTCTCTGCCTCCAACTAGGGCCACTCACCATCTCTCCAGGTTCCCCCTTCTGGCCCTGGGGAAAGATAGGTCAAACGAGGATCTGAGTGGCTAGCCCCAGGTGTGGCCCTCACCCACCCTCTCCACCCTGAACATTTACCTTTGGACAATGCACTGTGCATGGCTCTGGCTGTGGCTGTGGACATAAGGTCTCCTTGAGGCCAGGCTCTTCTAGCAAGAGTCCCCAGGCCCCCTCTCCCCTGCCAGTTACCTCTCCCCCCAGAGGTAATTTGCAAACCTGAATGGTGGAGCCAATCTGACACAGGGATGTTGCCAAGCCACTGACTGCCCGGTCCAAGCTTGAACCATCATCCACAGCAAAGAAAGTCTGGACAGGATCCATGTCTGGCACCAAGCGACGCAACTGTTCTGGGTCAGCTCCGGCCTGGCCCAATATCATCACTTTGAGCCCTAAAGAGGGATCCAGCAGCCTGTGTGACAACCCTGCTGGGGCCAGCCCGATTCCCAGGCCCCATTTCTACTCCTTACCAGCAGCCTGGGCCTCACGGATAGGGTTGAAGATGTCACCTCTCAAGGGCTCATCTACTAGCAAAACCATTATCCCTGGTATGTGCTGGCGGCGCCCAGGAGCATCCGGTGCTAATAGGTGTCTGTGAGCAGTAACCACTGCAGTGCCTGGGAGAAAGAACATGTCAGAACCCAGGGGAACCAGCTTCCCACAAGGAAGCCCTAAGAGTCCATATCCAGTGCAGTTCCTTACCCAGGTTGTTCCCACTTGGGTCCACATAGGGGATGCTGTGGATCTTCTGCAGGATGACATCAGGATTGTAGGAGCTATTCAGCGGGAACAGTGGGGAGGGCCGATGACTGTAGGATAGGAGGCCAACCTGGGGTGGGGAGGATGGCAAAGCAAGGATGACAGAGCCTGTAGGAGACTAAACCAGGTATGGGACTAAACCTGAACACTAGGGAGTCAGCAGTGATGGTAGGATAGGAAGCCAACCAGCAGATGAGGAGATCTGGAGCCTGGAGAGGGCTGGGAGACAGCCTGGACCAATGGTAGAGTAGGAACATGGTAGCTGCTGTGAAGCCTGGGATGGTGAAGGGCTGAGATAGGAAGGGGTCTGACTGCCTCTGGAACCAAACCTGGACTGCCTGTGGCCCAAGAGGCCCAAGTGCAGACACCAGACGCTCCAGGGCTCGCTTTACAGCCTCTGCACGATGAGCATTGTCCTGAGTGGTGTGCAGCAGGAACACCACATCCATCAGGCCACGGGGACACACTGCAGGAAGGGGGCTGAGTTACTGAAGCAGCTGGACCATCTAGCTACCCTCTCCCACTGTGCCCATCATACCTGGTTTCTGTGTGAGAGAGGCTTCAGGACCCCGTACACCCTCCCGGATGGGTGTCAGAGAGAAGGTATAAGAGATGCCAGGCTCTAGCCCTGTCACCTGCTGGGAGCTCGAGATCCCTGGAAGTGTCTGTGAGGCCCCAGGGATGTCTGCAGAGGATAAAACCTGGTTAAACAGGAGGCCTTCCATTGGAACCCCAATTGCCAGCCCACCCCAATCCTGGCCTCCCCTTCACCTTGGCCAGGGCGTCCAAGTGGCCGCCAGGACAGGATGTAGCTGGATACTCCAGACACTGGGGTCCAAGCCAGAGTCACTGAGTCAACTGAAGTGTCCACCACACGCAGTTCAGAACTTGGGACACGGAGTGACTCTGAAGAAGGAATCAAAGACCAGAGGTCAGAGTCTACGAGCTGAGAACCCAGGGGGGAGAGACCATTTGAGGAGGTTCTGGGGCAGATTCATCTTAGTGAAATAAGTGTCGTGGGAGATCGTGCTGGGATCACCCCAGGGGCAAGAGTGGTAGGAGGGCTACAGGAGGAGTCGCTAAGGGTCATGGGGGTGCAGGAAACCAGGGTGGGTCGTCAGTGGGGGAAAGAATGGACTGTCTAGGCTCACCAGGGAAGAATGGACTGTCTAGGCTCACCAGTGTATGCAGTCACTTCCATGGGGGGCCCTTCTCCAGCCGGCCCCAAAACGCTCAGCCACATGCGGTATAGGGTTGCTGGTTCTAGCCCATCCAGTTCATAGCTGCTGAGATCAGGCCCCAGGACCCGGGACTGCTCCTGGCCACCTGGGGCAGGTGTGAGAGTGGGGACCCAGGGCACGTGGAAAGATGCTCCAGACCAGCATTAACCAACGCGCCCACCTCACTGACTGCCCCTGCTGACCAGATCCACCCTCCTAATTGACTTTCCTCATTCTCGCTGACCCTGCACGACTGACCCTTATCCATCCCACCCATCTGGTTGACGGATCCGCAGACTGTCGCAGGTCGGGCTGACACCCCCTTCCACTGACAGACCCTGCCCACTCACTGACCTCGCCCACCTCGCCCGCCCCGCCCCGCCCCGGCCCCCGCCGGGGGCCACCTCTCACCCTCGGGTCGCCACCGCAGACGGAAGCCCCGCGCCCCTGGCACCGGCCGCCAGCGCAGCCTCAGCGAGTGCTCCCCTCGCTGCACTACGCGAAGAGTCTCCAGGGCTGGCGGAGCCTCAGGCGCTACAGAGGAAGCCCGGGACTCAGGGAGGCTCCGGCCCCGGCTCCTGAGCCAACCCCAGACCAACGCGCACCGCCCCGGCCCCTCTGCCTACCCCAGGCTTCATCCTTCCTTCCCCCTGTCCCTCGCCGAGCACGAACCCCGCCCCCAAACCGTCCAGGACACCAATCCAAGGCTCGCCCCAGCCCGAGCTCCGCCTACGCGTGGTGACGACGATGGAGACCGGCGCGCCCTCCCGGTCCCCGACAAGTGCAGTCACTCGCACAGAGTAGCTGACTCCTCCTTCCAGACCCCGTATTTCTGCGGAGTCTGTGTTTCCGGGGAGCATCTGCTGTCTCGTGGGGCCACCTGGGCAGGCAAACATGGGGCAACGGTCGGGGTGTGGGTGGCTTACCAGTCAGGGTGAGAGGTCAATCCCAGCCAGGAGGGACAAGGGCCGTGTCAGGAAACCATACCCTCGCTGCGGCCCCAGGCCAGTCTGTAGGCTGTGGCTCCAGTGACCCCCACCCAGGTGACCCGCAGAACGTCACTGGAAGCATTGAGGATCTGCAGCTTCGAAACACTGCCCACGGGCGCAGGGTCTGGGGGCAGAGGCAGGGTAAGGGGTCAGGGGCCACTGGATGGCTGGCAGAGAACAGGGTGGCAGAGCAAACATGGTCAACGCAGGGAGGCCTGAAGGTCAGTGTGAGGTTGGTATGCACAGGTCAGTCAACCTCTGAGAGGGAGGAGGTCAGCACCCCAGAGTGGGCAGTGTGGAGCAGCCAGGAGGTTGCTGAGGGGAGACACTTACTCAACATGGAGAAGTCACTGAGCAGTGATGGAGCAGGCAACTGAAGCAGCCAGGAATACACAGTGGGGTGGGGTAGCCAATGAGATGTGGTTGCCAGCTGGCCAGGCTCCACTCACCTGTCCTCACAACCACAGAGGCGGGGGTCCCATCCACACCAGCTACATGGGCCCGCACATGCACCCTGTACTCAGTATCTGGCTCTAGCCCATCCAGCTCAGCCACTGTGGCCTCTCCAGAAACCAACTGGGATTTTTCTGGGCCTGGCAACGGGAAAGGAGGCAGCTTCAGGGCTAGGCAGACTCTGCCCCCCAAAGCCCCACCTGGACCCCTAATAAGCCCCCAGTTTGCATTCTACCCAGACCTGCCCCCCATGACCATCTAGTCTCCTCCAAAACCCCTGGTCCCCACCATGTCCTGAATGCCAGGAAACCCTGTATCCTGTGGCACCAGGAACCCTGTTCCAGGCGATGGTGACAGATGAGCTGCTGGTCTGCGTCACATGGACAGTCCTTACTGGGCCCAGTGGGTCTGCAGGGAGAGGCAATGGAGAGTCTAATGGAGGAGGCAGTAGAGGATCTGATGGGGAAGGATTGGAGGACCATCTAATAGAAGACTATAGGAGTCTAAAAGGAGACAGGGATCTGATGGGGAAGGTAGTGAATGGGCCAGATGGGGGAAGAAGGGGCGTTCTGACAGAGGAGATAGTGGGAATCTGAGTGAGGCAGGTGACAGGAATCTGAGAGAGAAGAGGGTCTGATAGAGAAGATAATAGAGTTCTGATGGAGGTATGAGGAGACAGTGAGGGAGTCTGACAGAGAAAAGTGTAAGCGTAAGTCTAAGAGGAGAGTCAGGTGGAGCAGAAAAGGCAGTTGGAACCTGAGAGATGAGGTGGTGGAAATCTGAGGGCAAAGAGGGGAAAGTGGGATCTTTGAGGAGAGGCAGAGGAATCTGAAGAAGGTAGGGGCTTAAGAGGTGGCAAAGGAGGCCAAAGGAGAAAGCAGGACTCTGAGGGAGAAGGCATGGGAATCTGAAGAAGGAGACTGTTGTGGGGCAAAGTGAGAGTCTGAGAGGGAAGGCATAGGGGTCTAAAGGGCCACTGGAGAAAGCCAGCCAAGGAGCTAGGTCAGACCCTGACCGGTTTGAGCCACGATGACCACAGGGGGACTCTCCTCTCTCCCTCGCAGTGCTGACACAGCCACCTGGTAGGAGGTTCCAGGCCTTAGCCCCAGGATATCTGTGGCCGTGGATTCTGGGGGCAATGTCTGGCTGGACTCTGGACCTAGTGTCAGAGAGAAGTGTTGACATGGCTCTTGCCTGCCCCCTCAATGCCCCATATCCTAATTGTTCTTCCCTATAGCCCTCCCACACACAGCCCACACTGACCACCATCTGTCCTCCAGCTAATCCGAAATCCACTGGCTCCAGGAACAGGTCCCCAGGCCACCCTCACCCGTGTTGCATCTGAGGCCACCACTCGTAGCCCTGGGATGGCAAGTGGGGCTTCCAGTTCTAAGGGTTAAAGATAGAGGTCAGAGGTCAAGACTAGGACTGGAGTGAGACAGTCAGCTCTCCCCCCCACAGCCCTCCTGCAGTGCTCACCCCGCCGGACAGTGAGGATGCTAGCGCCACCCTCGCGGGTACCCACTCGAGCAGACACCCGCACAGTGTAGCTTAGTCCGGCCCGGACATCATCCAAGTCAAAGGCTGTCTGACTTCCAGGAAGCACCAGGGTCCTTTCAACCCCTAAGAGAAAAGGCAGGGTAGGTTGGCAGTGAGACATAGGGATATGGGATAACAGCGGTCAGTGATGGACAATGACACAGGATAATGGACCAGGGATGAATGGAGACACAGGAGGCCAGGGGTCAGTGGACAGGGACATGGAATGTAGGATGAGAGAAGTCAGTGGACCATAATGTGAATTGACAGGTCATCGATAGACAGTGATGTGGGTGACAGGGGCAAGTCCCGGGTGGGGACAGGGGGTGAGAGATGAGCGTGGGCAGTGGTTCCAGATAGGGTAACCAAAGGGCAGGGACTGAGCTTGCCTTGTGCAGACAGGGATGGGGGGGCAGTGAGTGCAGACAGACCCAGGTGAGAAGATGGGCTGAGGCAGGGCCAGAAGCAGGCAGCCTCTGTGGCAGACCTGGGCTTATTGCCTCCTTGGGGGATAGATGGACAAGGAGACAGAAAGGAGCTGTAGAAACCCAGGAATGGAAAGAGATGGGGTGAAGGTGTGGTCAAACCCCAAGAGCTGGATCTTTAATGTGTGTATGGGCGTGGCTGTGTCTATCTCACCCTGGGCGCTTCGCACAGTGATGCGGTACTCGGTGGCCCCGGGAACTGGGCTCCAGGACACTCGCACTCGCTGCCCAGGCAGCTCGGTTGCCTGCAGGTCTGTCACAGGGCCCACGGGCAGCTCTGGCCCTGTGGGGGAGCACAGCATGAAAGGCTGTCCCAGGGCCCCCGTCCCTTCCCCTGTCACTTGGCCAGGCCCACAGAGCCCTCACCAGTGGGGACCACAGTTGCAGGTGTGGCCACCTCGCGGCCCTCCAGCAGGGTGTAGAGCGTGAGGCGGTACTCAGTGCCCGGTTGCAGCCCATCCAGCTGGTAGCGGGTCACGTCAGAGGGCAGCACCACCTTCTGTGGCACCCCCAAGCCTGCAAGATGGCAGGGTCAGGTCAGCTGAAGCCAAGCCCAACCCTGCCTGCCCACCTCTCTCCCCTGCACTGACCACTCTCACGCCGCCATTCCAGCCGGTAGCCACGGGCCTCAGGCACCAAGTTCCAGGAAACGAGAATGGATGTGGGGCCCAGGATGACCGGGCGCAGGGTCTGTTCAACAGAAGTGTCTGCCCAGGGCACACGGGACGTCAGTAGCCACTGTACACTGCCTGCCTGCCCACCCAGCCTGAAGAAAGCACCCAGCCTTCTCACCAGTGCGGGCAGTCAGGGAGGAAGCAGACCCGATGCTCCGGCCAAGCAGGCTGCTCACAGTCACCTCGTAGTCTGTGCCAGGCTCCAGGTCACGTAGCAGCACTGACCCCTGCCCAGGGCCCAGCTCCTGCTGCTGTGTGACACCGCCTGCACGGGGGTGCGGAAGGGGGGTGGTTGGTGTGTCTTGCAGACTCAGAACCCTACAATCGTGTCTGAGGTACAGGGAAGGCCCTCAGTCTACACTCCTCACTCACCACTGAGGACCCGCCATGTCACACGGTAGCCAGTGGCACCTGGTACACTCCGCCAAGCCACCAGGAGGCTGTGGGTTGTAGTATTCTGGATGGTCAGTTCCGGCCCCTCCAGGGCAGCTGGGAGAAGGTGCAGCAGGGGTTAGCACAGTCAGGAGTGGGGAGGGGTTAGGGGATGGTTAGGTGATGGGGTGAGAGGTTAGCAGAATCACTCACTGGTCCGAGCTGTCCCGCTCACAGCCTCCCCGATGCTATTGGCGTAGAGGGCTACCACAGTCACTTGGTACTCAGTCAGTGGCCGGAGACCCTGAAGCTGTGTGCTGGTCTCACCTGCTGGGACGCTCACCTGCCCAGGGTCAGAGGTCACTTTACCTTGCCCAGCCAAATCCCAAGCCCTCCACACACCACCCCTGACATCCTTACCTCCCGCCGCTCGCTTGGCAGTGGCTGTCCCAGCCCTGTCAGAGGAGTGTACTGGACCTTGTAGCCGGTCACTGGGCCACTGGCCGCTGTCCACTGTACTCTCAAGGATTGACTGCCTGCTTCAGACAGCACCAGGTCTCGTGGACCAGAGGTCAAGTCATCAGCTGGGAAGGCGGGGGGTAGTCAGGCAATCAGACAAGAGGATCAGGGGTCAGAAGTAAAGTAGAACTGGGGTCCAGGGTCAGGAACACATGGGATAGGGTCAGCACTGCCAGGGCAGGACCAGAGGGTGGTACCCCCGCCTGGTGTCAGGAGCGCCTGGGATTGATGTCAGCGCTGCCAGGTTGGGGTGGGGTCAGAGGTCCAGGTCAGGGCACAGGTGTGGGCAGGAGCTCACCAGGCAGGGTCACAGGCACACCACCAGCTGTGGTACACACTCTCCGGGAAACAAGGGGCAACAGTGTCCTCAGGATACTGAAGTCGTTGACAAAGAAGAAGAAATCACTGGTGGGCTGTGAGGCGACTCGCTTCAGCTCCTCGGGGTCAGCATTCTTGATTCCTGAGGTGAGGCCCAGTCAGAGCTTGGCAGCTCACATGCCCTCCGACAGGCCCTTCTGCAGCCCACTTGTCACCTCAGCAGGGTACTCACCCACAGCAAACAGCTTGACGCCCTGCCCCTTGAGCCGCTGGGCAGCTGTGTCCACCAGGTCCTGGGACTTCCCATCTGTGATGAGGATGCAGACCTGGGGCAGGGGCGGGGCAGGGCAATACATCAGTGTGCCTCAGATGGCTAATGTAGGGGGCGTGGTAGAGTGAGAGATCACCTTGGGGACCCCTGGGCGGGCCAGCTGAGGCAGGAAGACATGGTCGGCCACATGGAGAATTGCAGCCCCTGTGCGCGTGTTGCCACCCTTGTAGCTGAGCTCACGAATGGCTCGGATCACATCACCCCCTGAGCCAAGTGCACCGAGGCCAAACTCTGTCCTGCACAGGGGAGGGAAGGTGGCGACAGGCTAGGGGCCAGGATCTTTTCTGGCCCTGGCCTCGCCCTGGGGTGAGGTCTATGAATATCATGTCCCTTTGAGGGTCCTCTTGCTGCTGTGACTCCTGTTCTCCACCTCTGAAGCCGTTAACAAACTCCTCGGGTACCCTCTGTGTCCGGCTTGTGGCTGGAGCCCTTGGGGCTCCCTGCGTTGGGGAGCAGGATGTCTGCTTAATTAGGGAATTGTGGGAGGAAGGGTCCAGTTGTAGGGAGGTGGATCTTGGCCAGACAGGAAGGCCCTGTGGGAGGGGAGAGGCTGAAGGCATCGGGAGGCTGCAACACGGAGAGTCCAAGAGGCAGGGGCATCTGAGGCCCCTGGGTTCCCCATCTCTAGATCAGAAAACTCAGCCCTGTCGTTGGCAGGACACTAGCCTGAGAGTGTCTCAGGTGTGAGTATTCTACCTCAGAGATCCCTGCCTCTGTCTCCAGAGGAGGTCCTGGCTGAGGGGAGAGGGGTCTTGGGGTTCTCCAAGGCCTGGCCTAGGGGTTCTGGGCTCTCTGCTTCTGTGGGGGAAGAATCCTGGTGAGATCTCCAAGTCCCCACCTCCAGGGGCCCCCACTCACCGTGGATCATCACTGTACTGCACGGCAGCGAAGCGCACACCCTGTGCACTGGCCGCCCCAGAGAAGGGCCACACCAATCCCTCCAGGAAACCTCGCACTTCACGGAAGTTGCCACGGCCGATGGATGAAGAGCCATCAAGTAGGAACACGATGTCAGCAGCATAAAGGCGTGTGCAGGTCACTAGGGCAGGGAGGAGCCATCACGCTCTCTTCTTGGAGCCCACCCACCCCTCCTCGTGCTGTGGTCCCCTGACACTAGGGGCTGGGGAGGATGCAGTAGGCCTCATCGGGAAGCAAACCGGCCCAGGCCGGCTGGGGCCTGGGAACCTGGGAAGGGAGGGACAGAGGGGCCCAGAGCAGAGTCTCCAGGAGGATTGGTGTGTGCAGAGAAGGAAGCGCACGGATGTGGTTCTGGGACTGAGGTTGGCCTCAGGGGGCCGAGTGGAGTGACAAAGAGTAGGTGACCTAGCCGCATTTGGGGAGCAGAGTTTGAGACCCAATAGGATAGGATGCAGTCTGGGAGACCCAGCAGGGGTGGCGCAGGGTTTGGGGAGTCTAAGGAGGGATGCGGGCAGGGTCGTGGAGGTGGGTAGGGGGGCCAGATGAAGGCCACAGGTGACAGGGCGCAGCGCCCAGGATGGAGTCCTTCTCGGCAGTGCCCACCTCTCTCCCTCTGCTGGGCCCGCACTCGGAGCGCCCCTGCCAGGATCCCGGCGCAGAGCGCGGCCACCAGGAGCGGCAGCCTCATCCTGGGTGGGGGAGACAGTCAGCCAGGCCCCCGCAGCTGTGGCGGGTCCGAGCCCAGCCCACCCCGACCCCCAGTCCCGGTCTTGCCTGCCGTCCACCGGCTCCCGCCGCCAGCCGTTGCCGCCGTCCCGCCGCCACAGCGGAGAAAAGTCCCTGATCCGGGGGGCGGAGCTGCGGGCGGGGTCCCGGGCGGCCCGCCCCCCACCCCGCGTCCCAAAGGCCACCGCCCCACCACCCCAGCCCGGGGAAGATGATTTGACTCCATTTGAGGGTAAAGCCCCCCACCTCCTGTGGCTTCCAGGACTCCCCCCAGAAGGTTCTTGTCCGGAAGACCACTCCAACCTTCTCCGGGGTCAGAAGTTTTGTGTGCTTTAAGGTCAGAGGGACTAGTGAAGTGACAGCTGGAGGCTGGAATTCAGATAGGTTCCTGGGGACGGAGGAGACAGTGGGATGCTGGTGGGGGGAGGCTGCAGCTGGAGATGACTCACCCCCCACCCTATGGGGGTGCCCAGACAAGCCTTCAGGCTATGAGTCCCGCCGGCCACTCCTGTGATTCAGCCATGCCTCTGTCTGTTAGATCTCCTGTGCCCCACCCCAATCCCCTTGACAGCTGGAGCACCCCCCAGCAAATGAGGGGCTCTGGGCTCTTCCCTGGGAAACCAAGGCACCACTGGAAAATACCCACCCCACCCCACCTTGGGAAGGGGAAGCCAGGAGAGAATCTGTGTCATGCATATGCATACGTGTCTATCCCAGTACTCCGTACCCCCTACCATGCCCTGAACCAGTCCCAGGCAGATGCCATCCAGCTGTGCCTGCAGGGAAGGGGGGGTTGTCCATATGTGCAGGGTGGGACCACCCACAGTGACAGCTCATCTCTCAGGAATCCACTCTTTCCTGCCTACATCCTCACTGGTGGCCCTGTCCTGCTCCAAGTCCCCCTATTTGTCCTCATTCTGGTGTGGCAGTCTCCTTCACCCTATTGTTCTTGAAGACCCCCTTCTTCCCATCATCCCCACCAGACCCAGAGGTCACCACCAGCCTCCCTCCTTCCCTCACTGCTCTTAGGGTCCGCCTGTGGCTGCCACCCTCATAACTACCCTTGCCCCACTGCTCTCCCCTTAACCAGCTTGACTCCCCACCCATTTCCCTCAACTGGCTTTTGTGACTGTAGACAGTTGCCTTTAATACATCTCCAGGTCACGAGTGCTGTACGGAGGAGGTGAGTCTTTGTGTGTGCATCATAGAGAGTGACCTCAAGGCAGAGATGTTCCCAGGAACAGCAGGCCCTGGTTTTTATTTGTTTTCCTGCTAGTCCTAGATAATCCTGAGAAGCCCAGAAAGTATGTCTACACTCACCACTGCCACCAAGTCCTTTCCAACATGCCTGGCCCCAGGCCACTCCTGGGGATCAACAGGCTGAGTGGGGAGAGATGGGGACAGCACTGCTTCATCTTCCCTGGGCCTTCCAGGCTGGGGGTCTGGAGGCCAGGGCTGGAGGCAATGAAGTATGGCCAGGGCTGGAGGCAATGAAGACCATCCATGTTCCGTTTTACTATTGCCCATATGGCTGGAGCTACAGAATGGTATTTTATCAGTGATCCTTCTCCCTATCGTAGGATACAGTGCTGTGACCCATGGGGCCCAGAACTTTTTCCAAGGTCATGGTCCTCATAGCCGCATCCCAAGACCCCCACCCCTTAAAGCTGATAGGTGAGAAAAGCAGACACAATCTCCCTACAGAGGCAGTCCCTGCCACAAGACCCTCACCTCTTCTTGTACAGTAGAGGTTAGAGCTGCCACATGTAGAATGGTCCTATGCACATGTGGCAGTCCAGCCTTTAGGGGTGACTGGACATCCTGCTGAGAGGGTATCAGAACCATGATGTGCCCCTAAGAGAAAAGGCTGTCTGCGGTGTGGGGGTCACTCAGAGGGTGCTGGGAGAGGCTACTGGGCAGGTTCAAACAGATGGGGAGGAGTATGAGACTGGAGCCCCCATTATGCTACGAGCAGGTGTGTGACCCTCTGAGGCCTCTTGCAGCACACTGGGCCTGGAGAATACCAAATCTTGACCTTAAGTTTGAGTTCCTGGAAGATGGGATTGATTTCTAAGCCCAGGCAATCTCTCACCAAAAGTATGGCCAAAGCTAGGAAGGTCATCTTCTTCCAAACTACCCCTCTTTGGGGTACCCCAGCTCTGCTGGGGCTGCTATCCGGCTTGTATCCTCTACAGCTCGCTCCAGCTCCGCCTACAGCTGTGACCTCTGCTCTGCTATAGCACAGCTTACTGGGGTGCCACAGAAATCCAGCCTGAGAGTCCCCATGCTAAATCTCAGGCTGACCAAGTCACTTCTCTTCCCAGTAACTCCCAAGATACCTCCCTGAAAATGTCTCCAGAGCAAAGATCAAAATCCCTTGCTTGGTTACACAAGGTCAATTGGGACCAGATCACTTCCAGAGCTTGGGTTCTCTCGTGTGCCCGGGACACCCAGAGCCAAGATTTGGTATTCTCTGGGCCCAGTGTGCTGCACCTATAAATACCCGGAATGAGCCTGTCAGGGTTCCGCACTGTGCAGCAGCTTCTCTCAAACTGATCACAAAGTAGAATGACCTGGGTTATCCAGCTCTGGGTTCTAGAAGGCACTTGATCATTATTTCTTGACTGACAACTGGTGTCAATGAAGAGGTGAGGGAAAGACACTGGGGCAGGGCAGGAGTGATTCAAGGGTTATTTGGGCCACTGTAAGGCTGGGGTGCTGGGTGACTTTGAAGAGCCTGCTTCTCAATGACCTTTGTCCCAGGACTCTGGTCCCGACTGCCAGCAGCACTTCTGCTAAGAAAATCAGGCCCCTCACTTCCACTTCCTTCCTGGGCTCCCAGGGAATCTGACTGCAGAAGGGCTGGAAACAAGAAGGGTCTACCTGCTGACCTGCCTTGTGGGCCCAGGGCCTGAAGGGGGACTAGGCAGCAGAGAGCTCCACCAGGTCCTGGCTGCCTCAGGTAGATGGGAAGGGGATCATCAGGCCAGCAGCTCAGGACTTGCCTGGGACAGATCTAGTCAAGGGAGGGGGCTCAGGCCCCACTGAGCTCAGGGCTATTCTCGGAGCCTGAGTCAGCAGCAAATCGAGGCAAAGGATTCTTGCCCTGCCTGTCCAGGCAATAGTTAGAAATCAGATGGGAACACTATGCCCCAGGCTATCCTCCTCCCAGGATCCAGAGTAAACATGAAGAAGGCTTCCTCAGGGATACTCCTTGGCCCTCCTGGCCTGTCCAGGGGACCAGGAACTGCCAGAAAGCAATTGCACAGGGCCCACACCAAGGGCTTCCTTCCTGGCTTCCGAGTTCCCAGGCTGGAACCTCTACCAGGGCAAAAACATGGGTTCCCACACCCTACTCTTGGGACAGACTAGCGAGGAGCATCCCCCACATGGCTAAATGGAAACATCTGGCTTCAGATCCCTGCAGGCATCAAAGGCTTCCGGCCTCCATACTGCGGCCCCCACGCTTGCCCCTGGCTGGGGATACAACAGCCTGTGGGAAGGCAGA
Organism: Canis lupus dingo; assembly: GCF_003254725.2. Lineage (NCBI taxonomy): Eukaryota > Metazoa > Chordata > Mammalia > Carnivora > Canidae > Canis > Canis lupus. The sequence continues at coordinate 40,781,800 of NC_064262.1, read as the reverse complement.
AGGATCGGGGGCATACAGAACCTAAGAGAAGTCCCTGTTCCCCCATCCACTGCCCAGTGGACTCCATGGTAATGCCGAGAGGACAACACAGTTCTCAACACAGGACTTTATTGGAGGTAAGGTAATCTGCACACAGGTCTGAAGAGCCGAGGTGGCATGTTTGTGGTGGGGAGGGACCATGAACCCTGGCCCAGCCCTCTTGCCCGTACAGCCTTCTTGCCTAGAAACGCAGCCAGAACATGCCGCTACGGATCCGGTTGTAGTCTGGGAGCTGCTCAATGGGGCCTGTGGGGATAGGGTGGGGCGTCAGGGTGGGGTACCTGGCCTGTACAGGGACACCTGGCCCTGCGCCGCACCCGATTCAGAGCTGCCCAGAGCAGCACAAGACAGGCTTTCAGTGGAAAAAAGGAAGAGAACATTCCCCCAGGGGTGCTGAGCCTGTCACTTCATGCTCTTGAAGCCCCACCCCCCACACAGAGGTGTCCGTTACCTGGCGGGTGTGGGGTATTGATAGAGGTACCTTGGCAGGGAGTCAGGGAGCTGCTGGGACAGGTTTTCTGAGCAAGAACTCCCTGGCAGCCAGGTTAGTGGGCAGAGCCTCTCGGGGGCCTCAGTTTGCTGCTGCCAGCATAGGCTAGGGGGTGGGGGAACAGAGGCAGAAGGGGAGGCCAAGAGGAGGCCTGAGGAGGAGGACTAAGAACAGGCCCTCTAGGCTACTCACCCAATCCAGCCACTGCTGGACACTGGTCATAGAAGTACTTGGAGCAGACCTCACGCACCACACTGGCATCCACTTCCTGCAGGGTGAAGTAGAGAGCACACTGACAGGCAGGCTCCTGGGACCACCTCAGCAGGTCAACATCACCCAGCCAGCCCTGATCTTCTATATGAACCAAGGAGCTGCCCTTCACCCAAAGGGAAAAGGCAGCAGGCCCCGCCCATCCCCTCAGCCATCGGCTTCTGCCCTGCCCTCCAATAATGCCACCCGTGGGTGACGCTGCCTAAGACACCAGAGATGCCTACGGGAGCAGTTTGCACAGTGCGCTGTCAGGCCTGAACTCCCCGCCCTTTAGAAGTCTGCCAGGTCAAGACTCCAGAACCTCCCCCAGGGGCCCACATTACCGCAATCCGGCTTTCCCACTCAGCCAGGGGGATGCGCCGGCCATAGGTCAGGAGACTGCGTCCAATGTCCTCACACACAGGAGTGGTGCCTGCAAGGGTCAGGGGAGGGTTACCAGTCCACCCAGTCCAGTCCTGGACCACCGGTACTCACTGAGCCTCCAGCTCTAGGCTGACATCTGGACCATGGTTTGACCCCAGATCTCAACCCCCACTTCTACTATCACTTGCCACTGTAACAATGGGTTGTTGCTGACCTGGCCCACTGGCACTCGTACTGGACACACCACACCCCTGGGAGTGGAAGTGGGGATATGGCATGGCCTTCAGAGTTTTCCTTTCCCAATTTGGTTGGGAACGTGGCTATCCTGGGGCTGTCCCTGCCAGGATGCGCTCCACACCCTCCTCAGAGGGCTGCACAACTCACCATCCAGATGAGACACCAGTGCATTTCTGAGGATGTTTTTGCCCCGGAGCACCTCACTTTCTGTGGCACTGGTGCACAGGCGCATCCTGAAATGGGCAGGGGACAAGGTGGTCATCCCGAGAGATGATGCGGTCTCCTACCCCACCTCTGCTTAAAGGCCCTTCCTGCACCCCATAGTACTGGGCTGCCACTCACCACTGGCCTTGCAGGAAGAACATCATGTCATCAATGTTCATGCGATCGCAGACAAAGTGTGCGCCCAGCAACCCAGTCTCTGCGTAGCAGATGTTGAAGGTCTGGAAACTCTGGCACAGCTTCTTGGCCACAGAGACAGCAGCCAGTGGGCTGGACAGGTGCTGCCGGGGCAAGGATTGTCAGCATTCACCCTCCTGTCGATGGTTCACACCCTGAACCCCAAGGTACAGGAGCCCACAGCCCTGGTACCCTCTGTACCTTGAAGGCAAGGTCCCATGCTCGCCCCGGTGCTTACCGTGCTGCCACCATAAGTGCAGTCATAGTGGCCAATGATGGCATTGGCCACTTGGAGGGCCACATTGTCCGGGTTGGCCCAGCCAGGCCCTTCTACTGCAATAGCTACATGGGCCAAGGGCAGAGCGTCATCACGGTGGCGGATCTGAAAAAGGACACGGCATGACTGAGAGAGGCAGAACATCCAGAGACCAGAAAAGGTACCAGCTGTGGGTGAAGCATGCACGTGTGTGTGTGAACACCTGTGCTTGCGACACAACAGCCACAAGACCCGCTTCCAACTCCCGAGGCTCCTCTGGAGTCATGAAGACAACCAGGTACGTGAGGGCCCATCTAGAGGCTTGGGCTAAGAACACCGCCCCAGCCCACAAGGCAGCCCACCTCGCTGCCCGTGAAGCGGCATGGAGCCAGAGTGGGCACAGTGTCCTCTGTGTATGTCTCAGAAACGCTGCTGAAGTGCTTCTGGGCGAGGTCCAGCAGCTGCCGGTGCTCCACCCCTGCCAAAATAGACAGCACTGTTACTGGCCAGGTAGGGTCCAAAGCACAGGGTCAGGGGACCCCACATCCTATCTTCAGTGGGAGACAGAAGGAGAACATGACATCGGGACAGGGTGAGGGAAGAGTCCCATGTAGGCAGACTCTGCCTCAGAGGTAGGGCAGGCACCTGACGGTCAAAGAGTGCCCATGACCTCATCCCCAGGGAAGCAGTAGCATGCTGGGCTTGCAGATGGGTCTCCATGTGATCCGTTCACTCCCACATTAAGGACAAGACTGGGGTACCCCGGGCACAAGGCCTCCTGCCCTGCTTCGTCACTCTGACCCTTCAAGAGGATCCTGGCTGCTACCCTGTAGAGGTGGCAAATGAGAGGGCACAGAGGTGCTACCACAGGGCTGTGACTCATTCTGAGGATATTCACAAATAACGTTGTGACCTCAGCCCCTCAGGACACTGCAGGACCTCCCACCCTCACCCTTACAAGAGGAGTTCTCTGCCGCTCTAGCATCTTGATCGGTCCGCATGTGCTCCAGCCCCCACAAACAGCCAAGCATCAGGCCATGACACTGCCCTGCCCCACCACTCAGGGTCCCAGCTCCCTCCTGACTGATTCCCCCCATCCTTTAGACTTTGGTTCCCATAGCATATACTTCAAAAGCACCCCTGAACCTCCAACTCTGCACTTCCTGGTCTGTCATCAAATATGCACTGTCACACCCCAGTGCCTGGCTGCCCACTAGCACGGCTGCAAGGAACACCCTGAGGGCCTATATCCCCCATCAGCCTGCTAACTAGGTCTTTTAGGGAACAGGTAGGGCTGAGAAAGGCCTGTACTAATGAGGGGGAGCAGCATCCCTATGTGGCGGGTCCCAAAGATGGGTGGCAGTCACTCCCCTAAAGGACAGAATAGGAACAGGGTCCCCAGAAATGGAAGATTCCCTATGGTCAGAACCAGGAGACCTGGGCCCTGGTAAACAAGGCTGGTTCCTACCCACCCATCACCACAGGGCTTCAGTGAGCCCAGTACTCACCTCCAGCTGCTGCTAGCACCATGCGAGGGGCTTTGTAATGCCTGCTGAGGTACTCGGTCAGGTCTGCACGAGATAGTTTCCTGAAAGACATACAGCCAATGGCTCAACGCCTCTCCCAAATCACAGTGATCTGGGTCTCACAAAACAGAGCTGAGGAGACAGACGAGGAGACAGGACTTCTCCAGGGAGCAAGCCCTAGCAGACCCCTTGATCCCATTTCCCATCTCTGCCACCCAGCCTGCCAAGGTCCCCACCACATGTCTGCCTTCATGGCAGTGCTTTCTCTCCAAAGGAGGTGTCAGGATCCCCACCAGAGGACAAGACCCCCAATGCTCTCTCCCTCAGGTGGTCAGGACACATAAAACCCTACAAGGAAGCCCACAATCTAAATAAAGACCACACAGGTCTTCAAAAAGAACCCCACGGACCATGTGGCAACAGAGATGTTTCCAATTGTGCAAATTAATATAATAGCACAGGCCAACTAAAACAAACTCATGTGAATGGGGCTTGAGCAAGTTCTGGCAGAGGTCCGGCCAACCCTCACCTGACATTCCCACTGGGCCCCTCCACAGCCTGGGCTAGAGGTGTGCCCTGGAATGCTGTGGCATGCAGGTAGTCAAAGACCACATCCCGCATGCATGCATCGTTCTCCTGCAGCTCCTGTAGAATCACATCACGCTCCTTCTCGATCTGGGAGTCTTCTAGGCTGCAGTTCTGCACAATGTCAGCCAGGAGCTCCACAGCTAGATGCAAGAGCAGGTTTAGGCACCAGGTGGCTACTGCAGGCCAGTAACAGCACAACCCCCTCCCCCGCACCCCCCAGGCCTGGCATGCCTGCTTGCCCTGCTACAAGAGTATACTGTCAGGGTAACCCCATTCTTCAGCCAGGCCAAGCTCCTGGGGGCCTGTCCTCTGTACCCCTAAGTCCTATCATCCTGTCCCTGCCTCCTCCTCCAGGCTTTACCTTTTGGTAGGTCCTTGGAGAGTGCCTTGATATAGTAGGCAGTGTGCTCCCGGGTGCTATAGGCATTGAGATGGGCCCCCATGCTCTCCACCTCCTTCTCCAAGGCATTGCCAGGTCGATTCTTTGTTCCCTTGAGCCAGACAGCAAATGGACCAATCAGGAGCCACATGGGAACTCAGGACCCCTATCTTCAAAGGCTAAAGTCTCAGCAGGATCACTAGTCCACGGGCACATCCTTTAGCAAAGATGATGGGAATATAGGGCCTACAATCCATACTCACCAAGTGCCAAGCAGGGCCACACAGTATCATAGGCTAACAAAATGGAGACAGCCAGGGGCCAAGAAAGGCACAGCCAGTGCAAGTATTGCCTGAAATCCAGAGCCCCATAGCAGCCTGACCTTCCCATTCTCTGTCACCTTGCTGACAGTCATGGTCAGGTTAGTACACATCAATGTTCAGCTGATGCTGCCATTACCCACTCTAACCCCAAGCCATTCATATTATTGTGTGTGTACTAGTGCAACCTCTGTGGGACTCAACCCCAGCCCTGTACGTGTATGTGTGCGTGTGTCCACTGGCACACACATCCATCTTGAGATCTGCACACACATCTGTGATGTTGCTGCTGGCTAGGCTATCTACATGGTCCTGCTCCACGCCCCCACCCATCTATATCTCCTCCTCCATTTTTTTCATTCTTTTAAAAAAACAGACTTCATGACAACATGGACTGGCTGAGGGGCTAAGGATGAAGACTATCTCCAACCTCAGGAAAGCTCAGTATTTACTTCTAGAAACAAGAGATGCCCAGGTATTCGGCCAGAGAGCATTTCACGAGAACGCTTGACAGCCCAAGTCTACAAGTTTGTTCAAATACATATCTTAACATCTATCTACGTGTTCCACACTTCTGCACCAATGCATGTGTATGACGCACGCCCGGCCTCTCTGGTGAGGAGTGGGGTCCTGCGTCTCCCTGGGTTTCTTTCAGGCGCTGGGGGCCTTGTGCAGGGGCTGACCAGATATATATTCACTCAGGAGAGGCTAAGCCCATGTGATTCCTTCCAGAAAGGCCAGCCAGAGATCGCCCCCCAACTGAAGCCCATAACTGAGGAAGCTGACTTTGTGAACCTACATCCTCCTCAGGAGGGACACCAGGCAGCCCCAACCCCAGGGGAGATGCAGGACTTCAAGAGCCTCACCTTGAAAGCCAGATGCTCCAGAAAGTAACCTGCCCCATTGTTCTTCTCAGTCTCGTAACGGCTGCCAACATCAATCCACACCCCGACCTGGACAAGAAGCCATCAACAAAGGTAACACACAAACCACCCCAGCCCCCACTTATGCCTTATCCTGGAAGACTCAACAGAAGCCCCAGGTCAGGGCTCACGGTCCCAAGGTTGGGGGAGAGTTGTCTCAGTAGGACCCCATGTGCTTGGAGATACAGCTGTGCCCTGGGCACAGGCAGGGGCTCAAAGACATACCATGTCCCTTCTCCTTCCCACTCTATTTGTAGACTGGTTCCCAAGAAAGCTTCTGTGCACACTCACCTAACCCCATTACCAATATGAAATTCTTATATTGTCTTGCTTTTCAGTTGACTCTTTTTATTTTTTTCTAGGCAATCGACACATTGTTTGCAAACAACAACTTATTTTCTGCTTTCTAAAAATTATACCCTGCCTTTGTTCTGGTAATTTTGTCTTTCACCATTAAGGAAGGCTATTGGTTTATTTATTTATTTATTTTAATTTTTATTTATTTATTCATGAGAGACACAGAGAGGGAGAGGCAGAGACACAGGCAGAAGGAGAAGCAGGCTCCATGTAGGGAGCCCAACGTGGGACTTGATCCTGGGCCTCCAGGATCAGGCCCTGGGCTGAAGGCGGCGCTAAACCGCTGGACCACGGGGGCTGCCCAGGCTATTGGTTTAGACACTGAACATTTTATCTTATTAAGCAAGGAGCCTTCATTCACAATTTTTCTTTTTTTAAGTTTTTAACCAGACTTGGATACTTAACACTGTCAAATGTCTCCTTGGCACCCAATGAGAGAATCTCATCATTACTTCAACAGCCTCCTGGTGTGCTATGAAACACACACCACATCACTCATCCCACACAAGTCACATAGATCTAGTCTTTTAATATTTGCTCACAGCTGATTTAAAATTTTCACATCTACTTTCCTAAGAGATGTTGATAGGCATACAATATAACATAAATTCTTACGCTAACATCTATTTCACAACTAACATCTCAGAAGGAAAACTTAAATCTTACAACCCACGGTAGTCTTTGATTATCATAGGCAGCATTCTTTATATGCCACTGGGACACAGTGGGTGCCCCTTACAATTAGAGCTTCTCAGAGTCCGTGAAATACAGCATTCTCTCACCAACTTTCTAAACAGGCTTTGGATATAAGAGCCACGTAATACAAAAGTTGCCCATGATTTTTTGCTGCGTTCAGTAACAACTTAAAGCACATTATTTGTTCCTGGAAAACCGAAGGAATTTACTAATAAGACCACTTATTGGTCTTATTGCACCCTGGCATTTAGAGTGCAGAGAAGAGGATTACATCTTCAGAATCTTCTCATCTATTCATATATCTAACCAAGATTTCTTTTAAGTCAATTTGGGGGATTTGTATTTTTTTGGAAGAAATCAATTTCTTCGGAATTTTCAAATGCATTCCTTATGCAGGCCCGTAAGTAGTCTAGCCAGGAGATTATGACTTTGGGCTGTGACTCTAGCAGTTACCTTATGTCTCTGAAACCCATTTTCCTCATGGTAAAATGAAAACAGGATCACTTCTCTCCTTTGAGGTGCTTAAGAATACGCTGGAAAAAAAAAAAAAACCTGGCCTCTGGCTTGGCAGGCATCATATACTAAATGTGTGCTAGTTATAGTAAGGAATGCCTCCAAGAAGTGGGGCCTAGCTGGGGTCGGGATTAAGGCAGTAGAGTCAATTCAGTGGTGAATAAGGAGTCTGACCCAAACCACAGAGGACTTGAGCCCAAGGTCACACCCTGACCTAGGAAAAGACGCCAGGCGCAGTAGGGAGGCGGCCTCCCGAGGGGAGCCCCGGCTCACCGTGCAGGTAGGCTGGGAGGACTGCTCGGAGGCCACTCGCAGCCCGTTGTCCAGCAGGCTGACCTGTGTCTCTGGCACGCTCTGGAGAGCTTGGGCGAAGGTGGCGGTGCTCCGCAAGGCAGGCGACCTCAGCAGGGACGACTGCTAAAAAGGGACGACCGAGATTGAGGACTCGGTTGCGGGATCTGACCTCGGCTCCCTGGCCAGCAGTGGGATCCCGGTCGCAGCCCCCCCGCCCCGGCCCGCCGCAGGACGCCAATCCCCGCTCAGCGCCGTGACCTTCGCACGGCCCTGACCCCGGAACCTCCCCAACGGTGACCCTGCGCGGCTAAACAGTCCGCTCCCGTCCGCGTGCCGAAGCCCCGCGCTCCGCGGCCTTGTGCTCCCGCTGTCGCCTCACCGAGCGGCGGGTGCGCAGCAGCACCCTCGTCCCGGCGCCCGCCGCCCGGCAAACCGCGGAAGCCGCCATCTTCCAGCTCCAGTCGACGCTAGGTCGCGTCACGCAAGCGTAAAAGGGGACGCGACGGCGTCCGAGGCGCAGGCGCACTGCCGCAGCCGTGGCGCTCGGCCGCCTCCTGGCGGAGAGCCGCTTCTTCACGCGCCGTTGGTCTGTGGTTGTGCCCGCGGCCGGCGGGTGCCCGCGTGCCTCAGCCCACCTGGCTGTGCGTGGCCAGTGCCGGTGCGTCCGCGGTACAGTCCAGCTTCCCCTTTCACTCGTGAGAGTCAAAGTGCCGATGTTCCTCACGCCTCGCGGGCGCCCCGAATCCACTGCGAGCTCGGAGCTGCCGCGCGGGCCGGGGGCGCAGCGGCCGCGTGTCCGGGGATGGGAGCCCCGGGGCCCTAGCAGCGGCGCGGATTGCTGGGACTGTGAGGTAGCTGCTGATCACGGTTTTCTCTCGAAAAGGTTGAAGTAGATTCAGACGGTTGACTTCGAGGGAATTGGAGAAAAAGGAACAGCTTAGAGACTACTTACTTGGGTGGAGAGAACATGGATTCCGTTCGTTGGCGGTTGATGCTGGCACTGTGCATGTGCGCCCAGACGCCCCGGGACAGTAACGTCGAATTCGGAGTCGTCGACCTTGAGCCACAATTCCCAGAGGAACGTGAGAGAGAAGCTGCTGCTCCCCGTTCCCGGCGACGCGCCCACTGCGCACTGTAGAACAGGAAAACTCCTAATCTCGGATTTGTGACATTGCAACTCCTTTCTGAGAAAACAAAACACACACCCACAAACAGAACAAAACAATACGGCTTTTCTCATAGACCACATAGAAAAGAAAAAAATCCGGAGGAACTCACTCGAAACTTTCAGCCGAGGGACTTCTGGAAAAAATGGATTGAAGGGAAGAAAAGGATGCTCACCATAGTTAGATTTCTGTGTTAATACAAAGTTTTTAATTTTTGCAAGACACATGTTACTTTTGAAAGAGCATACCTCTGAACTCTGCTTTTACGTAATTTATATGTGATTTATTCTACTTCTGTCTTTGCGATCTTTAAAAAAAAGTCATACTTAAAATATAACTTTTATAAAAAGCAGACAAAAGGCGCTTAAGTGTGTGTTTATTAATATTTTGTGGTCTAAAATTATGTTATGGGGATCCCTGGGTGGCGCAGCGGTTTGGCGCCTGCCTTTGGCCCAGGCCGTGATCCTGGAGACCAGGGATCGAGTCCCACATGGGGCTCCCTGTATGGAGCCTGCTTCTCCCTCTGCCTGTGCCTCTGCCTCTCTCCTCTCTGTGTATTTTATTTATTTGTTTGTTTGTTTGTTTTTAGAAGAACTCTTTTTTTTTTAGGATTTTTTAAATTTAATTATTCATGAAAGACACAGAGAGAGAGGGAGAGGCAGAGACATAAGCAGGCTCCATGCAGGTAAACCGACGTGGGACTCGATCCTGGGTCTCCAGTATCAGGCTCTGGGCTGAAGGCGGCGCTAAACCGCTGAGCCACTCGGGCTGCCCTCCTCTCTGTGTATTCTCATGAATAAGTAAATAAAATATTTTTAAAAAATAAAAAATAAGATTAAGTTATGATTTAGACATGAAAAATAAAAAATAGAATCATCTAGTCCATCTTTCCACTTTTTTAAAACTTTAGTTTCAAGAAGTTTTATATTTATAAAGAAGTTGAGCAGATAGTAGAGTTCCCATATATATCTCCCTTATACACACATGCACAGTTTCCCCTATTATTAACATCTGACATTAAGGTATGGTGGTTGCAATATTGGTATGCTATTAACTAAAGTCTATAGTTTATTCAGATTACCTTACTTTCTACCTATGTTTTTTTCTCTTCTAGGATTCTATTCAGGACACCACATGTTTAGTTGTTACATCTTCTTAGGCTTCTCTTGTCTATGACACAGCCTCCTCCAGTGACACCCACATTCTGTACCCTTCTGGCAGAGCTCCCCTGAAGAGTTCGCTGCATGCAATTCCTGTCCTCCCATTCTCTCCCAAATCCACTCCAGTCCAATCACTACATCACTCCTCCAAATCCACACCTGTTATGGTAACCGGTGAGCTCCATGTTGCTAAAGCCAATGCCTTCTTTACTTTCAGGTTCCCACACTACTATTCTTGTCCCGCCTCCTGGACACTCCTTCTTAGCTCCTCAGCTGGTTCTTCACCTCCCAATCTTAATAGAGAGCCCAGGGCTCAGTCCTGGCTACTTCTTCCTTTCCTGATAAAATCTACTCTTTGGTCAAATCACCCAGCCGCAGGGCTTCAGTGCTGTCTGTACAGACAATGGCTTCTCTATTCCCAGCATTTTTTCACTATCTCCCCCGGAGGGCCAACATTTCAATTAAACATGGCTAACACTGAACTCTTTACTCTTCCTTCCAAACCTCCCATAATTGCCTTCATCAGTAAATGACACCTCCATTAACCTAGTTGTTCAGACTAAAAATCTAGGAGACAACCTTGACTCCTCTTTCAAGAATCACACCCAGAGGGACGCCTGGATGGCTCAGCGGTTGAAGGCCTGCCTTTGGCTCAAGGTGTGATCCTGGATTCCCAGGTTCAAGTCCACATCAGGCTCCCTGCATGGAGCCTGCTTCTCCCTCTGCCTATGTCTCTGCCTCTCTCTGTGTGACTCTCATGAATGAATAAAAAAAATCTTTCAAAAAAAATAATTTCTATATCCAGTCTTCCTCATACCCATCCCCCATTCCCACTACTACCTTGGGATGAGAAGGGAAGGACAATGATACAACCAGGAAGTGCGTGATGTTGCAGAAGCCTGTGTTTCGAGAGGTTGGTCAAAAAAGGAAATGTTTATTATTAGCGGCAGCCATCGCAATGACTTGGCAAGAGTCTTTGATGATTCACTGATCATTGGAATTTACTTGGTAAATGGAATGAGGTGAAGTCAAAATATCCCTTTTCCCCCTAAATTGGAAACTGCATTTTCTAACAGCATTTCTTTATTTATTATTAAGTAATGTCCATGCCCAACGTGAGGCTTGAATTCATGACCCCAAGATCAAAAATTTGATACATTTGGTACATACTCTACCAACTGAGCCAGCCAGGTGTCCCGTCTCTATCCATATCCCCTTTATTACCCACCCCAGGGATTCTCAAACCTGTAACCAGATCCCTGTGGGCTGCCTGAGAAGGCTCTGGGACTCACCTTACTCTTCTCACTCAATATTTATTTGATATACTCACCAGTTTATTCTAGGCTTTTTTTTTCCATGTGTTTTCAAAATTTTATTAATTTTTTGAAAGATTTATTTATCTGAGAGCATGCATGTGCAAGAGTGTGAGCAGGGGAAGGGGCAGAGGGAGAGAGAATCCTGAAGCAGATTCTTCGCTGAGTGTGGAGCTTGATGCGGGGCTCAATCCCAGGATCCTGAGATTAGGACCTGAGCCAAAATCAAGAGTCAGCCGTTTAACTGACTGAGCCACCAAGCACCCCTGTTTTGTTTTTTTTTTTATTTTAGATTTATTTATTTATTTATTTATTTTAAAGATTTTATTTATTCATTCATGAGAGTCACACAGAGAGAGGCAGAGACATAGGCAGAGGGAGAAGCAGGCTCCATGCAGGGAGCCTGACATGGGACTCAATCCCGGGTCTCCAGGATCACGCCCTAGGCCAAAGGCAGGCGCTAAACCGCTGTGCCACCCAGGGATCCCCAAATTTTAGATTTAAGTTGTGCTAACATATACATAAAATTTAGTACCTTAACTATTATTAAGTGTACAACACGGGATCCCTGGGTGGCACAGCGGTTTAGCGCCTGCCTTTGGACCAGGGCGCGATCCTGGAGACCCGGGATCGAATCCCACGTCAGGCTCCCGGCATGGAGCCTGCTTCTCCCTCTGCCTATGTCTCTGCCCCTCTCTCTCTCTGTGTGTGTGTGACTATCATAAATAAATAAAAATTAAAAAAAAAAGTGTACAACTCAGTTACATTAATTACATTAAAAATACTGTGCCACCATTACCACTATTTCTAGAACTTCTAGAACTCATCATTCTAAATGGAAACTGTACCCATTAAGCAATAACTCACTATTTCCTCCTTCTTCCAACCTTGGATAATCTCAATTCTACTTTCTGTTTAAATGAACTTGGCTGCTTTAAATATCCCACTCATAAAAATGGGATTCATACAATATTTACTGTCAAAAGCAAGATGCCCAAAATGGAGTCATTTATGCTAAGCCCCAACCCACCAAACCAAACTTCTTGGATGTGTGTGCTCATGTTTTTCATCAGATTTGGGGGGAGGAGGTGACCGTTATTTATTCAAAAACTTTTTTTCTGCCCCTTTCTCACTTTCTTTTCTATTTGGAACTTCCACAATGCATATATTGCTGTGCTTGATGGTGTTCTACAGGATCTGCACATTTTTTTCTTTCTGATTCTCAGACTGGATATCTCGTCTTACTTTCAAGTTCACTGATCTTTTCTTCTGCCTGCTCCAGTGTATTGTTGAACACTTCTAGTTTTCCACTGCAGTTATCTTATAGTTTTTGGCTCCAGCATTCTTAGATCCATTTACAATTTTCTTTTTATTGATATTCTAATTTTATGCAGACATTGTTTTTCTGCTTTCTTTTTTTTTTTTTTAAGTTTTTATTTATTTATTCACAGGAGACACACAGAGAGAGAGGCAGAGACACAGGCAGAAGGAGAAGCAGGCTCTATGCAGGGAGCCCGATGTGGGACCTGACCCCGGGTCTCCAGGATCAGACCCTGCGCTGAAGGCAGCACTAAACCGCTGAGCCACCTGGGCTGCCCTGTCTGATTTCTTTTAGCTCTTTGTCCAGTTTCCTTTCACTGATAATATCACTGCCTGGGGGATACCTCAGTGGCTCAGTGGTTGAGCATCTGCCTTTGGCTCAGGGCCTGATCCCCATAGGTCCAATCGAGTCCCACATCGGGCTCCCTGCAGGGAGCCTGCTCCTCCCTCTGCCTATGTCTCTGCTTCTCTCCGTGTGTCTCTCATGAATGAAATAAACAATCTTAAAAAAAAAATTCCACTGCCTGGGCTTACTCAGGGGTGTTTCCTGTCAAGTTCCTTTTTTTTTTTTTCCTCTGTGAATGGGCCATACTTTTCCATTTCTTAGCATGTTTCATAATATTTTGTTAAGAACTAGACATTCTGAATATGAAATGTGGTAATTCTGGAGAGTGAGAACTCTTCAGTAATTTCTTTTTTTTTTTTTCTTCAGTAATTTCTGATTTCAGCTTGTGGAGAGGTGAAGCCATCTGTTTATGACCTCTCCATACTATTTTTACAAAGTGTATTTTCCTTGTTGTGTATAGAAACTGAAGTTTCTATTCTATTATCACTTGGTCAGCCAGTGATCTGACAAAGATTTCCTTAAGTGTCCTGCTCCCAGAAGGAAGGTGGGAATGGGGGTGGTGAAGTGAGGTCTACTTAAATCCCTTGCAGCTGGGAAGCTGCCTCAGCTTGTGGGGTTTGTTTTTTTTTTTTTTTTAATTTTTATTTATTTATGATAGTCACACACAGAGAGAGAGAGAGGCACAGACATAGGCAGAGGGAGAAGCAGGCTCCATGCACCGGGAGCCTGACGTGGGATTCGATCCCGGGTCTCCAAGATCACGCCCCGGGCCAAAGGCAGGCGATAAACCGCTGCGCCACCCAGGGATCCCAGCTTGTGGGGTTTGAAACAGGGAAATTCATTGAATTGAATTTCTCCATCAAGCTCTCCCTTGGATGCTGCAAGTGTTCAACCTAGACTTTAGAATTCCAAAAAAGCTGCTACACAATTTCTGCTAGGTCAATAGTTATTTTAATAGAGGGAAGGATTCCTGGGGAGTGCTACTCTATCATCTTTTGTGATGTCACATTGTGTTCTAAATTATTTATCAAGACAGTACTTTGTCAATCTAAAAGAAAAACCTGGTTTGATTAGATATGTATTCTAATCAATAATTTTGGGGAAAGTCCTTTTTTTGGACAGTTGGCTAAGAATTTCTAGCATCAAGTCTTGGTTCTGTTGTAATACTTTTTCTCTCAATCTTCCTGCCTCCTCTTGCATTTTACCATAAATAGCAAGAAGACCTAAGGCTGTATTTTCAACATTTTGCTTGGAGATCTCTTCTACCTAATGTCCAAGTTCATCATTTACAAGTTCTGCTTTCCACCCAACTGTTGGACACAATTCCACTAAGCTTTCTGCAGCTACTTAGCATTCTGCTTCCTCCTGGTCCCCAGTAACATGTCTCTTGTTTCCTTCTGAGCCCTCACTGGCAGCATTTTTAAGGTCCAGATTTCTGCTAATAGTTGAAGGATGTTTTGGCTTTTTCCATTATGTTCCTTACATTCTTCCAGCTTTTGCTCACTGCTCAATTCCGAAGCTGTTCCCACATTTTTAGAATTTGTTATGGTAGTACCTTGCTCTTGATACCAACATCTGTATTAATTTTCTATTGCTGTCACAACAAATTACCCAATGACTCAGAACACAAATGTATTGTCTCACAGTTCTGTAGGTTCAAAGTCCAACATGGATCTCATTAAGCTAAAATTGAGGCATCAGCAGAACTGTGTTTCTTTCTGGAGGTTCTAGGAGAGAATTTATGTCCCTGATCATTAGGGTTGTTGGCAGAATTTATTTATTTATTTTTTTAATTTTTATTTATTTATGATAGTCACACACACACACACACACACACACACACACACAGGCAGAGACATAGGCAGAGGGAGAAGCAGGCTCCATGCGCCGGGAGCCCGAGGTGGGATTCGATCCTGGGTCTCCAGGATCACGCCCTGGGCCAAAGGCAGGCGCCAAACCGCTGTGCCACCCAGGGATCCCCTGTTGGCAGAATTTAGATCCTAGTGGTTGTAGGGTCTGAGGTTCCTGTTTTTCTTTTTTTTTTAATAAAGATTTTATTTATTTATTTGACAGAGAGAGTGAGCAAACAAGCAGGGGAAGAGGTAGGCAGAGAGAGAGAGAGAAGCGGGCTCCCTGAGGAGCAGGGAGCCTGATGCGGAGCCCGATCCCAGGATCCTAGGATCATGACTTGAGCAGAAGGCAGATGCTCAAGCAACTGAGCCATCCAGGCACCCCAGGTTCCTGTTTTTCTTACTATCTCCAAGGGGTCGTCCCAGCTTCCAGAGGTCACCTGAATTCCTTGGATTTTTGGATGGTGGAAGATCCCTTCCCCCATCTTCAAAACCAGAAACAGAGGATCAAATACCTTTCATAATTTAAATCTGACCAACTCATTTGCCCTCTTCATCACTTTTAAGGACTCATGTGATTACATTGGGCCTAGCAAAATAATCCAGAATAATCTACCTTAAGGTCTTTAACCTTAATTACATCTGCCAAGTTCTTTTTGCCATGTTCTGTAACCACAGATTCCATGGCCATCTTGAGGGGCCATTATTCTGCCCACCAAACCCTCACCAGGAGGTATCAGCCCCTCCGCCTCCCTAGCCTGCTCCTTAGTCTCCAGAGCTTCTTCGTCCCCTGAAATTCTGACCATCGCCTAGTTCATAGACAAGGCCAAGTTCTGCCCCCACCCCCTCCACTAGGCTTGTCATTCTGACTGGAACACTCTCTCCTACTCTAGTCACCTCACTTTTCTTCAGGTGCCAGCAGTCAGCCCACCTCTGCTCCACCCTGACTAGGCCAGCACAACTCTCTGTAGAGTGACTGCTTTTTTTGAATTGGTTTCACCGTCACCGCCATTACTGCCACCTTCCCATTTGTGAGTGGGTAAGGGAGGAGCCCCTTCTGTTCTGTACATCAGTGCATCCAGTATCCACAATAGAACTAGCAAACGGTGCTTCTGAACCTTCAGAATGTAGAAGTGGGTCTAGCAAGAAGCTGATGAATCCTAAGCTTCAATGGCCTTCTCTTCCGGGCCTTGGGAAGACCCCCAGTAGTGTGTCCATAAGGGCAAGCCTTTCTTTTTTTAAAGATTTTATTTATTTATTTATTTATTTATTTATTTATTTATTTATTTATTTATTATTTATTTGAGACAGAGAGAGAGCACAGCAGGGAGGAGGGTCAGAGTCAGAGGGAGAAGCAGACCTCCTACTGAGCACGGAGCCTGATGCAGGGCTCCATCCCAGGACCTAGAGATTATGACCTGTGCTGAAAGCAGATGCTTAACTGACTGAGCCACCCAGGGGCCCCCCGAATCATTCTATCCATGGGTATTTCCTTTGGAACTGCTGGTAGACCTTGTAGAACTCTCTGGACCTTCTGTTTCCGGTGGGGTTTTTTTTCTTTTTTTAACTCACAAAATGAAGATATTCTAACAGCATTCAGTTAGAACCTCTTTCCTTTTCCAGTCAATCCCTCTACCCTACTCCTCCTCTTTTAGGGAGCATTAAAGGGGTTATAACAGTTTGGATGGTTAGCCAAGAGGAAGGTGGGTTGGGGGTTGTCCCAGGTTGAGTTCTCTGGGACACGGACTCAAAGAGGGAGATTAGGATGTTTACCAAGGAGTCAAGATCGGTATCTGAGGGAGGGAGAGAAAGGGTTAGGCCAAGGGCAAAAACTAGCTATGATGAGGCCTTTCTGCAGCTAAGGCAGACCTATCTGCCGGCAGCAGCAGGCTTTCCCGCTGAGGGACCTGGGTGGCACAGTGCTAAGCCTACCTCAGGGACACACTTGGTTTGGGTTCAGAGGGACCCAATGTGGTTCACCCCACTCCTGTGTGTGGTTACTTTATTGTTCCTTCCCTGGTACAGGAGGCCTCCAGGAACCTCCTGCCAGGTTAGAGCTTCTGGTCAGAATAGATATACAGGGTCCCATTGCATTTAGAACCTGCCCCCACAATGCCCCGTGCTAGAAAATTGTGGGCCATACAAAGAAAACAAGTTTTGAAAGGTCTGTGGAGCCAGAAGTCCATCTTTGGCAAATTCTTCCAAGTTACACAGTTTCTATATGAAGGTAAGTTGATGACAGTTTTCAAAATTCGAAAACCATCTAGACCATTGATGGGACATCATCAAAAACAGGTTAGGAGAGGAATTCTCTAAACTACCAAAAAAATTTTTTTTTAAGATTTTATTTACTCATGAGAGACACAGAGAGATAGAGGCAGGCAGAGGGAGAAGCAGGCTCCATGCAGGGAGCCCAATGTGGGACTCAGTCCCAGGACCGCAGGATCACACCCTGAGCCAAAGACAGACACTCAACCTAAACTACCAAAAATTAAAATACAAGTTTCAACCAACCATGTTAGAAGGAAGACTGAATTATTTTTCTCTTTTCTGTATAGAGAATACATCCCCATATGACAAACTCCTCATCCTATATAGAGGTTGTCAGAATCAGCAGCCAGGGAGTGCAGGAGGACTTGCATTACAGAAATGGGTCAGGATGTCACCATAAGCACATTACTGGTCTGGATTTTGCATTGTAGGGTCAACTCTTTGACATTTGTAATCTCTTGTTTCTTTCCTCATGTGAATGCATGTTTCTATTTTTTAATTCGTAATTTTATATTCTTTTTCTAAAACAGACTTTAAATACATATGGGCCTCAGTACCTACTCAACTTGGGTTTTCTGCAGTAGAAGAAAGGGAAAAAGGGAGTGAAGTTCAGCCCTCCCTCCACTTCCAAAGGCCTTAGGGCAAGGGCCACTCAGATGCCAGAGCATGTTTGAGGCTGCCACAAAGATAAAAGCGGCCAGGGTTCAGCCTCCACCCCACCTACCCAACCCCGACCCCTGCATCACCTACACAGAGCCCTCAGTGACTCAGCTAGGTTGTCCCCTCCGCTCCATGGACTACCCCATTCTGCCCTGATGGTCAAGTCTTGTTCCACCACACTGGGGCCCGTGAGGAGCTCCAGAGAGACAGTTGCATTTGTGAGTGAAGAGGGGTCTATTTCTTGGTGGGGGCAACGGAGCAGTATGAGCCAGTACCACCTATCTACCCACCCATCCTGGGCACAGAGACCTCAGGTCCGCTGGCTGCAGTAGAAAGGGGACACAGGGTCTAGGAAGGCCTGGAGAAGACGCACACACACACGGGCCTGAGCTTGGTCCAGAGCCTCAGGCTATCCCAACCCCAACTGGCCACCAGGCAAAGAGAGGCATACGTTGGGTCACCCAGTCTGGGTGGGACACTCCTTTATTTGGGTCTTCTGTTGGTTGGATATACGCTGCAGGTGGCCCTCAATATGGAGCAGGAGGGCATCTAACATGTGCAGGACCCCACGGAGCAGGGCACGGTCTGAGATTGGGGCCCGCCGCTTCCAGGGTCCAGAGGGGTTAGTAGTCACCTGTGGATGCTGAGGATAGGACCAAGAGGCAGGAGTGAGAGCAGAGGGACAGGATGGGGGGGTATAGTAAGGAGCAGCCATGGGACCAGGGAGAAGGGCATAGGAAGGGAGTTGGTGAGGAAGGGTGACCAGGGGTCTGCTGGAGGCTAGGGTGGTCATGGGGGCCAAGGGGGCTGGACAAGGAACAGGGACATTAAAGGGGTAGATAGATAGGAGCAGAGTACTGGCCACAGGGAATGGTCAGGGGTTGATGAGTGTGGACAGAGATAGGGACCACAGGGTGTGAGTGGTGGGGAGACAGATGGAGGCACGGGTGGGAGGATGGGGTAGGAGGTAGAGAGGGGAAGAGGGGTGGAAGACATGAGCTCACTGAGTCTAAGTGGAGGTAGGAGGCTGTGGAGGACAGAGCAGTCCTCTGCTCACCTCGAGCTTGGCAGCCTGGGAGCGCCGCCGCTGCAGCACGGCCCGGCTGATCATCAGCATCATGGTAGTGGTGATTGTGACCCCAGCCACAGGGTAGATGCGGTTCATTCCCATGCCCATCCAGTGGCCAGGACAGCCCAGGCTGCTCCCACAACCATCCAGGGTATTTGGCTGGCACCCCCAAGGGTGCAGGTCCAGCCCCACCTGGTACCAGAGGGGCCGTGTCCAGGTGAGGGAGGGGGCTGGCATGGCCAGCAAGGGCAGCAGTAGCAGGAAGGACGGTGTGAGCAGCATGGCTGTGCCAAGTGCCTGGGTAGAACCCGGGCGCCTGGCAACGGGCAAACACCCCTCCCCCAGCAGCAGGCAGCAAGTTCCAGCTGGGCCCACGGCCTCTCAGGAGGGGCAGCCTGGCCAGAAAGCACAGCAGGAGGGAAGGGGAGCTTCCAGGGCTGGGGGGCAGGTGCACTGGGTAGGCTTGAGTCCTGGGTGCCAATCTCTGAGCCAGCCCGGGTCTGAAGGGATACCTTCTTCCCCCTACCTCCTCCTCCTCATCTAGCCTTCGATCCCTAAAATCCTAACACTTCACAGTTCCTAAGGCTGCTGTCCAGCACAAAGCTGGCCCCCAAAGCCCAGCCTACCCTACAGTACAAATTCCAGCAGGATGAGCCCTCGGAAGTATGGGGCCCCCACACACTCTGAGTAAAGCCTGCAGGCTCACCCTGGCCTGGGAAGTCCTGTGTCCTGCATCCTCCCTCCATCTGGCCTCACACAGGCCCCAGTGGCCTCCCTGGTGTTCCTGAACATATTTGCAGTTCATTTTGGCAGGACATGGTCCTCTACTCCTCCACTCCCCACGGCTGGTGTTTCAGTTGTGTGACCTACTCCCTCAGCTTCCCTCCCATGACCACGATGGGCAATAGAGTCTGTCCTTCCTTTCTCTCTCTCTCTCTCTCTCTCTCTCTCTCTCTCTCGTGTATGACCCAGTTTTTTCTTCAAAGCAGTTCTGTCCGCAATTTCTTAGTTGAGGTCTGCCCTCCAGTCTAGCACATGAGCTTTACTCACCCAATATTTGCCAAGCACACCACACACCACCGTTGCTGGTGCTGGGCCATGGCGTGTCAGAGTAGATAAAAAGCCCTGATTTCCTGAGCTGTGGTTCTGGGGGGTGGGGCAGATGATTCATGAACACAGAGCAGGCTGCCGCCACTGCAGAATACGATAAACACTGAGCTGGACAAGGGGCATCCGGGTGACTTGAAGGACAGAGCAGCCTCTGTCCACTAGCCCAGCACACAGCTGAGCACCTGGTCAGTACCTGGGGGACAGCAGAGCTTGCACATCCCGAGCGGGTGACGTGAGCAAAGCCTTGCCACAAGCGTTCCATGGCACTGACTCGTTTCATACTCACTGAGCACCCACAAAGTGGGTACAGTCACATTCGCACTGTACTGCCGAGGAGACACTGAGGCCCAGGAAGATTCTAGTCTCCTGCTCCCAATCACTCAGAGCATCAGCTGGCCCGA
This sequence comes from Canis lupus dingo, assembly GCF_003254725.2. Lineage (NCBI taxonomy): Eukaryota > Metazoa > Chordata > Mammalia > Carnivora > Canidae > Canis > Canis lupus. The sequence continues at coordinate 40,761,484 of NC_064262.1, read as the reverse complement.
AGGAAGGCCCACTGCTGCCCACTGGGCGACATGCCCGGATGCTGGCCTTTTGTGGTAGAAAGCAGCACATGCTTCTTGGCTGACAGTGACCTGCAGAGCCCAAGTGGTCTAAGGATGTGAACAGGCCTTTTCCCAAGTATATCAATCCTGTCAGTTCTTACTTCTCAACACAGACCAGCAGCACCTGTGAACATTATGCTTTTCCAGCTGGTTGCTCAGGTGTTCACTCCACATCCTCCAGGGGCTACACTCACCAGACCATTCCTAAGAAGCAGCTCTGATTCCATGGTCTTCCAACTGAAGAAACAGGCCCCAAGGGTTGTGCATAGCTGGAGAGCTTGAACCTGGGGTGCCCCCAACCCTTGGCCTGGGCTCCATAACTCTCCCTTGGGCTCTCTATTCTCTTACCTGACTCTGCCCTCCCCAAAACTTCCCCCCAATTTCTGACTTCAGCCTCCACTTTGGGGCATAAGAAGGGTCAGGAGCCAGGGCTGTTGATCACTGCCCACTCCACCAAGGCATAGCAGAGCCCAGTGGTAGGCAAACAGGTTTTTATTTCTGGGGCTAAAAACATGCATCTTCCCCCCACCCAGCCAGTGCTGGTCTGACTCCAGTGCCCAATCCCAGGCCCAAGCCTATAGCACTGAACTTGGGAGTCCCAAAACCTCCATCCCTGAGTTGTATGTATGTGTATATACGGAGAGGACTCCTGGGTGACATCTGGAGGCAGCCCAAGGGTAGGGACGTTCTCACAAGTGCCTGGTCACAACCTCCAGAGGTGAGTAGTCTCAGTCTGGGCAGCAGCGTGGTCAGAGTTTGGTCATCTGAGTAGGCAAGGATGGGAGGCTCCAGTCACTTTCCAAAAACACATACCTGCCCCTTCCCCCAGGACAGCAACTCCTGCTCCCGGGAGCAGCTTTAGCTGCATGTGGGAAGGGAAGGCGGTGGGTCCACTGGGGGCAGAGCCATTCAGGAAGGGCGGACTTCCCTGAGGTGGGGGTCAGGGTAGGGATAAGCAATAGGCAAACAAAAAGAGCTCTGTGAGCCAGAGGCCAGCTCACCAAAACAGGGTTGGCAGGGCTGGACTTCGGGTGTTGGAGAGCAAAGAGGACAGCATCATGGACAGAGGCAAAGAGATGCTGCTTAGTGATAGATGCATCGAAGAAGTGCCCGGCCTCAAGCTGAGTGACCACAGGAGCTGCAGGCAGGAAGGAAGTCTCCTCTGACTCACAGAATCACCAGGAACACCAACCCCAATCACCAGAATACCCTGACCCATTTCACCTATGACCTATACTCCTGGGGTTGCAACTAAACCTCTAGTCCCTCTTGACCCCCTGCCTCCCCTGCCTCCCTTGACCCCCTGCCTCCCAAGACACCTCTGAGCTCTAGTTTCAGAGAAAGACTTTTCCTTGTGCTGCATGGCAGGCTCCTTGGCTGGGAGAGCCCCATTCCCCTCCCAGACCACTCGTGCTGTCCCCAAGCACGCACTGTGGCAGGCAGCCAGGTACACCTCCACCTCGATCTCTCGGAAGTCGCGGAAAATCTGCAGCAGAAAAGGGGGCCAGATTCAGAGAGAGGCTCCAGGGCTCTGAGGAAGGACTCAGGCAGGTTGTGGGAGAGGGAGTTTTGAGGGGGAGTTCAGACGGTTCTTGGGTCCAGTTACAGGGTCAAGAGGACTGGGGGGCCTGGTCCTCTCCCAGGGCTCTGCTGAAGGGTGCTCCTAGCCCCTTACATTCTTCAGGCTCTTGATGCACACAGTGTCCACAAAGGAGAGGGCACTCAGGTCCAGGACAAGGCTGTGGAAGTGCGGCTGAGGCAGGCCCAGGGCCTTCAGTGTGGACCCATTTGAGGCCTTAGTATCTTCTTGACCACCAGCTGCTATATCCTCTACCTCATTCCCTGTGCTCGCCTGCTGGGAAACCAGACACACTGCAAAGGCTGCACATGAAGGAGTGATGGCAAGGAACACACACGGACATGCAAGGGACACATGGGGTCAGTTGTGGGAGCATGCATGTAAATACCCACATATATGGGACATGCACGGACACATGGGAATGCACAGGAGAGGAAGCTCAGACTCAGGGAGCACGCACAGATGTGCATATACTGCTCTGTTACCTCCCAGGCCCAGGCCTAGGGACCGAGGGAGGGAAGTGGGCAAATGTGCCCCAACCTTAGCCAGCCAATGTGGAGTGAATAGGGGGCTCAGGGACACACGTGCACACACAGACACCTTGGCACCCAGCCTGGGTCCCTAATTGGGCTTGGCACACCCTCTGATCCCATATTTTTCCCCATACCCCCAATCCCTTCCCTCTACCCATGAACACAGACTGTGAGGTCTCATGGACTCTACAAATTCAAGGTCTTTGGATGGCAGATCAGAGAACCACAAGCAGAATCTATGGCAGATCACCAGGCTTCTCCCCATGGGGCATCAGTTCCATCACCCCCACTCCTACCATTGGTACAACCAGCTTGAAGCCCCAGCGGGTAAGTCCATGGCTTTCCTCTCAGGACATGCATGATACACCCACATTTCTGCAGCTCCTGGCTGGCCCCTCTCCCACCTCCAGCCTCACCTGGGCCTTAGAGTCCTCCACATTGTTGCTTTCCATGTCTCTGACGCTGGTGTTAACATGGATGGAAACAGAAGTCCCCTCAGAGGCTGCAGTCTAGGCCAGGGAGAAGGGAGACAGGAAAGAGCTGTTTCAGCTGTCATATGGCAGCCAGGCCAGGCAAGTCTGGTGTCACCCCCAGGCTTTGGGCAGGTAGGCAGGCCAGGAACTAAACCTTGGAACCCAAGGCCACCAGGCTGAATACAGTAGGGTTTGACTGGCTCCTGGAGCAGCCAAAAATGGAAAAGGACTGTGGTGGTCCATGCTGTCACTGGCTGGCAGTGTGTGTGTGTGTGTGTGTGTGTGTGTGTGTGTGCGCGTGAAACAAAACTTTGCCCAAAACACTAACCTGCCAGGGGAGCAAAGCAGGGGCCCTGGGGACATCAGGGAAAAAGGAAGGGTGAGTGAGGCTAAGAACTCAGGAGCCCAGGAGCCCAGGAGCCCACGGGCCCAGGAAAAAGGCCATGTGGGTTCAGCAGCAGGACGGGGGCAGGAGTCCCCAGCTCAAAGGGGCCCCTGCCTGTTTCTGGAGAGTCTTCTGCAGTCGCTTCAGCTTTTGCTCCTTCTTCCTGAGCCGCTTCTTCTTCTGGGACATGAGGTGATCGACGTCTATACCACACTAGAAGCAAATGCAAGGGAAGGGGATGTGGACACTTTGGGGACACAAGGGGCCTTCTGATGCTCACCCTGGGGACCCCAGGACTTACCCTCTGCTTCAGCGCATCACTGTAGAGCTCAGCATTAGCAAAATACATGGTGGCTGATGAGCGGAAGACCTTCACACCTGGGACCTCCCTGGCCTGGGGATGGGCAAGTGTTGGGGTGCCTGAGCCCCTACTTTCCCAGTTGTATCCTATTCTGTTTTCCTCCCTTGTGCAGCCTGAGCCCCCATCACCAGGGCTCTGCTCACCAGCCAGCATGGGCCCAGCCTGCAACCCCTGCCCTCCCGAGATCGTGGGCCAGAAAGAAGTTTGGCCATGTCACCCTAACTCCTTATCCTCCTCCCCACTCCCCACCCTCGGCTACCCAGGCCTCAGCCAGGCCTGTCAAAGCTTCCCCCAGGGCATCCTGCATCTTCCCTTCCCATATCCCTTCCCTTCTGCCAATACCCAGGCCAGGCTCTCAGGCCTCCTCTTGGGTTTCCACCCCCCACCCTGTGGTCTGTTTGCTACATTGCGCACAGAGGAACGCTCCCCAGCTCCCACTCCATCCAGGGCATAGCCCAGGTCTCTGCTCAGCACTTGGGCCTGCACAAAGCAGCTCCCATCTCCCTTTTTTTTTTTTTTTTTTTTTAGATTTTTATTTATTTATTCATGAGACATACACACACACACACACACACACACAGAGGCAGAGACACACACAGAGGGAGAAGCAAGCTCCACGCAGGGAGCCTGATGTGGGACTCGATCCTGGGACCCCAGGATCACGCCCTGAGCTGAAGGCAGATGCTCAACAATTAAGCCACCCAGGCATCCCCCATCTCCCTTTCTGTCCAGCTGAGCTGCTCCCCCTCTTGCCCTCCCCTTGTTCTGATTATACTGTACTCAGGCTCCAAGGTTCCATGTCAGCAGGAATAGGCTTGTTCTATTCCAGAACCCCACTATTAGCCCTGAACCTTCTCAGGAGGTAAACAAATGTTAGAGATGTAGGAACTCCATTGGTCAGATCAGGCAACAGCCTCCCCAACATCCTGGTGTCCCGGGCTCCTGCCCCCCAGCATTCCTGCCCCAAGGCTGCTCTGCAAGAGAAGGCTTGGACTGCTAGCTTCAAGTCAGATTCCTCTCCATGCTCCCCAGCACCTCTATCCACTCCTCCTCTGTCCCTTTATAGCTCTGAGGAGGGTCACAGCCCCAAATTCTTCCCTTGAAGTTCCCAGGACCAAAGCACACTCAGCCCCCAGGGTCTTTGCAAAGTGCAGAAAGGACCAACAGAGGACCCATTGTGCCTCCATCCCACCCCGCCAGGCCTTCCTCTTGCTTAGCCTCTGCCACCCACCTCTGAGTACTCGGCCACATCTTGGTAAATATCCGTGTCTGTCACTTGCCCCAAGACAGAGTAGTGGGGCCTGTGAAGGAGAGTGTGTGAGAAGGGGGCATTGAGGGAGCCAAGCGTTACCACCAAGATGCAGGAAAGCTGGAGGGAGCCAGTGTAGCCCTCACCCTCTCACCGAATGGGATGAGGGGACCAGAAGGGGAGACTCACAGCTGCGTGCGGACCACCACAAGCAGGAGAGAGAAGACCACTGCAACTGCCAGGCCAATGTCCAAGTTCAGCAGGATGGTGGCCACAAAGGTCACCAGCCAGATGAGCTAAAAGTAGGACAATGGTCAACAGGCTCTAGATGGGGCCTTGGGGCTGCAGGCCCCTAACCCCACCCCTGGGCTCCCAGACCTCTCACCAGATCCATCCGATTCGACTTCCAGAGGGAAGGTATGTCGGTGAACTGCATCAACATGCCCTTCAAGTTCACGATAATGGCAGCTGCCAGGACTGCCTAGGTGAGAGGAGAGAGTGTCACCATGGGCTGCTGAGAGATGCCCAGATGCTAACAAGCCTGACCACCTGGGCAGGAGCCAGACTGATGCTGGCATAACCCCACCTGATGCTAACTGCCACCCCTGGACAAAACAACTCGGATCTGAAGCTGAAGGGTTCTAATCCCTGACCCCAAATCTCACCCTAAAGAGCTCAACCTTGAAAAATAGGTCATGACCTTGTATCCCTGCCCCTCACCTAGGACCTAATTGACCTGAGCCCCTGGTCTGGCCAAGTCCCTCAAGCCTGGCTGGGTGGGTGTGGCAGCTCACCTTGGGCAGGTCTCTGAAGAGTTCCCCAAGTTTGACGATGATAATGAGGATGAAGAGAGAGGAGACGGCTCCAGCCACCTTTGGGGGGGAGGAGGCGGAGTAACCAGAAGGGTGGGATGGAGGGTAGGAGAGTAGAAGTGGAGGGAGCAACGGGGTGGGATCGCCCAGCCAAAGCAGTGTGTGTGTGCGCATGCGCACGGATGCACACCCATGCCCGAAGCCCACCTGTGTGTTGCCTCCGGCGCCCTCCTGTACCAGGCTGCGGGACATGGAACAGCTCACGGGGAAGCATTGGAAGATGCCCCCAATGAGATTACTGAGGCCGAGAGCCACCAGCTCCTGGTGGAGAAAAATGCAGGTGTCTAGTGCCTGGTCTCTGCCCTCCCAAGTGCCTCCCCTAGGCCACTATGCCTAGGCCTAGGTGTCCCCAACTTCCATCCTCACTCAACAGTCTCCTGATCTGGCTGCTGCTGCCCCAAATGCCCTGAACTCCCACCCTCAGTGCCCCACATGGCCCCAGCACATCTGTTTGCTGCCTCCCCACATCCCACCTGATACTCCATACACCCCCGCTCCCAGCCCCTGGGGTCACTGTACACTCAGCTACCCCTGTACCCCACTGCCAGACCTGGTTGCTGTCCACCCGGTAGCCGTGCCTCAGAGCGAAGATCTTCCCCAGAGAGATGGCAATGGCAAAACCAACCACAGCGATGGTGAAGGCATATCCCACCAGGCTGGCGAACAGCTGGGGATTGGGGGCTGCTGGGGGCACCAGCCTGTGAGAGGCATCTGTGAGGCCAAAGGAGGGTGTTTGCCTTGGCCACCCAATCCTCCCTGACTGGACAGGGGCCAGAGCTCACCCTGCAGGGATGTTGCCCACGATATCCACCCCAAATCTGTGCTTCAGGCCCACGCCGTAGGAGATGGCTGTGGCCCCAATGAGCTAGGGAGAGAGGACAGAGTCAGGGGAGGGGTTTGGCATTGTCAAGGGGGTAGAGGGATGCCGGAAGCAGAGCCTTCAGGGGGTGGGTGGTGTAGCAGAGGACAGGGGTAAGACACACAACTGTTTGGGGAAAGTAGAGATGCTATCAAGGTCCGGAAGGTGCCAGCATGGGATCTTCCTGCTGTGGTCAACCCCAGGAACTCTCCCTGGTGCCCGCCCATTCCAGCTGGTCATGAAGTCTGGGGGGCATCTGCCAGCAAGCACCTCCCCCACCTTCCCTGACCCTCCTGCCCCGAAGAATCCAAACCGTCAGCAGTTCCCCGGGGATCGGCAGGGGTAGACGTCGGTGCAATTTGTCATTCAGGAGTTTCACCAGCACAAGCACCACACCGGCCACCACCGCGGTGACCACCGTGCCCACCACACTCTGGGGCAGTTTTGAGCAGACCTCCAGCACTGTCTGGGGGGGGGGCAGGGTCACGGGTGGCACTGGAGGTTGTGGGGCGCGCCCCGCTGGCTCCTCCTCCCACCTTCACTCACATAGATGAGGGACAGTGGCCCAGAGCGGCTGCTCAGTTGGAGGCCAAAAACATACTTGAGCTGGGAGACGAAGACCTGCACAGACGCAGCTGTGGTATAGCCTCGGACCAGGGGCTCTGACAGGTAGGTGACCACAAAGCCGAAGCGGACCAGGCCCAGCCCTACCTGTGGGGTGACCAGGGGACGTCAGGGGAGAGACAAGGGTTGTCAGGGTGGCTACAGCAGAGCCCAGGGCGGGTGGGAGCAGCCAGAGTGATGAGGAAGGGTGGTGATGGGCAGACACTCTGGGGAACTGGGAGAGGAGGGTGGGGATGGGTTTGGCAGTGGTGGGGTCAGGGTGGGGGCACAGGCTCCTGCCTGCTCCGCACCTGGAAGAGGCCGACCAGGACACTGAGCGTGGAGGCCAGCTCCACCCGGGTAGCATCTCTGGTCGCCTCATCGATTGTGGAGTTCACAGCCTGCAGGAAGTTCTCATCTGGGGCCAGGGATTCTGTCACACTGCCCACCATCACAGACATGACAGCAAAGGTGCCTGCAGGGGTGGGTCAGGGTGGGTCTGAGGGCAGAGGATGCTGCCCTTCCCTGGAGCTCTGCCCTTAAGGGGAGAGGTTAGGAGATAGCCCGTTCCAGAGGAGTATCTTCAGACTCCACTAGGCATTAGAGTCCATGCTCGTGGTCAAGGATGAACCCTGAACTCAAGGCATCTTAAGGGTGGCTAGAAATGTTGGCCCTGCCCCACCTGTGTCCATCGGCTCAGAATCACTCTCCTTGTAGAAGGTGAGATGGGGAAAAGGGCTCGGCCAGCCTCAGGCTGGTTAGGCCTCTGCCAAGTTCTGGACCCCTCAAGTCATCTCACCCACATCCTCCTGGAGCCTGGGCCCTGAGCTATTCTGAATCTGCGGCCCCATAGTCAGAGGCCTAGTCCTGCCTGGGAATGACCTCGGGCCAGCCTCCCACTGGTCCAGCACCGATGCTGTCCCCCTCTCCAAGTTCCCTCTCCCCACTTAGCCCTCCCTCATCCTGTCCTCCACAGGGAAAGGTGGACAGCCTCCTGCAAGGCCAAGCCTGGTTCCACTTACCCACAGAGATATGCCGGGAAGTGCCAAACAGGAAGTAGACAAAGACAGGATAAAAAGAGCTGTAGAGGCCGAACACGGGGGGCAGTCCAGCCAGGAGGGCATAGGCTAGGCCTGGAGGTAGAATGGTAGCAATGGAGGCTTGCAGGCCAGGGCCTTGAGAAGGATGAGGGAATCCCAACCCTAGGTCATGGTCCATAGTTCCAGGGGCAGGGCTTATAGCTTCAGATTACAGAGGGGCATGAGACCATAGGGCTTCCACGACAGGGCCTTGATGGATTGCAGATCACTCTTCACCTCTGGAAGAGGCTGAGGGTACAGCCTCTGGGTCAGGTGTGGCTCACCTTGTGGTAGCTGCATAATGGCCACACTCAGGCCAGCCAACAAGTCGCCCAGGAGCCAGTCTCGCAAGGGATACCGAGGTAGCCAGGCCAAAACCGGAAGGTGTTGGAACAGAAGGGCTCGGGCCCGAGCACGGGAGCACCTGGGGACACAATGGTGGATTGGGGACAGGGTCTACCTAAGTCCTGCCAGTGCCCCCCAGACCCCCATCCTCAGCCTTACTGAAACCAGGTTCGCCACTGGCGGGTCCCAGTTGCTGAGGTCCAACACCCCAGCTCCTCCAGCTGTTCCTGGTTAAGCAGTGGCCGCTCCACATGGTAGTCTCGCTTCCTTAGCTCCATGGCTTGTGGCACAGGCAACAGCGCCTGTGTGTCCCTCTGCCTAGGATGGTGAGAGCAGAGTCACAGTGAGTGTACCCCTGGCCCAACCTCCCTCACACTTCCACCTGGGATCAGAGTCACCCACTTGACTTTTCTAGGCCTTAAGATTTAGGTAGGTCCAGCTTTCAACTGGACCCACGCCCAGCCAGTGGCAATTCTTGAACTTTGGCTGGGAAAAGTCTCTTGCTGGGCCAAAGTTCCCTATGAAAAGATAGCAAGATGAGTACAATCCATACCTCCAACCCAGGTATAGCTGCCCACCTGTCAGTGTTCTATGAGGCCTGGTCCCCAGCTGCCTGTCCCCCCTCCCAAGACAATCCCTGTCCAGTGAGCTCAGTGCTGGCTGAGAGCACACACAAGGAAGGGACAGGGGTTCAGTTCTTCAGGCAGGCTCCTCTTTAGAGTGGCTCCCATCTAAGGGAAGGAAAATATTGGGACTAAGGTTGCCCCTGGGCCTCCAGCCTGGGAGTCCAGGTTGTGAACAAACTCAGGCTTAATCTGGGAAAGCCAGGGGATGGCTCTCACGTGGAGAAAGGGGTCTCACTTCGCAAGCTCCTACTACTACCAGGTGCTTTTTCTTTTTTTTTTTTTTTTTTTTAATTTATTTATTTATTTATTTATGATAGTCACAGAGAGAGAAAGAGAGAGAGGCAGAGACATAGGCAGAGGGAGAAGCAGGCTCCATGCACTGGAAGCCCGATGTGGGATTCGATCCCGGGTCTCCAGGATCGCGCCCTGGGCCAAAGGCAGGCGCCAAACCGCTGCGCCACCCAGGGATCCCCCAGGTGCTTTTTCTAACATAGAGAAAGCTCTCACCTGACGGGAAAGTTTGCACCAGTCAGGTATGTGCTGTATTCAGTGAATCTCTTATCCACCCAGGGGCTCCCACCTGAAGGGGAGAGGGGAGAGGAAGAGGGGACCTCCCTTGGTAATAGGAGATCTGTGGGGAGGGAGTTCTTATTCGAGGAAGCTCATACTGGGAGGAAAACTTTCTTAGTGGGGAAACTTTTCACCTGCCAGGAAAGCTAGGAAAGTTCTCATCTGGAGGGTACTCTCACCTAAGGGAAGCGCTTACCTGGCGGAGGCTCCCACCCGGAATGGTTGAAAGCTCTCACCTGGGAATAGACCTCAGGGCAGGTGGCTTCCCTGCGGGGGAAATTCCCCCGCTGGGAAATTTTTCTGGAAAGCTCTGACCGAGGGGTAGGATCCCACCCGAGGGGTAGGAACTCCCCTGGGAAGAACCTCTAACCTGGATGTCCTGGTTGGAGCGGGGAGCGGAGTAGGCGCAAAAGGCAAATCCTCAAAGACTCTAGGCACTGCCGTCTCTCAGAGATCTTTGAGCCCCCTTGCCCCTCCTCCGTGAGTCACTCAGGTGTTCTTAAAGGGCTCCCCCACTCCCCAGGACGCGGGGTTGGGGGGCGGGGCCTGGATCCTTGGCCCCTCCCCCTGGGAGGGCACCTCGGCCCTTCCAGCCGGACCCCTCATTCCCGGACCAGAGGTACAGCCGGATGGGCTCAGGCCAGCGCTGCGGAGTCGGTGCGGCGACCTCCCGGCCCCAACGCGCCCAGCGGCTCACCTCCGGGCCGGGGCTCCTCCACACTCAGCCGCCTCCCGCGGCCCGAGGCCAGCCCGCGGGCGGCGCTCGAGTGGCTCCGCACACAGCCCTCGGGGGCGGGGGGCGCGCCGGCTCCCGCCCCCATCCCTCGCTTCCGGGGGCAGCCGCCTGCAGAAAATCGGCAAAGCAGCAAACCGAGGCGTCGCAAGGGGAAGACGCCTGCTGCGGACCTGGCGGTACCCCTCCGCGCTAACCCAAGCCGGCACCTACACCCGGGCCACGCGGCAGCTCGAGGACCCGGACGCGGGGAACCCGGGCTGCGCCCTGCACTCACCCCGAAGCTTCAGACGGCCCCATGGCCAGCGGGCCGCCTGCCAGGTGGCAGCTGCTCCCTAAGCGCTCGCGCGGGAGGCCGCTCGCGCTCCGGATGGGTGTCGGGGCCCTACGGTGCGCTCCAAGGGGCCAATCCCCGCACAGGCCAGAGCAGGCCTGGGCCAATCAGCGAGCTCGGGCGGGGCCTAAGGGTCGTTCTCTGGGCGGGGCGAGCCCCGAGGCGGAAGGTTTAACCCCTTCCTCCCCTGCGGCCTGGTTCGTGCTGCCCCTCTGGGCTCGCCGAGTCCGCCTCCCTGAGCCGGATGGAACTTCGGAACTGGGACCGAGGATCCGCGCTAGACTGGCCGTAGCCGCGGCCCCGGGTACCTGGGTACGACGGGGCGGATACCAGGTTCTGGCTGACCGCGGAAGGTGCCCGCGGGAGGGGGAGGGAACCCCCCCAATGGGCTGCCTGGGGGTGCTTCTGGGAACCAGGACCTTAGCCCTCCTTGGGGTATCCGGTCCTTGGGGCTTCTTTTGCCTCCCACCGAGGGCGCCACCTTCAAGCTTTCCCCTGAAGACCAGGCAATGTCTGACGCTGAAGGTGCCCAAAGCCTCCCTTCAACCCTGGACATCAAGGCGTGAAATGAGGCTGCGAGGTTTCCCTCCCGTACAGAGCCTGGCATCTGGCCCGGAAGGTTTCTGCCTGAGTGGGGAAGGAACACGATGTGCTGGCCAGTTGGAAGCCTGAGAGGCTAGTGGGGGTCAGTGCTGTTCATGGGCCGAGGGGTTAGCAAGGGCAGTTCCTGGGATGGGTTGGAGCCCTGGCCAGGGCAAATGCCAGCTTAGAGTCGCAGGCCTGAAGACCAAGTCATTGTACTGACACCTTGAAGAGAGAGGGGGGTTCCCTGGCACCTTACTCCCAACACCTGTGCTCATACTTCTAGCCCCTGATCACAAGGCAGTAGGCCAGAAGTCAGGGTGAAAGAGATGGAAACCTGGTCCAAATGTCAGATGAAATAGGCTAAAAATAGCTGAATATTGGGGGGGGGGGGAGAGAAGTGCTCAGATTTCTTTCAAAGGTCAGCTGGGCCTGAATCCTTCATAGCTACCCTCTTACCCTACCCTGTCCTCCCCACTCCCACCCCCAAACAGAAAGAAGCAATAATCATTTTCTATAGAAGTTTATTCCCAAAACAGAGCGCGGCTTCACGGAACAATTTACACAGACAGGGAAAGGGGCCACTGGGCTGGAGCAGGGGACCCCCAGAGAGGGACATAGCAAGGACAACCCCCTCTCCCTACAGTGGACCCCTCACCCTTCAAGGGCTGGGGTCATTCTGGGTAAGGAGAGCTGGAGTCCTGGCTGGCAGGATTTGGCACCAGTCAGCAAAGTAGAACTTTTAATCTCCTTGGAAACTGCCTCCTAAGAGTATGTGTAGGGCAGGAGGGTGTCTGCATAGATCCCCTACAACCCTGCACAACCCACTGTTCCTAGCCGTAAGAGGATGCCTACTCTGGAGGCCTCTGGGTCTGCTGTTCAACAGAGGGCTCAGGGCTGACCTTTGGCCTGGGAGAGCTAGGAGCTAGAAACCCCTCAAGATGGCCAGGTCCAGGGTCCTTAAGCCCCTCTCCCACCTTCCCATCTTTCACTTGTAAACAAAGGGGGAGGAGAACCCACATTTTCAACTGTAAACAAAGTGTAAAAAGTTCAAAGTTGTAAGTTGTAAACAAAGTTTTAAAATGTTTTAAATCTTGACCTGTAAACAAAGTAACAAAATCTAAAAGTCCCCAGTTCTGGACATCAGACAAAGCAATAAAAGAAGAGTTTTGTGAACAGGGTCCTAACAGTCATTTTTCCCTTTAGAAGGGGATAAAGTAGGGTGGAACGTGGAATGAATTACTGCAGCCCAGGCGCCCAGGGCCAGGAGGGTCCTGTAAACATGGGAGGCAGTGGCACCTACATTCTGTGTCTTCAATTCTCTTTCTGTTCCCCTTGCTCCCCCTCTTACCCCTATCCTTAGGAAGAAATTCTAGCAAAGGGCAGTGTCAGGGAATCAAATGGCACCACAGACAACTTCTGCTCACACCAGAGGCAGGGGCTGGCGAATGACCCCCCAGTCTACCCTCTGCAGGAATGTCTGAATAGAGGCCTGAGCTCCTCCACATGGGAGAAAAGAAAGCCTTGCTCTGTAAACATGACATCTGCTGCTCCACCAGCGCCCCACAGCATCAGTCCTAGGTCATAAGGCAGTAAGTGGCAGGGACTCCACATAAGAAACACACACATCCACGGGGAGGGGCAGCATGAGCAAGCCCCATGAGGAGGTCAGAGGACCCCTGTTTCCAAGACCAACCCCCAGTCCCTGAAGTTTGGCCCTCGGAGCATCCGAGAAAAAGCAAAGATCAATTCTGTACTTTAGGCCCTCATGATATTCAGATCAAAGGATGGGGGCTATTTGCCCCTCCTGTCTGAATCCACCCCAGTCAAATGAGAGGAAAGAGCATATGGTTTGCCAGGGACCCAAATGGGGCCAAACACTGCACCTCTTACCCTCTGTCCCCTTCCCCTCCCAGCCCAGCCTCAGAACCCCGGGAGACAGAAAAGCGGAAAAATAACATAAGCATATCTCTCTGGTTACAAAGGTACAAAACGTATAAAAGTCCTCCTTTCAGTTCTCTCACCCTGCACCTGCTACACACCTGCTCACATGCTCACAGACGGAGCATGGAGCCTCGGCATGGCAGCCACAGGCAGAGCTGGGGGTGGGGTAGGTAGAGACTGCCTTAGGATCAGCCCCTCACTCCTGGAGTCTCTTCTGGTAGCTCAAATCCTCCATCGCCCTCAGCCGTTCCTAGTCCATGAGTCTGGCCCTCAGGAGTGGCCCTCGCTTCTGGGAACTCTGCAGAATTGAATGCAGTGGTCAGAGGTGGTGGCTGACAATGAGTCAGGGGGTTCTGGGATCCCCCACAGCCTGGGTCCCCACCATCTCAGCACCCCCAACCCCATCACCTTCTCCCTCTCAGTCCCCAGCCCCCTTACACCCCCTTCCAGGGTTCTCAGACCCCTTCTGCACCCTGAGACTCATCAGCAAGGCCCCTTGGTCACCTGTTTTCTCTCTAGGCACTCAGCGAGCACCTGCCATGCACAGATACTAGGTTAGCACTTGACAGGTTCTGTCTCAAAAAATCACCACATCTCAAAGAGTTTGTTACTACAGACACATTTTACAGATATGGAAACGGAGACTCAGAGAGGTCAAGTGTGACTTCAGAGCCTGAACCCCTGTGTAGTCAGTCCCCTAGGACACCTTCCCTACCATCCACCAGCCAGACCTCAAGGCCAGAGCAATACTCAGAGCTCAGAGCTCTCCCTCAGCCCTACCTCAGGCATCTTTCCATAATCCCTGGCACCAGGCCCTAAATCCCCGGCTCCTCCTCCCTTTCTCCTCCTCTGACTCTGCTTGGGTTCTATGAGTCTCCTGCACCACTCCTGGCATCCCTTCCCCTCAAAGCCTCCTTTCACCTTGCAGACCTCCACAGAGCCTAACCTAGCTGTTTCTCCTTCCTGAAACTCAACTCTTCTCTTGGCTTTCGTGGCTGGCAAGCCCTGGTTCCTCCCTACTTCCTCTCTGACTCCTGTGTACCCAGCTGCTCCCCACCCTACAGATGTCCCACAGGAACCTGAGATGCAACAGGCCCCGAGTCAGCTCCTCTGTGTTCCATCTCACATTGCCCGTAGGTACAAGGAGACTCACATTGATTAAATAAAGAAGTGGGTAAATTATTTACTTTCAAAATTAGCTCTTCACCCTGGCATATGAGATGCCCATATCCTGACACTACTTCTGGGCCCTCCTTAACCCTTACCACTCCTAAGCAAAGCATCCCCAGTAATGATTCCTCCTCTCCCCCTTGCCTCTTGTATGTACCATGTTATCTCCTACTTCTAGACCTTGGCTCCTGATCTTGCCCCCTCCACTAGTCCAAACCCTTTGGAAGGCACTTATCTCTCTTCCCTAGCCCGGGAGGTACAAGGGGAGGGTGGCTGGCACCAATCCTACACCGGTAGGTCACCGCTAATCACACTGCTAATCACACTGCCGTTCCCTGCCTGTGGCGCCTGGCTGTGCTGAGCCTGGGGTAGCCCACACCGTCCACCAACCCACACCTACGTTCTGTGGCAAAACACAGGGCAGGGTACACAGGAGGTTGCCTTAAGCTAATGAGGGTGTAGGCAGGTGGCCACACACTGCTTACTCTGAGTCTGGAGACAGCTCCGAGATGCTATGAGATGTAGCAGAGCGTGGTGTGGAGGGCCCAAGCGCAGAGGCCGTGGCAGAAGGCGTGGCAGTGGTGTGAGGGCCCGAGGGCGTGCTTGAGGACTGCACAGAGGAGGAGAGAGCTGAGGAGTTGAAGGAGGCCAGGATAGAAGAAAGAATGTCCAGCTGCTCTGTGGAGGGGCCATGGCTAGGGCCACTGGCTGGGTCCTCCCTAACTCTGAGTAGCTGTGGGGGTGGCCCAAGGCCTTCTCGTGAGGGGTGCCGGCTAGGCACACGGTCCAGCTGCTCCCCTGAGTTCGATCTCCTGGACAGAGAATCCAGGGGCCGCGATGGCAAGAGGGGGTCCCTTGAGAGTTGCCGCTGGGGAGAGAGGGGCAGAGGCGGGGGCTGTAGGTCAAGGTCCCGGGCACTGTGGGGCAGGGGCAGTGTGCTCAACCACTCGCAGGGTGCCCCTAGGTCCAGAGCATCGCGTGACCCGAAGCGGCCAGCCCTGGCACCAGGGTAGTCCCTGGGTGGCTGTCTCCGTGGTAGGGTACTGCCCCGATCTCTGGGCTCCAGGCGGCCTGGCGCAGCATCCAGGCGTTCCTGGGAGCCTGGCCGACTCAGGGGACGGAGAATAGGGGCAGGGGCCTCCTCCAGTCGCTCACGGCTCAGTTGCCGCCGGAGGAGCAGGTCCAGCTGTTCTCGAGAGGAGTAGCGGCTGGCTGGCTGTGAAAGGCTGCCTGTGGCCCCACCAGCATAGATGCGACCATAGGAGGCAGCTGGCACAGCACGGTGGCCCAAGGTGGCTGCACGGCACCAGGACAACTCTGGGGCACCTCGGGTCTGTGGCACCAGTGGGTACTGCAATCGGTTCTTCAGGATGCCTACGTGAGGAACAAATGGGAGATAGGGTCTGTATGGGGGTGGGGGGAGCAGACATTCCCTGGGTCTTGGGATGCAGCTGCCCCTGGGATCCCTCTGACATAAGGCTGAGGGCAGAAATCCCTTGGGGAGTGGCAGCAGCAGTCTCTAGGGATTCCACAGTGGCAGCAGGACAGGGCTCAGAGTGGGGAGACAGTAATCCTCGATCAGGACAGGGTCTGTCCCCATAGTGCAGGAGTAAGGGCAACAACCCCCTACCCTCGAGATCAGAGGAGGGACAGTCCCCAGGTCCTGGCAATGCAGGTCTGGGTCAAAGTGGCAGGAATCCCTTGGATGGGGGTAGAAGCAGTTCCTGGGGTCCCTGAAAGTATAGGCCAAGGTCAGGGATCATACCTTTCCTCTGACGCTGGGCCCGGCCCAGGGAGGTTTCATCCCCACTGGTCAGAGCCAGGTCTGGCTGGTTGTTGTTGGCTGCATCCTTGCTGGTGTCCAGTCCCAGGCGCCTTTCAGAGCCCCAGGTCTGCAGAGCACAGGGAGTGGCCTCGCATTCCCCCAGGGCTGGCCAGTAGGATAGAAGGTCATTGCCATCCACATCTGTAGAGCCAGAGCAGGTTACAGGAGCCTCTGAATTGACTCCATTGTCTTATGAATCCTGTGATCCAGACTCAGTGACTGCCCCCGCTCCCCCAACTCTAACAACTCCTGAAACCCTGGCTGCTCTGAGTGGAGGTAGGAACAAGAGGGCATCTCTCAGAAATCAGTGGAACCATGGAGAGGACTAATGATGAGCCTGCCACTCTGAAGGTGGGCAGATACTAGGGGTGGGGGAACTTGATGGCTGAGGGGTTGGGAAGAACCAAGAACCTGGAAGAACCAAGCGGGCTGACCCCTAACTCTCAGGAAAGAAAAGGGGCTGGAGGGATGATATGTCACCCTGTAACATCCCTGACTTTGACCCTAATGGAATAGAGGGTATCTCTGGGTCACTCATGGGGTCAGAGTATGCCCTCACCTTTGGGGTGAGTGAGGAGCCTCTCACTCTGGGCAGCCCGGCGGAGCGGACGCTGGAAACGCCCCCGTGTCCGGCCATTGTCCTCACTTTCTGAGGATGGGATGGACAGACTTCGTTCCTCCTCCAAAGACAGGTCACTGTCGGAGTCAGAGTCCGCGGCTGGAGGTAGGAAAGTCAGAAGAGGGAAGGCATGTCAGTGGCTCCAAGGGACAAGGAAAAGAGTGTGGAGCTGTGTCTTAGGGTAGCTACAATGGGAAACTGGGGCTGGAGACCTAGGCAGAGTCTGGAGCAGGTATTGGTGCAGAATGGCTGGGACTTGGCAGGAGAACCAGGTGTCTCCTGGGGCAGTGACCTGGGGGGAACTTGCCCACCACAGTCAGCCGCTGCTCTCAAGAAAGCCCAGGCCCACCCCCAGCCTAGGCCCCTACCTCCACCAGCATCTCGATGGAACATGGCCACATCCAGGTCAGTGGGGCCAGCATGGGCCTGGAGGCTGTGGTCAGTGTGGTCAGCAGCGGAGCCATGTCGAACCAGGACATTGTCCCTGGAAATGCAGGAGTGCCCCAGCCACCCATCAAAGAGGGATGTGATAGGGTACTCTGGGGACTGGGGTGTCTGTGAGCACATAAGGCCAACTGCTGTGGGATGGCTCTGAAGGCACCCCTGGGTGTGCAGCAAGAAGCATCTGGAGGAGAAATAGTAGCAGAGTCCCAAGTGCCAAGACAGGTGAAGCCACCGTTCTGGGACCGGTAATGCCAACCTCTGGTCAAGGGGGACAGGTCTGAGCAGTACAGCCCCCTCCCATGAAGACCTCTCTGCTCACCTGAGGTAGCCACGGCCCCGCTGGCTGTCTTGGTCCTGGGTCCGGCCGGAGCGGGCACTGCTCACTGAGGAGACAGTGGAAGCTCCCAGAGTGATGCGGATGAGGCCACTCTCTTCAAAGAGGGCTGTGTTGTTGTAAGCCCCGTGCCCCTGCAGGAGGTGGGTACAGACAGGAGTGTGAGCCAGCTCTGGAGAGGCTCCCAACCCTGGCCTCCCAGGGCCCCTGCCCAGGTTCCCCAGACCTGAGAGCCCCTTACCGTGCCCGGGGCCGGCCTTGCTTCCTCAGGTGCTGCCTTTCTGCCCAGACAGGCTGGTGTCCAGGCAGCACGAGCATCTGCATTCAGGATACAGAAGAGCAGCAGCACTGCCAGGCCCTGTGGTAGCAAGGGTCAGTATGGAGTCAAAGAAGGTTAGTGAAAATCAGTGAGAGCTTAGAACTGAGTCGCAGGTCAGAGGAGGAGTACCAGGGGGTCCGTCAGGGCTGGGAGAAGTCACTGTGGCTCAGCAAGGGGGATTAGTCATCACAAGTTAGTGTGAGGGAGTGAGGAGCCAGGGGCGACCCAGTAAAGGAGTCAGGCAGTGACGGGTCAGAGGGGCACAAGTGACTAAGCTGTGGAGGTCAGTGCTGGAGGAGGTCAACCTGGGACGAGCAGCCTGCCCATCAGCAGTCTACCGGGAGGAGTGAGCCCTAGATCAGGTGTCAAGGGCCCACCAGGGTTGGAGCCACCCCGCTGAAGCCCCCCCTGGCCCAGGGTGGGAAGGGGTGCCGGGTACCTGGAGGCCAGAGAGCGCAGCGTGGAGGTAGTGGAAGGCCAAGACGCTGTGGTTGACTGCCAGGAGGCCGAAGAGCCAGGAGGCACTGACAAGGAGAAGCAGCAGAAAGCAGCTACGAAGGCTCCTGCTGCGGGATATGGGAGGACACAGGGGACACGCAAGCGTCAAGCAGGGCTCGTGTGCGGAGCACACAGGGGACATGGAAGGACAGGAAATCACACAGGAACACAGCAGTCTCAGGAAGACACTATGGGAGACTACGGGAGGTCACTGAAAGAATCAGGAGGATACTCAGGGAGCCACGAGGGAACATGGGGAAAACATGTGGGAGGTGGGGGCGCTGTGAGAGGAATGTGGGAGACAGCAGGGACACAGGGAGTAGGGGGCAAAGTGAACCACCCAGGCCACAGGAGACTTTGGGGACAGCAGGGCAGCAGCACATGCGGGGGCGCCAGAGAGGGACCACTGGCCAGGGCAGGTAGGACTCGATCCCCATACCCAGCATCTGGAGCCCAGCCTGCCCGGGAGAGGACTGCCGTTCTAAGAACCTCCCCGCTTTCCCCAGCCAGCCAACTCACAGCACGGAGGTCTTCTTGGCCTCCCTCTGCCCAGTGGCGCAGGATGTGCGGGCAGCGAGGAGAAGCATGGTCCCATTCATCTGGACCCGCGGCCAGACATGTGGAGCAGGGGTGGGGCAGAGAGAGACAGAGACAGTGAGAGAGAGACAGGGACAGAGAGAGACCAGGCTGCACAGAGAGAGGCCGAACCAGGGAGAGACACGCAAGTGCATGGGTGCACACGCACACAACAGGGAGAACAGAAACAGAGAGGACCTTAGAGGAAGTCCGAGAGAGGGAACCAGAGTGGGACTGAACAACGGAGACAGGGATTCACAGACAGAGAGAGGCAGCCATCTTTCTGACCCGACACCTCCCATCTCTGTGCCAGTGGAGTAGAGAACAGGAATTGAGGTCACGCCCCGGAAAGCCGTGGACCGCCTCCGCCTGGTACCCTGGCACTGACACCACCGCACCTGCTGCAGGGCCACTCCCCAACACCTGCTGTGGAGCACACAGGTGCCCTGTGTGAACACACTCACCACAATGACAAGGATGACAGGACCTGCGAAGCTCCAGATAAGGGGTTCATGGATGGAGATCCAGCAGAAGTCAGGGTTCCCATAGCCCTCGGGATCCAGGCCAACAGCAAGGCCTGTAGGGGAGGAGAGGAATGATCAAAGGGGTATGTTCTAGAGCAGCTGACCCTCTCATACATGGGGAGAAGCTGGTGTGGGGCACAGGCGAGCAAGCTCCTCCGTGCATGCAGCAGGTGAGGATTAAGATCAAAGTAATGATTATGATTAGGGGCAGAGGCAAGGGTCAGGCCATGTGACAGAAGTTGGGGATCACAGGCCTAGATAGGTTAGGAAGCAGAGCCCTTACCCAGCAGCACGGCAGGGACACCCCAACCCAGGGCGTGGTAGAAGCGCATGGCGCCACGGTCCACATTGCGTGGTTCAACCTGCATGCGGTAGAGGTGGAGCCCCTGCACGAGGAGCCACGCGAAGGTGCTGAGGAAGAAGTAGTGCAGGAGGATGGCGACCGCGGTGCACACCAGCTGAAGGCAGGGTTGGGGGGCGTCAGCACTGCTCCCGCCTCCCCCCACCTCTGACCCCTAAACCACAGCACCTTATCCCAGGATCCTGCCCCAAACCCAGGCCCCAACCTGAGCATCCCTGGCCCTTAACCCTGAACTTTGGCTCCAGGACTTCCTGGGCCAGGTTGAGGTCATCAAGACACAGGTCCCCTGGCCCTGACCCTGCACCTGGTTGTGGGTCCTGTGGATTCCCAGCAGGAAGAGAAGCTCTGCCACGCCCAGGGCAGCCGCCACATTGGCATGGATTCCACGCATGTTGGACTTGAGGCTGCGCAGGCTCAGTAGGACAGCTGCGGTCAGAAGCAGTGCAGCCACAGACACAGCCATGACCACATGTGTGAACACAGCCAGCAGCTCCAGGTCACCTTCCAGCCGCTGTGGGGATAGGGTTGGTGGATAACATCCCACCCCTGCCCTTTGGCCTGCCTCCATCCTCAGGACTCTGAACATAGTCTCACCTCACGGGGGGATGCATCCATAAGGACCCCAAAGGTGCCTGTCCGGCTGCAGCGACACCGAGCATGAGACCCATTCCTGTGCACCAGCTCACAGTCCCGTGCCGTCCACATGCCGTGCTGGTCTGCCCTGCAGCCAGAGGCGGGTTAGATCTACCATCCCCTCAGGGCAGTACCCCGCAGACAGGTGGGAGGTTTGTGACACATAGTGTGGGGGGAGGGTGTTGGGGGTGTGTGAAGGTGGGGAGCAGCAGTCCTAATGGGCCTGGGTGCACAGGGACATTGGTGAGGGCCCCAAGGACAGGCTGGGCACTCCAGGGGCCAACAGGGGACCAAGGGTTTCCGGAGTAGAGGTCCTCACGGGCCAGGTGGGTCCCACTGCACGCAGATCGCCTTGCTCCGATTCGCTGTCTGCAGCAGGCGGAACTCCAGGCTGATGGGGGACTCCAGAACACCGCTTAGGAAGTTGCGTCGGTGGAACACAGCCACACTGACCACCGGGGAGTTCATTACAGGGTTCTGAGGGAGCCTGAGGAGACACCCAACCTGGGCTCAGACACCGCTGACCTCCCCAAGCTCTGACTACCTACCTCACGGTCTTCATGCCATTGGCATGGCTGACCGAGAGTCCGGGATGCCCAGAGTGGAAACAATTTCTGGGCTGCTTCAAGACCCTGAGTTCAATGGCCTAGCTGGGCTGTCACAGTTCTGCAGGAAAAGCAGATTCTCTGCAGCCGAGAGATTGCAGACCCACTGCCCACACCGGGGTGTGTGGCCCGAGCAGCCGCAGACTGCCTCAAACTGTCTTCCCTGCCACCCCCATCTGACCTCCATCGGTCAGTCCGTCTTTGCCTGTTAGCCAGTTTGCCTGTCTGTACCTGGCTCCTGTGCCTCTCCTTTATGCGCCAGCCCCCACCTGTGGCTGCAACCCAGGTGGCTCTGTGTCTGTCTGTGGCTCTGTGTCTGTCTGCAACCCTGCACAACCCCACAGAATGTGATTCACATGAAAGCCAGCGTGGACAAGGCTCCCTGGAACTGTGTACAGGAGGTATCTCAGGATGACGGGGAACCTGTTCATTTGCCCACCAAAAAAGGGGTGCTTGGCTGGGTAGAAGCTTGCAGGAAGCTCAGGGGAGGGGCCTGGAAGTAACTCCTCCCTCCCCCACCGAGGTACCTGGCACCTCTGCGCTCAGCCTGGAACTGGGCAGGAAGCAGCCCCCCCAAGGTGCGGTAAACAAGGAGGATGACAATGGAGATCCCAGGCTCAGGCTCGGGCTCCAGGGGTGCTGGAGGAGGGGCCACACTTGAGGTGGTGATGTTTTCCACTTTGCCGCTGCCTGTGGGCAGAACTGCCAGGAGAGGGAGAGGAACCACCATCAGCAACCCCCAAGCTCCCACAAACCCAGCTCTGAACCAACCCAATGCCGCATCAAGCATGGGAATCTCTTCCCTGAAGATCCAGAACTGGGAGACAGGGGAGCAGAAGCCCATGTCCCCTTCGTCCCCAGGGCTGGATCCTCAACATCAAAGCCCAGGAGAGATCATCTCGGGAGAGGGAGAGAATGTGGTGAGGTGAGAGCAGTGCGGAGGGCTGGCACGGCAGGGTCTCACACAGGGGTCTGACATGGAGCAGGTCTGGCAAGGGGAGAACTGGCAGGAGGGCAACATACTATGTAGCAAAATAGGCAGGGGAGGAAATAGGACCTGGGTGGGGGGTTAGCCAAGGGCTTTCACCTGCAGGTGGAGACGGCCGCGGGGACTGGGAAGGCAGCAGCACATGTGTGTGAGGGTCCCAGGCGTCCTGGCCCCGGAAAAGGTTGCTATGGTAACGAGGGTAGCGACGGGTCCCCCGGGTGGGACTGGGGTGCTCCATGCGGTCAATGCTGAGCACTGCCCAGGAGGAAGGCGGGTGAGACCCAACAAGGATCTCCTCCCCATGCTGAAGGCCCCATACCCTCCTAGCCTTATCCTGTCCCCACGTCCTGTCCCCACGTCCCACAACCCATCAGTTCATTGCTGCCAGCACAGAGCCTGTCCCTTCAAAGCTCTGAGGGAGGTGGCACAGCCTCCTGCCACTAATGCTGACACCAATATCCCCAGCCCCTCAGACCCCCAGGTCCTTGCCCCTTCACAGCCCCCTGCCCACCCCACCCCCCACAGGCCACCCGCTACATACTGATGTTAGGCGTCACCAGCCCCACGGGATTCAGGTATGTGAGCTCCATATTCCTCGCAAGTGTGGCGGCATACTCCTCCAGATGCTGCACCAGCCCTGCGCTACCTGGGGAGCCCCCAGGGGCCCGCTGCCCCAGTGCTGCCCAAAGGTCTCCGGTCTCCGGAGCAAGCAGTGCAGAACCAGCCCACAGCAGGTTCTGGAAGGAGGGAGATGAAAGTGGGCTCAGCCAGGTGAGGACATGTGGGGGACAGGGCAGGTCCAAGGGATCTGGCTGAGCACTCAGACTGGCCCCAGCAGACAACGGGGTGGGTTTGGAGAGGACAAGGGAAGAGGGAGAGCCCAGGACCTTCAATTCCCCAGGGTCAGGAGGGGCCTGAGCAGGGGTCCCAGGGATGTGGGCACAGGGTGCAGCCTCACCTCATTAAAGTGGGCGTCCTGTGTGGCTGTCAGCCCAAAGCCCTGCTGGTGGCTCTCAAAGGCCAGCAGGTGGGCCAGCAGTCGGGCAGTGACTCGGACATCTTGGCTAAAGTAGTGCTCAGTGTGGCCAGTCACCTCCCGCAGCCTCTGAGCCAGCTTCTTGGCCTCCACAGTATCCAGTGCTGTCTTATTGAGCTCCAGGCCATCCAGCTGCCAGGATAAAGATGGGGATGTTGCTCTCTGGTCCCTTAGGCCTTTCTCAAAAGCTTCACAGGAAGAAGGGTTTGGCCAGATTAAAGGGCAACCAGGAGAAGCCCAGGAGGTCAAAGGCTGGGGCAGGATGTCTAGAGCCCAGCACAGGCCTGGGGAGGCCAAGGTCTTGAGTGCAGGGCCAGGTCTGGGCAGTCTCACCAGCAGGTTGAGTTCTCGAAAGGCAGGGGAGGTACAGTTGAAGAGGTCAGGCTCTAGCCAACCCCGGTCCTCATCACACAGCCGCACAGCAGCACCTGAGGGCAGATGACCCTCAGGGTCAGGCCTGGGGCCTGGCCACCTTCACTGAGGAGGTGAACACAGCACCCTCTCCCACCCTGGGGGAGCTCTAAGACAGAGGTCAGAGTAGTAGGCATCTGTGGCTGGACCTAGGCACAGAGCAGCCCCAGCCCCCAGCCCTAAGCCCAGCCCAGGCAGGTCCCAGCTGCCTATCAGTTAATACTTGAAGATGTGGGCCCTGAACCACTGATTAAATAAAGCAGAGCACAAGGGCGCCCTCTCTCTCTCTCTCTCTCCCTCCCTCCCTCCCTCTCTCCCTCTCTCCCTCTCCCTCTCCCATTCTCTCTTGCACACACACACACACACACACACACACACACAGGCCAGCACAGGTTTACAGACATGTGACCCAGGGCAAGCACACACACACCAGCACTCACATTGGCACATACATAGACATGTGATCAGGATAGACACACACACTCTTTCGTGGACACACACACAGACATGCTGACACAGAACAGGTTTTTCAGTCATTGTGTGACTAAAGTGAGGGTGGGGGTCAAAGTTCTCACACGACTTTTAACTGCCCCAGTGGTGGACTCTGCTGCGATCTCTCCCTTGTCTGTGGGACTGGGATGGGGGGTTGCATCAGAATTGACCTGGGCCTTAAGACAGTTTATAGCCACCAGCAAGAGGGGACCCTCACTTGAACACAGAGCCCCCACCCCTGAAAAACAAACTCACAGACACGTGCGCAGGCACAGAAAGACACACACATGAGCATGCATACACAGATGATCTCTGTCCAGCCACCGCGGGGACCTCAGGCAGCAAGGAGGGGCCCTCAGGCAGCGGGGAGGAGTCTATAGGGTCCTCAATCAGAGGGGAGGGATCTTTCATGACCTTAGACAGTAGGAAAAGGCCTGAAGACCTTGAGAACTGAGGAGCAGCCTGCAAGGATCTCAGGAAGTGGGAGGGGTCTGCAGGGTCCTCAGGCATCAGAAAAGGGCCCCCAGCATCCTCAGAGAAAGGGAAGGGGCCTCCAGGGACTTCAAGCAGCTGAGAGTAGCTTTTAGAGACCTCAGGTAGCAGGGATGGGTCTGCAGGGATTTCAGGCAGCAAGAGGGGTCTGCGAAAGCTCTGGCAGTGGGGGGGGGGCAGCACACCTGAGCAAACACGTACCCCTTACCTGCACCCCGCAATCCTGCCCAGAAGCCAAGAGAAACAGATGGAGGCTCAATGAGGGGGTGAGGAAGGACCCAGAGTCCCTAGGAGGTACACATGGACCCCCTACCCCACTCCCACTTCTTTGCAGGAGTAGAGCCGCCCAACTCAGGAAAAGAAGTATCTCCAGTCAGATGACAGGCCTCCTCCCCTCCTCAGTGTTGCTCCTGCCCCCCACCCAGGTACTCACCCAGAGCCCCCCGAGGACAGGGCACTGAGGCCAACATGCCAAACTTGGTCTGGGGCCACCACACACCAGATCTCAGGGACTTGGGACACGCATCATAGAGCACTGGAGAGAGAGGAGGCACTGAACAGATGGCCAGGGGCCAGGGGGAAATGACAGCCACACCCACTGCCCCTCTGCCACCCACATCAGACCCACCACCCACCACTCCCCTGCTGACCTTATAGGAGCTGGCTTATCAGATTCTGTGACAAGTCATCAAAGTACGTGGGGCAAATGTGGGAGCCCTAGGGGGTCAGTGGTCTCCTTCAGGAAAAACCTCCCAGAGCCCCTATCTAAGGAGCCAAGCCCACCAGGAGACTCGGCAGCAGTGTGCCAGAGCCAGCCCTTTATATGTGGAAATGCAAGGAGCCTGCTCACCTCTGCAACCACTGGCTGTCACCTCTGCAAAAGGACTGTCACAGCTATTGCACTGGCGGCCAAGGGCTCCTGGGCGACAGGGGCACTGCCCACTGTGGGGTGCACATGAACGCGAGGTAGAGCCCACAGGGTAGCAGTCACACGGGAGGCATGAGTCGCTGCCCTGTGGTCGGTAGTGGAACTCCTATTTGAGAATGGATCAGGGACCTGAGGTCAGAGACTAGGGCTTAAGGTAGGGGTCTCAAGTCAGGGCTTGGGGAATGAGTGGAATCAAGGGCAAAGGGTCAAGAAAGCAGTACTCACAGGCCAGAAGGAAGGCTGGACTTCAAATGAAACGTAAGGGAGGGATCAGATGTCAAGAACAAGAGGTGGCAGTTAGGTGACAGGACAGGGTAAGAGGTTAGGGCCTGAGTCAGGTGGCAGAGATCAGCAAGCTGGATAAGAATCACAAATCATGGCTAGAGAAAAGTTAAAAGGTCAGGGGTCAGGGGCCAGGCATACCTTGCAGTGACACTGCCCGTTTGTCTTATTACAGTTGGGGTCAAAGCCCTTGTGAACATCACAGTTGCAGGGGCCACAGGTCGGGCTTCCCCACCAGCCCCGTGGACACTGCTGGTCCATCCTGGAGGGAGACAGCCAGGTGAGATGCCTCCATGTCCCAGTGACCCTCCCCGCCCCCACCAGGTCTTTCCATCATCTCAGTCTCCAGCCCCTCACCTGTGCTCACAGTGGTGCCCAAAATAGCCACCCACACAATCGCAGGTATAGCCATGGGGGGCTCCTGGAAGGTGGCGGCATGACCCCTGGTTCTGACAGGGATTCAAGAGGCAGGCGTCCACACACCCTGGGCCATAGTAACCTGCAGGTTGGGTCGGCAAGCTCAGGACACCAGCCACGGAGCACGGGAGGAAGCAGGCACCCCACTCTTCCAGTGCCTGTCTCCTCCAGGCTCTCCAGATCCCCTAGTCTTCACCATGAGCCCCTGGTTCCTATCCAGATCACTCTGCCCTATCCCCAAGTCACACCTGGCCAGCAGGTGCAAGAAAAGGTCTGCCAGAGGTCTCGGCAGTCAGCGTGGGGTGGACAGGGTCCAGATGCACAGGCATTGGGCACAACACAGCCAGGTTCCACGTTCACTCGGTGGCTAGGTGGAAGCAGGGTTGGAGATCCCGAAGGTGTGGAGCCGAGCCATACCCCCTGTGGACACAGCCAGCAAGGTGTAAGACCCATGTCAAAGCACCTCGGACCCTACAGAGCCAGGCACCTGATCTGATGATCCCTCACATGCAAGCTCCCTCAGACCCCCTAAAAACCCAGACTGACCCCAATATCCCCAATTCAGCACCCCATGGAACCCCTAATCATGCTGTCCCTGACACAGATCTCTAGTGCTCCTTGATAATCTAAGCTAGACCCTCAGCTCCAAGGGCATGGAAAGGCTTGACCTGTCTCTGATGGTTCTGGGTCACATCCCCTCCCCATGCCAACCCCTACGTGAATGCAGCATTCAGGTCCCAAGGCGCTCCTAACCTCTGACCACTCACCCTAATAGCCCATATCACGTTCCCATGCTGACCCCCACCTGGATACAGCCAACCAGACCCTGAGGAACCTCCTCTTCACTGCTGGGGGGCAGGCCTCCCACATGGAGTCGCTTTACCTTCAGGCCCTGCAGTTCACTCCCCACTGCCATGGTGTCCTGGGGGAGGGGGACAGTCAGAACTGGGGGTGTGGGGGTGCCTGATGGACCCTTGTCCTACCCCAGAGTCAGTCTTGACCTTGTCCTAGCCCTGCCCGACAATCCTCTAGCCCTCTGGATCAGGAGAACAGTCTGGGAATGAGCTACCCCCAAGTATGGAGGACCTGCTAGAGCATGGCGGGTGGGTAATAGCAAGATTTCGGCCAAGAACTGGGTCCAGACAGGCCTCTCTCTCCTGGACCCAGAAGAGATCCTGAGATTTCATGGCTTTGAGCTAGGGAAGTCAGGGCAGGGATCAGAAGGGATTTCCTTTTTTTTTTTTTTTTTTTTTCAGAAGGGATTTCCAAGAGTTAGGGAATATACTGGCTGCAGAGGTACCCCAAGACCAGGCCAGGAATCTGGATAACCTCTCTGACATGAGCAGGCCTGGCAACAGAGCAGCCTGGCTGGCATGGTGGGCTCAGAGCAAGGGTACGAGGAGGGGACTGCAAGGAGAGTGGTGTGCATTGGAGGGAATTGAGAGGAAGTGGACTGGTGGGGGGGGGGTCAAGTGAGGTGGGTCTGGTTGGAAGACTAAGAATGGACTACCACAGAGTCAGAGATCAGACCTGGAAGAGGCTAAAGTCCAACGAGACCATGAGGACATGGTGGCCCCGCCGGCCACCTGGCTCCTCCTGCAATTCCAGCCGCAGATCGTGCCACCGGCCATCGCTGACAGTCACCTGGTCCAGGAGGAGGTGGGCAGCACGGCCCGAGCCCCTGGTCACCATCACGGACAGCAACCCCCGATCCAGCTGCAGACAGAGAAGAATAGCCCTGGAGTCAGGGCCTCAAGTTGGACTGGGGCTGGGAGTGTTAAGAGGGGAGGTCAGGGGGTTCAGACATCAGAATTACAGGGCCAAGGTATATTGGGCACACAGGGGCTTGTGCCCTGGGATGTCATGTTGCTGAGAGTGAAGTTAGGGGGCAGAGGTCAGGATCAGGGACTGTGGATCGGTGCAGCTAGCACAAAACAGATATGCTGGGGCTCTGCACTTGCAGAGGATATGATGGTAGGAAAGAAGGCGAAGGGACAGGATCCAAAGCAGGGTCAAATATGGTCAGGACACCTGGTAGGAGTACGCTGCATGACAGGCTCAAACCCAAAGGAGTGTTGCTCGTGGCATCTTAAGTTGAGAGTTGAGGGTTGAGGGAGGGGCCAGGAGGACAGACACACCTGACAGAGGAGCGTGCTGTGTGGCCCAGCCTGCACTTGCATCAGGACCCCCTGCGTCGCCCGTGTCCGAAATGCCAGCCCCAGGTACCACGGCACAGACACAGCCATGTCATTTCCAAAGTCCCAGGTCAGTGTGCCATTGCCACGGAAATGATGGGGATGGGCCATGGCTGAGGGGACAAAAGGAGCAGGATCACAGGCCCCACCTCAGCAACAGACCTTACCCTGCAGGCCCCTCTTGCCCCGTGCTGCCCACTCACTGAGCCTACAGTCTTTGCCACCGAAGCCCACAGGGCAGTCGCAGCTGAAGCCGCCCCAGCGTTCTGAGCAGAAGCCGCTGTTCTTACAGGGGCCCGAGTCACAAAAGTGCAGCTTGGCCTGGCAGCCTGGGAGAGGAAGGCACACGGAGGATATGAGAACATGAGGGGCAGGGGGCATGAGGGCTAGACAGGACACGGGCCCAAGGGGGCCACAAGTGGCCACAATTTTGGCCCCCTGTTCTCTCAGGGTGGAGCTGGAAGGAGGCAGGCCCTAAAGGCTAGGCTATGGCACAAATGCTTGCCCACAAAGGAAATGAGGATGAGGTCAGATGTGCAATCGCTCCATGTAGCCCTCCACCCCCCTCTCTAATACGAGGATGTAGCCTACCTGCCATGGTGCCGTTGTTTGCGACAAAGGCTGCCATGTCCACTCGGCGGCCATCAATGTACAGGTCCCGCATGCAGCCAATGAACTCCTTGTGTGACACGGGGAAGTTCTCGGGGAGATTGGGGACACCCCCCAGGAGCAGAGGGCCCGTCAGGTCCAGGGACCTGGGGATCAGGGGTCCACATCATTGTTGGGACGGGGGCCAGGGTAGGGTTGCTCCTGAGAGTCACAGGAAGTATGTGTCTGCAAGGGTAGGACTTAGAGTGTAAAGGTGATTTAGTGGGGAGGGTAAGGCCAGGCTAGGGAAGAAGCCGGGGCCTAACTTCAGTTGTAGGGTGCAAAGCAGGGCTCATGATGGACAGATGGTCTGGGGAAAGATGGAGAGGTTGAGGACTAGGATGAAAGAGTGAGGCACTTGGGTGGTCGGTGAAGAGTCTTGGGGACCACGTGGGGATGTGGGGCATTAAGAAGAAGCAGGGAGAGTGGAGACTGGGGACTGGGTGCCTGAGGATCATGTGTGGGAGTAGGGAGTCTGGAGTAGAATACAGGGATGAAGTTAGAGTGAGGTGAGTTTTCAGCATCCTAATGGGGAGAGGGAAATTGTGATCTGGGGAAGGATGGGGAGTTTGGCAGGCTGGAGTGGGAAGTGGGATATGTGAAGGGTTAGGGTGGGCTTTGGCAAGCAGAGGCCATGGGGATCAGGGGCTGGGGTCTCACTTCTTGGAGCTTGTTTGCATGCCAGCAGCTGCACATGAGTAGTTGCCGATCTCAGCACCAAACTGCAGAGCCACAGCCACATCGCAGTCATCCACGCTCAGCACAGCCACTTTGTCCTTGGAGGGGCCCTGAGCACCCCCCAGGGCATCTGTCCGGGGCTAGAGACCCAGGCACACCACTCAACAGGACCCCCAGGGTGACCCCTGAAGGGCAGAACCTGGCAGCCCAGCTCCCCTCAAACTCCCATGCCAAGAGTGGTGCCCACCTTGTTGTAGTATCTCAGATGCACTGTATGCCACTGTCCGTCACTCAGGCCCCCTGGAACTGTAGGGCTGACCACTGTGTTGGACTCACCTGTGGGGAGGACACATGTGGAAGGTTGTCTGGAGCTGCCTACTTGCCTCTCCCTCCCCACCCCCAGTCATATAAATACAGCTATTCCCAAGATGTAGATCAGATCGGTCCCATCTACTGGTTACCACACTGGCTGGACCACAGTGCCTTTGGACAGATAGGAGAAGCACACACTTCTTGGAGAGCCATTCTGACCCAGGGAACGGCTAGGAGGGTCAGACCCTCACTGATGTCTGTTTGGCATGGAGGTAAGTGTTTAGGGGGTGCAGTGAGGCAAACCTGAGGGGACTTGAGGCTTATACCCCCCAGCCATCTCACCCACACACGTACATCGGCCCCCACGCACATCCACAGGAGCACCCACCCGTGGAATATGTAAGCCGCACTTGCCCGGCCACGAGCTCCAGGGCCAGGAAGTCGTGCTTCTCGTTCAGCCGCCCGTTGTAAAAGAGTAGCCCACTTGGCTGCACTGTTGCGAACCTGAGTGGGATGGACAGGGAGTGTCTTGAGCCGGACACCGCACATTCACCATCCCGGAGACAAAGAGTTGCGCGGGGAGCCCGCCCAGGCTAGGATGGGGCAAGCAGTGACGAGAAAGGGTGCGGTGACGTCAGGGACAGCGCAGTGACGTCAGGGGCGGGGCATCCAGGGAGCGGCGGTGTCCTATGGGACCTCAGGGTGGGGCAGCTGGGAATCTGAGTCAGGGTCTGCAGGGAGTAGGGACGGCGTGGAGGCGCGCAGGGATACGGGGCGGGCACCTACGAGAGGGACAGCGTGAGGTGGAAGCGCTGCCGCAGGCCACGGAACATGACGAACGAACTGGGAGGGAAGGAGCGCGCCGCCACCTCGCAGCGCGGGCCCTCGAAGGCGCCACCCGCCGGGCACTGGCAGCGGAAGCCGCCGTCAGGCCCGTCGGCACAGGTGCCCCCGTTGCGGCAGATGCCCGGGACGCAGCGTCCGGCTTCCGTGTCCAGCTCGCAGTCTTCTCCTGCGGGCCAAACCCGGGTCCGCGGTCACCGCCCCGCCCGCCGGGTCTCCAGGGGGCCCCGCGCCTCCGAGGGCTCCCAGCGCTCTGAAAGGGCGAGCTCCCCGAGGGCACCCCTCGCGTCAGCCTGGCCCCCGCGCGCTCCCAGCAGCTCCGACCGCGCCCCGGGCCCGCCCCCTCCGCGGCCACGCCCCCTTAGCCGCCTCAGTCCCGCCCAGACCTCGCCTTTCCCCAGGGCCTCCCGCCTCGCCGCGGGTGGGCTCGACCCGGTGGGCTCCAGGCTGACGCCGCCCCCTCGCTCCCGCCCCCACGCTCTGCCCACCTGTGAAGCGTGGGCGGCACACGCAGGTGTAGCCACCCTCGCGCCGCGCGCAGGCGCCGCCATTCCGGCAGGGGTTGGAGTAGCAGAGGTCCAGCTCGGTCTCGCAGAAGTCTCCGGTGAAGCCAGGAGGGCAGCGGCAGCGCAGGCCTGCGATGGGCTGGATGGGTCGGAAGAGTGTGGAGGCCGAGGCCAGGAAGGGCGCGGACGAGTCGAAGCGCAGCACGGACACGCACTTCATGTAGTTCTCACAGGGCTCGCGCAGGCACACGTTGTCGTCGAAGGGCAGCACGTCCAGGAGCGAGCGGGCGGCAAGGGCCGCGCGGCGCACGTATAATTGCTCTTGCAGCTCCTCGGAGCTGAACCAGGGACCCGCAGCGCCCGCCCCCGCCCCACGCGGCGCCAGCGCCGAGAAGCTCACATTGAGCACGGTGCCCCCCACGTCCGTGTCGTTCTGGATATTGAAGATGAAGACGTCCTCGGCGGGTGTGGCCAGCACCGCCGCCACGCCTTCCAGAAAGTGGCCCAGCAGCGGTGACAGGAAGCGCTCCTGCCACATGTTTTCGAGGCGCACCGTCAGGCTGTTGGCCAGCAGCTCCTCCGTGATGATGACCACACGCAGCACACACTGCGCAGTCACGCTGTGCAGCCCATCTGTGGGTGAGGGTAGGGGCAGAGGTCAGTCTGGGGTCAGAGGCTGCCCGTCCCAGGACTCAGAGGGCTGGGGTTCAATGAATGCTCAGACTCCCTGTACCTCCCAGTACCTCTGAGTCAACAGGCTGCCAGGACATAGGAGGTCTGGGGCTTGTGACCACCAGCTCCCCCAGCATCAAAGTAAAAAGTTGCTGCTTCCTCTCCCCTCCCTCCAACACCAGCAGAGATCTGAGCCAGCTCATGGGTCAGTCAGTCATTTATCCAGCACACAAGATGGTCCCTAAGTGGGCAGCAACCCACCTCCCCCCAGATTATCGTGGTCAGCAGGACACCCTCACAACTTAGGAAGGAGCCAGGGTCACTGACCACCACCCACCCTTCCCCCCAGCATTGCATAACCAGCAAAACATCCCCTCAAAGAAACAAATAACGTTCTAGATCAAGGATCACCCATCCCCTATCTCTGGTCAGCAAACTGCTTTCCCATGGCACTAAAAGGGCTGGCCCTGTGACCACTCAACCTCATCCCACAGAACCCTGGCTCAGCGTGCTCCCTCTCTCCAGAAAGGTCTTGGACCCTGGCCACCCACCCCCTCCTCAGCATTCTTGGGTCAGAAAGCAGCCCATCACCCCAGACCTGTGTCCATGATCTCAGTGGCCACATCTCAAAATGAGGATGAAATGTTTATATACCTTGTCCCCAGACCCTAGTACACATTGAATGTCAATAAGGATTGGTTGTTGAGTGAACTGAGGAATAAATGAAGGTTGTGCCTTCTTTGGCAGTGCCAGGAGTCCATGCTCCAGAACTCTGGAATGAAAACCAGATGAAGCCTATCTCCCAACCTCTGGAGAAGTAGGCAGGATTGCAAGAGCCTCTCCCACCTGCACCCTCCTATGAGGGAATGTTTGTGAAAGTCGGGCTGTAGAGGCAGGAAAGAGGCAGGTAGGCCTCTGGACATTTCTTGGAAGGGCAGGGCCTCAATCAGCCCCTTAGATAGTAGCCAGGCAAATGTGAGCCCACTCTTTGTCTGAAGCTGCCAGAGTAAGCTGCTGTTCTTAACCGCTAAACCATTGACCAACCTCCCCTGTACAGAGTGAAGGTCAGACTGGAACCAAAGTAACGCTTCATCTGAACAGGGGTGTGGTGTGGACTGAATGGTCCATGCTGGCTTTTCCTGTAACCTCCAGAGCATTAACCCAGGACCTGCAGCCTTTTGTGGGTAGGGGCACTATCTCTAGTGTAATAGACAGTTCATACCATCTTTATGGGGTCTGATAGATATCCTAGAATCTTTGGGGTTCTGTGGAGTCTACCCAAGATCCTAAGCAGAGACTATGTAAACCTACTAACCTGTGAAGTCTTCGGTGGATCCTGTGGGGTGCAGGAACCCAGCACTTAAAGGATTCTTGGGAAGGCTTGGAAATCCTTCTTTGGTTTGAGGTACCCTGTGGAGCCCCTGAGGCCCTGACAGGTTGAGGTTATCCTTCTTTGGTTTGAGGTACCCTGTGGAGCCCCTGAGGCCCTGACAGGTTGAGGTTACTGGGTCACTTGCCTGCCCCCCCTCCACTGCCCTTACCTGTGACAGTCACCAACATGGAAGCCACCAGTGGACGGTTGTTATCTAGCTTGCGGCTCAGTCGAAGCTCCCCACTGGTCTGGTTGACCACCAGCAGCTGCAGTTCATTTCCCCGTTCAAAAGAGTAGAAAAGGTGGTCGGAGACATCAGGGTCGTAAGCTGGGATGCGTCCAATAACGCCTGAGGGAAAGGTGTCTGAGCGGTTGGATACATAGTTGTTGAAGAGGATCTGGAAGTTGTTGAGCACAGGGCTGTTGTCATTCTGGTCAACCAGGCGGACATGCACAGTGGCCCGACTGACCAGAGGCGCCGACGTGGCCTGCACTACAATCACATATTCCTGACGAGCCTCATAGTCCAGGTCAATGAGTGCAGTCAACTCTCCAGAGAAGATGTCCATTTGGAACAGCTCAGGGATGTTCCCCTCCACAATCTGGTACATTATATGGGCATTGGGGCCTTCATCAGGGTCTACTGCAGTAATCTGAGCCACCACTGAGCCCACAATGCTGTTCTCCTTCACTCGCACCTCAAACTCCTCAGCTGGGAAGACAGGTGCATTGTCATTTACATCCTGCACCGTCACCTGGATGCTGACTGGAGTCCGCAGTGGGGGCACACCTCGGTCCACTGCATAGGCAGTAAGTTCATATACTGGCACTGCCTCCCGATCCAGCCGCCTCACTGTGCGAACAATACCAGAGGTGGGCTCAATGGTAAAATCTCCATCGCCATCTTCCCCATTCTGGAAAGTGTACTGGACCCGGCCATTGGCATGAGCATCCCGGTCAGTGGCTGAGATCTGTAGAACACTGGTGAAAGGTGGGGCATCCTCAGATACCAATCCCGTGTAGTGGGAAGCCACAAACTGTGGAGCATTATCGTTCACATCATTGACCATCACCTCCACATAAGTAGTGTCTGCCTTCTGTGGGATGCCATTGTCCCGAGCAGTAATAGCCAGTGTGTAGGTCACTTGGTCCTCATAGTCCAGTGGAGCCTGTAGTGTAATGGCCCCTGAGTCTGCATCAATTCGGAACTGGGGCAGGTTGTCCTCTAGGAGATAGGTGATACGAGCGTTCTCACCCACATCATCATCAGAGGCACTGATGACCACCACAGTGCTACCCACCGGTCGATCTTCATTCACACTCACCGAGTAGTGGGCACTTTGAAAGACAGGCCGGTGAGTGTTGGCATCTGTGATGTTGATGTGCACATAGCAATGATCATGAAGGGCACGGTCAGAAGCAGTTAGCACCAGCTTGAAGTAGCGTTCCTGCTTGTAGTCCAGTGGCAGAGCCAATGTCACCAGACCTACGCCTCCCTGGGTGCTGATAGCAAAGCGATTCCTGGTGTTGCCACCTGTGATCTGGTAGCTGATGGCACTGTTGGCATCACGATCTACAGCGGTCACACTGACCACAGTGGTGCCCACAGCGGCATCCTCATTCAGCCGCAGGTGGTACTCCTTCATCGTAAACTCAGGCCGATTGTCATTAACATCTAGCACAGTCACTGTGACACTGGCTGAGGCTGAAAGTGGGGGTGTGCCGTGGTCTCGGGCCTCCACGCCAAAGAAATAATGCTCCACAGACTCACGGTCCAGGGGGCCACTCACAGAGACCCAGCCAGTGGCACTGTTTATCACGAAGGGCATATCAGGTGCCATGCCAGTTAGGGAGTACTCCAATCTGGCATTCTCCCCATGGTCTGCATCCACTGCCTGAATGTGGATGACTGAATGGCCCAGGGGTGCGTTTTCCAGTACAGAGACTTGGAAGGGTGTGCTGACAAAGATAGGAGTATGGTCATTGATGTCCACCACCTGGATGCTGGCTAGGCCTGTGTTGTTGGACAGTGGCGGCCGGCCTGCATCCTGTGCCCGGATGCGCAAGGCATACTCTCGCTCTGCCTCAAAATCCAGAGGTGCCACCACCTGAATCTCGCCCGTGAGGCTGTCAATTGCAAAATGGCCACGACTGTTACCGCTGATTATGTTGTAGTGCACCAGTCCGTTGGCATCCTTGTCCCGGTCTGTGGCTGTGACGCGTAGTACCACCGTATGGGGGCGCACATCCTCGCGCACCTGCGCCACATAGCGCTTCTCGCTGAATTGGGGCGCGTTGTCGTTCTCATCCAGCACGGTTATGTGCACACGCACTGTTGCAGAGCGCGGCCCGGGCTCTTGGCCCTGGTCGCTGGCCTCCACCACCAGCTCGTAGCTTTCCATGTGTTCGCGGTCCACACGACCGCTGGTGCTTATGAGGCCAGACCGCGGATCAATCTCGAAGGCGGCAGAGGCAGCGGCGCGCGCAGCTGGCGGCCCCACGAAGCGGTAACGCAGATTGGCATTGGGGGGCGCGTCGCCGTCTGTGGCACGCAATTGAAGAATGGGGTAGCCCTCCTCCACGTTCTCGCGAAGCGTCTCCCGGTATTGCGCCTGCTCAAACACCGGCGCGTGGTCGTTGCGGTCAGTCACTGTAACGGCCACCATGGTGGTGGCCGAGAGGCGCGGCGAGCCGTGGTCCTGCGCGGTCACGCGCAGGTAGTGCCGCTCCATGCTCTCGCGGTCCAGAGCAGCCTCTGTGCGGATGAGGCCGCTCAGTGGGTCAATGCTGAACAGTTCCAGCGAACGGCTGTTCATGAGAGCAGCCAGCGAGTAAACTAGGCGCCCGGCCTCTCCTGCGTCCGGGTCCTGCGCCACTACGCGGAGTACCGTGGTGCCCGCTGCCTCGTTCTCAGGCACTAGCGCCTGATAGTTGTACTGCGGAAACTGCGGGTGGCGATTCGCGGCGCGACGGGGGCGGACTCTGTTGGCTGTGGGTATTCTCCAGACTCTTGGATGAGCCAGGACCCCCGGGGGGCGCGGCCCAGGGCTCTGCGGGAGGAAGCGGCGGCGGAAGAGAGCACGCGAGCGCATGCGCTCGGGCGTCGGCTCGGGAGCTGTCCGAGACTCGCGAGGTGCTGAACCAGGCGCGGGAGCTGTCCTCTCTGTGAGCGGTGCTGAATCCAGCCCAGGGCCAGATCCCGCAGCCCTGGGGGAACACTCCGGCTGGGGGGCTGTCCTCTCTGCTCTAGGTGTCGCAGTTCTCTCACCCTGACCCCTGCGCCTTGGAGCCCACAATTCCCCGCAGCAGCGCATGGTTCCCACTTTTTTGGGGGTGCCTCTCCCAGCATTCCTCTGGGAGGACACCGGCTTGTAACCACGAGGCCAAACCAGAAGGTCCGAAGGGAAGGGCGGGCTGTTCTCCAGGCTCGGGACCTCTGGGGACAGAGCCTCTGGAGACAGACTGTCTCTTCGCAAGGGTCCTGCCTGCTCGCAAGAGGAGACCTCTGTGCGCCAGCATAACAGAGACCCTGTGCCCTGTCCTGTTTCTCGCCCGCGGCTGTCTAATGCCTGGACCCCATATTTCGCCCCCAGCCCCGCATCCGGCTGCTTAGGGGGCCCTCGACCACTCTGGGCGCTTTTCCTTCCCCCTCGGAGCCCCACGAAGACAGGCTCCCTCATTCCCAGACCAGGCTCTCCATCCTCCTGGACCCCGGGCGTCTCGGGACAAAGAGCTAAGGTTCCACCACCGATCCGCGCCCCTGGCCCCGTAGCGGCAGCTACCCCTGGGTCCCAGCCTTGGCCCCCGTCGACCCCCAGCTCCTCCCGGCTGAGAGGGAACAAAGAGACGAGGAGAAGGAGCAGGAGTAGTGGGGTCGTCGGCCCCCTGAGACTCCACCACAGCGGCCGCCTCGCCATCACCCCCCGCCTCCCCATACGGCCTCCACCACCCCTCGCCCCGGTCCGGGCCTTGGGCCCGCCCCGCCACTCGGGCCCCCTCCCGGGCCCCTGCCGCCGCCCCGGCCCCCCGCCTCTCGGCCTGTCGCTCCGCGCCGCCTCCGCCCTCTGGGCACCATCTACTCCGCGGCCAGAACCCCTTTGGCGTGCAGCCCCGGCTTTTGCCGCCCCCACCACAGCATCCCCGACGCTGCTGCCGCCTCCCGTCGCTCCAACATGGCTCCCGGACTCAGTGATGGTTCGTTCCACCTCCGCCCCGAAGCCCCAAATCCGGTGGTACAGCCCGTCGCGCATGCTAACTCCGACTAATGAGGCTGTTGTCGCCATCTTTGTTCAGGGCAAAGCATAACTGCTGCCCACGGTGCTGAACAGGGCTAGGAGGTTCGCCGCCCCTGGATCCACCCTCCTTGCTTTGAGCCACCGCCCTCATCCGCCTTCCTCCTTCTAGGCGCGGTCCCAGCTGCATCTCCCATCCTTTCTTCCGCTAGTAGGTCTCTTGTCCCCATTTCTGAACCCTATCCCGGATTTTGATCTGAAAATTTGGTGTCCATGATGTGCAGAGAGCGTTCTCCTGACCATGTGGAATCCTGGGGGTGGAAGGGACGTTGACTGGATGCGGACCTGGGACGCCGGACTCAAAGTTAATAGCTTGAACTGTTCAATCCGTGAGTTTTAACTCATGAAACATGAGTTTGCTGCGTCTCTGCAGTGCAGGGACTGGAGGTGACCCACCCAAGGCGTGAGTAAAGACCAAACTCTTCCCTGCCTTGCTGGATCCCAGCAGGCTCCCGCCCTGGAGACCCCTTCACTGGACGCTACACCTTCCTCCAGGCCGCGGGGCCTCTAGCGCTCTGGGATACCACG
The DNA here is from genome assembly GCF_003254725.2 of Canis lupus dingo. Taxonomy (NCBI): domain Eukaryota; kingdom Metazoa; phylum Chordata; class Mammalia; order Carnivora; family Canidae; genus Canis; species Canis lupus. Next base: position 40,723,297 of record NC_064262.1, on the reverse strand, counting down.
TGACCCCGACGTTGCCACAGGGGTGCAGCTACCGCCTCCTCGGATCCCCGCCCCTCGCCCGCCACTACCGCGTCCCTTAACCCCTTGAAGGGACTAACGGAAGCTCAACCCTTCTCCCACGATTCAATACAGTTCTCCCAGCGCTGAGCAATTCTGGGCGTAAATCGGTCCCAGCTGACCAATGAACAGTCCCGGCGGAACGAACGTCACAGAAGACGACACAGGGTTGGGGGAGAACTATTGGCACAATAGGAGGCTCCGCCCCCGACGGCGGACTCATTGTCTGAGGGGAGGGTTATGTGGCTTCCAGGATGGCCGGGAGAGAGACTCCCGCAGGCTCTGTGGTCCCGCCTGTAAAGGCAGCAGCGGCAATGACCAGCAGCGTCATGTGTAAAGGGCGCGGGCGTCTCAGGACCGAGGAGGGGTTGAGGGTTGGATCCCAGAACTCTGCAAGGGGCGCGGCTCCTGCTAGGAACTAACGGAAAACTCCCGGCTAAGGCCTCCGGTCCACGCCGACCGTACCTATGACATCATCATCAACCAATCAGAAGGCACAGTCTTTGGCCCCCTTGACTTCTTTGCTTCCGGGAGGTGGGATTCCCGTGGGCTCCACCTCCCGAACGACCTACCTACCTACAGAGAACTGGCTGGTGGGCTCCAGAATCTGAGGACCCCGTAAGGCTGGAGCTTTGCGCCGGGTGTGTAGCCTGGGTTCCACTGGGCGTTGAGGGGGGAGCATCTGCTGCGCCGCTGAAGGCGGAGCTCGGTTGGATGGGGGCCCAGTCGTTGTAGGCGATTGAGGAGCGAGGCCGGGGACGAGATTTTGGCTGCTCGTTCGCCCTCTGGATCCACAATCTAGCGAGTGCAGGGCACAAAACTCTACACCAACAAAGGAGGGAGGCCGACAGGCGGAACGCTAGCGGGAAGAGTGCTAGGGTCCTGGAGGAGGTGATTCAGCCAACTTAGCGATCTGGGACAGCTTCCCGCTTGAGAAAATGCCTGGGCAGAACCGAGAGGAAGTCTGCAGCTGCGAGGGAAGGAGGAGCCATCCTAAGTCTTGGAGGCTAAGTGAGCAAATATGCAGAGGCATAAAGGAACCATGGCCGAGGGGAGTCAACCTCTGCTGTCTTCACTAGGGCTAGCAGTGGCTTCAGCGGATGCTCCGGTGGAGAGCAAGACCTAGGCTTCTTAACACCCCTGACTCGCCGTGTGACTGCGGCGCCCGTACGTGTCGCTCCCTGCTGTTCCTGCCTCACTGCTGTCCTTGGCTGCTGTGCAGTGGAGGCCGCCGGCTCCCCGCCTCTCTGCCCCACCCCCAGTGGCAGCTTCTAATAAGCCCTGGAAAGACAGAAACCAGGTACTGGTGATGGTTTCTCTCTTCAACTCCAGGCTGGCCGCTACCTTCTAGGAACATAAGCAAGATCCCTACGGTTCATCCTTTGTCTTTTCTTTTCAATTCTAAGCTAGGTTCTACCCAGGGCTCAGAAACCTGGGTTTGGGATCCCTGGGTGTCTCAGCGGTTTCGCGCCTGCCTTTGGCCCAGGGTGCAGTCCTGGAGTCCCGGGATCGAGTCCCGCGTCGGGCTCCTGGCATGGAACCTGCTTCTCCCTCTGCCTGTCTCTCTCTCTCTCTCTCTCTCTATCATAAAATAAAAATAAATCTTAAAAAAAAAAGAAAGAAAAAGAAAGAAAGAAAGAAAGAAAGAAAGAAAGAAAGAAAGAAAGAAAGAAAGAAAGAAAGAAAGAAAGAAAGAAGAAAGAAAGAAACCTGGGTTTGAGGCTTCTGTGGGGTAAATGGAGAGCAGTCCAGGAGACCAGAGGGCAAAGGCTTGGCAGAAACTGCTCTCTAGGGGCACCTGACCTGGGTGGCTCAGTTGTTGAGGGTATGCCTTTGGCTCAAGTTGTGATGCTGGGGTCTTGGGATGGAGTCATGCATCAGGCTTCCTACAGGGAGCCTGCTTCTCCCTCTGCCTATGTCTCTGCCTCTTTGTGTTTTTCATGAATAAATAAAATTTAAAAAAAAGAAAGAAAGAAAAAAAGAAACTGCTCTCTAGGACATCTTGGTCTCTCACTTCCTACCTATTCTGTCTATACTGTGTTTTGCTCCTTCTTCCTGCTTGTCAGGTACTTTGCTGGAAGAGCAAGCCAGAAGACCTGGCCATCCCATCCAGCTGATTATCCAACAGTTCTTCGATCTCATTGAGATTTCCAATCCATCATTCCTCACCTCTTCATTCCTTGTTTACCATTAGCCTTATAGAATCCAGTGTTATAACAACTCATCTGCCCTGCTTTTCTTAGACAAACATGGGCTAAAACCTAACCCCACTTAAAATAGATTATTTGTGTGTTCCTCACCTCTTGGAGCAGCAGAACATTACTAGAGAAAAACATTTTACATTCATAACCACAAGTCTCAATATTCTATCAGAGGGCATAGCCAGTACCATTAAGGCAGGAAAAATAATAAAAAAGTATGAGGATTGGAAAGGGAAAAATAAAATTTATGCACAGGCAATAGGATTTTGTGTATGTAAAAAATTTAAAAGAAACTCTAGATATTAGAGTAAGTTTAGCAAACTCCTTGAACATAAGGTCAATATGTAAAAATCAGTTGTGGGGGATCCCTGGGTCTGCCTTTGGTGCCTGCCTTTGGCGCCTGCCTTTGGCGCCTGCCTTTGGCCCAGGGCGCGATCCTGGAGACCTGGGATTGAATCCCACATCGGGCTCCCGGTGCATGGAGCCTGCTTCTCCCTCTGCCTATGTCTCTGCCTCTCTCTCTCTCTCTCTCTCTCTCTCTCTCTCTGTGACTATCATAAATAAATAATTTAAAAAAATAAAAAATAAATAAAAATCAGTTGTGGGGTGCCTAGATGGCTCAGTTGGTGGAGTGTGCAACTCTTGGCCTTGGGGTTGTAAGTTTGAGTCCCATGTTGGATGTAGAGATTACTTAAAAATAAAATCTTTAAAATAAATAAAAATAAAAATCAGTTGTAATTTCTATATATCGGCAACAGAAAATAAACATTTTAAAAATATGCCACCTACAAGAATGTCAAGTAACAAAATGCCAGAAATAAAGCTAGTGAAAGATATGCAATAACTCTTACACACAGAGACACACAAACATTATTGAAAGCAATAAAGACAGAAATGGAGTGAAAAGCTATATTCAAAGATTGGAAGATTTAATATTGTAAAGATGCCATTTCTTCTAAAATTGACATTGACATATGGAGTTAATGTCACTCCAATAATATCCCAGTAAGTTGTGTGTGTGTGTGTGTGTGTGTGTGTGTGTGTGTAAACTGATAAGCTAGGTTCTAAAATGAGGGCCAGGTTATACCCAAGATAGTCTTGAAAACCAAAGTAGGAGGACAACTTTCTATACTGGGTATAACCAAGCTATAGAAACCAAGGCTATGGTGCCAGAGCAGGAATAGACTGCTGAAAAACATAATCCAGAGATGGGCCTCAAGATGTGTGGAGACTTGAATTTTGATGAGGGTGGCTCTTAAGAGTCAACATCAGGAAAAGATGGGCTTTTCAAAAAACGGTGAGGGCTCAGTTGGATACCCATACAGAAGAAGTTATTTTTTTCTTTAAATATTTCATTTATTTTTTCACGAGGCATGCAGAGAGAGAGAGAGGCAGAGACACAGGCAGAGGGAGAAGCAGGCTCCATGCAGGGAGGCCGATGTGGGACTCGATCCCGGAACCCCGGGATCACGCCCTGAGCCAAAGACAGATGCTCAACTGTTGAGTCACCCAGGCATCCCCTTATGGGGGGGGGTGTGCCTGGGTGGCTCAGCAGTTGAGCATCTGCCTTTGGCCCAGGGCGTGATCCCGGGGTTCCGGGATCGAGTCCTGCATCGGGCTTCTTGTGAGGAGCCTGCTTCTCCCTCTGCCTGTGTCTCTGCCTCTCTGTCTCTCATGAATGAATAAATAAAATATTTTTTAAAAAGTTAAATGAGGGCAGCCCCGGTGGCGCAGCGATTTAGCGCTGCCTGCAGCCCACGGTGTGATCCTGGAGACCCGGGATCGAGTCCCACATCTGGGTCCTTGCATGGAGCCTGCTTCTCCCTCTGCCTGTGTCTCTGCCTCTCTCTCTCTCTCTGTGTCTCTCATGAATAAATAAATAAAATATTTATTTAAAAAAGTTAAATGAGAACCCTACTTCATACTAGCCACATAATCTATTCCAGATAGATTTGATGTCTGAATAATGAAAGGAAAGAGAACATAGCTTTTAGAAGACAACATCAAAGATTTTCATACTTTAAGCAAAGATTTATTAACAGGATACAAAATGCACCAACCACAAAAATCCTGGAAAAAAAAAAAAAAAGGATTACATTACCCGTAAGAATGTCTTTTCATCAAAAGACAACATTAAGGGGCAGCCTGGGTGGCTTAGTGGTTTAGCACTGCCTTTGGCCTAAGGTGTGATCCTGGAGACCCCGGATTGAGTTCCATGTTAGGTTCCCTGCATGGAGCCTGCTTTTCCCTCTGCCTGTGTCTGTGCCTCTGTGTGTGTGTGTCTCTAAATAAATACAATCTTAAAAAAAAAAAAAAAGACAACATTAAGAAAGGAAGAAGATATTGCAAGACAGACAACCCAAGGACTCATATGCCACATACATACCACAAGTCAACAAATGATAGACAACCCAGATGAATAGGCAAGAGATTTGACAGGTGCTTCACAAACAACCCAAATAGCCAATAAACTAGTGAAAAGGTATTCAACCTCTTTAGCCATCAGAGAAATGCAAATTAAAAAATAAATACTGGGATCCCTGGGTGGCGCAGCAGTTTAGCGCCTGCCTTTGGCCCAGGGCGCGATCCTGGAGACCCGGGATCGAATCCCACATCGGGCTCTCAGTGCATGGAGCCTGCTTCTCCCTCTGACTATGTCTCTGCCTCTCTCTCTGTGTGTGACTATCATAAATAAATAAATAAAATCTTAATAAATACATACATACATACATACATACTATGGCGAACCAGAATGACTAAAAACAAACCAACCAGTCTGACAATACCAAGTTTTGGGAGAGGAGCTGGAACTCACATGACTGGAGGAGTGTACACTGGTACAGCTACTTAGCAAAACTATATGGAGCACTGGCTTGTGACCCTGCTGTTCCACTCATGAGAATACCCCCACCCCCATAATGCACATGTGCAACAAGAAGACCTGAGTAACAATGTCCCTGATGGCACTAATCTCAACAGACAAGAACTGGAAATTGAGAGGTCATCAGCACTGAATAAATGAGAGTATATCCCATACAACTTTGGGGGTGAACAAACTGCAACTACATACTAGGACATAGAAACTTAATGGCAAATGAAGCAGCCAAACACAAGAGTTTGAACCTATGGTTCCATTTATGCCAAGTTCAAGAACAGGCAAAACTTATCTGAAATTTCCTCTAGGGAGCATGAATGGGTCAGTGATGAATTGGGGACACACACAAGTGGGCTTTGGGGACTGGTGCTATTCTATTTCTTGACTTTGGTAGTGGTTATGTCAGCATTCTGATTCATAAGTCACTCTGCTGTGTTCTCTGTATACTGTACATTTCATGGTTATGTTATTCTTCCATAAAAACAAGAGAAAAAATATTGTTTTCACCTACTTTTGGGAGTCTGTATCAGGCATGTGATCTTCATTCAAGGCCTTACCCTGGAGTTGCCTGATGCATGGGTAGCCTGTGGTCCGTTGTGCATGTCCCACAAGCAAGGTGCCAGCACCTTTATATACTCCTTCTACCCCAGAGGTCAGTCTAAACCCCCATTCCTCATTGTCCCTCAAAATCTTTGAGTTTTTTTTCTTGGCCCCACCTACCCAAAACACTCCCATTTGGGTGGCTTAGGTGTCTCTCTCTGTCCTCCTGCCTCACCATACCCCACATTTACCCTCCTTCCAAGCAGTCAAATGGGTGTTCTTGCAAAGACGGTTCCCTCACTGAGGAATTCTGCGGCTAATCATTTCCTCTTATGGTTCTAATTTTGTGTTCTGAGAGCACCATCAAGGTGTTCGCTGAGGGGGTTGTAGAGTTCTGGATCCTAAAAGAGCATGTTTGCTGCCAGAGGCCAATTTTTAACTGTCACCTGGAGCTCTTGCATGCCTTACAAACACATGCCAGGGCTCCTTGGCCAATTGCACAGAAACTGGCCAGGGCTTCTGATACCTCCTGCCGTGGGCTTACACTTTGCTCATCATAGGTGCTGGTGCTGGGACAGATGGCACAGCACAGCCCTGCCCTCCCAAGGTTGGTGTGGGCATCACAACAGGGAACAGAGCAAGGCAAGGAGGCTGTCAAATATTCCTGCCTCAGCTTCTCAAGAAACCTGTGCTTGTCACTGGATCACACTATCTTGAGAGGAGAACCATGGTTCTCTGCTTTCAGCACTCCAGTGAGGAAGGAGTTATGACTGGAAGTCCATGTCATTGACTCTGGATGTGAAAAGAAAGAACGCCTTTGGGGTGAAGGGGAGTGACCAGGGTGTGTCACACAGTTCTACTGGGGAGAATTCTTTCAGCCCCTAGTCAGGTCCAGCAGGTGACCCTGGGTGCTTAACCTGAGAATCAAGAGTTAAGGAAGGATGTTCCCCATCATCCTCCTGTGCTTTGCTTTCGTGAGTTCCCTGGCAGATGTTCCTGCCTCAGCTTCCTGAGGACCTGTGTCCAGGGGACCCTACCCCTAGCCCTGGCCTCTTTTGTGCTTCTTGCTGCATTACAGTCTTGTTGGGAAAGTAATGGAACAGCCCTCTGCCTTCAGCATCCCGATAAGAAAGGAAAAGTCGTGACTGGAAGTCACTGTATCAATAATTCTGGATGTGTGGAAGTGTCTGATGAGGATCGTCCTGGGTGAAAAAAAGGGAACTGATGAAAACCACTTCTGATGGTGTCTGCCTGTGGGTTCCTGCCCCTCCCCCCTTTATGGTGAGAGCCTTTGTTAACATGGGAGCACACATGGAAAATGAAGTTTTTGCCAAATGGTCCCTATCTGCAAATAGTAGTGCAAATTGAACCACATGCTCCTTGAGATACTCTTTGCCCTACTCTAACGACCAAATCTCTGAGACTGAAAAATAAAGGGGATCTTGTTGGACCCACTGACAGAATGAGGAAGGGAATAGAGCTGAGCAGGGCCTGGACATGCAGGGAGGCTGGGGCTGCAGTGGGGCCTGCTTAATTTGAAGTCAGCTACGGAGGACAGGGTTTCAAACAGGGTCGAAGTGAGGTCTGGAAGGGCAGTCACCTGCAAACGGACGGCGGGGCTTAGCTCGCTGGCTTAGCTGTGGCCCAGAAGAACTAGAAATGGGAACTCAGGGAGAGACTGGAACAGAGGTCAAGGGACCCCAACAGGCCTCTTAGGGAGCATCCCCTCCTTATAGTGGAGAGGTCAAGGCAAGCAAGTGGCAAGGTCTTGAAGCCCCAGTGCCCCTTCCCGTCCTCTCCCACCACAACCCAGGATCATACAGGGCTGCTGATCACACAGCCTGTTTCCAGATGCCTGTGATTTATTTCCAAAGGTGAGCTGCAGCACACAGGAAAATACACATGGCTTTTCAGTCTGTCTTTACAGAGAAAATAGATTCCGTCATTGGCGTCCTGAGTGCCATCACCGTATCCTATGAAGCTCCAGAATTAGATGGCCTGTTTCTAAGATTCTGCTTTCAGAGCAGCAGCTTGGCCAAGACCTCTGGGGGTAGGAGCAAGGGAAAGCGACCCCCAAGGGGAGGGGGGAAGCACATGAGCAGCACTCACTGCAAAGCTAAGGCAAAGAACAGAGCTGGCGGAAGGTGCCTGCCCTTACCCCAAGGACACGGCTTGCTGAGGCCCAGGACCCAGACTAGGCAGGACAGGGATGGGGGCTCTGGCCCAGCCTGGAGCAGCAGCAGGACTCTGAGTGTGCATCTGTGTTGAGGGGAGGGGGCATGCTGAAGAGGCAACCTACCAGGAGTTGGGGGGGGGCCCTTTGGCTCACACAGGCCCTCTGCCCCAGCACAGCTCCCAGAGCGTGGTCCCCAATCTTGCACTTGGCCCCTTGTATTGGCTGTACTTCAGGTGGGGGGCCCTGCTTGGGTCCCTTTTCACCACGACCTCCCCCCGCACTATCTGTGCAAAACATTCTAAGGGCCAAGCTTCCTTATCCCCTGCACTGTGACCAGGGCTGCAGGGGAGGGAGGGAAGGCGCTAGCTGGGGTCCTCGCCCAGCACGGGGAATTCCTTGCACATCTCTCGGACAATCATGCGGTCCATCTGGCCCTGAGGTGAGGCTTCCTCTTCGGTCAGGATGCGCCTCAGCGTGGCCTGCAGATCAGGGAGCCGGTGGCGGTGCTGCAGGTAGGGCGTGGAACGGATCACGGCATGCATTAGGGAGAGGTACTCCACGCGCAGCTGTGGGAAGAGTGGGCAAGCTCAGAGACCCTAGGGAGGCACTGCCACCACCACCAGACAGCAACAGGCTGCCCCGTGGGCCAAGGGGCCCCTAGCACTGGAGATCAGGGTTGCACCCCTGGCACCCACAATATGCCTGGAACAGAATTGGCCTTCGAGAGCCACTGAGTGAGTGAGGGAATGGATCATCTCAGACACAGGCAGTCCCAGAACGCGGCCAGACCTTCGGAGCTCTGGCTCAGAGATGTGGCAACGGGAAACGGCCAGCTCCTGCCCATCTTCAATGCTGGGCTCTTACGGGGCACTGTCTGGTCAGGAGACCCCTGCTTCTCACTCCCTCCTCTTACCCTGGAAGATCTCACTCACACCCACAGCTTCAAATGATGATCCACACTTATACCTCTGGCCCTCTCTAGTGAGCTCCAGATGAGAATATCAACTGCTCACTTTTCACCTCCTGCACACCTCAAAGAGAGCTTGTCCCATATATCTACCATCAAACTCATGACCTTCCCTATCTTCCCCAAACTGAAGGCTTTCTCGTGTTTTTTTTTTTCTTACTAAAGGGCACGGTCAAAACACAGGTGTCCTGATGCACCCTTCATATCCAACACCCTCTAGGACCTGGCTGCCGCCCTCCCTTCCACATATGTGGCAGCCAGCTCCAGCATCCACCTCCCCAACCCGGCACCTTTGGCTGAAAATGCTTCAGTAGCCTCTCCAGTTGGATACCCCAGCTGCTCCTTTGCCTCGCTGAGACACCCAACCCATTAATCTGACCCCAGTGCTTCCCATTTGTCTGTCCCCTTCACTGACCCCTGTCACCATCCCTCACTTCTCTCTGTACCTGTGGTTAGAGGAGTCAATACCTTCTTTGGGCAGCATCGCCCTGTAATCCCCAACCTTGGTCAGACAACCCTGCAGTCCAACCCTGCAGCACCTGCAAATCACCTCCCAGCGTCTAAGCAGTAGTCAGCCACAAGGCTGTGTGCAGGCCTGAACTTCCTTCCCTATCACAGATGTCACACGGACGTGCAGCACTGTCCTGGACTCCCTCACTTCAGGGTGTGTGAGCTACTTGCCCACTTTCTCCCGGTTTCCAGATCTAAAGTGCCTGGACAGCTGGCCTTGTGCTTCATGGGGAAAACTAGTGACCTTTCTGAACGCTCCTGTCTTGCCCTCCCAACTTCCACATCTCACCTGTCCCCACCAGGATGAGCCGCCCTGGCCTCCGCTGTGGGGGTGTGGGGGGTATCCATCCACAGGCCCAGGCTCTCCCCCGCGCACCTGATCTCCTCGCCAGAGCAGTGGCCCCTCTCCTGAACACGTCAGCCATTTCTTGATGTTTACTGGATCATTCTCTCTGGCCCAGATATCTTCCTACCTTTAAAATACTTCCTGACACCCACATCTCCCTCCAGTGGGTGCCCCCCACCCTCACTTTTCTGCTCCCTTTATAGGAAGACTCACAGGAGTTGTCTCTGTTAATGTCTTCCAATGTCCCCCTTCACTCCCCTCCAACTTCAAATTCTCTCTTAAATGTTCCATTCGGACCCTTCACCCTCCACTGCACAGATATAGCTTGTCAGTCACCTTAGCCTCTGTGGGGCAATCCCAACAGCCAATTCATAGCCGCCGTCTTACTCAGGCTCCTAACTGTAGAGACAGCTCGTCTCCCACTTCCTCTGAGCCCTGCACTTTGGGCTCTTGGCCTCTGGGTTTTCTCCTGGGTTCCTCCCTACTTGTCCTCGCTGTGCTCACACCTGCGGTGGTGGCCCTGAAACAGGCTGCCCATCACATCTGTGCAAAGGCGATGGCACAGTTGTGTCCCTTCCATCCCAACTCTCCATCGCTCCCTGACATGCTCTGGACCTGGCTGTCTAGTGGTTATCTTCTCGATCTCAATACATCAAAACGCAACTCTATCTCCCCCCTCAGAGAGTGCCTCCCCACCTCTGCAATCACACTTCATCCGCCTGGTTGTTCAACAGAAGTCCAGGGCAAGCCCAGGGACTCATCTCTGATGCACGCAAACCTGACCTCTTCCCCCGTGGCCATGGCCTCTCATGGCCCACCCGGGCCCCCTCGACAGCTGTGGCTGCTTCCTTGAGGGTCTCCTGCCTGACCACCTGGTTTCCTCTACCCCAGCTCTGTGTAGGCAGCCTGGCCCAGATCAGCTCACCAGGGCTCCTCTGGGTCTGGGCACAACTGCCATGGATTCTGAGTGGCCCCCACATTGACCTGGCTCCAGCTGCAACCCTGTCCCCAGTCTCCGCTCAGTGTCCTGTTTCCCCTTCATTTTGTTTCAGTTTCTACACAGCTCCCAGCCCTGCCGCAGCCACCTCCAGGCACCTTGTCTCCAGGTGACAGGTCCGCGATGTGGCGCACAGTGATGTCAATGAGCGCCATCATGTCCGTGTGGTAGAAGATGGCAGCTGTGGCGGGGCTGGCGAATACATCCTGCAGGAACTTGAGGATGGAGTGTGGCGGCTGCGGCTCATGTTTGAAGATGCGCACGGGGTCGTCTAGGAGGCGGGGGAAGAGGGCTCAGGGTGGTCGTTGTGCGGGGCCTATAGCCACCACAAGGGGTCATGGGGTCACGGAGCCAAAGGACAGTGAAGTGGCACCACACAGATTCCCTCACCTCCTCTGTTCAGGAGCAACAGCAGCTTCTCAGAGAAGATCTTGACGTTGGAGTGTTTGCTAAGAGCGGTCATGATGACGTTCTGGTCAGGTGCTGAGGAAGGACATGGGTGTAGACACAGTGCACGGGCACCAAGCGAGGAGCCCCTAGTCGGTCAATCACCTCCCGCCGGGCCCTGCCCCCACCTGGCAGGTGCAAGTTGAGAGCCAGAAGCAGGTTCATGCAGAGATCCGGCAGCTGCTCTGTGGTGTCCAGGGGCAGCCCGTCCTCGACGATGCTCAGCAGGAACTGGGCGAAAGGAGTGCCCAGGTGCTCTGGGCAGGGGCACACAGGATCTGAGCCCTCCCGGCCTCTGCACCCCACCCACCCGCCTGGGTTTCTGTCAGCCCCAGAATGCCCTATCCCTGTCAGCCCCAGGCAAGCGGGTCCCCAGCCCCACAGGCTCCCAGCCCGCTTACCATAGTGTGCGTAGGGCACTGCCTCTCCCATGGAGAAGACCATGGCCAGGATGAGGGCAGAGTAACAGAGTTTCTGGTGATCTGGAGGGCAAGGCAGGCGGTGAGAGCCCCCACAGACAGTGGGAACCCCCCATGTGGCAGGAAGCTCCCCCAAGCCTCACCCTGTGTGTCTGTCTGCATGTCTCGTGCCAGCTCCACAGGCAGCACAGATGACACGAGTGTGGAGATGATGGCTGCATCCAGGCTGCACATGGCACCAAAGCACTTGAGGAGCAGCAGCCGCAATGACACCCGGTGCTCCTGGCAGGAGACCCTGTGTACTCAGTGCCCAGAACCTGCCCCTCTACCTGGGTGTCCCCATGCCCCCCCGCCCCTCTGCTTCACACACACCATTTGGTAGTAGGCCACCAAAGCCAGGACAGACTCGAACTCATTTCTCTTGCACATTTTCTTGCAAACTTCAGGGTCTGCGTCAGTCTGCGGGGAGGAGGAAGCGTGACAGACTCAGTGGGAGCCACATGGCCACACGCACAGGTGAGCTGAGTACATGCCAGGGACACTCCTAAGCACTAGAGGGGGATGGTGTAGGGGGAGGGGAGAGACACCCGTGGGCCCCACCCCGCACCAGAATGTGCAGCAGCTCCTCCAGGTAGCAGCGGATGACACCCTCGTCCTCGTACAGGGCCCAGCTGCGCTGCTGGGCATCATCCTTCCGCCGAGCCAGGTCTGCAAAGATCACCTCCAGCCGCTGCTGGTCATGGCAGACCTGCCCAGAGGGCAGGGCGGTGCTCAGGTCCTGGAGGGAGAGGGTGAGGCACAACTCAGCACACTCCTTGCCCATCACCATCTTCAGGAAGCCCCTGAGGCTTGGAAGTCAACCCAGACCCTGAGGATGTCAGGGGCATGAGCTCCAAGCCAACGTCAGGCAAGGGTACCCAGCCTCGCCTCTCAGAGCTGCCCCTAGTTTGTGTCCTCCCAGAACCTGTGAGGGGACCAGCCCCTGGTTCTCTTTCTTCCTCCCCTCTGCCCCGCCTTGGGCTCCCACTAAAGACCTGCTCCCATGGCCCACCTCAACACCAAAGCTCCCAAGGGCACTAGCCCAGGTCTACACTGCCTCTGCGAGTGACTCCTCTGCCCTAGGCCTGATAACCTGCTGGGACTAGATCCTGCCCACTAGATCTGTGGTGCCTTCCAAGTACCTGCCTCTCATCCCAGACCTGTATAAACATCTTCCATATGGAAGGCTACCGACCGTCACTGCCTGAATGTGACTGAGATGCTACTCTCTGAATCCACCACACCACATGGCGTCGGGCCTTGTCATCTTGCCACATCCTGTCTCCCGAGTGCTCCCAGGCTGACAGCACCTGTCCCGCCCGGCACAGACAAGCCTGGGGACTTGCTGCACCCATCCCCACGCCCCCACTGCAGCTGCCGGGTCCTAGGGCCCTAAGGAAGGACCTTGGGCCCATCTGGTCCCCATCTGGAGATGGTTCACTGCCCTCCAATCCTGCTTCCTGACCAGCGCCTCAGCCCTGGCAAAGGATCCCACCCATCTGTGATGCCCACGCACCTGACTCACACCTGAGTCAACACTGAGGTCTCTGCCACAGCTCTTGAAGCACCCACTCCTCTCCACTGTCAAGGCCAGCACGGCACTGTGCTCTCTCACACCCTGTGTCCACTCCTCCCCTGCAGCCAGAGAGGACTCCCGGCTACTCACATCTGGTCTCATCTGTCACAAGCCCCAAGCCTCACCTCCTCCCACCCCACCTGTTCCCTCACTCCCGGCCCTACTGCCATGCTGGCCTTGAACCACTTCTCCTGCGAGCTACGCTTGGTCCTGCCTTCCGGCCCCTGTCTAGCTAAGCATCTGCCCAGAATGCTCTTCCACCCTTTCTCCTTCAGGGATCAGCTCAAAGGTCCCTAGGCACCCAGCACAATGAAGGCCAAGCGAGAGCTCAACAGGCACCTGTCAAGTTAAGGCTGAACACAAGTGTGAGGGTGGGAACGGGGCAGGGAAGGCAGGGTGGCCCCAGGAGGGGGAGGCCTCTGGCCCTGCCACCCACCCTCACCTTGCCCTCTACCAGCGAGAGGAGGACCTGCTCCATGACAGGCGAGCTGGCCGGCACAGAGGCCTGGATGTGACCCACCACGACGCCAATGGCCACACGGCATAGCTCGTGGCTCAGGCCGGTGTTTCTCCGCACAAGCTCCATCAGCTCTGCCCCGATGGTCCTGGGCACGGCAGGCTCAGCCACCACCTTCTCGTCTGTGGTCCCCAGGCTCAGAGCACCCAGGGCCTCCAGCTCATCAGGGGCTGAGGTGGTATCGACTGCTACCTCCTCTGCAGGGGGCTCAGGGGCCGGCACCTTGGAGGGAGGGGGCTGAGCATGGGACACAGTGGTATGGGTGCCTCGGCGGGGCACGGGTGGGGGCGTGGGTGAGCAGCTGGGGCCCAGCTCAGACGAGCTAGAGCCGGTACAGAGCGTGTCAAGGGAGGTGCTGCTGACTGAGGAGCCGCTGGACACAGAACTGCCCCCGGAGGGTGTGGTGTTGCGGCCGCCTGTGGGCAGAGAGTGGATGCTGTGCTGGGACAGCCCCCTGGGCCCTTACCCCTCCAGGCCCTGAGCCCCACCCCCCCAGCCCAGAGCCCCCAACTTCCTGACACAAGCAGGGCAACCATTCCAAGCACAGGGTGTCCCACTAACTGCCCCAACCCTGCCTTCTCACCACTTCCCAGGGCCATCAGGGCCTCTCGGTCTCGGCGCTTCACGGGCGGGGGCGGCGTGGCGGGAGCTGCTCGGCGAGGCTGTGGCGGGATCTGGGAGGACAGAAGTGGGATCTGGGAGGACGGGCTGCCACACCTGGGGAACCGGCCTGACTAGGGCCCTGGGCTCTTGGCATGGGCGGGGCCATGGCTCTGTCTGCATCACTGACCCAAGTGACTTCTGGCACCTCTGGACCAAGCCTAAAGCTCCACTCACCTCCCTTCCCTGGGATATCCTCACCACATACCTGGTAGAGGCCTCCATCGGCCCCAAGATACTCCGAACTGGGCAGGCTGTGCTGCCGCTCGAACCCAGCTCGACACATCCCATTGGGTTGTCTGGCGGCAGCAGCGTCCAAATGGTGATCACTGGTGGACGGGGTCATAGCTGCAGGACTGGAGGCTGAGGGGCCTCTGCGAGACAGGGTCTCTTTCCGGTGGTGGATCAGCTTTCTGATGGAGGGACGGGGAGATTACTGGGTGAGTTACCTTAAAACTCCTGAAGTCCTTACATGCTGCCTGCTTGCAGGATGCCCCTCACAGCCCAGGCTCCTCCCCCCTCCCTCCCGCTCCACCCCACTCTGCACTACCCTCTGACTCTACCCTCCAGACATCCCCAGTACTCACTGAAGGACCCCCACCCGACTATGCACACAGGGATGAGGAGGGGGAGGGCGCCCTCCCCCTCCCCCACTCACTGGAGGACTCCACGCTGCTCCAGGCTGTACTTGCCACCATCCCGCATGGCTGCATTGTGCACAGCCTCAATGGCCCGGTCAATCGCTTGGAGGACATCCTGCTCCAGGCCCTGGGCAGGGGCAAGGATGGGCAGTTAGATCTGGGGGCCTAGTGAGGGTGAACCCACATCTAGCCCAGGATGGAACCCAGGGCAGGCCAAGGAACATTACAGCTAAGGCCTGGAATGCGAGACATGAGCACAAAAAGCTGAACTAGAATATGAAGGTTCTCAAATTGTGTCACTCAGGGAGCTGGGGTGCGGGGTGGCCCCATGCTGCTGCTTTACATATTAGGGCCCCAGTCAGGCCCCACAGTGAGGCTCTCTGAGAATCAGGGATCTAGAACAAAAACAAGCCCAGGGACCCTTAGCTTGAGACCAGGAGTACATACCTAGTCTATTCCCAGGCTTGGCTCAGGGCCCAGGCTGAAATGCCAAGCAGGGAGCCTCTAGTGTCTGGAACCCTTAACAAATCACTCTGGATCTTGTGTATCCTTCTCAAAACCAAGGTCACACTCCAGAATAGCCCTGTCCTCGTAGAGCCTTCTGCAGATCCTGGGGGCCTGACGGACCAGCTGAGGATGGGCCAAGGGGATCCCCTCTTTCCACCCCTGCTTCTAGCTCTCATAACCCCTAGCTGTTCCAGAATTGCCCTGGGAAGCAGCAGTTCTGTGTTTGTGGTATGGATGGACATAAGAGAGGGGCCTGGCCCCTGCCCCAGATTCTGTACTGCCAGACCCAGCAACTCAGGAGTCTAATCCCCCCAGCCAGCCTGGCACAGTGTGCAGAGCAGAGGGTGGCAGCTGGGCAACCATCCACCTCCACCCCTCCCCTGTCCACGATGGGCCATAGGGCTACATGGTAGTCTCAGAACTGAGGTGACGTCACTTCAAGCGGGGTCTAAGAGGCTTTCTGATGGGGCCAGACAGATGGATACAGAGGTCAGCAAAGCCCTCCAGGTAGCATGGGGTATGCTACAGGCAGACAGCAAGCAGAAAGCGGGACAGAAAAAGAAACACCTATCCATAGAAAACAGGAAAGGGGGGGAGAGGGAGGGAGGGATAGAGGGAAGGAGGGAAAGGAAGAGACAGGCAGAGGGAGACAACGCAGAAAGAAATTGAGAGCTGGAGACAGAGAAAGGCAGAGAGTTGGAATGGCAGACAGAGACAGAGTTAGGGAGACAAAGACAGGGAGATATGCAGAAAGAGACTAGGAGGGGGAGGGCAGCCTCTTGGCCCTCACTGAACACCAAGCCCCAGGGGACCCTGGAGAGGAGCCTCATGGTCCCTTGAAGAAGAGTGTTCCAATAGGCCCCCAACTCCAGGGAGGCTGGGTCTGACACGCTCACTCCAGAGCCAGCAGCCCTGTGTCCAGGGCCCCAGTCACACACCCCAGGCACTCCTAGATGGGAGCAAACTGAGGGTCCTGGCCCTAGGGCGCATCCTCTCTGGTAAGACCAGATGACATCTCCAAATTTATCCTGTTATTTCTGTCCTGAACTGGGCTGGGACAGGATGTTTCTTAAGGACTAGGGACTAGGATGGGGCGGGGGTGTCTGGCACAGGCCAGGCCTGGAGGCTCCAGGCCCTCCTTTCCCCTGAGGTCAGAATAGACACCGGCTGGAGACACTGCACCCCAGCCCCCACAGCAGGACTATTCTTGGGGAAACAGGAACTGGAGATGCAGCCTCCACTGGAAGGAAACAGGGCGACAGCCCAGGGGAAGCCATGAAGAGGCCTCACTTCCTCACAACAGGAGCGCCCCCCACCCCAGGCTGGGGACAAGGAGGGATGGAACTTTTCACTTTTAGAGAGAATTAGTCTGGAAAGTCAGGGCTGGAGGCTTGTGATGGGGAGTTTGGGGAGAGTAGTGACAGGCAGTGTCAACAGGGGCTGAGATCTTTGGTTCCAAGAGGGTGGCGGGGTGGCAGTCTAAAGATGAGCTTAGGGGGTGGCTGAGTACAGGAGAGTCAAAGACACTGAGGTCTGGAGGTTCAGTGGATTATCAATGACACTAGGGTCTCAGTGGAGGAGTAGGGACAGAGAGGATGGTCGGGGAAACAGGTGGTCTCAGTGGTGGAGGCAGTGGCTCCAGCTGGGGGTCTGAAGGTGGGAGGCAAGAGTGTGGGATCCCGGGGATCCAGGAAAAGGGCTGATTATGGGCCTAGGGTCTCAGGGATCTGGGAAACTGATCAGAATTCGGTGGTGCTGGAATCTCAGAACCGAGTCTTGAATTCCACTCAGATGAGGATTCAGATATTGAGTCTCAATGGGTCTGGGATCCCAAGGAGTCTCAGTCCCAGTTAGGCTTGCTGGTCTGGAGTCCTCAGAGTTGGCTGTCAAGGGCCTGGCCTTTCGTGGGGGTGCGGGCTCTTGGGGTTCCAGTCCTCATGAGTCTGGGGTCTCAGGGTCAGGTGCTCAAACCCCCTATCTGCGGGAGGTCCCGGCGGGCTTGGGGCTCTCCGGGGTCGGTACCGAGAGCCTACAAAGGGGCCCAGTCTAGGGACCGCGGAGGCCCGGCCGAGGAGGGGCACACTCACCTGCAGGCGGCGCAGGTAGGCGGGAGGCACGTAGCCCGTCTCGCCACTGCGCGCCCGCGCCGCCAGCCACCAGTGCGCGCTGCTGCGCTCCAGCACCAGGAAGGTCTCGCCCGCCGCGAACGCCAGCGCGTTGGGCTCCGCCGAGCGGAACGCATAGAGCGCACGATACATGGGGCCGGGCCGGGCCGCGCCGGGGCAGTGGAGGCGGCGGGGGCTGCGGAACCAGGACGCCAGGCCCGGAGCACCGAGATCGCCCCGCCCCGCCCCGCCCCGTGACACATGACGCGTGCGCGCACCCGCCCTCCCGCCGCAGCCCCGCCTCGGGAGAGGGGCGGCCCCCGCGCGGATCGCGGCGCCCCCTGGCGGCCCCGAGTGGGGTGGTGCGGCCCCGAGCGGCTCCAGTCTGCGGTGAGTCGGGTCCGGCCCCCCAGACTCCGAGCCTCGCAGCCTCTCTCGCCCGCCCCAGCTCCTCCCGCCTGGCCCTCCACCCCAGCCCAGGTGCTGCGGCCCGTCCTACCTCCCGAAGGAGCGCACCGCCCGCAGCCCACAGGCAGCGCCTGTGTCCTGCGCTCTAGTCCCCAGCGTGCCGGGCGCGCTGGGGGAGTGGATCCTGACCTACTAAGCAGCGGCGTAGTCCCATTGTTGCATCTCGCTGATCCAACACTGGGAGGCGCCCGCGGGGACCGGTCTCCTTGGTGTCTGCAGGCTTCAGGACCCCTCTCCTCCGAGTCCCTACTCCAGCCACAGGCACGAAACCAGGTCGGCAGTTCCCATCCGCCAGTCCTTGCTGCCCACTCACCTACTCTCTCCGCTAGCTTCTCTCTACTCCTCTATTGTGGGTCTTCCATAGGGTTTCCTCTGCCAGGGACTCATTTCCCTTCCTCACAACCTAAGGTTATCACACAATTTCAGTCGCTGTCACATTGCCCTTGTTGTCTTTATAGGTCAACTTCAAATTATCGGACTTCTGATGCTCCCTTCTGAGCAGACAAGAGAGCTGCTGAGGGTGGGGAGGGGGGTGCTCTGTGGCCTCAAGAACTTACTTATCCCTGCACCCCTTTCCAGTCAGCCCTGACCTGTCCTTGATGTCTTGAGAGGGAGGGACCCAGGGGAGCGGCCCTAAGGGTCCTGGGGGCCTCCTATTCCTGTCCAGGGACTGGTCCTGCCACATTCACCACTAGAAGCCTGGGCCCAGGGTGCAGGGACTGTGGGCACAAACCGTTGGCATTTGTGGATATAGTGCACATAGGCATAGTGGGCCTTGGAGGAGGTGCTGGGAGTTTTGGGGAGGTGTGGGGCTGTTAGAACTGGACATCAGGACCCTACCTTGGCTTCTCCCAGGTGTCTGGTTCTGCAGTTCAAGACCTCCTGCCACACCTCCCAGGGCCCTCCTAGCAAAGAAGTAGCTCTTAGGGGCTGCTTTGCCTGGGGCTGTGTGGATGAGACTGGCATAGCTGTGGGTAGCAGCGGTGACATGTGGTATGGCTAAGAGGACCACACTGCCCAGAACACTTTCTCACTGGGACTCCCCACCTCCTAGGACCTTTTGCCATGGAGCCCATAGTTGCCAACAGACCAGAGCCTGACAGCTACTTGAGGCCCCAGTTTGGCTCTAGCACGTCTGACATCACAGTGACCAACCAATTAGCTGCTGCCAGTGGTGCAGGAGCTGGATTCAAGGTCTGACACACATGCTGCCCAACTTTGTCTTAGGCTGCATGGAGGGCAGGGAAAGACATGTATCAAGAGTCAAGTAGTTCTTTGCTTAGGGAGTGCTGGACACTAAGCCGATACTAACCCCAAAGAGACCCAAGGACCGAGCCAAGAAGCTGTGGGGACTTTAGGGTCTGTGAGGTGGGGGCAGTGGCAAGGCGAATATTCCAGGACTAGGGTGGAGGAGACAGCATGTGTGAAACTTCTGAGGGTTGGGAAAGGGGCTGGCTGACTGCCCCTAGTAAGAACAACAGCAGCACTGTGTACAATTAACAAAAAGATTTGTATTAGAACATTTACACTCAGGGAAGAAAGAGGTATCTGCATCATCAAATGTGGAATGTTGAAGAAATAGTTAAAATAAATAAAAGACTCCAAACGCGGTTGGGGCTGGCTCAGGCTGGGACTCACAGAGGCCTCTGCACATCAGCTCCAGGCTGCAGGGGCCAACGGCCTGGCCATACTGGCCTTCTCCCCGACGCAGCACAGCTGTGCCTGGGACACAGAGAGTCTCTCGGGTGCTGGTGCAGCCAGCAAGCTCACTCCCCACTTTCCTCACTGATCTCTGTGACAATGTCTATCAGGCTCTGGAGCCCAAAGATATAGCCAGCATCCTGGCCCTCGTGTACCACGCTGTCCTCGCCATACAGCCTGCAGGTGGTATGTGCAAAGTCGATCATGCGCACGTCCACTGAGCTGGTGCCGATGGGCTTGTAGGCATAGGCACCAGCAGATTCGTCAGCTGACTCCTCTGACAGGTCCTCCAAGTCCTCAGCATCTGAGTCCAGGGCCACCTCAGGCCATTCCTTGCCATCATAGATGACCAGCAGGGAGCTTGAGTAGAAGCGGTAGGACTCCTGTCGCTCCAAAACGGCTTTGAGCTCAGCCAGCTTCTTCAGCACAGGGCCTAGGAGCTCACGTCGCAGGTACCGACCATTGTGGAAAAACTGGAAAAGTGCCTCCTTGAAGCCCTGCACAGATAGCTTCCGTCCATGGTACTTGTTCATGAACATTAGCTGCCCGCTGCCTGCTTGGTACACCTGTGGGAAGGAGACCAGCAGGTTAGGTACCGACAGCTATCTCAAAGCCTGAACCCTGGCCAAGAGCAATACAACAGCCCTGGATCAGACACCTGTCACACAAGACGCAATCCTCTGATCAAAACACGTTCAGGGAGATCCCTGGATGGCTCAGCAGTTTGGTGCTTGCCTTCGGCCCAGGGCGTGGTCCTGGAGTCCTGGGATCGAGTCCCACATCAGGCTCCCTGCAGGGAGCCTGCTTCTCTCTCTGCCTTTGTCTCTCTCTGTGTCTATCATGAATAAATAAATAAAATCTTAAAAAAAACAAAACAAAACAAAACAAAAAACACCCATTCAGGATGCAGCCCTCTGATCTAGTTCTGTCCCCAGGCCCTTGCTTGGTGTATGGATTAGTGGAGAGAGCCTAACCTTCTTGCCTTTATTCCTGCTCCTGTACAGAGGCTCTGCACTCAAACAGGACAGCCCCAGAGGGTTCATCCAGGCATGCATTCTTTTTATCAGAAAGCGACAGACTTGCTCAGCCACGCTGGAATCTTGAGAAAACAGGACTATATGCCAGGGTTCAGGAGTGGCAGCTACTGAATACCCTAACCCACCCACGCTATGCACCAGCATTCCATTCCCCTCACCTGCATGCCACACACACGGACACCAATGACTGCAGATGTGCTCTGCTGGCACTTGCGGATCTGGTTGGCTGCCTTCTCCTCTGAAGCATCATCACCATGCTGGCGGGTACCCATCTTGAGGTCCAGGACACAAGGCACCTCATAGCGGGAAGTCAGGTTTTCCAGTAAGATGAATTCTGAGTGGTTAAGGACAGTCCTCGCTCTAAAAAGAAAGTGCTGCTACATGGGGCCTTGGCACTCCCAGGGCACAATGCCTGCACACAGTACCTCAAAGAAGCCTGAGTCCACAGAGGGCCCCCTCAGTCCTGCTATCCCCCCACATAGGGAGCCCAAGGCTAAAAGGCACATTTAATTCTTGTCCAGGAACTGGCTGGTTCTAGGTTTGACACAGGCCTGGGTTCCCCCAGCCTGGAAGACACAGACACAGACACAGACACACACACACAGACACACACACACACACACACACACACACACACACACTTCCTGAACTTATTAGCAAGACGTGGGAAGAGGGTTCCACACCAGATTGTCCTAAGTTATAAACAGACACCAAATAAGTAAATCCTGTAGCCTTATATGTGAACTGGAAATATCTGTACGAACTCATGAAAAATTTTCTCATTAAAATAAATGTGTATTTCCCTGTTGTGTGGCACCAAAAACGGCTAGAAACAATGACAAGATAGATGTATAAGCACCCCTAGCACCCAGACCAGTTTTCCTGGGGCAGGGATTGGTGAGCATGCCCCTCCCTAGCCCGGCCTCCGAGGTCCCTAAACTGGGCCCCATTGTAGGCTCTCGGTACCAACCCCAGAGAGCCCCAGGCCTGCTGGGACCTCCAACAGATAGGTAGTTTGAGCATCTGACCCTGAGACCCCAGACTCATGAGGACTAGAACCCCAAGAGCCCGCACCCCCAAGAAAGGGTAGGCCCTTGAGAGCCAACTCTGAGGACTCCAGACCTGTAAGCCTAACTCTGGGATTGAGACTCCCTGGGATTCCAGACCCATTGAGACTCAGTATCTGAAGTCTCATCTGAGTGGAATTCAAGACTCGGTTCTAAGACTCCAGCACCACCAAATTCTGATCAGTTTCCCAGAGCCCTGAGACCCCCCCAGACCCATAAATGGCCCTTTCCCTGGATCCCTACTTGTTGTATGACCTGTAAACTAGAAATCATTCTTAAATTTTTAGATCAAAAAACATAGAATACTTCATGACATACACAAATTAAAGGATATGCAAATCTTGGTGATACAGTCATGCTCATTCATAAATTTAATTATCTATAGCTACTTTCATGCCACAATGGCAGAGCTATGACAGACTGATTGTACAGCCTGCAAAGCCTCATGTTTAGGTTACTATTTGGCCCCCTACTGAAAATGTTTTAACTCCTGCCTTAGAGGAATGAGGAACTCACATCTGGAACAGAAAACATACATGACCTTGGGACCATCTTTTCATACCAGAAAGTAAGGCAGCCATCACAGACTACCGTGATTGTGTCAGAAGGGCTCAATAGCCTATTTTAAAAGACCAAACATGGGAGAATTTGCACATCAGTAAAGATAAAAACTACAAATGGAATAAACCATATCAAGTATGTTTAAATTCACAGATTTAGGGATCCCTGGGTGGCGCAGCAGTTTGGCGCCTGCCTTTGGCCCAGGGCGTGATCCTGGAGACCCGGGATCGAATCCCACGTCGGGCTCCCGGTGCATGGAGCCTGCTTCTCCTTCTGCCTATGTCTCTGCCTCTCTCTCTCTCTCTCTCTGTGTGTGTGACTGTCATAAATAAATAAAAATTAAAAAATAAATAAATAAATTCACAGATTTATAGTGATGTTGAAAAACTCACTAGTCATCTTTGGAGGATGGTGAAAAACCCACCCATTATTCCAAATATTTAGTAAATAAAGGAAAAAGAAACATTTAATTTGCCTTTCCTATAACAACCATACCTCAGCAAAAGCATACAGTTGATGAGGAAAAGTTTATGGATTCCAGCTAAGAAGGAATGACAAAACTAGAAAATCACCTAGTGGGAAAAGGGATCTAAGACGATATCAATACAGGAGGAAAAAGACAAAATAGTGTACTTGCTAACAGCCAATACTATCTCAGAGGGATTCTTACCCCCACCCCAAAAGTAAACCTGCATCTGATCAAGCCTGGAGATCAAATTAGCAACTTAATGGAAACAGAGGAAAAAGAGTAACACAAGAATGTAATCAGTAAAATCCAGATGGTGTGAAACTTTAGAAGACCTAGTTTCTTTCTTTTTTTAAAGATTTATTTATTTGAGGGAGGAGGGGCAGAGGGAGAGTCTTAAGCAGGCTGTCCGCTGAGCATGGAGGCCAACTTGGGGCTCAATCTCACAACCCTGAGATCAGGACCTAAGCTGAAATCAAGTGTCAGCCACTTAACTGACTATACCACCCAGGCACGCCAAGACCTAGTTTCTTTGACAAGAAATTTCCAAGAAGAAAAATGGAAAGGGTATTTTAAAAGCTTTAAACACAGGATGCCTGGGTAACTTAGTGGCTGAGTATCTGCCTTAGGCTCAGGGTGTGATCCTGAGGTCCCGGGATTGAGTCCCTCATCAGGCTCCCCACAGGGATTCTGATTCTCCCTCTGCTTATGTCTCTGCCTCAATAAAATCTTAAAAAGAGAGAGATTTAAACATTTTGACCAAATGCAAACATTTGACCAATTCAAACCTCACTTGGACAATCCATCAGTATAAATATATTTATGAGACAACTAGGGAAATGGGGACACAAGCTAGATACTTGATAATGAGGAATTACTGTCTACTTTTGAGGAGCAATAATGGTAATAACACCTTAAAATACCCTTCTCATAGAAATGCATGCTGAGGTGTGTGCAGGTGAGACACTTCAGAAAGAGCTCGGCTGGGAGTGCTGGGTTTAAGAAGACTGTCATGGCATGAGATGGACATAAGTGGATTAACTGCTAAACCTGGGTCACTGGTACTTATAAGTTCAAAGTATTATACTATGTCTAACATGTTTAAGATTAAAAAAATAATCAGTGAAACATAGCTTAATGGGTTAGAAGGGGGAAAAAAAGAGGGCAGCCCCCGTGGCTCAGCGGTTTAGCGCCACCTTCAGCCCAGGTCACGATCCTGGAGACCTGGGATCGAGTCCCATGTAGGGCTTCCTGCATGGAGCCTGTTTCTCCCTCTGCCTGTGTGTCTGCCTCTCTCTGTATGTGTCTCTCATGAATAAATAAAATGAGAAGAAAGAAAGAAAAGAAAAGAAGAAAAAGAAAAAGAAAAAGAAAAAGAAGAAAAGCCCCTGTGCCATTCTTCACATACCAGTCTGGTGAACCAGGATTGAAAGATCAGCACCCACCAGCCACCCCACCCATGGCAAGTAAGCAGTCTGGGGACTTCAGAAAACACAGACCAGCCCCTTGTACTCTAGGCTAAAGCCTCCCTGATGCAGGTTGATCCCCGCAAGAGGTGCCCCTCACCTGCCTCCCTACCACCTGTATTCCCAGACCAGCCCCTGTTCCTGCGGGAACGGAGCTCTGCTTGCGGTTACTATACAGGGTATCCTGACACAACCATGACTAGAAAACAAACCCAGCTTCTTTGAGATCTTAGGGTCTCACCTGCCCTCTCCCTCTCCCCAAAGCAGAGACACTTTGTGAACAAAGGATACTGTACTGGTTCCGATGCTTTGCATTCTCCTTCATTCTCTGTAACTGCTGCTGGTGACATTTCATGCTCCATGGGTTAGAGTGTTTAAGCTGGGAACTGATATTCCCCTTTTTCTCTACACTGTAGTACAAGACTTCAGATTTTTTTAACCACTCGAACTCTTCTTCTAATTTGTGGCTGTAAGGAGACAAGAAGCCAATAAATCACAACGTTTTATCAAAATTCAGGGCCAAAGAGGCACAAAAGATCTTTTGGAGTGATGGATAGTTTAAGGTCTTGATGTGGTGAGGGTTTCAGTGTATACATTAAACACTTCAAATGGATACATTTTATACAAGTGTATTATACCTCAAGAAAGCTGATTTTTAAAAAATTGAGGGGCCAGCTCACTTTTTTCTACCGTTAGGAAAGCCTCAGATGCGAGAACACCCTGTCTCCCCCTGCACCTCCAATCCACCACCCCCATCTTATCCCCACCCCCTGCCCCAAGCTGCAGGCTTTACTGCCCTCTTCTAGGTGGTACCATTCCCTGGCTTCTAATACCTGCAGGTTCCCGGATTCTAAATGCTGGAAACTAGGAAAAGCTGAATTGAAATCCCATGGGAATAAGCCAACCTGCTTAGCTGCATTATATATACTTCAATCTATATATATTATTTATATATTTACAAGCTCTGACAAGGAACGGCACTTGGAAGGCTCTGTATAGCCGGATCCCACATTTCAGGGATGCCCAACTGATCATTTTGTCTTCCACTACCAGTGAGGAACCTGAGGTGATGGGATGGCTCCTCGCTGGGCCTGGCACAGGGCAGCTGCAGCAGCAGTGAGTGACTACAACTCTGCTTATCCACAGTGGCATAATTTAACCCAGAGTCTTTTTTTTTAATTCCTTATATGTTTAGACTTTATTTCAAAATAAATTAACTAGCAGGTTATATATCCTAACAAAAGGCTAATAACAGGGGCAGCCCCGGTAGCGCAGCGGTTTAGCGCCGCCTGCAGCCCAGAGCATGATCCTGGAGACCCTGGATCAAGTCCCACGTCAGGCTCTCTGCATGGAGCCTGCTTCTCCCTCTGCCTGTGTCTCTGCCTCTCTCTCTCTCTCTCTGCATCTCTACGAGTAAATGAAATCTTAAAAAAAAAAAAGGCTAATAACATTTATAAGGCAGAATAAACAACAAATCAGATGACTTCATTATGTCTTTTTTTAAAAAGATTTATTTGAGAGAGAGAGTGAATGAGAAGAGAGCGAGAGAGCGAGATGAGGGGCAGAGGGAGAAGCAGACTCCCCACTGAGCAGGAAGCCTGATGCAGGGGTAGATCCTGGGACTCTGAGACCACAACCCAAGCCAAAGGCAGACACCCAGCCAACTAAGCCATCCAGGAGTCCCTGGTTTGTTTTTGTTTCTGACACAGAGAAGGGGAAGAAGGAGAGAGAGAGAGAAAGAGAGAGAGAATCCTAAGCAGACTCCATGCATAGTGTGGAGATCCACATAGGGCTCTAACACATGATCCTGAGGATCACGACCTGAGCCAAAATCAAGAGTTGGACACTTAACCAACTGAGCCACCTAGGCATTCCATGTCTACATTTATATAGTGGATTTGGGTAATATGGTGTAAATCTGATTCATTTTAAGTCTGTACTTTCCTTTGTTTATTATAACTTCCCTTTAAAAATCAATTCCTAGGGGCACCTGGGTAGCTCAGTCAGTTAAGCATCTGACTCTCCATCTTAGTTCAGGTCTTGACCTCAGGGTCATGAATTCAAGCCCTACACTGGACTCCATGCTGGGTATGGAGCATACTTAAAAAATAAAAAAATCAATTCCTAGATTTAGGATATATTTTCAAAGGCCAAAGTGGTAAAATTCCACTTCAAAAAATTTTTTTATTTTTATTTATTTATTTTTTTAAATATTTTATTTATTCATGAGAGACACAGAGAGAGAGAGAGAGAGAGAGAGAGAGAGAGAGGCAGAGACACAGGCAGAGGGAGAAGCAGGCTCCATGCAGGGAGCCCGATGTGGGACTCAATCCCGGGGCTCCAGGATCACACCTGGGCCAAAGGCAGGCATCAAACCGCTGAGCCACTCAGGGATCCCCCTCCCTCCAAAAATCTTTAAAGGTACATTTTTAAAGGGGGGCCTGGGTGGCTCAGTTGGTACTTTTCCGCTCAGGTCATGACCCTGGGGTCCTGGGATCAAGCCCCATGTCATCAGGCTCCTTGCCCCTTGGGCAGTCTACTTCTCCCTCTCCCTCTGCCCATCCCCCAAACTTGTGCTTTCTCTCGGATAAATAAATAAAATCTTTTAAAGGGTATCCCAGGTGGCTCAGCAGTTTAGTGCCACCTTCAGCCCAGGGCATGATCCTGGGCATGATCCTGGAGACCGGGGATCGAGTTCCACGTCAGGCTCTCTGTATGGAGCCTGCTTCTCCCTCTGCCTGTGTCTCTGCCTCTTTGTCTCTCATGAATAAACAAATAAAAATCTTAAAAAAAAAAAAAAAGTACACTTTTATGTAGCTTTCTCTAAATTTGGTAAAAGTCACTTTTGTTTTAGAAAGTACACAAAACTCTTTTCATATATGCCCAAACTATAATTGAAAAATCACGTGATTATCTTAATTGTAAAAT
Organism: Canis lupus dingo; assembly: GCF_003254725.2. NCBI lineage: Eukaryota > Metazoa > Chordata > Mammalia > Carnivora > Canidae > Canis > Canis lupus. The sequence goes on along the minus strand of NC_064262.1, from coordinate 40,696,023 downwards.
AAAAAAGAAATGTGACTGTAAAATACAAAAGAAATGTGACATGTATTTCTGAGATGCCTGGCTGGCTGAGTCGGTTAAGTGTCCAACTCTTGGTTTTGACTCAAGTCATGATCTTAGGGTCATGAGCTGGGAGCTCCACATAGGGCTCTATGCTCCACAGGGAGTCTGAGTATCTTCTCACTCTCTCCCCCTCTGCCCCTCCCTGCTGCATGCTCATGTGCATGCTTATGCTCTAAAAGTAAATAAATCTTTTTAAAAAATAAAAACGAACTGTGATATTTCTATAATCTAAAGATGACCTCAGTGCTGAAGAGAGAATTGGCATTGCCTTTTAGCTTCACCTATGATACACATTTTAAAAGTCTACTATATCTTCTCCATTTTCTATTTCAAAAATACTGATCTTAAAATGCTAATATTTAACACAAATTTCAAAAGTATAACCCACAGTCATTAAAGAAAAGTTGTGGGAACTGGACACTGAGTGACAAGGCACCGACTAAGTCTATCATTTGAGTCCTAGCTCTAGGGGGCTGGGTTGTAAATAAGATCACACCTCTCCTCCTGCTGAGTTCATACATACCTCTTCATCTTTTCCTCTTTCCGGTGCTGCCTCACCCAGTCCTTGGGGCTTTTTTCCGTTTCTAGGACATGATGTTTTTTGTTTGTCCACCTCAGGAGCTTACTTTTTGGTTCACAGTCTGAATTGTCTACACTATCCACAGTTCCATGGTCCCCTTTTAATGGATATGCTATTAAACATAAGTTCCTGTCTTCATCTTCTTCAAAGCGTACAGACACCACACCTGGAAGGGGAGGTGAGGAGCAGAGAGAACTTTTAATTCCATAGAAGATGTGTTATAAATAACATGATTGTAACATTTGTTTTTTTCTTACCCTGTTCCTTAGTCTCTATGTTGCCAGAGGCCCCAAACTCATCTGCAAACCTAACAAATATCAAAACAGCTAGAAAAGATGACACCATACAAGACAAGCGATTAGGGAGTAAACATGGCCGAGAGTCATCCTCTCTGATGCACTCAAAAAGGCAAGAGCCAAAGAATTACAAGACACATTTTTCCATCATTGAAAATGTTTATTAAGTTTTATGTAATTCTTCTAATCCTAAGAGAGAAGAAAAAACATTTGCTCTTTTTATCTTGTGGGAATTTTTGATGCCCTAAACAGAAACTCCGACGGCCTGAGGCTTGCTTTAAAGCAGAGCCTGAACACGGGGAACAAAGGTTTGTCCTGAGGGGTAAGAAGCATCCAAGGGTAAGGGAAGACTGGGCAAGCAAAACAAAATAAAGGAGCAAACAAAACAAACCACACAGCACAACAGACACCCTAGCAAAGGCTTCTTGCAGCACCCCCACACGGGTGGGCACCCCAAGCCTTTTATCCTCAAACATGTTACTTTATTGGTCTTTGCAGTCACAAAAGAACAAAATGAACACAAGGCAAATAGGGTTGGGCTGGGAGCACAGACGCGTGGTGGCCTTGAAAGCAGCTGTCCCCCTTGAGTCTCTAGAACCTGCCATGTGTAATTAGACAGTCTTTGAGGAGGGGGCTGTCAGGTGGGAGCGTTTCAGCAGGTGCCGACGAGCGCCTTACAACCGACTGGCTGAACACCTTTCCTCCCAGGCCTCTCTGGCCCGGGATCACTCAATTTGCTCAGTCCTTGCTGCCCGCCCGCTTGCTCGCTCGCTTGCTCGCTGCAGGGGAATGCGTGCTCAGAGAGATGACACTTCTGAGGTGGTCCCTGGCTCTGGGCGCAGAGGAGCAGAGGACCCCGGGTGAGGAATTCAGGGGACCACACATTCCTGTGGCCACGGGGAAAGAACCAGGGGGAAAGGGGGGCAGGGGCAGCCAGCTAACAAGGGGCCTTTGGCTTTGTCCTGGAAAAAACAACAGAGAAGGACCAAGTGAGGGCCCTCAACTCCCCGACCCCCCACCACAACACACATGCATATTCAGAGTACAGAGAGAGGCGCCCAGTACATTCTGTCTTCAAAGAGCATGTTTCAACAGTCCCAGAAGAACCTAGGTTGTTCAAGAGTCTTTTGTATAATCAAGCAATGTAAATTTAATTTCCTTAATGGATTCTTTGATTTACAAAATATCCCCCTTCCCCAGGAAAGACCACATTACGCTGGTGGCTGCTGATGTCACCCCAAAAATGCAGTATAAAAAGAAAGAGTCACCATATGTGAATCAAAGGGTTGCCATAACATCGCAATTTCGGGGACATTCCGTAATAGCAAAGGGCTTCAGCTAATCAGCACAGGCCTCCCACTCCTGCATTCCATCTGACTCAACGCTGCTCCCAGCCTACCTAATCACCAGGGCTTCTGGTTTCCTGGAGGACAAAAAGCAGGCCGCAAGGATTCTGGGTAAAATCCTCCCAAAGTCTTCCCCCGCTGTTCCCCCAGGGGGGGCTATGGGTTACTGTGATCAAGAGACACCTGAACATAAAACACAACTATACTTCCACCAAAAATAAACTCAAAACAAATCCACAAAACAAAACAATTGAGCAATCTTACCAGGCCTTGCAAACTGAGGGTGTGAGGTGCTGGGCTGAGGGCCAAGAGGAGGAGGGAAAACACAGAGTGTGGGGAGGGGTGAGGGCTCCCGGGATGGCTGCCCGGGCCTTCCACGGCTGCGCCGCCTCTCATCTCTCCTGGCGCCAGGCGCTGGCGACCCCTATGGTAGCGGGGGCTCACCTTTGTACTGGGGAGTGAATTTGCGCATCTCGGCTGGGAGAGTCTCGTAGAACTGGTGCTCTCTCGGAACCAGGGGCTTGCATAGAGTCGTCTCGTTGAAGCGGAGCACGCATGAGTGCCCCCCAACCTGATGGACAAAGGGCTCCAGCAGGACGCCCTTAGTGCGGGGCTCCACGTCCATGGCCCTGAAGGCTGGGCTCATCCTCCAGGCGCAGGCGGCAGGGAGAAAGGGGAGGCGGCGGGGTCCAGCGGCCAGCGCGTCCTCCGTCTGTCGTCCGTCTGGCCTCAGGTCCTCGGTTGCGCGGGACAGGACGCTCTGCTGGAAGCAAAGAGACACTGGCATTGGAAGCGGCCTGGGAACCGTCTTAAAGCCGCGAGCATTTCTCCAGCAGAGACAAACAGCCAGTTCTTAGGCGGGGCTCCGCCCACGCCGTCCACTCCGGCTCCGCCTCCTCCCGCAGAAACAAACAGCCGGAGCTACTGCCGGGCGGGGCCAGATTCCGACAAGCAGGGACTGGCCCCAGGTGTTCCGAAAACAGCCAGTGCCCTCCACTAGGCGGGAAAAATGCAAAGCAACGATAAGGTAAAGTTCCATTTCAAACCTAATAATTCAGATTAAATCTTGCCATTTTCTAGTAAGATTGTTGACTTCATACATTTTTTAAAATATTTTGAGCGAGAGCGAGCGCACGAGGTAGGTAGGGCTAGGGGTAGGGGAGAAGCAGGCTCCCTCCCCGCTGAGCAGGAAGCCAAATGGCCTACTGGATCCCAGGACCCAGGGATCACGACCCAAGCAGAAGGCAGATGCTTAAGCGACTGAACTACCCAGGAGCCCCCATACATACACATTTTTAATACTCCATGTTTTAGAGTAGTTTAAGGTTCACTAAAATTAGACGGAGATAATTGCTCACATAACCATCTGCCCCCACACATGCATTGACTTCTCCGTTATCAATATCCCTCATCAGAGTGGTAGGTTTCTTACAAACTGTGATGAACCTACATTGATTCATCATCATAGTTTACATTACGGCTAATTCTTAGTCATTAATTATGTTTTTATAAAATGCAGTTAAAGGGAAAACCTGCTTACTCACCATCTGGTAAGATTTACTCCCCCAGAGTGCCCCCCCCCCAACCCTAAAGCCAAAGACAAGCCCCATTAACCTTATTAGCAGCAGAGCTTGGGCCTAGCTTTAATGATTAACGTCTGTATCTAAAAACAACTGATCAACGCTGGCTAACTCCATTTAAAAAGATACATGGTGTTCTAGGTCAGTGACTATTTTTATCAGTTCTATCCTGATCTCCAAAAGCTGGGGCACACCTTTAAACCAAAGCTGCACTCCTGGGGTAATCAGGGCCTGAGGTTTAGGGCCTTAGACCTGACTTCGCATCTCTAAGCACCCCACATCTCAGCAAAGCAACCTCAATGCAACTGTTAACCATTTCAAAGCATGTCAAGCTAGTTCTCTGTTTTCTGTCTATAATTTACAAACTACACAGGGGCTACTAGCACTACTGACGGGTGTTGGACATTTCATTATCTGTACAGGGTTCTTAATGGGAACTGGAAGAGTCCCCCATGTACCCCAACTGACATGCTGGTGGTGAGAACAGGTCTGCTGAAGATGTGCCCACGTCCTCTAAAGTGAGTAAAGCACCTATTACATGCTAGGTTCATTACAGAAACTTACCTCATTTGGTCCTTGGGATATTTTCTGGGAGGAAGACAGTATCCTCTCTGTTGCAAACAATGAAGCTGATTTGGGGAGGTGAGGAAACTCTTCCAGGGCCAGGGACAATAAGCCACAGCTCTCAAATGAACCTCAATCTGTTGGATGCCCTCCTAGGGACACCTCTAGGTCTCAGGGTCTTTGGCACTAATTCCTTGATACAGCGCTCTTCCTATGAACAAGGGACATTTAGCCTATTGTGAAAGTGCCTTCACCATGTATATTTTCTGTTTATAATATAGCCTCCCTTAAAGAGTTTAAATTGGTTGTTAATCTCTTTTTAGAGAGATCCAACTGTAGGCCAACAGGACTTGAGGATTAGGAATCCATAAGCTTTCCTATATGCAAAGAGACGAAAACCAAAGGTCCTGGCACCACCTTCTCATCAGAGAAGCCCTCAGGAGGGAATGTGCTGAGCAGGGTTGTAAGCTCCAAGGAGTACAGTCCAGTCATTCCAGACTCTCTCCAGAAGGTGGAGCTCTGAGATACTTGGCCACTTGAGCCCTTTCTTAGGGTCTACAGACCAGTTCATACTAATGCACTAAAGAAACCTCTGGAGTAAAAGCAATACCAAAAGAAAGCTACTGTACTGACTTAGACGGTCTGCCAGTACCCAAGCACAAACCAGGTACCATAATTATTAAATTGTCAATGCACAAACACAAAACACTTCCCATGGTCCAGGCTTTAGAATCACAATCCAAACCTTTCATTAAAGTATAAACTGCTTTTGTTACCAGAGTAATGCTAACACCAAAGTGAATCCAAATCCAACTCTGTTCAAGATTCCTTAAATGTATTCAATTAAGTAGAAAAATAAAAATCTCTTTCTCCAGGCATCTCTTACCCATCTAGGGATGGTAAATCTACAACAAAAATTGGTCCCTCATGGCAACTCTAGTGTATGGTGCATGGGTGTGGCTGGAGGCCAAAAGGCCAGGTGAGTGTCTCTATCTCCTCTTCCCAGGTCCTCAGTGTATTCATTAGCTGCTGGGTATGATGTGGCACCTTGCCACCCTGCCCCCCAGCACTCAACTCTGGCAGTCCACAGAACATTGCTCCCTAGAGAATAATCATCATCTTGGGTAGAGAGGCAAGAAAAATAAGGCTAATCCTCGCCTGACCCAGGCTGATGACAGAGGAAACTCCCAAAAATGAAGCGAAGTTAGGGAGACAACTGATTACCCAGTAGTGAGGTGAAGCCAGATTCTAGTCCCAGTTCAGCCACTTGATTGTTTGGAGAAAGTCTCCAAGTCCCTGGCTCCCTCTGGGTTCCAGTTTTCTGGTTTGTAAAACAGAGAACACAGACCTGGAGTAGCCCTTGTGTGGGTGGTATAATGCAATTAGTGAGTGGTAACCAGTAGTTTGTTTTAACCAAAAAGGAAAAAACAGTAAATATCATTGCATTGCAAATAATAAGTCCTGTTTTGTGATTCTTTTATTTCAATGATTTTTTAAAAGATTTTATTTATTTATTCATGAGAGGCACAGAGAGAAAGACAGGCAGAGACACAGGCAGACAGAGAAGCAGGCTCCACGCAGGGAGTCCGATGTGGGACTCCATCCCAGAACTCCAGGATCATGCCCTAGGCTGAAGGCAGGCACTCAACCACTGAGCCACCCAGGCATCCTTTTTATTTCAATTATGTTTAGTCTCTCAACATGAGCATAAGTATATGGCTTCACTATACCACATATTTATAATATTTGGGGTTGTGGATGAAGAAGTGGAGCTTGCCCCATCTCTGTGGAAAAATGAATGATCAAACTTCCCAAAGATTACACAGATCAGATCGGCTCCCACTCTAGTGGCCTCAACCTGGCCATAAGAAAGAAAAGTGTCCAAAACACCTGTTCTTTTTCACCTGCTACTTTCTGTTCCACATATGGTTTTAGCAGAGGGATTTTTAAATGTCTCAGTTTGTCTAAGGCCCAGTTTCCCAGGAGTCCTAGAGTTTTAGTGGTTACTGAGAAGTCCATGCAAAATGTGTGGACCCTGTGACTAGGGAGGGAATAACCATAAAATACTGCCCTCAGATTTAGCATCTAAATTTAGTTTTCCACACTGCCTCATATTGGTCCATGAAACGATAAACAAGGAAGGAAAGCAGAACATAATACATCCTAGGACAGGACATAGATTTCCTTTGCAGCCCATCCCCTTAAATCTATTAATCTGGTTTAAGGATCTGCTGGAAACAATGCCTTAATTTCTTAGCTTCTAAAATATTGTAAATAGGGGCAGCCTGGGTGGCTCGGCGGTTTAGCGCCTGCCTTCAGCCCAGGGTGTGATCCTGGAGACCCCGGTTCGAGTCCCACGTCAGGCTCCCTGCATGGAGCCTGCTTCTCCCTCTGCCTGTCTCTCTCTCTCTCTGTATCTCTCATGAATAAATAAGTAAAATCTTTAAAAAATAAATAAATAAATAAATAAATAAATAAAATATTGTAAATAAGGATGCCTGGGTGGCTCAGTTGGTTAAGCATCCGCCTCTGGCCCACTTATGATCCCCAGGGTCCTGGAATGGAGCCCTATGTCTGGTGCTCTGCTGTGCGCTCCCCCTTCATGTTCTCTCTTAACTCTAATAATACAATCTTTTTTAAAAATTTAAAAATAAAATATTGCAAATAAAACAACTATGACTCATGAAAACCCCTGAGCCCTTAGCTCACACGCCTAGAATTTAGCTAATGAGGTTACAAATGGAGTCTGCTGGGGCCACTTAACTTTGCCTCTAGAAAAACCCCAGGGTTGGATAGTCACAGGGGGTGGGGTGTGAGGCACACCAGCCTGATGGTGGAAAAACAACACTCATCATTCACACCTCCTCTCCACGAGCCCCAGAGCCACCACCATAAGGTATCTGCACACAACCCATGACTACACCACCAGGGTCAGTCACTGGAACTCTTAAATACTGTTGTAGGAATGCAAAAAGTGGTATAGCCACTTTGGAAAACAGTTTGGCAGTTTCTTAGAAAGTTAAACATATACTTATTATATGACCCAATACTCCTATTCATATGTATTTGCCTAAAACAAATGAAAACATCTACACAGATCTGTACATCATAGAGATACTATTTACAATAGCCAAAAGGTGGAAACCCAAACATCCATCAAATGGGTGAATGAAAAAAAAAAAAGAAAAGAAAAAAAAAGGTGAATGAATAAACGAACTATGATATATCCATATAATGGAATATTATTCAGCAATAAAAAGGGATATATTGATACATACAACAACAAAGATTCATCATAAAAGCATTATAAATGAAAAAAGCCAATCACAAAAGATTATATGCTATATGATTCCATTTATATGAAATTATAGAAAAAGCAGAACTCTAGAAAGTAGACAAATAGCTGCAGAGGTAGGGGAATAGAATTGACTGCAAAGAAGACTAAGAACTTTTAGGAGTAATGAAAATGTTCTACACTGTGACTAGGATGGTAATTATAGGACTACATAAATTTGTCAAAATTCATCAAATTAGACTTAAAATTGAGGAGTCTTATTGTATATAACATACTTCATTTGAGGAATTAAATTTTTCTTATACTTTTTAATTTACCAAATTTTCATAAGTACATATTATTTTAATCAGGAAAAATTATACTTAAAAAGATCATATTAGGTGTCAAATAGCTTCTATATGTAAACGCTTTGGTTGAGATTTACTTTACCAGCCATTCTAACTGGGCTCATTTGCCACACACTGAGCACCTTGAGTCACTCCTGCCAAGATGCCCGGGTCACCATCTTGGTCAAAGTAAGGACTCCCCCATCCTTTTGTGCAGGCATTCCCAGATGGTACAGACTTTCAGGGACAGCCACGTTTTCCCTCATAAATCCATGACACCCACTGCTAAACCTAAAACCATTTGCTCACTTTGAAAGCCCAATTTTATCAAGGTCTTAATACTAGCAGACTTCTACCAGTTGCATAGTTATCTTTTTCAATTCTTGTAAAGTCAAAGCAAAAGCATCCTTTACACACAAACAAGCAGAACAGAAGCATAAACCAAAAAAAACCTTTCTGTAAAACATTCATCAATAGCATCAAATCTGTTATTATACTAGCTTCCTTGTTATTTTTCAAACATGCCTGGAATACAACTACCTCAGGGCCTTTGCACTGCCATCTTCTCTGCTTGGTATACCTCTTCCCCCAGGTATTCCCTCCACTCACAAGCTTACCTCCTTCAGCTCTTTATGCAAATGCCCCTTCTTTAATAAGGTCTTCCGTAGCTACCCCATCTGAAAGTGCCATATCTTCCTGTCCACACTCCCTTATACAACCTGCTTTATTTCTCTTTAGTACTTATCACCACCATCTAATATACTATGTTTTTTTTACTACTACTATGTTTTCTTATTTGTCTTATTTTTTGTATCCCCCATCCTGACTCCACCAGAAAACAAAGTCCATAAAGTCAGAGATTTCTGACTGTTCTGTTACTACTGAGTCTCCAGAGTCCAGAAGAACACTAGCACAGAGTAGGCACTTCATAGGATGTGCCTCAAATCACTACTACGTCATGAACACTTTCTGCACACAGATCAACAAAGAACTCAAAAGGCACCCACCGCAATTATCCAAACCCTCACCAATCATAGTGAGTACGATTATTAAAATGAGGTATGAAAAATAAATAAATAAATTTTTAAAAATGAGGTATGCAACACACTTTACAAAATGTATTTTGCATTTATAATTCCCCATCTATCAAGTCTGCATTACCTGTGGAGTATAAATGAAGGACCCTGTACCTGAACACTCATCTGGGACCAGGTGGTATGGAAACATTTCATGTAAACAAAGCTTAAGCTCTTAATGTAATGACAATCAATCTCTTGGAAAATTCCCTCTTATGGAAAATCAGGCAAGAAAAGAATGGTCATGGGCAGCCCCAGTGGCCCAGCGGTTTAGTGCCGCCTTCCGCCCAGGGCGTGATCCTGGAGACCTGGGATCAAGTCCCATGTTGGGCTCCCTGCATGGAGCCTGCATCTCCCTTTGCCTGTGTCTCTGCCTCTCTCTGTGTGTGTCTCTCGTGAATAAATAAATAAAATCTTGTAAAAAAAAGAATGGTCATTCAAGAATAAACTTTAAAAGTGTGGCCTCAGGGCACCTGGCTGGCTCAGTCGGTAGAGCTCGGGACTCTTGATCTCAGGGTTGTAAATTTGCACCCCACATTAGGTGTAGAGATTACTTAAAAAAGGAAAATGGGGATCACTGGGTGGCTCAGCGGTTCAGCGCCTGCCTTTGTCCTAGGGTGTGATCCTGGGGTCCTGGGATCAAGTCCCACGTCGGGCTCCCAGCATGGAGCCTGCTTCTCCCTCTGCCTGTGTCTCTGCCTCTCTCTCTCTCTCTCTGTGTCTCTCATGAATAAATAAAAAAAATCTTTAAAAAAATAAATAAATGCAGCCTCAAGAAGATTAAAATTCTATCATAGTTTAACACAAACATACTAGGGATGCCTGGCTCAGTGGTTGAGTGTCTGCCTTTGGCTCAGGACGTCATCCCAGGGTCCTGGGATCAAGTCCCACATCAAGAGCCTGCTTCTTCCTCTGCCTGTCTCTGCTTCTATCTGTGTGTCTCTCATGAATAAATAAATAAAAATCTTTAAAAAATCAAAAACAAAACAAAAATCAAATATACTAACTAGCATTCAGAAATTCTGTTTTGGTATTGAGTTCTCATCCCAAAGACCCAAGGTTTTCAAGTTGCAAAGTTATCATTAAAAGATAATTATCCGCATCTTTTGCAGGCAAAACAAAGAAAGGCCACGTGTTGGTTCTAAGTCTCTGCTGAAGGCCTTCTTCAGCAATGCTGGTGGGTCTGCCATCCAGCCTTATTTTTTTTTTTTAAGATTTTATTTATTTATTCATAAGAGACACACACAGAGAGAGGGAGAGAAGCAGAGACACAGGCAGAGGGAGAAGCAGGCTCCATGCAGGGAGCCTGACGCGAGACTCGATCCTGGGTCTCCAGGATCACACCCTGGGCTGAAGGCGGTGCCAAACCGCTGAGCCACCTGAGCCACCAGGACTGCCCTGCCCTCCAGCTTTAAATGAGTCCTTAGCAAGACAATGCAGAAGGAAAATCATTCCCAGCGTGACTTGAACTTACCTGGAAGCTCGGTAACAGATGAGGCACAATTCCTGGTAACAAAATGAATATATAAAAAGGAGTTTTAGCAAAATAAAGCCAGGAAGGAAGAGGAAAGCTATCAATGTTTGCCTTGTGAGATGTACCAAGGATAAGGGCTGACCAGACTGACCCATCTGGGTACAGAGCATCAAACTACCACCAACTTCAGGAAAACTCCCACACCGTGCTTGCTACAAGATTAAGCCCCATCAGGACATCTCCCCTTTTTTTAAAAAGATTTTATTTTTAAGTACTCTATACACCTGATGTGGGGCTCAAACTCACAACCCTGAGATCAAGAGTCACGTACTCCACGGACTAAGCCAGCCAGGCACTTCCCCACCGCATCAAGACATCTCTTATACTCCATTATGAATGCACTTACTTTCACGTCTAGCAATAGAAGAGTGCATGATGGGCTATCAGGATATTATGAAAAGTTTGCTTATCAATTTTACGATTTTAAAACATTTTTTAAAAATTTTTATTTATTTATGATAGTCACACAGAGAGAGAGAGAGAGAGAGAGAGAGAGAGAGAGAGAGGCAGAGACACAGGCAGAGGGAGAAGCAGGCTCCATGCACTGGGAGCCCGACGTGGGATTCAATCCCAGGTCTCCAGGATCGCTCCCTGGGCCAAAGGCAGGCGCCAAACCGCTGCGCCACCCAGGGATCCCCTGATTTTAAAACATTTGAGAAAATGCTTAAGATATCCTCTTTTAGGTGAAAAAAGCAGATATAAAATTGTATAATCTATAATGTCTGACCTAGGTCCAAAGAATTACAGAGGAAAAGACTAGCAAAAAGTACCAGCTATGCCATTGAATCATACACTTAAAAATGGTTAAATGGTAAACTTCATGTTATGTATATTTTACCACACACAAAAAATAAAAAAAGTACCAGCTACTCATTGTTCGCCCCCTTCCAAAGCCCTGTAGTCATTACATTAAAAATAGTGAATGCCTTGAAGTCTCCCAGCTCACATATGAGAAAGAAATTTGATACAGGTTTCCCAAATTGACAACAATCCTAAAAACTGACACGGAATATGATGAATTGTGAACTAAAATAAAGTGTTATAAGTTGTCAGTAATTGGAAGCAGATGGGCATCAACCTAGGGGAGCAACTGTGTGTCCTTTCTATAGAAACATAGAATATGGGAATCCCTGGGTGGCTCGGAGGTTGAGCGCCTGCCTTCAGCCCAGTGCGTGATCCTGGAGACCTGGGATCGAGTCCCATGTCGGGCTCCCTGCATGGAGCCTGCTTCTCCCTCTGCCTGTGTCTCTGCCTCTCTCTGTGTGTCTCTCATGAATAAATAAATAAAATCTTAAAAAAAAAAAAAAAAACATAGAATATTGTTGTCACAGAAGAGGAAGTCAAAATGCTGCCCCAAGGGGATCCCTCGGTGGTGCAGCGGTTTGGCGCCTGCCTTTGGCCCAGGTGCGATCCTGGAGACCCGGGATCGAATCCCACGTCGGGCTCCCGGTGCCTGGAGCCTGCTTCTCCCTCTGCCTGTGTCTCTGCCTCTCTCTCTCTCTCTCTGTGTGACTATCATAAATAAATAAAAAAAAGTTAAAAAAAAAATGCTGCCCCAAAATGTAGGGGAAAAGGTACTGCAGGCTGTCGTATTTGTCTGCTTTTTGAAATGTGAACTTCTGATTTCTTTTTTCGTTCTAAACAGTCACTTTCTCACCTACTTGTTTTCATCACTGTAAACTCTTCTGTTTAAAGAAGGCAGTTGTGGGATCCCTGGGTGGCGCAGCGGTTTGGCGCCTGCCTTTGGCCTAGGGCGCGATCCTGGAGACCCAGGATCGATTCCCACGTCGGGCTCCTGGTGCATGGAGCCTGCTTCTCTCTGCCTGTGTCTCTGCCTCTCTTTCTCTCTCTGTGACTATCATAAATAAATAAAAATTAAAAAATATTAAAAAAAAAAGAAGGCAGTTGTAATTAAATATTTATATAAATAGATCATATATGGCCTGATCACCGCCATCATGGGTCGCATGCACGCTCCCAGGAAGGGAGTCCCAGTCGGCTCTGCCCTACAGCCACAGCGTCCCCACCTGGCTGAAGCTGACGTCCGATGAAGTGAAGGAGCAAATCTACAAACTGGCCAAGAAGGGTCTGACTCCCTCGCAGATCAGTGTGATCCTGAGAGACTCCCATGGTGTTGCACAAGTACGTTCTATGACAGGCAATAAAATCTTGAGAATTCTCCAAGGGACTTGCACCTGATCTCCCTGAGGATTTGTACCATTTGATTAGCTGTTGCTGTTCGAAAGCATCTTGAGAGGAACAGAAAGGATAAGGATGCCAAATTCCGATGGATTCTGATTGAGAGCCGTATTCACCAATTGGCTCGATATTCTAAGACCAAACGAGTCCTCCCCCCTCAACTGGAAATATGAGTCATCCACAGCCTCTACCCTGGTCACATAAATTTGGCTATGTACTCAAGCAATAAAATCATTGTCCACTAGAAGCAAAAAATAAAAATAAATAAATAAATAAATAAATAAATAAATAATATATATATATATTTATGTTATATAAACTTGAGACAGCACAAAACTTGCATCTGCCCTATGCCAAGTGGTAAGATCGTTATTCCCTTCTCTTCAAATTGTCTATATATACCAAACTTCTTGAAATATTCTCAAACTCAGAGCATATGTTACTTTTATAATAGGGATGGAAAATATTAGAGGGAAAAATAAAAGAATTCACGGAGACTAAAACAGGAAAAAACATTCAGTTGTTCAGCTCTTGAAAGTTTTAAGCTCATCCACAAAAACAAAAACAAAAGCACTGCCCTAGCCCATACCGTGCTCAAAGCTCTAATCCATGATGGAGACCCTGGAAGATGGACCACATGTAAACAAGTAAGGAGAACAACCCAAACACATCCTGCCCCTAAGGTATGTCTAAGGCACTGGAAGACCGGATGAGGAACTGACCAACTCCTCAAGCTTCAACGACAATGGGATACAACCATACCAGAGACCAGAACCACTGCTTAGGGAGTACTTAGTCTATTCTGTGACACCCATGCTCTTACAACACCCCTCGATTTACCTTCCTAATGGATGGAAGTACTGAGGCCCCAGGAGGGCACCATAACAGGTAGACTTCAACACAGAAAACAAGTGATGGAAGAGTTACTGCTGAGGATGGCTGGAATCATAGTCCTAACTTCAAAGGAGCTGCAGCCTGGCTGGCTTGCAGGGTGTCCGTCCACCCCCACACACACGGCCCCCTACCACCATACCAAAGCAGCAGAGCCAGGGAGATAAGACACAGAAGCTCTGCACTGACTTGACACAGATGCCTGAGATCCAACACTAGGTATTCGTTTTCTCCCTCATTAACATTTTATTCTAGTTTTAATAAAGGAAAAGCTGTAAGTTGTACGTGGAATTATTTCACTAAAGCCACAATACGGCAGATTCCCCTAATGCTGAGGGACAAATAAAGTGACAGATTCTGTTAAAAAAAATCCAGATATGGACAGCCCCAGTGGCCCAGCGATTTAGCGCTGCCTTCAGCCCCCAGTGTGATCCTGGAGACCCGGGATGGAGTCCCATGTCAGGCTCCCTGCATGGAGCCTGCTTCTCTCTCTGCTTCTCTCTCTCTCTCTCTCTGTCATGAAAAAACAAATAAAAATCTTTTAAAAAGTTAAAAAAAAAATCTTTTAAAAAGTTAAATAAAAATCAATCAATCAATCCAAATAAGCAGGACACCTGGGTGGCTCAGCGGTTTAGGGCCTGCCTTCAGCCCAGGGCGTGATCCTGGAGTCCCAGGATTGAGTTCTACATCGGGCTCCGTGCATGGAGCCTGCTTTTCCCTCTGCCTATGTCTCTGTGCCTCTCATGAATAAATAAAATATTTTTTAAAAATCCAGATAAGCTCTTCTGTAAGGGAAATAGCCTCTCAGATGCTTCATCTCTCTAGAACCACCAGCACAACCAAGCTGCCCTATCTCTCTGCCTCAGATCAGATTTCTGGAATGAAAGACTAGCATGTCCCAAGATGGAAGGAGATGAGAAGGAGCTTTAAGCCTACCTAGAAGTATGTTCATCAGAGTTACACTGCTAGAATTACAAAGTTTTAGCAACTTAAAAAGCTTTTTCTAGTAAAACCATAGCACTGCTGCTTCAGGGAAATTAAAATTATTAATTCTAAAGTGTCACATGTTCTCTTTATCAGAATATCACATTTCTTATAAAGAATTAAATGCATTTCATACACACACCAAGAATTTTCAGTCCTCCTTAAAAAGACCATTACTCCTCTTTCAAGGGTTATTCTCCATCTCCAGTCTTCTCCTTGGTGCAGTCTATGACTCCCCACACCACCGTGTAGGAAACAGACACAACAGAAACACACCGAAGTGACTGCTTCAGACTGCAACTGAAATTGCTGTGAGTTCTAAATCTGTGAGGGATTTTCCTACCTTGAGTCATAGTTCTCTCCTCTCTTGTGCCGACAAGTAATGGTCCATTCATTGGCTTTAGGCAAGATTACATGCTTTCTGCATGTGGTCAATGTTTACCCCTACTCATCGCTCAGTTGGCTCCCAAACCAGATGACACATGAACTCATTCTCTGAAACACAGGGAGCCAAAAATTATTCAGTCCTTATGGGCAGCCACAAAACCCAGGCAGCCCTGACCTGCCCAGGCCAGCACTCCAAGTGTTGTATCTGCTGATGGAGGGACCAAGGTGTGTCCTGCACTGCACCGGGTACTGTGTTCCAGGGAGTGCAATTTCTTCCAAGTCCTTGCAAAACCTCACTCAGGTAAATACTCTCTCCTCAAGAGTCTGCAAAGTGGCCCAGGCTCACAGCATCAATCTGGAAGTTTTGTTTTGTTTTGTTTTTTTAACATTTATTATTTTAACATTATTTGAGAGAGTGCAAGGAGGACAGGGAGAGAAACTCTTAAGCAGACTTCCTGCTGAGTGTGTAGCCCAACATGGGGCTTGATCCTATGACCCAGAGATCATGATCTGAGCTGAAACCAAGAGTAGAGTGCTCAAACGACTGACCCACCCAGGTGTCCCCCAATCTGGCAGCTTTTATCACAAACTACTCAGAGGTGTTCCTCTGTGACGAACCAGAAAAGAATGATATGTGTGTGAGAAAATTCTTGATGCTGGCACAGGTCACAGCCCTATGCCATTTGCCAGTCATCCTCCAGAAGTCCTGAGATTTCTTTCCAAAATAAAGCATAACAAAAAATTTACAAATTTCAAAGATATAAAATTCAACCACATCCAGTTATGAAGCAAATCATAATACACTGACTCCTTCGGAATCACCCAGCTTTTAAGAAGGGCAGTGACTTCAGTCACTCAAGAGCACATTTGAGGACTGGGAGGGAAGGCAGATGGGACACTTTTGACATCTTACCTCTTTGTTCCCTTTTTTTTGGCACTATACAAAGAGCCTCCAGTATTTAAAAAAAAAAAACACTGTTTTGAGAGTAAGATTAATCATTCCTGGAAGAGGAGCAGCCTGTCCCCTCTTTTTCCAGCCATCACCTGCCCTAAACCTCTTGGCCACATCCATCAGTTTTTCAGAGCCCAGAGACTTTCAGCTGCTACTTGGCACCTCTGCATCTGAGGCTTACAGTCCTACCCTGGCCTCCAAGGAGGTGCAGCATCCTAATCAATCCATAAGGCCCTCAAGCATGCAACCCCAGGAAGGTGTTGCTGTATCTGTTCCATGAGGCCCAGCATAAATACTACAAAGGGCAGGCAGGGGCAGCTCAAGGGACCTGGGGAAAAGACACTTGGGTTCCCATACTCTCTGATAAGGACAGAGCAATAAAACCCAAACCCTCAGCAAGGAGTTGGCAATCAACTCCACTATCTCTCCTCGAGGCACTCACCTCAGAGAACAGACACTGTTCATGGAAGGACACTTTTCAGTGCCTCACATGAGTAGAGCATAAAGGCAGAAAACTTGAAAATGTTCATTAAGAACTGACTCATTTAGGAAGACCATCATCTCGGCAATATTCAATTAAATAGTTTAAGATTGGTGTATGTTTTTCCTGTCATGTTCAAGTTCATAAAAACATACATTCTGGGACGGCTGGGTGGCTCAGTGGTTGAATATCCGCCTTTGGCTTGGGGTGTGATCCTAGAGTCCCGAGATCGAGTCCCACATTGGGCTTCCTGCATGGAGCCTGCTTCTCCCTCTGCCTATGTCTCTGCCTCTCTCTCTGTCTCTCATAAATAAATAAATCTTAAAAAAAAAATACATTCTGTGGTCAAATACACTATCTAGCCTTCTTTGCTGGAGATAGCTCTCGGCAATCTCCCAAGGAAAGGGTCTGATTCTGTTTAGCATGAGAACCAACAGGTGCTGGTCCACACACCTCCACAGAGCACCTTGTAAAAGAAGCTAAAGTGAGACCCCTACAGAGATTTAGCATCACTTCTTGCTCATGAGAGGGGAAGAATGAGCTAAAGGCGCAATCCACAGACACCAAGTTTCAAGCACATTAAACAAATGGGCATCAGAGTGAAAAATGGCAGGCTTGGAGCTATGTTAATCCCAAAACAAATGTTTCCTGCAGCCTTAGCAATGACACCAAAGTTGTATAGATCTGGCATCTCAATCCCAGATAAAAAGTCCTATCTAGAGTTAGTTTTACACTTACAAAACAAAACAAAACAAAAAACTACTATTCTTATAAAACAAGCTTTGAAAACAAAACAAAACAAAACAAACAAAACAAGCTTTGAAGGTGATGCAAGATTTTTACATTCCCCAAGGCAGTAAGATGGAACTCACATAGCCCATGGGGCCTCTCATTTCTGAAGTATGCACCTAGGGACAGAAAAGCCTGGAGCAGAAACAGCAGCACTAGCCAAGTGTTCTGTCTTCCCGATTTCTAACACATCTTATTAAAAGAAAAAAAAATTTCTAAATCATGTATAAGTGTCTCAAATAAGATAAATGGATGGAAACATAGAACAAGTAATACTAAATGATCTCCCATTTTGATCATGACTTTCAGTTAAATACATTCACAAGAGTGAAGACACGCAAACAGACCCAGCATTACAAAGAAAGTTTTGTGAATTCTCTACAACAGAAACCAAACAGAAGAGGCCCAAGAGGCCCAGACTGACCCCAACTGCCCTGAGGAGTTTATGACAGCAGGTACTGGAACTCCATCTCCAAATCACAAGGGTTTCAGAAACAACCCAAAGTCTGAAACTCTTCAGTCCAGAATGGGATGAGATCACCCCAGGAACAAAAAGGACACAGATGAAAGACTTAGTATAGTGAGGGTCCCAGGAGAAGGTGCTGGAGCTATTATTTCTATTTTCCATGGACAGGGTGCTGTAGGTACTGACAAAATAAGCAACAGCTACATTTCACTAACATTTAAAATCAAATCAAGGGGGCAGCCCCTGTGGGTGGCTTAGTGGTTTAGCACTGCTTTCAGCCCAGGGCCTGATCCTGGAGACACGGGATCAAGTCCCACATGGGGCATCCTACATGGAGCCTGTTTCTCCCTCTGCCTGTCTCTCTCTCATGAATAAATAAATAAAATCTTAAAAAAAAAAAAAAAGAAACCTATCAGATTTCTTTAAAAAAAATTAATAATCAGGGATCCCTGGGTGGCGCAGCGGTTTGGCGCCTGCCTTTGGCCCAGGGCGCGATCCTGGAGACCCGGGATCGAATCCCACATCGGGCTCCCGGTGCATGGAGCCTGCTTCTCCCTCTGCCTGTGTCTCTGTGCCTCTCTCTCTCTCTGTGACTATCATAAATAAAAAAAATAAATAAATAAAAATAAATAAATAAAAAAAATTAATAATCAAATCAAATCAAATCAAGGGACGCCGGGATGGTTCAATGATTGAGCGGTCTGCCTTTGGCTCAGGGTATGATCCCAGGGTCCAGTGATAGAGTCCCGCATCCGGCTCCCCACAGAGAGCCTGCCTTCTCCCTCTGCCTATGTCTCTGCTTCTCTCTCTCTCTGTCTCTCATGAATAAATAAATAAATACAACTTTTAAAAATAAATTAATTAAAATAAAATAAAGGCACATTTTTTCTGTTTAACCACTTGGTTTTGCTATTCCGACCTGGAGACCATACTCTCAACCATTTCAGTCTTAATTAAATGGCATCTTGGGCAGCCCAGGTGGCTCAGCGGTTTAGTACCACCTTTAGCCCAGGGCCTGATTGGGTGACCCAGGATCGAGTCCCATTTCCAGTTCCCTCCATGGAGCCAGCTTCTCCCTCTGCCTGTGTCTCTGCCTCTCTCTCTCTGTGTCTCCCATGAATAAATAAATAAAATCTTAAAAAAAAAAAATTAAGTGGCATCTCAGCAGTTTTAAGCACAAAAACGCTCCCAATCTTCCATGTAAAATACCAAAATGGTAATGTGCTACATCCTCCCTGGTCCCAAGGCAACTCACTGTGGGGCATACTACCACAACCAAGAGCAGGAAGAGCTTGCTTCCTCCCTTCATCCCCAGGGCTTAACCATGTACAGTGGTGGCCTTTAACACAGGTCAAGGGGAAAAGACTTTCAGGAAGACAAAAGGGCCAGTGGAGGGGGGGCTATAATGGAAATGAGAGATACAGGAGTCCTTTGGAATGCATTATATATTACGTGAACAATACTCCATAAAGCTGTTATATAGAAAAAAAAATCAATACAGTAACAGGGTCACACTGAAGAGATTACAACCAGCTTGGGGTAGAGGTTCCAGTGACAATGTCACATCTCTACCACTAAGAGGTGAAGGTAGAGTGCTCAGGAGGAGAGCACCTCCAAATGTGGCTATGAGAATAGCAAAGAAGCATGCAAATTGGAATAGGACTAATTCACAAAATATGTGGGTAAAAAGCATAGCTTCTAAAGGAATACATTGTTTTAGATAATAATTGTGTACATGCAATTAAAAATAGTATTATAAAAAATAAAAAATAAAAATAATAAAAATAAAAATAGTATTATAGGAAAGTCAACTTCCAAGTACATCTCTTTAAGTTTATGTAATATACTTTTGAGTTGTATAAAAAAATTCATTTAAATCTCCCTGGCAAATTGGGGCCTACCTTATCTTGGGGTATACCTGGTGCTTAGCCTTCTCTTCATGCCTGTCTTCATCTGTAAACCAGGCACAGTACAGTTTACAAAGGTGCTCTGAGGGGATCGTGTCCCATGTTGGGCTCCCTGCAGGGAGCCTGCCTCTCCCTCTGCCTGTGTCTCTGCCTCTCTGTGTCTCTCATTAATAAATAAATAAAATCTTAAAAAAAAAAAAAAAACAAAACCCAAAAAACAAAGGTGCTCTGAGGTGGGAAAGAGTAAAACATCTAGCCTCCGGCTTGGCTTGCATGCAATGTACTCTTCAAACACAGGCTGTCCTCTGCCCCTTACTGCCCTGCAGTTCTTCCAAAGAGTCTACTGGGAGAGGCCACAAGAGGGACCAGACAGTATGGCCTCTGGAAGGAGAGTGAAGAAAGGAGGCTTTAACACCAGGCAGAGGAATGGAGTGCCACGGGACATCCTGCCTAGCCTTTAAAGAAACAGGTTTTTAAACTAGTTACAAGCGTGATAAAATGACCACCATTATTGGTCAGCCATTATTGGCTCCTCTCCTCCCATTATTGGGAGCCTCTTCAGTTTGCAGATTTTCTTCCATATGCTTTTCTATTTACATAAACAGGATCAGGCTGTATGTGTTGTTTTGCTTTTCTCCCCCCAGTAAAACCAGCTTTATTTTTCTCACCTTTTTAAAAAATTGTGATGAAATATACACAACATAAAAGTTACCTTTTTAAACTATTCTGGGGTGTACAGTTCAGTGGCACTAAGTACATTCACAATACTGTGCAACAATTGGGACACCTGGGTGGCTCAGTGGTTTAGCGTCTGCCTTTGGCCCAGGGCTTGATCCTGGAGTCGTGGGATCGAGTCCTACATTGGGCTCCCTGCATGGAGCCTGCTTCTTTCTCTGTCTCTCTCAGAATAAATAAATAAAATCTTAAAAAAAAAAAAAACTGTACAACAATTACCACCACCCATCTCCACCACTTTTTCATCCTCCCAAACTCAAATTCTGTACTCATTAAACAATAACTGCCCAGTCTCCCTACCCCCAAGCCCCTGGCAACCACCATTCAACTTTCTACCTCTATGAATCATAGTACCTTGGTTTTTCATACAAGTAGGATCATTCAATATTTGTCTGTTTTGCCACTTACCCCCACTAAACTATATGCCTTAGCCATACCTCTGTACAGATTTCCTTTCAAGGGCAGCATGTTATTCACATAATCCTAATGTATTATTCTTTTAAAAGATTTTATTTATTTATTCATGAGAGACACAGGCAGAGGGAGAAGCAGGCTCCATGCAGGGAACCCAACGTGGGCCTTGATCCCAGGTCTCTAGGATCATGCCCTGGGTCGAAGGCAGCGCTAAACCGTTGAGCCACCCGGGCTGCCCGTTTCCTAATGTTATTTTTTAACTTCACTATTGACGCTATTTTATTACAATAATAATGCAATGAGTGTCTTTGTAGTGGTCTTTGTACTCTTGAGGAAGAATTTCTGTAGGAAAATTCCTAGAAGTAGAATTGCTGGGACAGAGGATAGAGGTTGCACCCACTGTTTCACTCTTCCCTGTAATGTCTGTGAGCCACCAAGGATTGTGGGGCAGGGTGGTGACATTTTCCCTAGGGAAAATTAACCAGGCAGCCTGGATGGCTCAGCGGGCTTAGCATCGCCTTCAGCCCAGAGCATGATCCTGGAGACCTGGGATCGAGTCCCGCGTCAGGCTCCCTGCGTGGAGCCTGCTTCTCCCTCTGCCTGTGTCTCTGCCTCTCTCTCTTCTCTGTATATTCTCATGAATACATAAATAAAATCTTAAAAAAAAAAAAAAAGAAAAGAAAAGAAAAAGAAAAAAAAAAAAAGAAGAAAATTAACCAGGCAGAGAAAAGGGAAAACCTGGTTTCACAGACACCCAGCATGTCACTACTGCAATGGCATGGGTAGAAGGATAGTGTCAGCAAGAACCAGCATTTATTGAGGTCTTCTGTCTACATTTTTACTTAAGGAGCAAACAAAAAGATTCGATTCTTATACACATTAGAAGCACATGTGAAGGGGATGCCTGGGTGGCTCCACGGTTTGGCGCCTGCCTTTGGCCGAGGGCGAGATCCTGGAATCCCGGGATGGAGTACCACATCAGGCTCCTGGCATGGAGCCTGCTTCTCCTTCCTCCTGTGTCTCTGCCTCTCTCTATCTCTCTCTCTCTCTGTCATAAATAAATAAATAAACAAATAAATATTTTTTTAAAAAAGAAGCACATGTGAAAAGGGAGGTTTGAGAGAAGAAAAAATTTTAAACTTAAGAAAAACTGCTAGTGCTTAGAAAGCTCTTAAGCTACTCCATTACATTTTATACCATAAAAATGTTTTGTTCCAGGTAACTGTGGGCTCATGAATTTAGTTATCTGGTTATTTGAAGATTTTAAAACCAAAGGTGAAAAGGCGGCAGTAATACTGCCTTCACAGTCCTGAGTTTGCAGAAGGAAGGAGATGATAGCAGGAGTACCCCTAACAGCTGCAACCTCTAGGAGACCATCAGGATCAAGACCAAGCTGATCTCTTCAGCCTCTTCCAGAATGAGCTTCCTTCTCTCATGGGTCTCTCCTACTTCATCCCTGGGGTGGGAAGTGGGAAAGAGTCCTGACAGCTCTTAGGCTGAGACCCCCTTCTCTAGACACCTGTCCCACCTAGAATGACCTCCCCACATTCAGTGGCACACTCAGGAGGGCACAAATTCTCCTCCCTTCTCCAACGTACCCAGAGAGCCTGGTGCCCAACTTCCACAGGGGAATTAAGGGAGGAAGGGGGGTAAGAGTAGAGAAACGGGATTTAGTAGATGGCCAGGTGTATCACACTGTTCTTAATCCTTCTGGGGGTTACTGACCCCCTGGAGAATCTGAGACATCTGTGGGCCTCTATCCTAAAAAATGCACAACTCTCACTGCACTCTACATACAGACTGGAGTGTGCATACCCATGGACCCTATCTTCAGAACCCAATACGGGGAATCAAATTAGAGGGATGAGTCAGATATTGAGCCTTCCCACGTCATAACAAAATGTTTGGTTCATGAAGTCAGAAACCACTCAGAAGACACTGAGTTGAGCTGCAGACTCTTAACATATAAGGGGATGGTCAAGCACTCAAGAAATATTCAGCAGACTGGGATCCCTGGGTGGCGCAGCGGTTTAGCGCCTGCCTTTAGCCCAGGGCGCGATCCTGGAGACCCAGGATCGAATCCCACGTCGGGCTCCCGGTGCATGGAGCCTGCTTCTCCCTCTGCCTGTCTCTGCCTCTCTCTCTCTCTCTATCATAAATAAATAAAAAAATTAAAAAAAAAAGAAATATTCAGCAGATAGTTGGGAGCAATGGAATTGAAGCTTGAGTGAACTTACCTGAAAACAAGAGTTGGAGATTACCTACAAAAGGAAGACAGAAGGCACTCTAAGAGTAATGTGCAAAGAACACTGAGTCAGGGCCCCCAGAGGTGTGAACTGCCTCACAGGCTGCAAGGTCAGCACAAGAGAGGGAGGTCTATAAAAAGACAAAGAGGTAGAACATCTACATCCTCCTAGAAGCCATGGGTAAGAATCTCCTCCTAGTTTCACACTGAAAATCTAGGGCTCATACCCTTTGGACTACATGACACAGAGGGAGGAGAATCTTGTACTGTGTGGCACTTCATGTCCCTGACAGCCTTTAGAGAGTCATGATTTGGGGCTCAGTTTTGAGTGAGCATTTTTTTTTTTTTTTAAGATTTTATTTATTTATTCATGAGAGACACAAAGAGAGAGGCAGAGACAGAGACATGGGCAGAGGAGAAGCAGCCTCCATGCAAGGAGCCTGATGTGAGTCTCGATCCCAGGACTCCGGGACAATGCCCTGGGCCAAAGGCACACGCTCAACTGCTGAGCCACCTAGGCATCCCTTGAGTGAGCCCTGGCAAAGCTTTCACAACTTCTTCACTGAAAAGATATACAGGAGCAACCTCCTTCAATCCAGTCATCATAGTCAAAAGGTCTCAAGTAAAGGAAATGATCAGCAAAAGCCAGCATATGGGATCCTAAAGATAAATGACAGTTGCTGCAACAAAACTACAAGAAAAATAGAATGAGCATATATAAATTTAAGAAAAAGAGATACCTCAATCAAATGCAATGTGCAGACTACTTATTTGGATTCTGATATGAACCAATCAACTGTAAAAATATTATTGGAGAGACGCCTGGGTGGCTCAGCAGGTGAGCGCCTGCCTTGGGACCAGGGTGTGATCCTGAAGTCCGGGGACTGAGTCCCACATCGGGCTCCCTACATGGAGCCTGCTTCTCTGTCTGCCCCCCTCCCTCTCTCTCTGTGTCTCTCATGAATAAATAAAATCTTTAAAAAAAAATTATTTGAAAATCAGAGACATTTGACCATAACCAAATGTTTAGGTGGGGAAAAAAGGTATTATCATTGTTTGTTTTTTTTTTTTTTTTTAAGATTTTATTTATTTATTCATGAGAGACACAAAGAGGAGGCAGAGACGTGCAGAGGAAGAGCAGGCTTCCCGAGGGAAGCTGGATGTAGGACTCAATTCTGGGACCCCAGCATCATGCCCTGAGCCACAGGCAGATGTTCAACTGCTGAGCCACCCAGGCGTCCCTCATCATTGGTTTTTAGGCAGAATAATGGTATTGTAGATACCCTGGGCAGCTTCTTATCTCTTAGAGATACGCAATGAAATACTGATGGAAAAACTACATCCTGGGACTATGCCACCTAAAAAGATTCAGGTTTTGTTTTTAAGATGGGGGAGACAGGCAGTGAGATGAAACAAGATCAACTAAGAGTTTGTAACTCCAACTGGTGATGGATGACAGACCTAAACCAACTGTTCACCAGTTTAAGAGACTGTCTTTTCCTTCAAACTCTGAGGTGGATTGCAAATCCAATTTTGGGGGGGAAAAGGACTTTTTATTTTGTTACCAGAATATATTGCAAAATATAATACTACTTGTTACTTTTATTACTCAGTATTCACACAGGCAAAAATATAATTATTTAAAAAACAAAAACATGGGATCCCTGGGTGGCGCAGCGGTTTGGCGCCTGCCTTTGGCCCAGGGCGCGATCCTGGAGACCCGGGATCGAATCCCACATCAGGCTCCCGGTGCATGGAGCCTGCTTCTCCCTCTGCCTATGTCTCTGCCTCTCTCTCTCTCTCTGTGACTATCATAAATAAATTTAAAAAAAAACAAAAAAAACAAAAAAAACAAAAAAAACAAAAACATGCTTTAAAATGTAATCACACAAGAGAAATCATCTGCTTACCTTCCACTGTACAAAAACATGTTCAATTTGTTAGGGCGATTACTCACTAGGTAAAATAACCACTTAAAAGGAAAATTCTTCCCCAGAGCATCCTCTTTATGAACTAAACAATGGAAAATTTTCACCTCAGCAAGCTGGCCTTGGAGGCTCAGGCTCAACCCTGTTGCCTAGATACCAGTGACATCTCCAGTGCTTACAGAAGGCTCTGGCACCTCTCTGCAAGGGAGCCTGGCTAAGGTTCATCAGTCAGCAGTTGCTCCTTCCTTCCACATTCCACTGCTATGACAGACACAGGGATGGTATATGGTGTACTGGTCTGCCATCTGCAAAGCCCCAAAGCACAAAAGAACTCTATTCCATCTGCAAAAGTGGTTTTTACAATTCTATCAACTCTGGTGCTGGTTCTTATGTACTTGATTTCTAACAATTCCTGTGAATTCTAGTCTAAAGTCACAAAGCAAATAAATCAGTTGGAATAAGAGTGAACAGTTCAACTGAAAAGTTACTAAGATCAACTGGCTTTTTACGTCAAATATGATAAAGTATCCATTTCACCAGCTTCTAATTCTGATGGTGGCTTAAGTTAAAAGAATAACACCACCCCCCTGAAACTTCTTTTTAAAAACTTAACACCAGGCTACAGGATGCAATTATACAAAACTCACAGCAGCAACACATGTAAATAAGCACCTGAGTTTGCTTAAAATGTAACCCTGCTTAAAATGCAAATACTGCAAACATTTTAAATACTAGAATTCATCAAAATTACTGTAATCATGGTGCTTTATTAAAAAAAAATCACAAAACTGGTGAACTGCAACATTTTCGTTACCGCTTTTCAAAAGTTTCGACAACTATTCTTTCCAAAGACTTTATTCTTGTTTTATGTACCTTTAACTACCAAAATGTTTCATTCCAAGCTGTAACTAGTTCTATTTCCCTGGGATTTAAGAGCACTAGGCTTGACTGTTTTCTACATTCTGTTTTCACAACACTTGAGGGCTCTTTTTTTCTGCAAGTGCAGCTTTCTGGACGTAGGAAACCGAAGGATACAAATCATTAGATAGGAGGCAAAAGCAGTCTTGAAGCAAAAGAGAAAGAAATGAAAGCTCCACCCGCGGTGAAGCTTACCACTATTAGAGAAGACATCCTGTGATCCATTTTAGGACTTTTTTGGAGAAGATGATGTGCAGATTTCCTCACCAGCGACCCGCTGACAGGCCCAACTGGCATTCAACGCTCAAAATGGCTGCACATCTGCCAGCCCCAGGTAGGCAGCACCTGAGGCGGTGGGCTGGCTCCTCCACTCAAAGACTCGAGGAGAACCCCCCCGCAGTAACCCGGGGGCCCATGGGAAGCAATGACACAGATCTTTCCCCCACGAAGACCTGGAGGAAACCTTCCCAGAGAGATCCTGCGCCGCCAAAACACCCGGGAGACCCCCTCGATGACCAGAGAAGATTCTGCCCCTCAAAATCCGGGACGATATTCTCCACCCACCCCATCCCCGCCCCCAGTAACCTGAGGAAATAATGCCTTTCTCAAATGACCGGGGGATATCCGGCCCCACGAAGACCCAGGGACATCTCCCCGCCCCCAGGACCGCGAGAGAGCCCCACCCCAAATAACACGGGGACACCCCTCATGACCAGAGACCGCGCCTGCGAACGGCCTGGAGACCCCCTCTCCCAAATGTACCTGGGCGGCAGAGCCACAGGCTGCACAAGGCGGGGATTACCTGCGGCCTCAGCCCGTCCCGCGGCGCTTCCGTCCTATTGTTTCTCTCCCATCAAGATGGCGGCGGCCGCGTCGAGCCCCGCCCCCCGCGCCTCGCTCCCGGAGCCCCCTCGCTATTGGCTCGCCCCGGGAGCCCGGCTCGCGGACTGGGCAGCGCGAAAAGCGCTGTTGCTAGGGCGCCGGGATCCAGGCAGCGGCTTCCGGGAGGGGCGGGGCACGGGGCGGGGCACGGGGCGGGGCCAGAGATGCTGCGGGCCTCGCTGGCCTTCCAAAGGGCAGGATGGCCAGGCAGGTTAGGTGGGTGGTTGGGTGGACAGATGGGCTTTGGGTTTGTGGGTGCAATGACGGATCCCTGGGTGAACGCATGGCTCAACCACTAGTCCCATTTTTCCAGAGTCCGGGGTGGGGTTCCCGGAGTGTGGACTTTTCAAGGTTAACATTGAGACAGTCTGCAGCAAACTGGGAATTTCGTCACCCTAGCAGATGGATGGACAGAGGACTAGATGTGGATGGATGGAAAGATGGACAAAAGAGGGACTGTAGACGGTGAGTAAAGGAATGGTTATATGCACAGGTGGATAGATGACTAGATAGAGAGGGGTGGACGCAGGAATGGCTGTAGGGTCCTCTGGGGACTGGTGGATGACCCCGTGCCCACCCTAGGTCATACCAACCTCCACACTGCAGGGCTTGTCTGAAGCGCATTTGCCTTGGGTCCTATGGGTTGGCCAGAAGGGCTCCCACCTGAGTGGATGTCAGTGTGGCTGGGAAACTCGAGGGAGGAGGGAGATGGTACTGAAGTGGGCAGAGCCTCCTACCTGATCTCTGTTCTCTCTGTAAGGGAGGCCCACGTTGCTGCATGAGCACTGGGGGTGGCAGAGGTGTGGACACATGCATATGCTTATTCACTCAACAGGTATTTGAGACCCACTTTCTGTGCTGGAAATATAGCAGTGAACAAAAACAGTTTAAAAAAATATATATGGGGTCTGCTTTTACGGGAATGGGCAGGAAAGACTTCCTGTGACCAGCTGGCCTCTCCTCTCCTGTGTGTTTCAGGGCTCCTCATGCTTTCTTCTCACCTCACTGGTTCCTCCTCTTTGCTTCCTCTCTCTATCTATATTATTTCTCTCATAACTTATCCAGGTTCGTGGCTTCAAATTCCACCTACACATCCATCACTCCCAAAGGTGTATGTCCAGTCCAGATCCTACCTGAGTGCCAGACTCAATGCCCAGCTGTAAACTAGGCATCTGTACTGACTTCCGCTTGGCATCTCAAACTCACTTTGTGCCACCCTAGCTCTGGCTCGTCCTCCAAATGCACTCTACCTCTCCTCCCCCAGCTCAAAGGGATGGCTGCTTAGTCTTTTCTACTGCTCAGACTAAACACCTCTTGACTACTTTCCCACTTACATTTAAGAAGTCCTATTCCTGGGCAGCCCCAGTGGCCCAGCAGTTTAGCACTGCCTTCAGCCCGGGATGTGATCCTGGAGACCCGGGATTGAGTCCCACGTCTGCTTCTCTCTCTCTCTCTCTCTCTCTCTCTCTCTCTCTGTGTGTCATGCATAAAATAATAAATAAAAAAAAATTTAAAAAGAAGTCCTATTCCTTCCACTGCATCATCTACACGGAATGAGAGCACTTCTTGCCAGGTCCATAGCTTCCACCCAGTCCAAGCCACCACTGTCTCCCTAGGGCAATGTCACAGTCAACTTCCAATCTCCTGCTGCTGCCCTTGCCACCTTTAGTGCATTCTCTACACATTAGCCTGTGAATACATAAATCAGAATCGCTCCTGCCCTGCTCAGAACCCTGCAGTAACCCCTCCCCAAGAAAAACTCAAAGCTCGCAGGAACCTTATGATTCCCCATTACCTCTCTGACTGCATCTCCTTTCTTTATCTCCAGCCCCACTGCTCAGCAGCCCAAAGTTGCTTATATATCACACCTCATGCACTCTCCTATCCCAGGGGCTGGGCTCTGGTTTCCATACCTTGAATGCACTTTCCATAAATTTTCCCAGGACTGTCCCCTAATACCCTCAAAGCCCTTCATTTCAGACTGCAGCTTGCACCTTTCAACCAGCACATGGGATCACTTTTATCCCTTTTCCCTGCTCTACTTTTTTCTATAGCAGTTACCTTTGTTATGGAGGCATTTATTTTTTTTAAGATTTTATTTATTTATTCATGAGACACAGAGATAGAGAGGCAGAGGCATAGGCAGAGGGAGAAGCAGGCTCTCTGTGGGGAGCCCGATGTGGGACTCGATCCCAGGACCCCTGGATCACTACCTGAGCCAAAGGCAGTTGCTCAATCACTGAACCACCCAGGTGCCCTATGGAGGCATTTATTATCCTTATATGGCATTGCCTGGCTTTCTCCACTAGAATAAGAGCCCTGTGAGGTGAGAATCTCTCTGTTTTAGTCACGGATATAGCCTGAGCACCTCAAATACCAAGTAAGCTCCAGAAATACTTGTTGGCTGACTTGAATAAGATGGATGCCATGGGATTTTAAGTGATAAGTGGTATGGAAAAAAATTTCAATGGGGCAGCAGAAGGTTGGAGCAGAATGAGAGTATCCCCGATCAAGGCTATTCCTGGGTCAGGCCCAAAGGCCCCATACCCATCAGGATTGCTAGGAAGCCCAACCCAGCTTCTGCTCCTATTCCCTGCTATAGCCACAGAATAAAAAAGGGCCCAACAGGCACCGTTATTCAAGTCTTCACAGGCAAGCACTTTCCCACCTTCCTCTGCCCACTCACTCTCCCATTCCAATAATCTTGTGTGTGGGGTTGAGGCTGGACACGGCAGGGTTTCCCTGGGGAAGACATTAGTTCACTCTTAGATTTCTTCCATAAGTGCTGACCTGTGCCTGACACTGGGTACATAGCAAGAATGGACACAGCAAGAATTTGAATGATTGTTACAGAATCCTTGCCCCATAGTGAGGAGTATGGGGAAATAAAGGATGAATACAACAGTAAAACACAACAAAACAGAACAAAAAAACAGCTTAAGGGGCAAGTGGGTAACTCAGTCAGTTAAGCATCTGCTTTCAACTCCGGTCATGATCTTAGGGTCCTGGGATCAAGCCCTGTGTCAGGCTCCCTGCTCAGTAGGGAGTCTGCTTCTCCCTCTTCCTCTGCCTCCACCTCCCCCACCCCCCACCCTGCTGCTTGTGCTCTCTCTCACTCTCTCTTAAATAAATAAATAAAATATTGTTTAAAAACTCTTAATTATGAGCAGTGTGAATAATGGAGAAAGGGAACCAAAGTGATATGCAGAGTATGGTGCTTACATCCAAGGCAGCAGAAAAGGTAAAATCTGAGAAGGGGACATCTGAGCTAACATGAACCTAAATCTGAGCTTACATCAGCCCACTTTTGGGCTGAGCAGGGAAAGATCTAAGAAAAGTCAGTCCTGGAAGGAAGCATAGCAAGGACAAAAACCCCAAGGACAGAACAAGTTTGGTATATTGGAGGAATATGAAGAAGGTGCTTGGGTCTAATGGAAGAAATCATTCAGAGCTAAATGGAAAGCTCAAAGGCATGAAGGAAAAACTGGAGATCTGGAGGCCAAATCCAGGAATCCTGTTGTGCAAATAGGAGTTCCAGAAGGAGAAACAGGGATGGATGAAATAGAGGCATGAACCAAGTGAATTACAGTAGAAAACTTCTCTGACATGAAGAAAAAGCTGTGCCTGTAGATGGGAGGTACTGACCTCTTTCCCAGGCAGTATGGAAGGGAAAGACAATAGTAAATTCTTAAGTAGTAAATGCTTAACCTCCAATGAGAAAGAGAACATTGTACAAACTCCAGATAGATAGAACAAGTTACCTACCAAGGAGGAAGGGCCAACTAGCTTTATTTTTTTTTTATTTTTTAAAGATTTTATTTATTTATTCATAGAGACAGAGAGGGGGAGAGAGAGAGGCAGAGACACAGGCAGAGGGAGAAGCAGGCATCATACAGAGAGCCTGATGTGGGACTCAATCCAGGGTCTCCAGGATCACGCCCTGGGCTGCAGGCGGCGCTAAACTGCTGCGCCACCACCGGGGCTGCCCCCAACTAGCTTTAAACTGTCCCCCATAACATAGGTAAATTATCTGTTATCTATACCTAGTGAAGGGTCAGTCCTCATGCCTGGAGGGGGAAGGTAGCCATTAATGGAATGGAAAAAAGTAGTAGAATTTCCAAATTACCAAGGGAAAAAATAAAATGAATGACAGCTTTAAAGAGAGAAAAGAGGAAAGCAGCATGTAGTTGGTAATTTCATGTAGTTCAATTGAATAAAAAGATAAAATCACAAAGTATAAAATAACAAACATAAAGGAATTATGGAATGAGCAAACATCTTTGTCACACTAAATAACTAATTAAGGATACACTGGATCCCCCCATTAAAGACAGAGACTGGGTTAGAAAAACAAAAACCAGACCTATACTGGTTATAATAAAGATACTTGAAACCACAAGAAAAGATTGAAAATAAAGGAGTTGGCAGAAAGAAAGATTAGGCCTGCACAAAGTAGAAGATAGCAGGAATAGCTACATGACACCAGAGAAGGTAAGATTTAAGGTGATATGCATTGAGAAAAATAGAGAGGCACATTATTTAACAAAGGCACAGTTTATGAAAAAAATATAAAAGGTAAAATATTCATAACCATAACATACACCAGATACTAAAACTACTTTTTTTTAAATCGGAAATTAGACAGGATTGGTATTAACACTATTATCATTACACAATGCTTTAGAGTTCTAGCAAATAAAGAAAATACAATGTTATAAATATTGAAAAGACAGAGATTGCACAATCTTTTTAGTTAATGTCATGATTGGAAATCTAGAAAATCCAAAGGGCTTTCTTGAAAACTACAATTATTTTTTTTAAGATTTTATTTATTTATTTGAGAGAGAGAGAGATAGCAAGAGAGAGCATGAGTAGGGGCAGGGGAGAGGAAAAAACACTCCTCCAAGCATAGAGTCTGAAGGGGGGCCCAACCCCAGGACCCTGAGATCATGACCCAAGCCAAAGGCAGACACTTAGGCTACTGAACCACCCAGGCACCCCTTGAAAACTACAGTTAATAAGAGAAACTGTTAAGGTGATAAATACAAGAAAAATATATCGAAGATTCACTACAGGGGCGCCTGAATGGCACAGTTGGTTAAGCATCCAACTTTTTTTTTTTTTTTAAGATTTTACTTATTTATGAGAATACACAGAGAGGAGAGAGAGAAAGAGGCAGAGACACAGGCAGAGGGAGAAGCAGGCTCCCTACAGGGAGCCCTTCATGGGACTGGATCCCGGGTCTCCAGGATCACACCCAGGACTGAAGGCGGCGCTAAACTGCTGAGCCACCCCGGCTGCCCAAGCATCCAACTCTTAATTTCAGTTCAGGTCGTGATCTCAGGGTCATGAGATCGAGCTCCTCATCAGGCTCTGCACTGGGCATGGAGCCTACTTAAAAAATTTTTTTTTAATTTGCTATAAATAAGCCCCTAGAAATCAATAAAGTTGAGAAAAATATTCAATTAACAATAACAGAACTATAAAATACTTAGGAATAATTTATTATGAAAGGTATAGGAATTGTACTTGGTGGGAAATTTCCTATAGGAAATCACACTAGGAATCTGAGAGGTCAGGGAATGGGGTCAGGATTCATTCATCACTTGAGACTGGACACTTGCCACTGGATAAAATCTGGATTTATTAGCAAAGACGAAGGAGATAAAGGACTGTGAGGCAACCAACAGAACCTCAAAACATGAAAAAAATGGTCCCCTTCATCAGAAGGCAAGGAATGTGAGTCAGAGTAAAAATGTAACAATGACAAAACTATGGAGAGAATAAAAAGATCAGTGGTTGCCAGGGATTTGAAGGAGAGAGAGAGATGAATAGGTGGAACACGGGATTTTTTAGTGCAGTGAAACCCTTCTGTATAATACTATAATGGTGGATACATTTCATTATACATTTGTCAAAACCCATAGAATGTACAACAAAAAGAATGAACTCTATGTAAACTCTGGACTTTGGTTGCTAATGGGTCAACATTGGTTCATTGATTGTAACAAATATACCACACTGATAGGGGATGCTGATGGGGAGGGAAGCTGTGTCTTGGGCCAGGGAGGGGGGATATGGGAACTCTCTGTACTTTCCCTCATTTTTGCTATGAACCTAAGGTCACTCTTTTTAAAAAACACTATTAATTTTTTAAAAAAGAAAAATGAGTTGTCACTTTATATTTAGTAGACTAGCAAAAATTAAAAAGGGTTGCACCAACTCTTCTTTCCAGTATGTAAGGAAAAGGATTCAGCCAAACGTTCTTGACAAAGGTGACTGGTTACAGCCTTTTTGGAAAGCAGTTTGGCAAACTCCAGTAGAATAAAAATGCATACACTTTTGGGCTCTATAATCCTAAACTTTGGATTCTCATTTACAGAAATAAAAGCACTAATGAGGGCACCTGGGTGGCTCAGTGGTTGAACAACTGCCTTTGGCTCAGGTCGTGATCCTGGGGTCCTGGGATTGAGTCTTACATCAGACTCTTACAGGGAGCCTGCTAACCCCTCTGTCTGTGTCTCTTCCTCTCTCTGTGTCTCTCATGAATAAATAAATAAAATCTTAAAAAAAAAAAAAGAAATAAAACCATTGAGATGTAAGCTATATGGTTAGGGACATTTATTCCTACATTATGTGTAGTGGGAAAAAAATGCAAAGTGATGGCCCATCCATAAGATCATGATTAGAGACATTTTGGTACCTCTACACTGTTCTGGCTAGTATGCTGTGTAAAAAACTACCTAATAGTGGCTAAAAACATTTATTTTGCTCACAAACCTGCCATTTAATCAAGATTCAGTGGCAACTGTTCTTTGCTACATCCCAGTCTGGGCAGCTTGAAAGCTGGGGCTGAAATCATCAGAAGATCCCTCACTTGAAGCATGTTTGATGGTGGCTATCAGCTCAGGCTTGAGCTGAGGCTGGAACACCCACATTGGCCTCCGTGTGCCCTGGGCTTCCTCACAACACGGTGGCTAGGTTCCAAGGATGACTGACCCAAGAGTGAGGAAGGCAGGTGGAAGCTGTATTGCCTTTCTAACCTAGACTCAGAAGTCACACTGTCATTTCTGTCTCATTCAATTCTTTAAAAGCAAAGTCACTAAAACCAGGATGTAGGTTCAAGAAGAGGGAAATTAGACTCCACCTTTTGTGGGAGGAGTATCATAAAGTTTGGGGACAGGTTTTATGTTACTATCAAAAAGAAGGAACTAGGCAGCCCAGGTGGCTCAGCAGTTTAGAGCTGCCTTCAGCCCAGGGTGTGATCCTGGAGACCCGGGTTTGAGTTCCACGTCAGGCTCCCTGCATGGAGCCTGCTTCTCCCTCTGCTTGTGTCTCTGCCTCTCTCTCTCTCTCTCTCTTTCTATATATATATATATATATATATATATATATATATATATATATATAATATGTATATCATGAATAAATAAATAAAATCTTAAAAAAAAGGAGGAACTAGAATAAGTTGAGAACTTGCAAGAAGTTGAGATGAGTGAGAAAGGAAAGATGCAGAAAAGTGTGTACAAAATGATCTCATGTATGCAATAAAGACAAACCATTCTGCGTAAATATACACTTGACACTCACAGGTTTGAACTCCACTTATTTGCATATTTTTCCATAAATACAGTACAGTATGTATTTTCTCTTATTTTCTTTCCTACTTTTGGTAAGAATACAGTATATAATACATATATCATACAAAACATGTTAATTGACTGTCTACGTTATTAGTAAGGTTTCTAATCAACAGCAGGGTATTACGTTTTTGAGGAGTCAAATATATTTAATTTATTTATTTGAGAGAGAGCAGAGGGGGAAGGAGAGGGAGAAAATCTCAAGCAGACTCCCTGCTGAGTACAGAGCCCGACCAGGGGCTTGATCCCAAGACCCTGGGACATGACCTGGCTGAAACCAAGAATCAGACACTTAACCTACTGAGCCACACAGGCGCCTCAGAGAATATGTATCTTGTAAACATGGGTTTCCAGAGAGTGATGGTGATAGAAGATAGAGCCGGGGGTAAACAAAAGAGGAAAAGATAAAGACTGTGCTAAAACCCAGCAGTTAGGATAGGTTCTCCCTTATGACTTTAATTATAGGTGTTTATTATATCGCTGTATGAAGAAAGTGTATCTATCTATTTATTGTTGTTGTTGTTTTTATTTTTTTTAATTTTTTTTTTTTTGTGATAGTCACAGAGAGAGAGAGAGAGAATGAGGCAGAGACACAGGCAGAGGGAGAAGCAGGCTCTATGCACCGGGAGCCTGACGTGGGACTCGATCCCGGGTCTCCAGGATCGCGCCCTGGGCCAAAGGCAGGCGCCAAACTGCTGCGCCACCCAGGGATCCCGTTGTTGTTTTTAAGTAAGCTCTACACCTGGGGCTTCAACTCCTGACATGGGGATCAAAAGTCACATGCTCCACCAACTGAGCCAGGCAGGTGCCCCAAGAAAGTAGTTTTTCAGAGAGGTATGTTTAGGTGGTAAGGATCAAGAAAATTAAGGTAATGACCACCTTACCTTAGAACTTGGGACAGAGCCGGGAAGAATGACTGGAGAGCCACAGAGGCACCCACTATAGATCACCAATGATGTCCTTCACCTGGGCTCTGTTTTATGAATGTTTGGCCTGTGAGAAATCATTAAGCAGAATGTCTTTGTTTTAGGCACCTTCCTATATACGTTATAGTCCACACTTCAAAAAAAATTTTAGGGCAGCTCTGGTGGCTCAGCGGTTTAGCGCCGCCTTCAGCCCAGGGCGTGATCCTGGAGACTCAGGATCGAGTCTCACGTCGGGCTCCCTGCATGGAGCCTGCTTCTCCCTCTGCCTGTGTCTCTGCCTCTCTCTGTGTGTCTCTCATGAATAAATAAATAAAATCTTAAATTAAAAAAAAAATTAAATAATAATAAAAAAACCAAAGCAAACTTGTAGAAGGTGCCCAGTGGGTGGAGTGAAGAGATGGGAGAGGAATCCCAACCCAGACCACTGGACAGTCAGCTCAGCGCACTGTCCCAGATGGAGGTATAAATCTAGAGTGAGTGGCGTGGAGGGAACCCAAGGCCACACTGCTTCTGACAATCTCCCAGGGTGGGAGTGGAGTGGAGTGGAGTCCTGGGACACCCCAACATTTAACTGTAGTTTGGGCTAAAGCTGACAGAGCTGAGAAGAAAATCAGGAGAACTAGATGTTCCTGAGAAGGTGGTCCTGAAGCAGGAGAGAAGAATCCACCATGGTGACTTCAGCTGGCTCCAAGGACCGAGGTGGTGGTGAGCTGTAGCCAGAAGATGAGGTGAGGAGGTGACTATAGGGAAGTCTCAAGGTTCTTGCCATGGAAGGAGAAGTGGGGCAGGATCTAAATGGGGACATGGGGAGCAGAGGAGGAGCCTAGGGCTTCTAGCCCATGTCTCTGTTTTCTCTAATAATGAGGTGAGCCCATGGCTGAGGGGGACAGAGGCACAAAAGAGTAGAGGATGGGCCAAGGGCCAGGCAGTGAGTATTGCAAGGGGCCTGGAGATAAAGGGTGGCAGTAGGTGCTGAGCAGGGACCTCTCCTCAGGGATATAAGTAGCCAGGGATCAGCCAGGGTGAAAGAGGTTGTCCAAAAGCGGAGGGAGTGAGAGTTGGACCAGGAGGTGGATGCAGCCTTTCTGTGCTGAAGATCCCAGTTGGGGAATCACTTGGTTCCTCCCACGAAGCCTTGGCTTAGGATCAAGGAAGGAAGGGCTCCTCTTTACCAGGGTCAGGGCCAGGGGTAGGGTCAGGAGGGAGTGCAATGGTAGTCCTGCCCTGGGGACAGTTAGCTATCAGAAACCTCTTCCCTGCCTGTTTCTTAAATCAAGCTGGCCATTCTTGCTCAACTCCACCCCCTGGGGCCTATGGATCCTAAGGATTGGATGCGCAGTTCTCAGTCCAGTCCAGAACATGATGTTCCCAAGGTACAGGTAGGACTCTGGTCCCCCACATCTCTACCCCCTCCCCTGTATCCATAGTTCTGGGAAGTGGGCCACATGGGGAGGGGCTGGCTGCAAGTCATTCCTGACTTTTGTTGTTGTTGCTTTTACAGAACAAAAGGCAGGAAAAACACCAAGAAAAGGATCCCTCAGGGCCGGGGTGGAGGCAGCTCTCAGCACATTGCCCTGGACACACACCACAATCAGAGCCCAGGACACTGAGTAATTCCCATTGTGCTGGAAGCCTCCCTGGTCTCAACAAGCCCCACTCTTTGTGTACCTTTGCCTGCACTTTGCAAACCTAGCCCCACACTAATTTCCAGGTGCAAAGCTAGCCTCCTGGAATATAAAACTAGCTTTATCCATTTATCAGGTATGAGAATAACTCACATAGGTTTTCAGTTGTGAGGCCAGTTTTCTGTCAGAGAGTGGGGTCTGCTTTTGCTGTGAGCCAGAGATGCCCAGCTTAAAGTGAGCACTACGGGAGAGACCCTAGCAGCCACTGACCCCAGCCTCCTTCTGTGGTTGGGCCTTGGCCCGCCCCCTGCAGGTGAAGGGCCAGCCTGGAATTCCACTGGGCCAACGCATGTGGGCAAAGCAATGGGCAGCAGAGTGGATGCCCTCCCATAAGCCTGTTTCCTTCTTTACAGAGGAGCAAGCCAAAGTACTGGAGGGTCTCCAACTCATTCTCGCCTCACCAGCCTCAGCCCAGAGCTGCCAGTCCCATGGAACCATCTTGAGTTCTGAGGTAGTGGCAGAGCCCTGAAGTGGGGACCTGAGGGTCCCATGCTTTCTGTTGCCCAGCTCTGTCCTGGCTAGGAAAGCACTCTGGCTTCCAGAGCTGCCAGGGCTGCAGCTGTCTGGGGGAACAGTCCCTTGTCTGGGGTCATAGGAGCCTGTGTGAGGCCTCATTTCTTATTCTGGGCATGGGGCTCTAGGATAGGATGCCAAGAATCCAAGTGGCTCCTGTGCTATTCCAGCTTGCTTGCCCCAAAGTTCTCTGCCCTGTCCTGCAGATCCAAGCCTCAGCTTCAGGTCTCCTACTCCTCCAGCTACCCAGGCTGGGCTTGCGGCATGCATGGGAGAGTGTGCTGCGGGTAAGCCTTCATGCCTAGGCCTTTCATTTTCAAAATGGAAATGTCCAGTTTAACTATGCTTGGATGTTATGCTGGAAAGTTCTGGTTTGCTTATCTGGTGGGTCTAGACTTTAGCTCTTCCTTTTTACCAGTTTAGTATAAAAAAACAACTGCACTCCTCATTCTGGGGGCTGGAGGACCTGGTCAGGAAGGAGATTGTTGGATCCTGGCTTTCAGCAGCACACACAGTGACTTTTGACCCTTAACTCAATACAATTCTGCAGAGGGAGGAAGTGGTGGGCCGATGGCCAAGAAGGCCATGGAGATTTGGCTAGTACTATTTCAACTGTGTTCCCCAAGACCTGACTGCCCAATGCCCATTCTTCTGCCTGTCAGGATGGAATGATTAGTGGGGTCAGGTCCTGCTGGCTTTCCTAGTGTCTGGGGTGGCTCCTTGGGCTTCACATTCCATCCTGGACAGCTTTCTGCTCTCTAGTCTGCAAATGGGCTGGGCACTGCTTGACTTTATGGACTTAAGGACAAGCCAGTTAACTGGTTTTATAGAAGAGAAAGAAGTGCTCATAGGATCAAGGCTTCTGGTTGGGAAAAAGCCAGAGAAAGGGGTAGAAATGTCATACAGAAGAGACCCTCTTTCAGAAAAGTTTGATTTTTAGCTTATGACATCACAAAATGCAACCTAGGCCCAAAAGTCATCTCTGGCCAAGTTTCATCATGATGTTTACAAGAGTAGGATGAAGGTGACAATTTCTGCGAAGTCCTTATTTGGAGGGAGTCTCCTCCAAATCTCACATCTAGTCTTTCTCCTTTAATGGTGTCTCAGATGCTGTGTAACCAGAATTGTGTGATGCAGGCTAGAGCAGTGAGGGACAATGCATGCTGTGTGTCCAAACCACTCACTTTATATGAAGAGGCAGCAGCAGCCCTTAAAGAAGAGCAGCATGACCAAGGGCAACGATAAGGCATTGGGAGCATGATCATCCATGAAATAAGAAACCGGGGCTGCTGTCTATGAGTCCAGAAACATGGAGGATAAGCTCCATCATCAATGGAAGAAAGGTCCAGGATGCCCTGGCAGACCTATCATTCTTTTTTTACAGAGGAGCCAATTTTTTTAAGATTTTATTTATTTATTCATGAGAGACACACAGAGACACAGGCGGAGGGAGAAGCAGGCTCCATGCAGGAAGCCTGACGTGGAACTTGATCCCGGGACTCCAGGATCATGCCCTGGGCTGAAGGCAGTGCTAAACCGCTGAGCCACCTGGGCTGCCTAGACCTATCATTCTTGAGAATTCCTGGGGTTTATTTATTTAAAGATCTTACTGATTTATTTGAGAGTGTGAGAGAAAGAGAGCATGAGTAGGAGGTAGGGGTAGAGGAAGAGGGAGGAGCAGACTCCCCACTGAGCAGGGAGCCCAATGCGGGACTGGGTCCTGGAACCCTGGGATCATGACCTGAGTGAAGGCAGACACTTAACTAAGCCACCCAGACACCCAATTCCTGGGGTTTATTTATTTTTTAAGATTTTATTTATTTATTCATAACAGACACAGAGAGAGAGGCAGAGACACAGGCAGAGGGAGAAGCAGGCTCCATGCAGGGAGCCTGACGCGGGACTAGATCCCGGGACTCCAGGATCACGCCCTGGGGCTGAAAGCAGCCGTTCAACTGCTGAGCCACCCAGGCATCCCTCCTGGGGTTTAAACACAGTGTCAGGAATGTCCACGGCAGGTCATCAAAATTTGCTCAATCAATGAATAAGTGGAGTCAGACCTAATTTCTGACATTCTAATTCAGAACCTAGATAATACTCCTCTAAATTCACAAGTGAGGGATGCCTGGATGGCTCAGGGGTTAAGCTCTGCTTTCGGCTCAGGGAGTGAGCCTGGAGTTCAGGGATGGAGTCCCACATTGGACTCCCTAAGGGGAGCCTGCTTCTTCCTCTGCCTATGTCTCTGCCTCTCTCTGTGTGTCTCTCATGAATAAATAAAAATCTTAAAAAAAAAGATTTATAAAAATAAAAAATAAAAAAATAAATTCACAAGTGTTTATTCAGTATGTTCTTGGTCAACACCCTGCATTCTATCTGCATATCCCCAAATAATCAGGTAACAGTATCTGTGCCATGATATGACGGGGCATTTGTCTACAGAGAGGATGGGTAAAGGAAGCCAAATTCATACTTGATGCCTTGTGAAACAAACACAGATTCCTTAATCACAGTGTAAGTAAACTGTTTTAATTGTTGTTACAAAATGGATGCACTAAGATCACTGAAGATTTATTCAGGTACCTTTGACAGGGCAAATTTAGAGCTTATGTTCGAACATACAAGAAAGCAAAATCCTCACGTGAGGACCTCTTCAAGGCTGAGACTGTGGACAATATGATCTTATTGTTGTCCTGGCACTTCTTAACTGTTCATAACAATACCACCACTAAAACCACAAAAGGCAAGCCATATTTCATTTTTGAAGCCTTGAAACAAGGCCAATTTGGCTTTTGGACAGCTCAACTCCCAGCTTCTTGAGCTCCGTGGGGATATTTCGTATGTTTACCTGCCACTTGACCCTTTTGTACTGTCAGGTCAAGGCAAGATCAAACTGGAACATGATTTTGTTGTAGAACAGCTTCTTTTGGTCAGTTGGAAAGAAATTGTAGGTATACTGGGTTATCACAGAATCATTGCTAGTTCTCGTTACAGCCATGTTACTGAGAAGGAAATGGTAGAAGTAATATTGTCAGACAAGAAATGTTTTTTGCTGGGCTTCATTGGTGAGTTTATCTTTCCTGACAAGGGATATATTCAATGCCCTTCCATGCCATCCCCAACAACTCAAATACCACGATGTGATAGTTAACTTTTCAGAATTGTTAAAAACTAAAAAAAAAGATTAAGTTCATTTATTTTTAAAGATTTTATTTATTTATTTTAGAGACAGGGTATATGCATACAGGGTGTATGGGGAAGGGGCAGAGGGAGAGGGAGAGAAAATCCTAAGCAGGCTCCACAGCCAGCATGGAGCCCAGTATGGGACTGAATCATATGACCCTGAGATCACGACCTGAGCCAAAATCAAGAGTCAGATGCTTACCTGACTGAACCACCCAGGCACCGCTGAAATTTTTTTATTATTTTTATTTATTTATTTATTTATTTATTTATTTATTTATTTATGAGAGACCCAGAGAGAGAGAGACAGAGAGGCAGAGGGGCAGAGACACAGGCAGAGGGAGAAGCAGGCCCCATGCAGGAACCCGATGCGGGACTCGATCCCGGGTCTCCAGGATCATGCCCTGGGCCGAAGGCAGGTGCTAAACTGCTGAGCCACTCAGGAATCCCCTAATTTTTTTATTTTTAAGTAGGCTTTACACCCAGTGTGGAGCCCAACATGGGGCTTGAACTCACAACCCTGAGATCAAGACCTAGGCTGGGATCAAGAGTCAGAGGCCTAAGTGATTGAGTTACCCAGGTGCCCCTATGATAGTTAATTTTATGCATCAACTTGACTGGGCCACGGAGTGCCCAGATATTTGGCCAACCACTGTTCTGGGAGTTTCTGTAAGGGTGTTTTCAGATGACATCAACACTTAAATCAGTAGATTGAGTAAATAATGCATATTGCCCTCCCCAATGTGGGTGGGCCTCATCTAATCAGTTGAAGGCCCAGAAAGAACAAAGGGACTCTTTCTCAAGTAAGAGAATTTTCCTGCCTGACTGCTTCAAACTGGAGCATTGGCTCTTCCTGGGTTTCCAGTCTGCTACCCTCTGAAAGGACCACTATCAGCTCTCATGGTTCTCAACCCTTCAGACTCAGACTGAAATGAAATCATCAGCTCTCCTTGGTCTACAGTTTGCCAACTCATCCTGTGGATAATGAGACCTGCCCACCTCCATACTTGCATAAACCAATTCTTTATAATAAATTTCTTTACACACACACACACACTCCTTATTCGTTCTTATTAGAGAACCCTGATACATAGGCCAGGCCTCCTCTTTAATTTTCAAGAGCTCATATCCCAGTCCCAACCATGTATCTGCCAGATGAGTTCTATGATGGCCTGGAACCCTAAAATGAGAGGACAAACAACACAAGGCCGCACCAGAAAGTCAGACATGATTTGTCAGCCTTTATTAACCAAGAGCAAAGCCAAGCCCTAGAGTTTCCTTTTAAAAAACCCGACCTTGTTTATGGCAAACAATGATTTAATTATATGTTCAATACTACAGAACAAGAATTGATCACTTTCTAATCACTTATTCTTCTGAGATTAAAATACAAGTGTAAAACGTTTAAAATAAGATTCTCCCCAATGATTTAAAAAACAATTCCAATTGAAAGACATTTCAAACACTATGTGAACTCAGGACCAAAAAAATACCTTAAAACATTTTACCTTTGAGGTAGCACAATAATGCTGAATTAGATTTCTTTTATTACAATGAGCTTATGAAAACAATGAGGAAATCTACCTTTTGCTTAAGGTGGGCTAAATGGTTTTCTGCAAATCCCCCATGAGGTTAGTGACAGTTTTCTCCTTTTT
The DNA here is from genome assembly GCF_003254725.2 of Canis lupus dingo. Lineage (NCBI taxonomy): Eukaryota > Metazoa > Chordata > Mammalia > Carnivora > Canidae > Canis > Canis lupus. The sequence continues at coordinate 40,653,589 of NC_064262.1, read as the reverse complement.
TTTCTTTTTTCTTTTCTTTTCTTTCTTTCTTTTTCTTTTTTTTTTTTTAAGTATAAAGATAGCCCTGCAGTATGTAAAAGGAAACCCACAGGGAAGGCTGCTTCCCATAAAATAGACATTAGAATCATTGAGGAACGTCAGCAGTCAAGACAGGAGGAACAAGAGGTAATTGTAGTGAAAAACCAAAACAACTTTTATCTTGGCAAGACTGGTTTACAAGTGTATGTCAAGAACAAAAATTCCAAACATCAGCCAACTGAAAACAAAAGATAAAAGATGACATTCATGGGTCTTTTTCCTTTTTCTCTGTGCAAAAATGCTCTTTCACTTTTTCTAAATGAGAGAAGATTGTTTCTACACTGCGACTTCACATGGAGATGCTGTGTGCCCAGGGTGTTGCTGGGCACCAGTGGCACCTCTCATTGACTACCATTGTGAGCACAGAATCTGGGCATTAAGAGGATGAAACATGACTTCTCCTGGCTGGAGAACCATTTCTTGCCACTTTGCTGCTGAATTCATTCATTAAACTGCTCAAAGAAAAGCTGCACTCTGACTTCTGAGAATCTATAGCAATTCTATGTTAGACTATCTACTAAGAGGACAGGGCACATGAACCCTTTCTTCAGAGACTACAACCAAAAGAAGAGAGTGGGTGTGATAAACTGGGGCTAGAAGGAAGGAAAATACTGTAGGTTGAACCTCGAGGTTCTCAGGAATATTCTCTACCATCCCAAATCAATAGCAGAGCCAGGAAAGAGGCCATGAAGAAGGCATGAAGCTCTAATCCATGGAAGAGAACAATATAAAACAATTAACAAAGGGATCCCTGTCCAAACACGCTCTTCCCCTTGAAGCCCAACCAATTGGTGCAGGGCTTGCCTGGTATAATGTGGACACTAGAGTCCTCGGTCAAACTGGGCCTGCTACCTTTGAGTCCTCATGCTGCAAAAAGAACTGAAACTCTGGCAGACTTCTGGCACCTTGCTAATGGCTGTGTCCTATTTCACTCACACTGGTCCCTTTAAAGTCTTCCTTCCTCAAGCCGGACCCCCAAGGGACCCTGAATGCAGTGAGGATCTGGACTCATGATCCATATGTCAGTCTGTAGTTAGAGCAGGAGGACTCAAATCTAGATGAATTCTACTCTGTAAAACAGTAACCATCAGTGAGTTGGGGGCATCAGAGGCTTCTGTGAAGGGGAAGACTGAACTGGGATGTGTAAGGCGGCAGGATGAGAAGGCCCATGCCTAGCAGCCTGCAGGAGTGACTCTGGCACTAAGCTCACAGCCAGCCCTGACTAATGCTGGCATGGAGGTACAAAGGGGGCATCTGCTCAGTGTTTAAACAGAGTCCACACATAGTCTGAGGTTAGGCCTCTGTGACACTCCTAAAGCTCAATGTACCTGCTGCTTCTGGAAGAAACGGTGTGATCCCTATCTGCTAAAGTACAAGATCTGCTTTCTTAATTTATTTGATGCTAATAAAGCAACACCTTAGAGAAGAACAACCTTGGAAAATCATGGGAAAAAGCCACATGGGCTTTCCCAGTGCTAGCTGCCTGTTTTGGGGTATTAGTTATAACCTTTCACGATTCTGAGAGTTGCAATGCAGACTACCTAGCTAGGGCAGTCTGAAAAGAGTCCTGCTGCTTTCGCTTCACAGAACACAAGGAAAAGGGAGACTTGACCAAGGTTGTGGTTGGGTCACCACTCTGGAAATCTCTCCACCACATTGTCCATGCTAAAAGCAGAAAGCCTGGCTTCTGTGGACAACGGAAGGGACCATGTGGGCTCCATCATAATCCTACAACAGGAATGACTCAAACCTCAGCATGTAATCTCTTAGGGATTTATTGAATCACATAAGTTTAAGAAGTAAATCATATTGGAAAGGGCCTCTTGATTGAATATAAACTTGGCTACAATATTCAAATTCATCTCCATGCAAAATTCACACTGCTCTTAGGATCTCCTGTAGTATCTGATTCTAAGTCATTCTGAAGAAAAAATTCATTCTGAAATATATCTAGTTAATTAGGATAATTCATCAGAATTTCTACCTGATATTATTAAAAGGTTAAAAAGTTTTAAAATACAAGCTAGGTTACTTTCCTTTGGGGCTAATAGTTAGAACCCCAAATATCACAACACCTTAATTAGAAAGTTCTTTGCAGTAATTCTATGACATTGTGAATGATTCTGATTTTTAAAAACAAAGAGCTGATCTTCAGGATGAATGCCTGAGTCAGTTGACAAACTGACATACATGAACAGGTCCAATGGGAATTCCCAAAATACAGAAATAATTTTTTTTAATTTCCAAAAAAATAGCTGCATCTTCTTTAAAGAGTTTAAAAATTGATAGTTCAACAGCAAAGCTATGTAACAACACTGGAGTAAAAGGAAAGGGTTCTCTTCTTAGTACAACCTCTTGCCTGGCACACTGCCATTATCAGCTGGTAGGGACAACTGGAAACGAGATGGCAGGAGTTGTCCAGGGAAGTATTTGGGTCAGATAAAGTTATGGCACCTTCAGACCCTGGCTCCTTAGAAATGGACAGTAATTCATTCATGCAAACTGCACAGAGATTAAGTAAAACAAAACAAAATCTAAAACTAAACAACACAAACCAAAACCCCCAACCCAGAAAACCTTCCCTGGCCCTCTGCTACCTGTAGAATGTGCTGAACCCAAATTTTCTGCTCTAACCAGGGTCCTCATGACCAATCAGTGTGTGCTGGGGTGCTGACCAGCTGGGTCCTAGGCAAAGCCTTTTGCTAAGCATCACTGTGAGTTTGGAGACAGCTGTCACAGGTGCAGCTGGCAGCAGACAGGACAATGCCACAGGACCACAGACCTCCAGCCTACCTGCCGCCATCTACTGTAAAACCAAAGGCTACAATTGTGAACAAATGTGGATTTTCTCAAAGGACAAACGAAGGAGAAGATCAAGGGCTACAATATTTCCTCCCTTGAGAAAGGTTAGGGGTGGGTGTCTACAGTTATACACAGGTTTGTGCAGACCTGTGGTGACTTCCAACAGCAACAGTAGCAGCCAGAGAGGAAAGGAAGATGATTACACTTTGGACTTTGTATCAGGCACTTAAATTGTTGGAGAGACATGCCATTTTGAACCAAAGATGTGACAACTGGGTTGGAATAATCATTACAAGTGGTCTAATAATGGGCTTTCAGAAGCAAAGTGGAGGAGGTGTGGGTTGAACCTCTGCCCATCTTTTAGTGCTGACTTTCAAGTTTTCTAAATGCCCACGGCCGTAGCAGTGGCAGCGGCGGTGGCAATAGCAGGAACAGTTCTGTCGTGTCTGTCTTCTGTGTGTGTTCTGTGGCTGACCGGAAGGTTTTGGTGTCACACTGAGAAGGCTCTGGGGTGTGGTACACCTACTGCCCAGGATCAATCAGATCCATGCTGGAGCCAAACATCTTCACTAGCTGTTCCTCGTAGTGGGAGATGTTCCTCTTCATGATGTCCATGCAGGGCCCCAGAAGCCTCTCAAATGCTTGTACATCCATAACTGCGTTGTTAAAAAAAAAGGCATGAGACAAAATGAATTCTCTACACCAGTAATTCAGTCATTTCCCTCATGCAAACCTTTTCTTAAATATACCCATTCACCTTGGGGAATGAGACTGTGGGATCCTGGGCACTTGGAAAAAAGACCGATGTTTCTATGTGAGTATAGCCGGGCTGTGTCATCTGTTTATGACTTTGCAGAGCTGAGTAGCACCTATTCACTTGATCCCCACAGAGCCCTGGACTTCTCTGCCTCTGTTACTGCTCTTCTCACAGGCTATACTGTGCTCAGAAATGTTTGCTCAAAGGATATATTCACCCATTTCTAGTTGGCCCCACAGACCGTTCAAGCCTAGAGGTGTGTGAGAACTGGTGAAATGAGACAAGGCTTACTGATGGGGAAAAAAAAAGTACTGCGTGTTAGAAAAAAAAAGTATAAATGCATAAAGAATTTGTTTTTCTTACCTAAGCATTTGACATCTCCCACTGCATAAGCTGAAGCAGCTCTGGGTTTGTTGGTGACCAGTGCAAGCTCTCCAAAGTACTGCCCTTTATGGCAACGGGCAATCTCAACCTCCTGGTTCCCACCATCCTTGTTTGCTTTAGTCTAGAGCAGGTGGAAAACATGACCTAGGCTGATTCTAGAATCACAGCTGGGCATGTCAAGTCACACACACTTGCATTCCCTTCTCAGCACACTTAACACAATTATTAAGAAATTCACTTTGTGGAGACACTAACTGTACCATGTAAACTGCATGGGCTAATTCATCTTAGTGGTCTGATTTAATTAGAGGAGTTGGCTTTTACCTGGGGCTTCATCCAAGTCCCAACACATTTCAGGTAATGACTAATTTAGGTAGGGAACAGACCATTTTCTTTGGGAGATTTAGATATATCTTCCAAAGAAAATATATATCCAATTGTTATAACATACATTATATATTAACATAAAATACATATGTATTTTAATATACATTTACACATATTTTATATATATGTGAATGCTCTTCTTTTGGTAGATGCTAACTTCTAAGGCACAAGGGAAAAGCTAATTGCTGCTAAATGATGTCAGTGTTTCTCTTAGGTTAAGGCACAATCCTGGGTTTACTTCTTTTTGATTTGAGACTATGCCTTTCTCAAACAATACAGTGACAAATTTTCTTTTAGGTACAGTGTGTATCTTAAGTTAGTGGTTCCTCCCCCCCACATATACATTTTTTTTAGAAGAGGTGAGTAATTAAAAACATTTTTTGATAATTTTCAACCTGGATATTTAGTGATTTAACTCTGTATTAAGAAATCAAGCAGGTTGGAATTTGTAATTTCAAATTAGTGAAAATAATGTAGCATATTATATTTAATATCTAATTTCCTTTTTTTTTAACAAATCCATCTGCTAAGCAATAATTTAAGTAAAAAATTATTTAGAGTTTATTGGTAAGAATTAGTCTTAATCTCTAAGAGGCTCTTTAGGTTATCGGCGGTTAATCCTCCTTCCACACTTTTGCCCCAACCTGTCTGCTCTGAAGTTGATCTGCTCCATCAGAGCCAACACTCTTTCCAATTTCTGCAGCATTCTCTGGGGCTGCAGATGTGTTTGTGCCCATCTAGTCCCTTCTTTAGAGTAGCAGTTACCACACTGTCACAGGAAAACCAGCTCTCTTGGGGTTTTGTTACAATGTAGATTCTGATTAGTAGGTCTGGGGCAGAGCCCAGGACTGCATTCCTGACAAGTTAGTTCCCTCATTCCCCAGGGCCACAGTGCTGCTGGTCCCACATACCCAACACTATGCTGTGATCAGGAGGTGTCAATGAGTATTTGAGAAATGTGCAAACATATATCACTAGTCCAAAAACAAGTAAAAGAACAGAGACGTTTCAACCTATTGTTTCATGTGAAACAGTAGATCTATTTTTCATCAGGAATCAAGCCATCTTATAGGTGGTAATCATCTTTTTCTTTCTCCATATTTAACTTTTACTAAAGATATTCTGTGAAAGGTTTCATATTAGGTTAGTATTATATTTAACCATTTTAATAAATTCTACATTCTTAAAAAATTTGGAATAGGGAAATCTGGTGACAATGGATTTATGATAAGGATCACTCCTCCCACCTACAGGTCATCAGTTTTCTAGGCCTCCCTATCCATGAAATGGCATAGTAATACTGGTCCAACAGACCTCCCCACCAGTACTCTAGGAAGGAAGATTTTTTTCATATTCAACACCCACGTGTACACCTTTATCATGTAATTACCCCACTTTTTACTAAGCTGTGTTTATCTTTGTCTTATTGATTTGTAGGCCAATATTTCTCATATCATTAATTATGTCACAGAGGCAAAGGCTATAGGAATAAGGAGAAATATAATAAATTCCTACCACTGGAGATACTTAAACATGGGTCTTTGCCAGTTCCATAGAACAATGATGGTTTTGTTACACTAGACACATTTCACATTATTGAAAGCAAGCAGCTACTTCCTGTGCATGCACCTGGCCTCACTTGTACCATCACATGCAGACTCACCTTGCTTCTGATCAGGATGCTCACCTCACCAGACTCTATAATGTAGAAGCTATCAGCCTTTTCACCCTGGGAAGGGAGAGAAGGTTGTCAGAGCTATACATACATACATACGTATTGGTGAAAGACACAGAAATAGATCATCTCATTGCCCGAGCTCTGATTTGTATTTATTTTCTAACTCTACAAATTAACCAGTGGCTAACAAATTCAGTACAAAATGAAAGGATCCTGGTCCCTGGGGATGTCAGTCCAACTATAACACACATCTCTCACTTCCTGACATGGAATATTTACATTTTTCCCCTGGATAATACTTGGGTTGCCAATTATACATAGCATTACTATTGTTGCTGCTCAGGAATCTGTGACTGGGGGGAGCAGCAGCCAAGACTGCTACAGACAATATCAAGGTGAATCCTGGCACGACCAAATGCAGCCCTCCAGAGGACAGTGTGGATCTGGAGAAAGCTCTGCCTTGGTGAGGGAGGTACTATAATGTGGGTTAATGTCACCCTTATGAGCCTCAGGCTTTTCTTTTCCTTGCTTGGATTTTAAACCACTTGGCTGAACCAGTCATTCAGGTAATTCAATGGGTATTTATGAACTTAGTATGTGCCAAAGCACTGTTCTAGGCATGTGAGATGTACGTGGACAAAACAAATATCCCTACCCTTGTGGAAATTACAGGCTGATAGGGCAAACAAACTGCAAACAATTAACATGATGAATCAGCAAATGATACTATTGTGTTAGAAGGCAATTAAGTACTACTATAGAGAGAAAGTAGAGGAAGGTGGGATCTGGAGTACTGGGGGGAGGAGATGGCTACAGTATACAGCAGAATTTCATCAAGAGGGTGAGATTTGAGCAAAGGCTGGAATGAGGCAAGAGTTAAGCAAGCAGACACAGGAGAAGAGGCTTTCACAAGCTCACTTCAGTCTCTGACACCTTTCTCTTAACATCTGGAGCAATAACCATCTATACTGGATAATTCAATACTAATCATGTGTCCTCATTCTATGTGGGTCTTATGTCTTCAGAAGAATCTACACTTCTGAATTTTTGTTAAGACTTCAACGTCTTTCAACTACCACAGAGAACTCCAAGTGGACACCTTCCAGCTGAGGCTGCCATTCCTCAGTTAGTCTAGTCCCAGTTCACTATGTAATAATCACTGCTCTATGTCAGTAAAAGCCACAGCTTTATAAAGGGGTGCCTGTGAGTTTCTATGCTGCTGTGCTGGGTAGGTACCCTGTACCCAGCAGAGCCAAATCAGCATGAGATTCTAGAGTTACACAAAGAGCTTCCTGACAGAGGTTGCTGAAGGAAACTAAAGGGGAACCAGAGGCATGGTCACCAGGAAGAAGAGTAGTTTCTAGGTCCAAGAAGGGAGTTTAATAAAGGAAGATGTGATTACCAGTGTTCAGTGTTGCTGGGAGGTCAAGAGTAATAATGATTCAAATGTGTGGAAACATTCTGGTGACCAAGAATGTGAATGGTAGGGATGAGCCACAAAAGTGACAGGTGGTGAAGGTTGAGTGAACTCTTTTTGTTTAGATAGATGTGTAATAGCCTAATTTACAGGGCTCATTTTTCACAGCTGCAGCCAATAAATTTTCACACATGTATGCACCTGTGTGACCACCCCCTAGATCAAAACAGAAAATCTGGGTGGCCCTAGTGGCTCAGCGGTTTAGTGCCGCCTTTGGCCCAGGGCATGATCCTGGAGACCTGGGATCGGGTCCCATGTCGGGCTGCCTGCGTGGAGCCTGCTTCTCCGCCTCTCTCATGAATGGATAAATAAAATCTTTAAAAAAAGAGAAAAACACAACAGAAAATCTTTCTGGCCTCCACCCTATGGAGTGTTTTTCAGTCAAAACCACCACTACTTCACCTATTAGGTAATTGTATCTGACTTCTGTCCTTGCAGTTTTCCTTAACTCCTGTTAAGGAAAGTAAGGCTGTACCTTAACTTCATATAAATGGAATCATACATTGCCTTTTGTGTCTGGCTTCTGCTAGTTCACACTGTGAGACCCACACTTTGAATATGCCTGCCTGTGAAAGGAATGAGAAGCTAGTAGCTGGAGTGAAAACGGAGTGAGTGGAGAAACGTGTGTATTTTGAGGACAAGAGAGACTCAGGCATGTCTACAGGGTGAAAAGAATGAGTGTGAAGAGAATGAGTTTGATGAACAGAGGAGCTCAAATAAAACAGAACCTGCTAATGATGCTGTGTGCTCACTCCCAGCAGGCACTCTGGTGTGAGCTGCATGTATATTGGTTTCACACAATCTCCCAAGAAGATAAACTCAGTACTATTGCCATTGCATTTTACAGATGAGTTTCCTCAGGAGCTCAGAAGATAACTTTGTCATAGGAGGTAGGGGACATAGCTGGTGGAATCAAGAGGATCATCTCTAATCCCTTTAATTTTACTAACTTGCTAATATATCACCAGAAAGGATTATCATAGTTCACAAACAATTTAAGAAGAAAAATTTTATTTTATTTTTTTTAATTTTTATTTATTTATGATAGTCACAGAGAGAGAGAGAGAGAGAGGCAGAGACACAGGCAGAAGAAGAAGCAGGCTCCATGCACCGGGAGCCTGATGTGGGATTCGATCCCGGGTCTCCAGGATCACGCCCTGGGCCAAAGGCAGGCGCCAAACTGCTGCGCCACCTAGGGATCCCAAGAAGAAAAATTTTAAATAAAACCATGAGGGGGGGGGGGATCCCCGGGTGCCTCAGCGGCACCTGCCTTTGGACCAGGGCGTGATCCTGGAGTCTCAGGATCGAGTCCCATATCGGGCTCCCTGCATGGAGCCTGCTTCTCCCTCTGCCTGTGTCTCTGCCTCTCTCTCTGTGTCTCTTGTGAATAAATAAATAAAAACTTTTAAAATAAATAAATAAAACTATGAACGATGATAGTATCAGTTGAAAATAGTCTAATTTGGTGGCTCAGTTGGTTAAGTATCTGCCTTTGGCTCAGGTCATGATTTCTAGGTCCTGAGATTGAGCCCCGCATTGAACTCCCTGCTCAGAAGACAGTCTGCTTCTCCCTCTCCTCTATTCATCTTGCCCCCATCAGGCTCGCCATTTCTCTCAAATAAATACATAAAATCTTTTTAAAAACTAAAAAACTAAAAAAGAAGAAAAAGAAAATAATCTATTTTTGTGGTATCTGAGGGGACATACTGTGTGGCATTTTCAGCCTCATGAAACAGCCTGGTTAGGCTGAGACAGAGATGGGCCAGGACAAGTATTTCCCATCCCCCTCAGGTCCAGTGATGGATAATGCATGCAAAGCTGGTTGTTCAGACTTTGTAGGATGCCTGTCAGTTTACAGGGGGGACAGAGTAGAATGAGATATCTACCCAGGAGCTCAATGGAAGAGTGCCCTGCTTTTCAAATTGTCAAGTCCACTAAGATACATCTCACAGAAAGAATATTCCATTCTATATTCTGGAGTAAAAAAGCCAGTAAAAAATATTTTAAATTTTTGTGAACATATCAGGTGTTTCGATAAATAGTTTCTGAATGTCTACAGCAGGTACTGACTAGGTTATCATCCATATGATGAAATTCACTGGACTTTATATTAAATAAATGTCTCTTGTTCACAAATGATGATAAAGATCCATATCCCACCATAAGAATGACTGAAACTCTAATTCAGGACATGGCGCCTTGTTGGCTTAATGAAATGGTACTTAATGCTGAATACATGAAACATACTTTTTATGAGGTATAAATTCTGTTCACATCATTCAGAGAACAGGTAAAATATCCCATCAATTAGGATAAATGCAAAAATTATTAAAACATTACAAAGTACACAAGCATAACATTAAAATGTCATATTCTTTGGCTTTAAAATAAAAATTCTATTTGTAAAATAAAGAATAAAAATTTGTAAGGATATAATAAGAGAAACTCTGAAGGGGGCAGCTTGCCAGGGGTTCCCCTGATAGTACACATGGTCTAGACAATACCTAGAGACAGGCTGAGATGCATACTAGCATCCCACCATACCCTGCAATAAGCAGTGGCTTCTGTTCTTTCTGCTGTATTTGGGCCCCAGTTGGACGTGTGCATTAAGTAGGGCACCCACTCTCATGCACAATCACATGTAAAGAATAGCTGGGCTGCAGGAAGGAATATGGTGCTAAAGAGTCACAGCAGTCCAAGCACAACTATCAAGAGGGAGGCAGCAATCTCTAAATGCTGATGATCATCACTGATCTTCAGGGATGTAGGGAAGCTTCTAGTTTTAAAATGCTCATAATCGAAAAAGAAGAAAGGCTAGAAAGTAAAGGGCTAAGCAACCAACTCAAGAGAGAAAATAACAAAAACAAAGGAGATGAAAGGAAATGAGATAAAGACAAAGTAATGAAACAGAAAATGTTTAATGGGATTAATAAAAGGTGAGAGTTGGTTCTTTTTTTTTTTTTTTTTTTTAAGAGAAAGTTTATTTATTTATTCAAGGAGACAAAGAGAGAAAGAGAGAGAGAGAGAGGCAGAGACACAGGCAGAGGGAGAAGCAGGCTCCATGCAGGGAGCCCGACATGGGACTCAATCCTGGGACTCCAGGATCAGGTTCCTGGGCTGAAGGCAGCGCTAAACCACTGAGCCACCGGGGCTGCCTGAGAGTTGGATCTTAAAAAGACTGAAAGAACTGATAAGCCCCTTGCAAGCTTAAGCAAGAAAAAAAAAAGAAGGCACAAAACAACATTAGGAATGAAGATAGGAACATCATTCTAGATGCTGTTATATAGTTAAAAGGTGTTAGAGGGAAAACAACAAAACTAAAAGGTGGCCTATGGAATAGGAGAAGATATCTGCAAACAACAATATCTGATAAAGAGTTAGTATACAACTATAAGTTGGAACTACAGTTCCTTACATTCCTGTAAGGAACTTATCAACTCAACACCCAAAAAACAATCCAGTTAAGTAATGAGAAAACATGAATAGATACTTCTCCAAAGAAGACATCCCGATGGCTAATCGACACATGAAAAGACGCTCAACATCACTCATAACCAGGGAAATACAAATCAAAACTGTGCTGAGATACCACCTCACACCTGTCAAAATGGCTAAAATCAACAACACAAGACACAGCAAGTGTTGGCAAGGATGTGGACAAAGAGGAACCCTTTTGCACTGTTGGTGGGAATGCAAACTGGTGTAGCCACTCTGAGAACAGTTTGGAAGTTCCTTAAAAAGTTAAAAATAGGGCAGCCCGGGTGGCTCAGCGGTTTAGCGCCATATTCAGCCAGGGCGTGATCTAGGGGGGCCCGGGATTGAGTCCCATGTTGGGCTCCCTGCATGGAACCTGCTTCTCCCTCTGCCCGTGTCTGTCTCTCTCTGTGTGCCTCTCATAAATAAATAAAATCTTAAAAAAAAAGTTAAAAATAGAACTACCCAATGACCCAGGAATTATACTACTAGGTATTTACCTAAAGAATATAAAAATATAGATTTGAAGGAGTACATGAACCCCGATGTTTATACGAATATTATCAACAATAGCCAAACTATAGAGGGATCCCAAATTGTTCATTGATGAATGCATAAAGATGTGGTATATATATACAATGGGATACTACTCACAATCAAAAATAATGAAATTTTGCCATTTGCAACGTGGATGGAGCTAAAGTGTATTATGCTAAGTGAAATAACTCAAAGTAATACAAATACTGTATGATCTCACTCATACGAGAACTGAGGATTGATGGAGAGAGGTGGGGGGGATGGATCAGATGGGTGAAGGGTACTAAGAAGGGCACTTGTGATGAGCACTGGGTGTTGTATAAGTGATGAATCACTGAATTCTACTCCAGAAACCAATATTGCACTGTATGTTAACTAAGTAAAATTTAAGTAAAAAATAAAAATAATAAAAGGTGTTATAGGAACTTTATGGCCAACTTTATGCCAACAACACTAAATTTCAGACAAAGGAATTCTAGTCTTAATACAAACTGCTCAGATAATAGGAAGAGAACAGAATCCCAACTTACATTATGAATCTAACATCCTGATACAAAATCTGACAAGGCTGTTATAAAAAGGAAAATTACAGATCAGCCTCCCTTGGGAGCAGAACCATAAAATCTTAAAATATTAACAAATTGGATTCGTCAATACATGAAAAGGATACTATACAATGGCCAAGTTGATTTATCTTATCTCAGCAACAAAAGGCTGCTTTAACATTTGAAAATCAAATCAATGTACTCACTGAACACTTGCTTATAACAGCTAAAAACTAGAAACACCTCAAGTGTCCATTAGCAGTTGGGAAGGCAAATAGTTTACTCACACACTGGAATACTACACAGTAATGAAAATGAACAAACTATGCCCAACTGACTGGGCCACCCAAGCACCCCTCTAATTCCAATTTAGAAATTTTAAAAACCCAGCAAGATATGGCCATATTGTTTAGGATGTATACCCAAGTGGTTAAAACTACAAAGGAAAGCGAATACATGACTACCATAAAGTCAGGATAGGGAGGTAGGAGGGCCATGACTAGATAGGAGTTCATGAGGGTGGAACAGCTTCTGAAGTGTAAGGGTATTTCTCTGAAAATATCTAGAAAATAAATTTCTGGATTATAGAATAAATTCAGCTTTACAGGATAAGGATAAATTTCTCTCAAAAGGGATTCAGCTAAATGATTCTATTAACAGTGAACAAAACTTCCTACTACATCTTGGAATTGTCAGATTCCTACTTTTTGCCAAGCTAATAGGTATGAAAATAGTTCTCACTGTGGTTTTTAATTTGCATTTCCCTGATTACTCAGTGAGGCTGAAACCAATTCATTATTCACTGATGCCAGAACTGATGCTTTGAGAATACAATTCTCAGTGTCATCCTTCTCAAAAATCTTTGAAAGTGCTTCTCAAACACTTCCACCAAGTGTTCTTTTTTTTTTTTTTTTTTTTTTTTAAGATTTCATTTATTTATTCATGAGAGACACAGAAAGAAGGCAGAGACACAGGCAGGGGGAGAAGCAGGCTCCCTGCAGGGAGCCCAATGTGGGACTTGATCTGGGAACTCTGGAATCCCACCCTGAGCCGAAGGCAGAGACTCAACCACTAAACGTCCCAGGCATCCCTCCACCAAGTATTCTTAAAGCAAGGGCATTACCAAGCCTTAGAATAGGCTATAGTAGTGGTTTTCAAACTTTAGCAAACATTAAAATCGTCTGGAGTTGTTGATAACAAAACCAGACAAAGACATCACAAGGAGAAAAAAACTACAGACCAATACCCTTCATGAACAAACGCAAAAGTCCTTAACAAGGGAGTTACCCACTACATGCTAGATAGGATGCTACTTAATTCATGAATTACTTAATAAAGTCAATCAGATCTTCAAATTAAAAAAACCAAAGTTTTAGCAAATTAAATCTAGTAATAAATAAAAAGGCTAATACATATATCATGACCAAGTAGGGCTCACTCCAGGATGCAAGCTTGGTTTAATATTCAAAATTCAATGTTAAAAAAGAGTCAAACAACATAATTCATATTTGTTAACTAAAAAAGAATATCCATATGAACACATCAATAATAACAGAACAGCAAAAGTATCTGACAAAATTCAACATCTTTTCATGATAAAAACAGAAAACTAGGAACAGAAGGGATGTTCTCTAACCCGATTAAGGACATTTATAAAGAAGCTTACAATTACATTATACTTAATGGTGAACAATTAAATGCTTTCCTCCTAAGATCAGTTAATAAGACAAAGATGTCTGTTCTCAGCATTTCTATTCAATATTATACTGGAGGTCCCAGCCAATGCAATAAGGCAAATTAATTAGCTAAAAATTACAAAGAAGGCATACAGAGGTAGAACTGTCTTTGTTCATAGATAAAATAATCATCTATACAGAAAATCCCAAGGAAGCTACAAAAAAGCTGTTAAAATTGTGAGGTTAGCAAGGTTGTAAATACCACAGGATCAATATGCAAAATTCAATTGTATATAAAAATACAATTATGTACTAGCAATACATAATTAAAAACTGAAAAAAGGAAAACCACTTAGAATAAAGTTAAAACTATGAAATATCCAGGTATAAATGAACAGATGTGTAAGACTTGAAAAGTATAAAATAGGAGAGAAAAATTAAAATATATAAAAGCATACTACGTTCATGAACCAACTCACTGTAGCATTTAAGTATCTGACAATAAGCTTTTTTTTTCTTTTTAAGATTTTATTTATTTACTTAACAGATAGAAGAAGAGCACAAGCAGGGGTAGTGGCAGGCAGAGGGAGAGGGAGAAGCAGGCTCCCCGCTGAGCAGGGAGCCCCACGTGGGGCTTGATCCCAGGACCCTGGGATCATGACCTGAGCTGAAGGCAGATATTTAACAAACTAAGCCACCCAGGCACCCCAGTAAGATTTTTTTTTAATTTAAATTCAATTTAGCAACAGATAGTATAACATCCAGTACTCATCACTTCACATGCCCTCCTTAATGCCCATCACCCAGTCACCCCAGCCCCCCACCCATTTCCCCTTCAGCAACCCTCAGTTTGTTTCCCAGATTTAAAAGTCTCTCATGTTGTGTCTTCCTTTAATTTTTCCCCATTCAGTTTCCCTTTCTTCCCTTATGGTCCCTTGCACTATTATATTCCATACATGAGTGAAACCATATGATAACTGTCTTTCTCCGATTAACTTATTTCACTTAATATAATACCCTCCAGTTCCATCAATGTCTATGTAAATGGTAGGTACTCATCCTTTCCGATGGCTGAGTAATATTCCATTGTGTGTGTGTGTATACACTCTTCTTTACCCATTCATCTGTCTAAGGACATCTTGGCTCCTCCCACATTCTGGTTATTGTTAACATTGCTGCTATGAACACTGGAGTGCAGGTGTCCTGTTGTTTCACTATATCTATATCTTTGACCCAGTAGTGCAATTGCTGGGTTGTAGGGTAGCTCTATTTAAAGTTCTTGAGACTGTTTTCCAGAGTGTTTGTACAGCTTGCATTCCCACCAACAGTGTAAGAGGGTTCCCCTTTCTCTACATCCTCACCAACATTTGTTGTTTCCTGTCTTGTTAATTTTAGCTATTCGCACTGGTGTAAAGTGGTATCTCACTGACAATAAGCTTTTTTGATTGTAATGTAAGTGATTGACATCAACCTTTTGATTATTGAGGCAACCATTTCAAAGACTCCCATCTTGAATAAACATATTGCCAGCTATATAACTAGATGAAGAGCTAGTCTGCTCTCACCTATAAAGTTTCCCTTTTAGAAAGTCCTGGGAAATGGAGGAAAATGACCACTTGAGTGACACTGTAATTCCTGCTCTTATGTTTTAAATTCACCAATAAAGAGGGAACCTGCCAAACCCTGGGCACCCCACCCTCAGACCAAATTCCAAGTCCCCCAGCCCACCCTGTGACCTCACTGTGTGGCCCTGGATGTACCATGTACCCTCCAGGACCTGTAAGTAATAAACAGCAAATCTTTTTTCAAAGTTCCCTTATAGTTGTTTGCTGAGGTAAGTCTTGTAGTCATAATAAGAACCACAAGGGCAAAAAAAAAAAAAAAAAAAAAAAAGAACCACAAGGGCTGGTCCAGCCATAAGACTGGCTCTGGAGAAATGTCTGTGAGGATTTGCTAGAAGTAGGTGAGTGCCTCAGATATTCCTAGCTGATACTATCACTACCGATGGCCTGAGACTGACATAAAACACTCATTATTGTTACAGTGTCAATTTCTCCCCATATTGATTTATAGATTCAACATATTCCCAATAAATAAAAATCTCAGCAGGCTTTTTTGGTAGAAATTGTTATGTTAGTTCTAACATATAAATAGAAATGTAAAGAGCACAGAATAGCTAAAATAATTATAAAAAAGAATTAAAAGGGCAGCCCTGATGGCCCAGCAGTTTGGCGCCGCCTTTAGCCCAGGTTATGATTCTGGAGACCCAGGAATCGAGTCCTACGTTGGGATCCCTGCATGGAGCCTGCTTCTCCCTCTGCCTGTGTCTCTGCCTCTCTCTCTCTCTCTCTGTCTCTCATGAATAAATAAATAAAATCTTTAAAAAAAAAAAACAAAAACTTCTATAGATTTAGGTGTGCTGTAAAATATAAAATATACAACACATTTTGAAGACAGAATAAAAAAAATGTAAAATATTTCATCATTGAATTTTTATATCACTTAAATGTTGAAGAGGTATTATTTAAAGATATTAGGTTAAATATATCACATTATTAGAATTAAGTTAACCTTTAAAAAAATTTGGCTGCTAAAAATTTTTAAATTACATATGTGTTTTTTTTAATTTTTAAAAAATTTTTATTTATTTATGATAGACACACAGTGAGAGAGAGGCAGAGACACAGGCAGAGGGAGAAGCAGGCTCCATGCACCGGAAGCCTGACGTGGGACCCGATCCCGGGTCTCCAGGATCACGCCCTGGGCCAAAGGCAGGCGCCAAACCACGGCACCACCCAGGGATCCCAAATTACATATGTGTTTTACATGATATTTATTGAATGGCGCTAGCCGAGAGATAAATAAAGGAGAAAATCTTATTGACTTTGCAAAAATTTTTTAAATAGGGCACAAGAATGAATAACAAGAGAAAAAAAATTACAAACTAGACTCTTCAAAATTAAAAACTTTTGCTTTTTTAAAAACTATCATTAAGAAAATGAAGAGATAAGGGAGGTGGGTGGAGGATAGGCTAGATAGATGATAGGGATTAAGGAGGGCACTTGTTATGATGAGAGCACTGGGTATTACATATAAGTGATGAATCACTAAGTTCTACTCCTAAAACCAATATTACACTGTATGTTAACCATCTAGAATTTAAATAAAAGTTTGGAGACAAAAAATAATTTAGAAAAAGAAAAGAAAATGAAGAGACAAGCCATAGCCACAGACATAGATTGGGAGAAATATTTGCCAATCATTTGCCTAATAAATGATTTGCATTCAGAACACATAAAGAACTCTTACAACTCAATTAGAAGAAGCAAATTGCCTAATTGTAAATAGGGCAAAAGATTTACAGAAACTTCATCAAAGAAAACCTATGGATGGCAAGCAGTCACAAGAAAAGACACTCAACATCATTAGACATTAGGAAATGCAAATTAAAACCAAAATGAATTACCACTTTATACCCACTAGAATGGCTAAAATTAAAAGGACTGCTGATACCGGGACGCCTGGGTGGCTCGGTCGTTGAGTGTCTGCCTTTGGCTCAGGGCACGATCCCAGTTTGGGGATCGAGTCATGCATTGGGCTCCCTGCGTGGAGCCTGCTTCTCCCTCTGCCTGTGTCTCTGCCTCTCTCTCTCTCTGTGTCTCTCACGAATAAATAAATAAATAATCTTAAAAAGGGAAAAAAAAGAATGTTCATTGCAGCTTTATTCATAATTGCCCCAAGCTGGAAAGACCTCAAATGTCTTTCAACTGGTGAATGGAAAGACAAATTATGGTACGTCATACAGTGAAAATACTACTCAGTAATAAAAAGGAACTATCTGCTGACACATACAACATGAAAAAAATCTCCAAAACATGCAAAGAGAAAGAAGGCAGACACAAAAGACTACATATTATAAGACTTCATTCATATAAAATTCTAGAAAAGGGGATCCCTGGGTGGCGCAGCGGTTTAGCGCCTGCCTTTGGCCCAGGGTGCGATCCTGGAGACCCGGGATCGAATCCCACGTCGGGCTCCCGGTGCATGGAGCCTGCTTCTCCCTCTGCCTGTGTCTCTGCCTCTCTCTCTCTCTCTCTGTGACTATCATAAATAAATAAAAATTAAAAAAAAAATAAAATTCTAGAAAAGTAATTTCTATAATGTTAAAAAGCAAGTAAGTAGTTTCCAGGAATAAGGAGGTGGGAGCAGTGGATTGACTAAAAATCTAAATGAGGGAATTCCTTGGGGTGATGCAAATATCCTATACTATGATTCTATGATTGTACGGATGGCTATAAAACTCCAGAATTAGGGATCCCTGGGTGGCGCAGCGGTTTGGCGCCTGCCTTTGGCCGAGGGTGCGATCCTGGAGACCTGGGATTGAATCCCACATCGGGCTCCCGGTGCATGGAGCCTGCTTCTCCCTCTGCCTATGTCTCTGCCTCTCTCTCTCTCTCTCTGTGATTATCATAAAAACAAACAAACGAACAAACAAAAAAACTCCAGAATTATACACTTGGTGATTTTATTTTATTGTTAATATTTTTAAGATTTATTTATTCATGAGAGACACACAGAAAGAGGCAGAGACACAGGCAGAAGGAGAAGCAGGCTCCCTATGGGGAGCCCAATGCAGGGACTTGATTCTAGGACCCCAGGATCATGCCCTGAGCCAAAGGCAGATGTTCAACCACTGAGCTACCCAGGTGTCCAGGTGATTTTTTTGTATGTACAATATACTGTAACAAAGCTGACCAAAACAAACAAACAGAACATAAAATACAGTTTCTGATTCCCAAGGATTTGCATTTCTAACAATTCCTCTCAAATTCCCAGATGACACTGATGCTGCTATATTTGGGACCTCACTTGGAGATCCCTCGTCTAGCTAGAGACACTGCCAAAAGTGGTCTATAAATAAGCTGATGTCATCTTAATTCATGTCCACTAAGCACAGTCACCTAGCACTCCTGTCTTCAAGAAGACAGACACAACAGAAAATACTGCAGCTTATACCTCTTGACATACCTCCTGAAGGCCTAGAGCTTTCTGGATGAAGAAGAGGTCCTTTGGGAGTAAATGAAAGCACCTCAGATTCAGAAGAAATTTGACCAGTCAAAATGTCCCCCCCTTTTTTTTTAAAAGATTTTATTTATTTATTCATGGGAGACACACAGAGAGAGGCAGAGACATCATAGGCAGAGGGAGAAGCAGACTTCCTGTGTGGAATATGATGCAGGACTTGATTCCAGGACCCCAGGACCACAACCTGAGACAAAGGCAGATGCTCAACTACTGAGCCAACCAGGTGCCCCAACATGTCCCATTCCTGCAACTCAGGCCTACGTTCTTAACAGACCAGGACAGTTGCTCAGGAACACAGCTCACACCGACAGGCCCTTGCTCATATTGTTATTTTGCCCCAAAAGACCTCTCCCTGACCTCAACTGCTGAAGCTGTACTTCTAAGCCCAGCCCAAATGGCATTTATTCCCCCCACAGAACCATATGAAATACCCTCTTTCCTTTTTTTTTTTTAAGATTTTATTTATTCATGAGACACACACACACACACACAGAGAGAGAGAGAGAGAGAGAGAGGGGCAGAAACACAGGCAGAGGGAGAAGCAGGCTCCTATGCAGGGAGCCCAACGTGGGACTGGATCCCAGGTCTCCAGAATCACACCCTGGGCTGAGGGTGGCGCTAAACCACTGAACCGCCCGGGCTGCCCAAGTACTCCCTTTCCTACATTCTCATTGTCATTCATATGTTCCTTCATTATAGTACTTATATCTAGCCTTACCTGTGTATCTTAATATCTAGAGAATCAAACCAATTTCTAATTGAAGGAATTATTAACAGTAGGGGTACTTAGAAAACAAAGGCATTTAGAGAAGGCACAGGGTTTTTTGTTTTTTGTTAGTCCTTTTTCTCTGGGAGTTTCTCTCTCTCCTTCTGTGATAATAAACCTGATTAGTCCTTGCAGTGCTGGTTGGGCCAACTCCATCCACTGGCCCCAGAGGTGGGCTCAGGACTTAGGTTTGACCAATCTGAGTCTTTTTTCCTCCTAGCCCCAGCCCTGGGTTCATGATGGGAACATTACCCCACCCAGACCAACCAGATATGTTCCCAGTGTTCTTGCCAGAACCACAGACAGAGAAGTTTACACCTAGAAGTCTTAACATATAATTAAAGACACAAACAGAGTAGACAAGGAAAATTATTACACAATACTCATCACAATGACCCAGGCTACTGTGTGGTGATCCTCAAGCACCCAAAAATAACATGAGAGAAAGGCACAAAGGAAATATTGAAGACAACTTATAAATCTGGTCAATCACTGAAGACTGAAGACTCTGGCCTATTTTAGATTAGCTAAGAAGCCACTTTTGTGTCAAACGTAAAAGGTAAAGGGCACAACCCTTGGACCTTCTCTAGGCTTTAACACTAATGAATGAAGCTTACACAAGGATCAAAAGAGAATGAGATCCAAAAGAACAACATCAGAATCCAGCAAAAGGTGAATGGAGGCAAGAGATGTGTATGTGAACATGAGATGAACATCAATGGGTTTCAGAGGACTCTGCAGGAAGTGTGCCCAACTAGCTGGCAACACGAGCTCCCAAAGTGTGTGCACAAGGGATGCACTAGTCCTTCAAGAGGTAACCCTCAGGAAAGGAGCTGCTCAAGGCCCCACGTACCTGTGTGATTATGCGCTCTCCATCCTTATAGGCCTTCTCTCCTATTACATCCACAATCTTCATTCGTTCTGACATCTGAAACAATAGACATACCCATAAACTATAAGGAAAAGATCTCGAATGAAAGTCACAAAGAATATCCAAACAATTGATTAGAATCATCCAATTTGAAAATTTAATAGGTTATATTAGTTTTAAATCTTAAAGCTCCAAAAACAGACTCTTATTCAAATACACTTTACCTCTAGTGATTTAAGGAGGGGCACAGATTCAATAAATGATTCAAACATCCTTCTCTTTTTTGCATTGTTTTTCACTATGATTCTTCTAAAAGTCACGCGGTCCTACAAGAAAGAACATGAAAATTCTGGTAAATGCCTCTGTGAGAGAACATCTATGGTTTAACTAACTGGATGACAGCAAATATTAGAGGACTATGGAATGTACTGGGCCAACTGAGTGTTTAATGACATTTTAATCTGAGTCATCACTGGAAGAGAAAGACTTGTAGCCTGTGTCAGACAGATGGTCCACGTGCAATTGCTTGCTATCTAGTACTCAATGAGTGCCACCTATGGGTCATAAATAGAACACAAAATACAAATCCCAATCAAACACTTCCCAGTTCAGTCACTGTTCAATGTGAAAAGGTGCACATTCAAAAAAAAGGAGATGTAACAACCACTTCAGGGCTCTTGCCCTGAAGGACTTTACAATCTCAATGGGGAGACAACACAAAGTATATGGGAATAAAAAATCTACAGTTCAAGACAGCATATCTAATGTGCCAGGTGAACAATAAAGACAAGAGTAAGTGCCACAAGAATTCTGAGGAGGTAAAGAGAGAGATCACAGTAGGCTGGAGTGATCAAGGGTATTTTTGTTGCAAAAATATAAATTTTGGTGGAGCATCTAGGTGGCTCAGGTGATGAAGCATCCAACTCTTGATCTTAGCTTAGGTCTTGTTCCCAGGATCAGGAATTCAAGCCCCACACTGAGCTCCACACTGGGTGTGGAGTCTACTTAAAAAACAAATACATATATAAATATTCACAATATAAGTATTATATATAAATCATGTTTATAGATAATTATATAACTATACATAAAAATTTAATAATTAACGGAAAAAGAGGGGAGGCAGGAATGTGAATGGAAATGGAGTCCCTTGACTCCAGCAAGTTATGGATTCTGATCAGAAGACAGCTAACCAGAGCTACAGTCAAGCTCCTCTCAGATATGTGTACATATGTGTGAGGAGGGACACACAGCCAGGAGAATATTAATTGCTTAGTTTTAGGTTTTTTATACCTAAGTTAATTGTACCTTTTGTCCACCTCAGGCTGGGAGAGGAAGGTGTCTTTTGTTTTTTTGTTTTTCCTTTGAAAGCAACATAATGAAATCCTCAAGGCTGGCAGAATGATACATACAAGGTAAGGACATGATTTTTTTTTAATTTTTAAATTTATTTATGATAGTCACAGAGAGAGAGAGAGAGAGAGGCAGAGACACAGGCAGAGGGAGAAGCAGGCTCCATGCACCGGGAGCCCGACGTGGTATTCGATCCCGGGTCTCCAGGATCGCGCCCTGGGCCAAAGGCAGGTGCTAAACCGCTGCGCCACCCAGGGTTCCCAGGACATGATGTTTAACTGTAAGTCTGCTATTTTAGTATGCTCTATGATGGGTTGGTAGTGGGGTAGAGAAATCACATAGAAGACAACTGAGTTGAGATGTCCTAATGGGTTTTACAGCTCATATTCCATAAGCTATAGAATTCCCAGCCCCTATCCCATACCATGTTTCATCTGCCTTAAAAGAGAAGTAAAAAAAAAAAAAAAAAAGAGAGAGAGAGAGAGAGAAGTCACCTACTACACCCTATATTCCTAGTATGAGCTATGACAGACTCCAACTCTCCCTCTAAACTGCTGTACAAATCATGTTTGTTTTTTAGCATATAGCAAGATTCTGCTCCATTTCTTCTCCATCTGTCTGCTTGAAAAGAGCCATTCAATCTCTGATTGCTCTAATGGGCTGCATGATTTGCCACTACTTTTTTAAGTCCAAGGTTAGGGATGTATCATTTAAAATGTTACTGTTATACTTTGGAATATTATTTCATTATCTTTAGAATTCAATTTCCACATGTTTTCTGGGCCAATCTAGGCACGAGTGCTACAGAAAGAGGACAATCAAAAGTGAGAAAATGGGAATTATGAAGTTCTCTTCTTTCTGAGTAGGCATTGTTAAAATTTTTTTTAATCCATCTATAACATCACAAAGATTGCTACAATTGCAATAGCAAACTATTTCTAGCTGAAGAGAAAACAACTGGTATCTCTCAAAGTGACTTATTTATTCATGTTCCAACATTTTCTATGCGTATTTCCACTCTTCCCAGAACTCTCATGCTATGCAAGGCCAACTCCTGTGACTGTGGAGGGCATGAAAAAGCTTTCAGGGAGCTTCCAACAGAGCTGTGAGGAGAAAACTCCCACTGTGAAATAGTGGATCCTTCAGGCGGCAAGTGTTCAGCGTCAAGCTTACAGCCTAAAGTTCAGAAAAGAAAAGGAATACTACCTTTTCCAGTGATTGCAAGCATTTCCTAAGAAAGTTTCTATTAACTTTCACTTTCACAAGAGAGAACAAGAGCAGAGGCTAAGTATAGTGGTCATGGTGGCAACTGCCCCCACTAAGAGAAGGAATGTAGAATTCACTGTGAGAAACTTAAGTGACTACACCAAGTCCTCCCTGCTTTAGCCTCAGAAAGCATTTCTGAAGCCTTGGAAGCTACAAGAAATCAGGCTGTAGAGGACCATCAGGGAGTCACTTTTGAAGAGGTGACACTAAAGCTTTTGAGAGGCTTTGGGCTATAAAGTACATGAACAAAGCAGAAGAAAAGCAGAGCCCAGAAGGGCATTTTGATAGGATGCTTAAAACAGCAGGGAAAGGAAGAAAAGGCTGAAAAGGATAAGGCTAGGAAGTAGAAAGACAAGGCAGGGATCTCAGGAGAGAATGGTCATAATGCAGCACCACAACTATGGAGAGCAGGTGTTGCCATTCTGTAGCCCCTACCTTTTGCCAGACATCAAGAGAGTTGCTTCTTTTATGTCCATCTGTTGAATTCTCATACCCAACCATGAGACAGGTAGCTTTATAGTTCAATTAAAAAAAATTCTATTGTGACTTTCTCTTTGACTTAGGAATTCTTTAGGAATGTGTTATTTAATTTCCAAGTGTTTGTGGATATTTTCCTGTTACTTCTCTGTTACTGATTTCTGGATTTATTCCATTGAGGTTACAGAATACATTCTCTGGTTTAAATTATTTTAAATTTGCTAGGTTTTATTTTATATCCCAGGATATAGTCTATCTTGTTGAATATTCCACAGGCTTAAAAAGAATGAGTACTCTACTATTGTTGTACCCAGTGTTCTATAAATTTCAATTAGATCTTTTTGGCTAATGGTGTGGTTAAGTTCTTCAATAACCTTCCTGATTTTCTAATTGTTCCATCAACTGTTGAGAGAGAAGTGTTAAAGTCTGCAACTATAACTGTGGATTTGTCTCTTCTTTCAGTTCTATTAGTTTTTGCTTCACATATATATTTTTTAAAGATGTTATTTATTCATGAGAGACACAGAGAGAGAGAGACAGAGACAGAGACACAGGCAGAAGGAGAAGCAGGCTCCATGCAGGGAGCCCAACTGGGACTCCAGGATCATGCCCTGGGGTTAAGGCAGGCACTCAACAGCTGAGCCACCCAGGGATCCCTGCTTCGCATATTTTGAAGCTCTGTTGTTTGGTGTATACATATTTAGGGCTGCTATGTCTTCTTGGTACATTAACTCTTTCATTATTATGTTATGTTCCTCTTTGTCCCTGGTAACTTTCTTTGCTTTGAGGTCTACTTTATCTGATACTAATATAATTACTCCTGCTTTCTTCTGGTTAATGGTTGCATGGTATATATATAACTCTATCTTTTTACTTTTAATCTATACTATGTGTTTTTTTTTTTAAGATTTTATTTATTTATTCATTAGAGACACACACACACACAGAGGCAGAGACACAGGCAGAAGGAGAAGCAGGCTCCACACAGGGAGCCTGATGTGGGACTCGATCCTGGGACTCCAAGATCACGCCCTGGGCCGAAGGCAGGCGCCAAACCACTGAGACACCCAGGGATCCCCATCAATCTATATCATGTTTGAGAGAGTTTGGTGCAGATAGAATAGAGCTGGTCATCTTAAAAAATCCATGTGATTTGTCTCTGTCATTTAGTTGGTATAATCATATTATATTTACAGTAACTATTTATATATTAAGGTTTAAGTCCACCATTTTACTGTTTTCTGCTGTTCCCCTTTGTTTTGTTCTTCTGTTTCATTTTCCTGTATACCTATGGGTTACCTGATTAAAGCTTTTGAATACATCTCTTTGTACAGATTATTTTAGCAGTTGCTCTAGGTATTATATTTATATATATGTAATTTAATCACGATCTACTGATGTCAACATTTTATTAGTTGGAATAAAGTGTAGAAGCTTTACTTCCATTTGGGCCCCTTTACCTCTTCCTTTTAGACTATAACTATCTTAAGTATTTTCTTTTTTTTTAAGATTTTATTTATTTATTCATGGGATACACAGAGAGAGAGGCAGAGACACAGGCAGAGGGAGAAGCAGGCTCCATGCAGGGAGCCCAATGTAGGACTCGATCCCAGGACTGGGATCACACCCTGGGCCGAAGGCAGGTGCTTAACCGCTGAGCCACCCAGGTGTCCCAAGTATTTTCTCTACATACACTGAGAACCACATCAGACAGTAATTTTTTGGTTATTATTTTGGTTATTATATTTTCCAGTTCCCATTTGGATCTTCTTTCTGTCTTCTATTTCTCCGAGACCTTCTATTTTTTTTTTTTTTTTAAAGATTATTTATTTATTATTAGAGAGAGAGAGAGAGAGAGAAAGAAGCAGGCTCCATGCTGGGAGCTTGACATGGAACTCGATCCCAGTTCTCCAAGATCACACCCTGGGCTGAAGGCGGCACTAAACCTCTAAGCCACCGGGGCTGCCCTATTTTTTCTTCATTTTTTTCAAGTGTGTCCATAATTGCAATTGTGGCTTATATAATTGGCTATATAATGACTGCTTTATTATTTTTTAAGATTTTATTTATTTGAGAGAGAACAAAAGAGGGAGAGAGAGCACAGAGGGGGAGGAAGAAGCAGGCTCCCTGCTGATCAGAGAGCCCCATGTGGGGCTTGATCCCAGGACCCTGGGATGATGACCTGAGCTGAAGGCAGATGCTTAATTAACTGAGTCATCCAGGTGGCTTTTTTTAAAGATTTTATTTATATGAGAGAGAGAGAGACAGAGACAGAGACACAGGCAGAGGGAGAAGCAGGCTCCATGCAGGGAGCCTGACGTGGGACTCGATCCCAGGTCTCCAGGATCACGCCCTGGGCTGAAGGCGGCGCTAAACTCCTAAGCCACTTGGGCTATCCTGATGATTGTTTTAAACCCTTGTCAGTTAGTTGCAATAGTTGTGTCATCTTGGTATTGGTATCTGTTGATTGTCTTTTCTCACTCAGGTTGAGAATTTCGCTCTTCTTTGTATAACAAATGATTTTCTATTGTCCCTCAGACATTTGGGGTATTATGTTGTGAAATTATGTATCCAATTTAATCTTTTTCTTTTGCAGGCACAATTTAGGTATAGTGTGCATGTACATGTGGGAGTGAATGTTCAGCTCCCCTCTGGATTCCACTGACACAACCCTGGCAGGGAAAGTGGAATGCCAACTAATAACACTGTGTATCTCCTCATTTTGCCTCTTTGCTACTGGGTGAGGCTGTAGTACGTTCAGTTTGCTGCTAGTCCCAGTGACACTGGAAAGTAGAAGCAATTTTTTCCTTTGGTATTTGGCTAGAATAGAGTGGTAGGTGTTCTGCTAGGCTGCCCTTTTCCTGGTCCTTTAGCTAAAGGGGTCAGGCTTTTCTTGGGGTTGTTTTTGTATGTACTTGTTGGTGGATCTAGGTTGTAGGCTTTTCCAGAATGCCATCTGGTATATATATGGGAAGCAAAAAAGAAAACCCAGGAAATTCACTGTCTTGTCCGTCTTTAAATCCCAAGATCCCTAGCCATTTCACCTTATCCCTATCCTTCCCATCTTTCTAAGTTTGTTGTATGATATCTGGACTGTTTTAGCTTTTTGTTTTTGTTTCTTTAAGATTTTATTTATGTACTGGAGAGAGAGAGAAAGTACACAAGCAGGGGAGGGGCAGAGGCCTAGGGAGAAGAAGACTCCCTGCTGAGCAAGGAGCCCAATGTGTGGCTCCATCCCAAGACCCTGAGACCATGATCCGAGCTGAAAGCAGACACTCAAACTGAGCCACCTAAAGTGCTCCTGAATTTTTTTAGTTTTAAGAGATAAAACTAGTGAGGAATGGAGATATTCCATCTTGACCTGGACCAGTAGTTGTCATAATTACATTTTTTTTTAAGTTGGTTCCATGCCCAAGGTGGGGCTCAAACTCACAACTTTGAGATCAAGAATAGGTAGCATACTCTACTAACTGAGCGCCAGCCTTAGCATCAATACATTTTAAAACTGAGTTTATTTTCCCTATTACTTATTGATCTATGATCTATCCTTGAGTTTTTCCTTTTTTATTTTTTTAAAGAGAGAGAGAAAGAGCAAGCAAGCAAATAAGCATGTCAGCAGGGTGGGGAATGGTAGGGGGAGAGGAGAGAGAGAATCTTAAACAGGCTCCAAGAAAGGCTTGAGGTCATGACCTGAGCCAAAATCAAGGGTTGGATGCTCAACCAACTGAGCTACCTAGGTGCCCCATCCTTGAGTTTTTCAATCACTAGGTCCCCAAGTGTGTGATTTATTCTTAAGCCATTACATGTCTCATCTCTCAAGACACACTATACCAAAAGACAGGTCTTTTCTTGTATATCACAGGAAGTGCTCTGTCTTTAAAATGTGATTTCATTTGAGGAACTATGTTGATAATGCTATGGTATACAATTAATTCTGCTAGTAAAGTAGATGGAAACACATTATCACAGATGTCAATATCTTAAAAAGTGAAATTTGGAATCTGTACAAAAGGGTAATTATTTTGTTTAAGAAGGAAGAGAGTTATAGATTCTGAAGGCTTGATACTGAAAGGAAGCAAGATGGACCATGGGTAATAGAGGATAGGGATCACAGCAGTGGTGTGCCATAGACATTCTAGGAAAGTTCTCTTTCCCAGAATATGGCCATCAGCCTTTCTAGCCATCCACACCTATTGGATATTGGCATGGACCAATGCACATGAACAAGTGGATGGGTGGCCATAGAGAAAAGTTAGTCCTGGGACAGCTAGAGATGACAAGCACTGTTGGCAAAGCTCTCTATGACAATTATTTTTCTAGGCTGCCTCTTGCATGGAAAATTATCCCCTTTCTCTCTATCTGTCTGATCAAAACAAACAGAAAGCATAATAAGAACTGACATGACTATAAGGTTATAAAACCCAGTCTTTTCCTTGCAATTTGTAGTAAATGGTTTGTTGACAAATTATTTTAGAGAAATGGAAAAACACATTGGCACAAATCCTTTCATAATGTATTTCAGAGAACTGGCTACAAAATATAGTGTGAACCATAGCTTAAGGACAGCAAATTCAGAAGTAAGGGGAATTAATACTACGCCACGCAAGGATTATCATTTCTCTAACTCACCAGTCCCCAAAGGGAGCCTTCTGAAGTGGCGATAATGGTAGCAGCTCTTGGGGTGTTGTACATCAGAGCAAGTTCTCCAAAACTGCCACGGTTGTCATACTGACCAACAGAGCGAGTTTGATTATCTTTTGTTACTAAAATATCATAGGTTCCCCTGGAAATACAAGAAATAATTTCATTTATTACTTCCAATAAATTTCATTTGTTACTTCTAAATTTAAGACCTGACAGGTAGTGCATAAATAGAAGGTACAAATGATATAAAACAGGCAACTTCCAACATATTTTTGCTAGTATACAAAAATACAATAGATTTTTGCATTTTGACTTTGTATTCTGTGACCTTGCTAAACTCACTTATCAGTTCTAGGTGCTTTTTGGTAGCTTGGGATTTTCTAGGGAAGATAATGTTTAATGTTATCAGCAAACAAAGACAGTTTCACTTTTTCTTTTCTAATCTTTATGTCCTCCCTTCCTCCCTCTTTTTCTTCTTCTTTTTTTCATTGCCTCATTGCATTGGCTAGGATCTACAATACAATACTATATAGAAGTGGTGAGAGCAGATATCCCTGCCTTGTTCTTGATCTTAAGGGGAAAACAGTCAATGTTTCACCCTTAACTATGATGCTGGCCAAAAGTTTTTAAAAAAATTCCTTTAACTGGACTGGTGAAAAACCACATCTATTCCTAGTTTGCTGAGAGTTTTTACATTGAAAAGGTGATGAATTTTGTCAAATGCTTTTCTTGAAGGGATTGATATAACTATATGAGTCTTTTGTAGTTTGTTGAAAACTAGGATACAGAACTGATTAAAATAAAGAAACCAAAAGGTGCAATATTCTACCTGTTAACTGGTAATGATTGCTAAAGAATAATATTCAGAACTGACAAACATTTAGAGAAACAGGCACTCCCAATACATCACTGAGGCAAACTTAAATATATCAATATTTTTGCAAGATACTTAACAACATTTAACAAATTCCTTAAAGAGACCCTTTTACCCAGTGTTACCATTTCTAGACATTCTATAGGAGATTATTTGGTGAAGGTGGTTCTTTTCATGTCTGGGAGGGGGTCAGAAGGAACCCTCAAGATGAAATTAACAATTGAAGAGCTCACAATACACTAAGGCCAGCAGGTCAAACCCACGTATTTCATGTCTCCCGACATGGCTTATACCAGGAACAGAGCCAGAAGGGGCCGCGACATGGAAGTTGAGGCAGTGTATTCATAGGTAAATTAGGCTGGGCCTGAAAGATCCAGATGACAGTATAGCAAAATGGCTTCTTTATGAAATCATTTCCTTGAACACTGGCAAATAACATGTTTATTTTTTTTTATTATTTTTTAAAAGATTTTATTTATTTATTCATGAGAGACACAGCGAGAGAGAGAGAGAGGCAGAGACACAGGCAGAGAGAGAAGCAGGCTCCATTCAGGCAGCCCGACAGGGAGCCCCCTAGAAAATCCCAAGCTACAATCCCAGGGTCTCCAGGATCATGCCCCGGGCCGCAGGCGGCACTAAACCACTGAGCCACCGGGGCTGCCCTGAGCCACCAGGGCTGCCCAAATAACATGTTTATAAAGCACATCTTGTCTAATTCTTTTTTTAATCTTATTTTTATTTTTTAAAGATCTTATTTATTTATTCATGAGAGACACATAGAGAGAGGCAGAAACACAGGCAGTGGGAGAAGCAGGCTCCATGTAGGAAGCCCGACTCGGGACTTGATCCCAGAACTCCGGATCATGCCCCAAGCCAAAGGCAGACACTTAACCACTGAGCCACCCAGGCGTCCCCATCTTGTCTAATTGTAAAGGAGACTTTTTAGTGTTGCTAATAGCAACCCAAACATGGGGTTGTACTGAGGACTCAGAACAGCAGTAGATACAGGGGGCAGGCAGTGGGCAGAGAGGGAAGCCTGTACACTTGATCCTAAGTCCTTCCTGGGCTGAACAAAGCACTGGGTGCCTTTAATCATGAATCTTATTAAGTGTAGCCACACATCTGCAAAGTTTCATTTCCTACCGTTCAATGACATAAAAGTTGTCTCCATCGTCTCCTTGGTCAATGACATGCTCATCAACTTTGACTGTTCTTTCAAACATGGCATCAAGGACTTGAGAAAGTTGTTCCTGCAAGGTATACACACAAAGAGAAAAGGCGGCTTTTACACTGGCTGTGAAAAAAATGACTGCTTATCTCAGTTTGCAACTACAAGGTGGAAGTACACATATAGGATTGTTCCCCATATTCAAGCAATATCCTAAAAGCTGTCTGAAACAAATGTTTTCCCCTGACCGTTCAGCTTTGTACCTCCATGTACACAGCACAGTTGCCAAGTATTTTTGAGGCAGTACTGTTTTGAAAAAACATTCCATAATTTTTGCAAAACTAGGTATCTCAGTTATGGTACCCATTCTCCCAGTTGCACCCACATGACTGTCAGGCTCCTTGATGGCTCCACTATACCATCTGTAAACCATGCAATGCCATCTTCCTATGGGTGTTGATCTTAACAGGATGATCAAATCCTTTTTTTTTTTTTTTTTTTTTTTTAGGATCATCACATCTAAAGGGCTGGGATAGACTTAGAAGTTACCTTACAGAGTAGCACAACTGCTCTGACTAGTCACGCACATTACTTAACCTCTCTGAGCCTCAGTTAACACATATTTTAAAAAGCGTTTACAGGGATCCCTGGGTGGCGCAGCGGTTTGGCGCCTGCCTTTGGCCCAGGGCGCGATCCTGGAGACCCGGGATCGAATCCCACATCGGGCTCCCGGTGCATGGAGCCTGCTTCTCCCTCTGCCTGTGTCTCTGCCTCTCTCTCTTTCTTTCTCTGTGACTATCATAAATAAAATAAAAAAATAAAAATAAAAAAATAAAATAAAATAAAAATTAAAAAAAAATAAGCGTTTACTAGTTTCTAGCTCATTGATTTTTATGACTAAAAGAGAAAAATCTAAGGAAAGTATCACACAACAGGTACTCAAAAATTGAGATCTATTCAAACATCTATATACAACACATATAATGACTTACTTATTATTACCTGCTATAATCAGAAGGTAACTGTATTGATAAGTATAGGGAAAACAAAACAATGCAATTAAATTCTAACAAAACAGTGGTCTCAGTCTAGGGCCAGCATCCCTCTGTCAGGAAGGGAGATCACTGGCTGTCAGGGGGCACTAATGAATATCAGCTTCAGCTCAAAGAAAGACTCTCCTTGGAGGAATGTGGACTGAAGACGTGGCAAGGAAAAATTTTATTGTTGCATAATTCCATGTGATTCAGTGTCTGTCAGTAAGACTGTGCTACCTAAAAATAACTGAGTAAACTAAAAGCATCTCTTTATTTCCACAGGTTCATGTGTATTGAATACAAGCCAACAAATACTATAAGGGAAGTGATGTTCACATGCATTCCACATTCACATGGAATGTGAGCCCAATGTTGCCAGAAATCTCATGTTTAAATACAGGTACCAACTCAAATTTTCAAGTACAATACAGACCAAACACATATACCTGTACCTAGCTATAACTGGCCTGTGGGCTGTCCATTGGCAGCTTCTTGTTCTAAGTAACTCTTCTCTGGCCTGGACTCTTCAAAAACATCAGTATCATAAGATACAGAATAAGGTGTAAGGGGAGGATTCTAGGCTGGAGATGACTAAAATGATACCATGACAACTAAAAGCAACACATGATTCAGGACTGAAAAACAAAACAAAAAAGCTATAGAGAACTTTACTGGGGAAATCTGAATATGGAATGGATGCGAGATAACATTACTGTATCAATGTTAATAATGGTATTGTGCTAATGTAGGAGAGTATCTTTGTTCTTAGAAAATATATCTTTTTTTTTTTTAATTGTTTTTTTTAAATTTTTATTTATTTACTTACGATAGTCACAGAGAGAGAGAGAGGCAGAGACACAGGCAGAGGGAGAAGCAGGCTCCATGCACCGGGAGCCCGATATGGGATTCGATCCTGGGTCTCCAGGATCACGCCCTGGGCCAAAGGCAGGCGCCAAACCGCTGCGCCACCCAGGGATCCCTTAGAAAATATATCTTAAGGTATTTAGGGGCCAAGAGTCAAGATGTCTTAAACATATTTATAAATGGCTCAGGACAAAAGAAAAAAGCAGTTTACATGTACTTATGTGTGCGTACATACACACATGAAAGAAAATAAATGTGGCAAAATGTTAACAACCGGTCAGTCTAGGTAAAGGTACACGAGTGTTCATGATACTATTCTTTTTATTTTCCTGTAAATTTGAAAATTTAAAACCAGAGATTTGGATAATAAATTTTTATTTTATTTATATATTTTTATTTATTTTTTAAAGTATGCTTTATATCCAAAGTAGGTGTAAATAAATCTTTACAAACTGAAACAAATACACTCACCAGAATGGCTAAAATTTGAGAAGATGGGCAATACCAAATATTGGTAAGGATATGGAGCAACTGGGAAGCTCATGTATTGTTGAATGCAAATGGTAAACCACTTTTAAAAAGACCTGGCAGATTTTTGTAAAATCTAACATATACCTACCCTATGACTTAGCAATTTTGCCCTCAGTTATTTTACTGAGGAGAAATGGGTGGGGGCGGGGAGTTCACAAAAAACATGTACAAAATGTCCACAGCATTATTCCTAAGAGCTAAAAACAAGAAATAGACCAGGTATCCATCAACAGGGGAAAAAAAAAGAATTAGCAAACTGGTATTTTCATATAATGGCATATTACTCAGCAACAAAAGAGGAATGAACTAACATCACCAGCAATAAGGCATGCTGACATTATGGACCCCTTGAAATGATGCTCTGAGAAAAAGACAATATAATTTCTTTGGGAGTCAGGCCAAGAATGTATATCCATATTCCATAGTCATAAGGAAACATCAGACAAATCCAATTGAGGTGCGTTCTATAAAATAACGAACCAGTACTCTTCAAAGTGTCAAGATCATGAAAGACCAGAAAGGACTGAAAACTATGACAGACTAAAGAGAAATAAGAACTAAATTACAAAGTGGGATTCTGAACTGGATCCTTAACCAGAAAAATAAAACCATAAGTGAGAAAACTGGTGAAATCTCAATAAGAGTTGTAGTTTATTTATTTATTTATTTATTTTAAATTTTTTTTATTTATTTATGATAGTCACAGAGAGAGAGAGAGAGAGGCAGAGACACAGGCAGAGAGAGAAGCAGGCTCCATGCACCGGGAGCCCGACGTGGGATTCGATCCCGGGTCTCCAGGATCGCGCCCTGGGCCAAAGGCAGGCGCCAAACCACTGCGCCACCCAGGGATCCCAAGAGTTGTAGTTTAGCCAATAGTATTGTAACAGTTAATTTCCTGGTTTCGCTCATTGTCCTATGGTTATGTTAAGATGTAGGAGATCCCTGGGTGGCTCAGAGGTTTAGCTCCTGCTGTCAGCCCAGGGTGTGATCCTGGAGTCCCGGGAAGGAGTCCCACATCGGGCTCTCTGCATGGAGCCTGCTTCTCCCTCTGCCTGTGTCTCTCATGAATAAATAAATAAAATCTTTTTTTTTTAATAAATAAAATCTTAAAAAAAAAAAAAGTTGTTTATACCAGGGGAAGCTGGATGAAGAGTATATGGGAATTCTGTACTATTTTTGCAGCTTTTTTTTGTCAGTCTAAAACTAATTCAAAATAAAAAGTGAAAAAGGAAAAGAAATGAACTACTGATAAATGCAACAGGGATGAGCTTCAAAAATTGCTGTGTGAAAGAAGTCTCACACAAAAGAGTGCACACTGTACAATTCCATTTATATGAAATCTGAGGAGAGGCAAATTTAATTTATTGCAGAATAAATCAAAATCGTAGTTGCCTCTGAGAGGAGATAGGGCCAGAATTGATCACAAGGGGGCATGAGGGCATTTTTGCGGGGTGTTTAACAAATGTTAAATGATTTGTTAGGGAATTTGGGTCACCCAAATGTATACATTTGTCAAACCTCAACGAACGCACTTAAAAGTTACGCATTTCATTGCATGTAAACTTTATATCAAAAGACTGTAAGTGGGACCCTTGGGTCACTCAGTGGTTGAGTGTCCACCTTCGGCTCAGGGCATGATCCCGAGGTCCGGGATCGAGTCCCACATTGGGCTCCCTGTGAGGAGCCTACTTCTCCCTCTGCCTCTCTCTGTGTGTCCCTCATGAATAAAGAAATAAAATCTTAAAAAAAAAAAAAGACTTTATGCAAATATTGAAATTTAGTTCCATGATACACATGCCAAAGTATTTAAAGAAAAGTAGAGAGGATCCCTGGGTGGCTCAGGGGTTTAGCGCCTGCCTTTGGCTCAGGGCGTGATCCTGAGGTCCCGGCATCGAGTCCCACATCAGGCTCCCTGCATGGAGCCTGCTTCTCCCTCTGCCTGTGTCTCTGCCTCTCTCTCTCTCTCTCTCTCTGTGTCTCTCATGAATAAGTAAATAATATCTTTAAAAAAAATTAAAAAATAAAGGAAAGTATAATGATATCTACAACTTACTCTGAAACGAACCCAAAAGAGTAAGACGGGTTAATGGAGGAGCCAGCAAACAGCTGCCTGTTTCTGTAAATAATGTTTTACTGGAACACAGCCATACGTTTTCATTTATGTATGGTCTATGGCTGCTTCCCTGCTACAATAACAGAGCTGAATAGTTATAACAGACATACTTACTACCTAGTTCTGTAAGAAAAAGTTTACTGACCTCTTTGCTGAAAGATGGGTAGGTGGTATATAAGATAGCAAGCATAATAAAATGTTACTCATAGAATCAAAGCAGTGGATAAGTATGTGTTCCATAGAAGTCTCTCAACTTTATTGTATTTGAATATTTTCATGACAAAAATGTTAGAAAAATATAATGAAATATGAAATTTTAGTTATAAATGAAATGGTAAAATGGTTTTCTTCAATACTAAGAAAACTGTGAATATTAGATTGACATAGCAATTTCCCTTAGAATATCTGATGATATAAAATTTACAAGGGGTTTTGTTCAGTAGGTAAAGCAGCAAGTCTTCTTTCCATTTTTTTTTTATTTTTAAAAATTTTTTTTTTAAATTTTTATTTATTTATGATAGTCACACCACAGAGAGAGAGAGAGAGGCAGAGACACAGGCAGAGGGAGAAGCAGGCTCCATGCACCGGGAGCCCGACGTGGAATTCGATCCCGGATCTCCAGGATCGCGCCCTGGGCCAAAGGCAGGCGCCGAACCGCTGCGCCACCCAGGGATCCCAAGTCTTCTTTCCATTGATACAGATGGATCTTCTAGGGAAAATAGGTGACACAGACCAGTATTTCTCACAATCAGCCTTTCCTTGAGGTCATGGTCTTTTTTTTTATTCAGCCTGAGACTAATAAAACTGACTAAAGTTCTGGCTATTCTTAAAACCACACAGACTGGTTTACAGATACCAGGGATGGTTGTGAGGATGTCATCCGAAGACTTATTTGCAGGAGCTGGGTGGTAGTAGAATTCTAATTCCATCCTTCGTGTCTCTGCACATTCTAGGATTCTCTGGTAGGCCCAGTACCTCAAGCCATTTATGTAGCTTCAGTGTGTGGCTCTCAAAGTAGAGGAGTAATGAAGTTTGAAGATTCTTCAACCTCCTGAGGTAGCCCCTACTCTCTATCTTCACCAAGGGAGGGAAGACATTCCCAGAAGAGATTCTATACCAGAGTCCTGCAGACACCCACTCCTCCCCACACCTGAGGTCTTTGCTGAGAAGTAATCACAAGAGGTGCCTCACATCGAAGGCCTGAGAAGTCATGCACTTCCAGTGGGTTAACTGCTACCAGAGAAGAGAATTCCATACTAGCATCTTTGGAGAAATTACTCTGCAGCATAAATTCAGACCCTCTAAACTAAGCCAGAGTCATGCAAACCTGTTTATCTCCTTTTAACATGACCAAACTGCATGGTCCTCAAATGGTATTTTCTTGGAGGAAGTACCAAAGCAATTCAGAGAAATACTGGAAGTCATCTGAAAAGCTCATTATAAGTTATGATAGGCAACACACTGCAAACATTTGTAAATAAGATGAATCTAAAGTTTTATGCCTCATTTGACTGAGGCTAATATAACAAAAACTGTTTAAATGACAAATATACAAAAGCTAAAAGACAAAAATATTAAAAAAAAAAAAACACAAAACGTTACCTGATCAAGATTTTTGAAAAGGAGAATATCTTTGCAAGCCTCCTGAAGTCTGCATCTCTGTTGATCAGTTTTAGGATGAATCACCTGTTAATCCAAATGAAACCAGGGAAATATTTTTATTCCATTTAACAATTTGGCTTTATTTACAGATCAGTAATTTTCTTTCTCCTAAAAAGTAGGGAAAACTAAGAGTTTGTTTACTGTAACTTTAATTCTATACAAATACTAAGCAGTGTCCTTGGCCATGGAGGGGCAAGGTGATGGGGGCAGAGCACCCACCCTGGGGCACTCACTGACTGTGTGACTGGCAGCAAGTCAGCTATCTCCTGGGAGCCTCAGCATTCTTGTCTGTAAAGCAGAGGGCTATAGATTTGTTCATTCAACAGATATTAAGCATCTACTAGGTGCCAGGCACTGTTCCACCTTTAGGGACACAGGGAATACACAAATAACACCTGCTCTCATCAGGTAAATCTGTAAAATATGTAAGAGAGTGACAAGGACAGGAGGAAAAAAAAGGTGGGGAAAGGTGATAAAAAAAAAGTATGTGTGGAGTGAGCAGATGAGGCCTCACTGAGAAGGTGATATTTGTGTAAAGATCTCAAGGAAGTGAGGATGATCTGAGGGACTGAGTCATGTGGACATCTCTATGGGAAGAGCACCTCAAGCAGAGAGAACAGCAAGTGAAAACAAGGCCTTGTGGTAGGTGAAAAGCATGTCTGAGAAACAACTAGGAGATGGGTGTGACTCATTCGGAGCAAGGGTGAAAGATCAGGAAGAGACCAAGTTGAGGGCTTAGGTGAGGGAAATGCTCAAACCAGAGAGGGCATTACAATGCAGAACTACAACTTTTCCCTAGCCACATGGAGGCAATTTGAAGGTTCTGACTGAGGAATGAAAAAGATCTGACTAATGTTTTTAAAGGTTCACACTGACTATCGAGTGAAGAACAGCCTTGAGTGAAGAGTGGAAGCCAGGAAACCACTGTGATTATTCCAGTGCCAGATCGTGTTGGTCAGGGGGGCAGAGGGCAAGGGAGAGAGCCTGCAGCCGACTCCCCACTTACACAGAGCCCAACATGGGGTTTGATCTCATGATGCTGAGATCATGACCTGAGCTGAAATCAAGAGTCAGATGCTTAACTGACTGAGCCACCCAGGTGCCCCCACTAAAAAAACCTGCTTTAACTTTTAAAAGTCATCAAGAAAAAAAAAAAAAAAAGTCATCAAGAATTTTACAATATCCAGAATGAATTTTTTAAATTTACATATCTATTAGATTCACACAATGGTACCATTTTATTATTAGAATACTTGAGAAATCTTTCATGGACTGCTCGTTTTAAGGCATACTTAAAAGATCATTGAAGCTTCTTTTATAGTATTAGCCTTTTAAAAGTGGTGATTCAGATATGCTTTTATAAAAATAATTTGGGGGCAGTCTGGGTGTCTCAGTGGTTTGGCACCTGCCTTCAGCCCAGGGCGTGATCCTGGAGACCCGGGATCAAGTCCCACGTCGGGCTCCCTGCATGGAGCCTGCTTCTCTTCTTCCTCTCCCTCTGCCTCTCTCTCTCTCTCTCTCTCTCTCTCTGTCTCTCATGAATAAATAAATAAAATCTTTACCAAAAAAAAATAATAATAAGGGAAATAAAAATAAAAATAAAAAATAAAAGTTTAAAAATCTGAGTTTTTAAGGACCAAAGTGAACCATAGTCCTGCCACAACCACTGTTAACATCTGGGATATATTCTTCCAGAATAATTATTTGTACTAATAAACACTAGACAGACGGATAAACATATATATGTATGTATGTATGTGTGTGTGTGCGTATGTATGTATTTTAAAGTTTATTTACTTTTTAAAGTAATCTCTATACCAAAAGTGGGACTTGAACTCACAACCCCGAGGTTAAGTGCTGAATGCTCTTCCGACTAAGCCAACCAGACACCTCAGATTAATATATTTTTTTAAGTTATTTATTGAGTGTAGGGTCAAGAACCACTTGGATCCCTTGCTGTTAAATCTGGTCCTGTACCATCATTTCCAATGGCTGCCGATTCTCTTGATTTGAATGTACCATAACTTAACCCCTGGTAATCCCCTATTTTGAGGCATTGTTCCCATTTTTAACTACTACAACACTGCAATGATCTCTGTACATCCTCAGGAAGGATCCAGCTATTTGTCAAGGATGAATTCTCTTTCAGAATGAGTCAGTTGGCTTGACTATATTTAAGGTTTTGACAGTTACAGGTAGGCAGGCACCCCTTCTTACCATAACCTCAACCAGTCCTGCTTTCATTCTTCTTAATATCTGTCAAACTGGTGATAAAAAATATAGCACCTTGTTGAAATTTAATTTGTATTCATTTAAATTATCAGCATGATGTAGAGGAGGAGGGGAGTTAAGTACAGAATAAAATAAGGCAGTAAGTGCTGCCTTTGCAGCAATTCTTACCCTTGGATCAGTATCTTCCTCTTCCTCATCAGGGTTATAGGTCTCAGCACAGACTAAATTTGGAGAGAAAAACATAAAGAGAAAAGTGAATAAAACAGATGTGTGCTTTTACTGGAAAAATAGGAAGTGAACGTAGTTTCCTGTTATTCACTGGTTTCTAAAGCTGTAATGATTTTAAAGCCCTTTCAGCAATTAACAAATATATTAAGTACCTACTCATGTCAGGAATTCTATTAGGTTCTAAAAGGCCAGCTTTCTAGGGATCGGTAGTCTCAAATAGGAGAGAGTTGATAAAATATATCATAGAGAAAATCCCATGATAGTGGCAAGGACAAGGAAAGAAGTACTATCTCTGCTGAATTTTTTTTTTAAAGATTTTATTTATTTATTCATGAGAGACAGAGAGAGAGAGAGGCAGAGACACAGGCAGAGGGAGAAGCAGGCTCCATGCAGGGAGCCTGATGCAGGACTCGATCCCGGGTCTCCAGGATCATGCCCTGGGCTGGAGGCGGTGCTAAACCCCTAAGCCACCTGGGCTGCCCTCTCTGCTGAATTTTTAAGCATGGGTAGAAAAATCAGAGTACAACATATGCAATATAAACACATGGATATGGATATGGAGTAATTATGAAAAGAATCAATTAAAATTGTTCAACATCATTCTGTACATAAATGATTTAAAAATAAAAACAAATTTTATTTATTTATTTATTTATTTATTTATTTATTTATTTTTACAGATTTTATTTATTTATTCATGAGAGACAGGCAGAGACACAGGCAGAGGGAGAAGCAGGCTCCCTGCAGGAAGCCCGATTCCGGACTCGATCCCAGGACCCTGGGATCACGACCTGAGCCAAAGGCAGACACTCAACTGCTGAGCCATGGAGGCACCCCAATAAGAATGAATTTTAAACAAAATGAATACTATGTGTCAGTCTTTCTTCTGGGTACAATATTATACAAATCTAAAATCAACTGGATTTTCCTTGTAGGTAACCTATGTTTGTTGCACTGGTTGGCTGCAGGACTTGTCTCTCTTGCAATTCAAAGATTCAGAAAATATTTACTGAATATTTGTAATAGAAAAATTATCAGAAATTATAGAACTATAAAAAATATGATATAACTATTTGAATAATACACTACAAGAAAAAAACTAGAAAGCTCTCCAAGGGCTAATAGGGATTTCTAGGGAAAAAAGCAAAACGAAAGATATATGTAGTATGTTCTCCCTTCCGTAAAGGATTTCTATGAGAAAGAAGGAACACTAAGATGAGGGGAAAAAAATATATATATAAATATGAATATATACATAAAAGTTTTTTTTTTACCTGTTTATTTTTCCAAAGGGAAATAGAGAAGGATAAACCAGGAAGTTAGCAGGCAAGGAATCCAAATGGTTCGTGACCCTACACTCAATGCATTTGTATTATAGCTAACAACTAGGGATACATACTGCTTTCAATTTAACTCCTGGCTTTTTAGACACATTTACTCACTGCAGCCTTGGTCTAGTTGCATCCCAGCTTCCCCTTCCTACTGATTCTCTGAATGCATGGAACACCTGAGAAATGGTGTATCAGGCAGAGAGGAGTCCCTTCCCTGCCTACCCTACGGTACTCTAGTGTGGGTCACACCTCCTGTACTGTAATAACCATCAATACTCTGCCTGTCCAACAGGGATCCAGTATCCTTACCCAGAGAAAAATTAGGGAGAAGGGAGTAAAAGGACATATACTATTCTAGTATAAAACAGCACCAGGTAATGTTCTGCAGGAAGGTCTGCTTAGTCCCTGACTGGTACATGCTTTGGGTAGCTGAGCCAGGAAAGTGACAACAGGATGTAGATAATGACTAACTTTCTCCAAGCCATTCCTGATTCCACAAGATGAGGTCAGCTACATTTATCTCAGATCTGTCCTAAAGATTAAGACACATACCTTCCTGAGTTCCTAGACATATTGCTGCCACTTTTTTGCACCTTCATAGATTATTTTGGTAGATTTGAGGAAGCTGCATTGCGGACACACTATTAAATTGCAAGCCTCTTGGCTCTCTGTGCTCTTGATTAATATTGTCGTTAGCAGCCCAGTTTTCTAAACCAGAAATTTGCAACTCACCATTACTTCTTTCATTCACCTCTTACCCAATGAATACATCAAATTCTCCTTCAGAAATATTTTCATATTGGGGATCCCCGGGTGGCTCAGCAGTTTAGCGCCTGCCTTTGGCCCAGGGTGTGATCCTGGAATCCCAGGATCAAGTCCTGCATCGGGCTGCCTGCATGGAGCCTGCTTCTCCCTCTGCCTGTGTCTCTGCCTCTCTCTCTCTCTCTTTGTGTCTCTCTCATGAATAAATAAAAATTTTAAAAAAGAAAAAAAAAGAAAGAAATATTCTCTTATCTGACCTTTATTCAATGTACTTCAATTGCTACTTCTTGGTCCAGGACCTCAAAATATCTTCTTAGAAAAATGCATTTAAAAACCCTCACTTTAGGGATGCCTGGGTGGCTCAGCAGTTTAGCGTCCACCTTTGGCTCAGGGCGTGATCTTGGGGCCCTGGGATGGAGTCCCACATCAGGCTCCCTGCTTGGGGCCTGCTTCTCCCTCTGCCTGTGTCTCTGCCTCTCTCATGAATGAATAAATAAAATCTTAAAAAAAAAAAAAAGCCCTCACTTTGGAGACAGATGGGTACATGACTATTATTATACTTCCTCTACTTTTGCATATGTATGAAAATTTTCATTTAAAAAGTTTAAAATAATAAGTCTGTGATGATGAGACTGACAGGATTTTACTGATAATGACATAGTCTTGGGCTAGCCTATTTCCAGGCTTGCTTTTCCTCTGATTTTGAAGGAAAGTACTTCAGTGACTTAGTTTGTTTTTATGGTTTTATTTTTTAAAAAAAGACTCAAAGGTTTTTTCAGTTATATATTTTTAATTTTTATTTATTTATGATAGTCACAGAGAGAGAGAGAGAGAGAGAGAGGCAGAGACACAGGCAGAGGGAGAAGCAGGCTCCATGCACTGGGAGCCTGACGTGGGACTCGATCCCGGGTCTCCAGGATCACACCCTGGGCCAAAGGCAGGCGCCAAACCGCTGTGCCACCCAGGGATCCCCTTCAGTTATCTTATTACTGATGTGTAGAATTGCTGACAGTTTTTTAACGTTTTTATTTTTTTCATGTGTTTTTATTGAAGTTCAATTTGCCAACATATAGTATAACACCCAGTGCTCATCCCATCAAGTGCCCTTCTCAGTACATCCCCCAGTTACCTCAACACCCCTGCCCACCTCCCCTTCCATAACCCTTTGTTCCTTTTCCAGAGTTAGGAGTCTCTCATGCTTTGTCTCCCTCTCCATTTTTTCCCCACTCAGTTCACCTCCTTTCCCTTATAATCCCTTTCACTATTTCTTATATTCCCCGTCTGAGTGAAACCATGTGATGTTCTCCTCTGATGACTTACTTTGCTCAGCATAATACCCTCCAGTTCCATCCACGTCGAAGCAAATGGTGGGTATTTGTCATTTCTGATGGCTGAGTAATATTCCATTGTATATATATACCACATGCTCTTTATCCATTCATCTGTCGAAGGACATCATGGCTCCTTCCACAAGTTGGCTATTGTGGACATTGCTGCTATAAACATTCGGGTGCAGGTGTTCTGGCGTTTCACTACATCTGTATCTTTGGGGTAAATACCCCGTAATGCAATTTCTGGGTCATAGGGTAGCTCTATTTTTAACTTTCTGAGGAACCTCCACACTGTTTTCCAGAGTGGCTGCACCAGTTCACATTCCCACCAACAGTGCAAGAGGGTTCCCTCTTCTCCATATCTTCTCCAACATTTGGAGAGTTGTTTCCTGTCTTGTTAATTTTCCCCATTCTCACTGGTGAGAGGTGGTATCTCATTGTGGTTTTGCTTTGTATTTCCCTGATGGCAAATGATGTGGAGCATTTTCTCATGTGCTTGTTGGCCATGTGTATGTCTTCTCAAAGGTCTTTTTTAAAAAAAGATTTTATTTATTTATTTTGAGAGAGAGAGAGAGAGAGCACAAGTGCACACATGCATGCATGCCTGAGCAGGTGGGGGAGGGTGGGGGAGAATCTCA
This sequence comes from Canis lupus dingo, assembly GCF_003254725.2. NCBI lineage: Eukaryota > Metazoa > Chordata > Mammalia > Carnivora > Canidae > Canis > Canis lupus. The sequence goes on along the minus strand of NC_064262.1, from coordinate 40,610,564 downwards.
AGCAGACTCCATGCTTAAGAGCACAGAGCCTGGCTGAGCACAGAGCCTGGCTCAGGGTTCAATCTCACCACCCTGAGATCAGGACCTCTGTCAAAATCAAGAGTCAGATGCTTCACCAACTGAGCCATCCAGGTGCCCCTCGTTTTTATATTTTTAGACATTAACCTAACTCAGGCAATAAATGTTACAGTCTTCAAGTCCTAAGGTGCAGCACTGTGATTTAAGCAAAAATAGTTATTTCCAGTAAAATTATTATTTTTGTGGAAAAACATTATGTCTTTATTTTCCAAAACTTGATTTTGAATTTCTTCCCTTTTCTTTTGAACTCCAGACTCACCTCTCTTTGCCTGTTCCCTCTGTTTCTACCCAATCTCTCTACTTCTTCCTGGTCTTGATCCCAAACCACTTCTTTCATCTTCTGTATAAAAGTCCATTTTTAAAAAAGATTCTATGTATTTATTCATGAGAGGCACACAGAGAGAGAAAGAGAGAGGCAGAGACACAAGCAGAGGGAGAAGCTTCATGCAGGGAGCCCAACGTGGGACTTGATCCCAGGTCTCCAGGATCACACCCTGGGCCGAAGGCGGCGCTAAACCGCTGAGCCACCAGGGCTGCCCCTAAAAGTCCATTTTTAAGTGTCTATGTGGTTGTTGCCCCAGAGTCTGTGTGATCTCCTATGAAGCCTCAAGAAAGATACTGAGTGTCATGAGATGTGTAACACCTACTGAAAACGAAGACTGAAAGAGTAGCACAATCCCTGGTTCCAGGGAATTTGTTTTGCCACAGTCTTCCAGCAGATGTCACTGGTTGGCAACACGAAACTGTACAAAGTGACAAGAACCTATCCAGCACAATTTCTTCTTCCAAATTTTATTTTTATTTATTTTAAAGATTTTATTCATTCATGAGAGACATACAGAGAGAGAGAGAGAGAGAGAGAGAGAGAGAAAGAGGCAGAGACACAGGCAGAGGGAGAAGCAGGCTCCATGCAGGGAGCCTGACGTGGGACTTGATCCTGGGTCTTCAGGATCAGGCCCTGGGCTGAAGGCAGCGCTAAATCGCTGAGCCACCCGGGCTGCCCTCTTCTTCCAAATTTTAATTGATGCTTCTGTCATCCAGAAATGTGGATCATCTTTTTAAAGATTTTATTTTTAAGTAATTTCTACACCTAATGTGGGGCTCAAACTCACAATCCTGAGATCAAGAGTTGCACGCTCTATCAACTGAGCCAGCCAGGTGCTCCCAGAAATGTGAATCATTAAAGTATGCTGGTGAGAGAAAACCCTTTCATATTTACAAAGAAGTGAGCACAGATCCTGGTCACATCCTGAGGTGCTATGCTCTCCTGCTAGCTCCCGTGTAGAGTTGATTCAGCCTGTGTGTATTACTCAGCTTGGGCTGCCATAATAAATACCAGGCAGAATGGCTTAAAGAACAGAAATCTATTCTCTCACAGTTCTAGAGAATGGAAATTCAAGATCAAGGTACTGGCACGTTTTATTTCTCCTGGGGCCTCTTCCCTTGGCTCACGAGTGGCTGCCCTCTTGCTGTGTCCTCATATGGCCCTCTGTTTCTATGGTACACTCCCTGGTGTCTCTTCCTCTTCTTATAAGGACACCAGTCCTATTGGATTAGGGCTCCACTCTTATAACCTCATTTAACCTTAATTGCCTCTTTTTTTTTTTTTTTTTTTAAAGGCCCTTTCTCCAAATACAGTCATATTGGGCCTCACATAGGAATTCACAAGGGACAAAATTCAGTATGTAACACTGGGTTTCTAAATTATTTTCAGTAATGTTTGGTAATATTTTACCTGAAGATAGCTATTGGTGGAAAAAATACTGAATACTGTGAAAGGCTATCTAGACAAAAATCAATATTTCAGTCTATTGTAAGCATGTAAGCCTTAAAAGACAGGGACGCCTCATGAAGGAAGAGCACCTATCATGCAGAGAGGAGTGACTACTATGGCACCAGATGCACAGCAGACTCTACTGACTGGTCACAGTCATCACCAGATCAGATTATCCCTGCCTAAATATGGCATGATGCCAACACACAAATTTCTGATTAAAATGCTTTGAAGCTTCAATATACATTTAATAAATGAAAGGATTTTTCTGGGGATGAAGTTTTTTAATTAACAGAATCAGACTAACATTTCAAACTCAAAGCCAGTTAATACTACTTTAGGACTATTTCAAGAAAGCTGCCTTTAAAGAATTTACAAACTCTCTTCATTTGATGAATTTATCACATGACATAGAAGGACTGTTCTGTTAGAACTTAAACTTGGAAGGCACAGCTTTTCAGACAAGATAGGGCGCGTTTGGGGTGGTATGTCCGTAGACAGGCAGAGCTTTTCAATTCTATTGCTTTGCAATGGAGACCCAGCATCAAAGAAGGGAAGAGCTCATCTCTGAAGCTACTACATGCACCAGGGTCTGAGCTTCAATCCACCCACCACTCACTCATTCACTATTTCCCTATATTCCAGATCCCTGGTCTGTTTCTTCAGTGGTGAGAAGCAATAACAATATGAAAATCATGTAAAAAGTGGGGAGTAGGAGGAGACATTTATTTTTTTTTTAATTTTTAATTTATTTATGATAGTCACAGAGAGAGAGAGAGAGAGAGAGAGAGAGGCAGAGACACAGGCAGAGGGAGAAGCAGGCTCCATGCACCGGGAGCCCGACGTGGGATTCGATCCCGGGTCTCCAGGATCGCGCCCTGGGCCAAAGGCAGGCGCCAAACCGCTGCGCCACCCAGGGATCCCGGAGGAGACATTTAAAACACAGGGCTGCAGGGCACATGGGTGGCTTGGGCAGTTAAACATCCGACTTTTGATTTTGGCTCAGGTCATGATCTCAGGGTCCTGAGTTCAAGCCCCATACTGGGCTCCACACTCATCAAGGAGTCTGCTAGAGTCCCTCTCTCTCTGCCTATCCCCCCCAAATAAATAAATAAATCTTAAAAAAAAATAAAACACAGGGCTGGGCTCACAGGAGATACTCAACAATTGCTAGCTCTCTTACACTGTTTTACATTCCAGATTATTATTCAGTCAGACACACTGAGTTGTTGAAGTCTCCTGCAGTTTCTTTTTTTTTTTTTTTAAGATTTTATTTATTTATTCAGGAGAGACAGAGGGAGAGAGAGGCAGAGACACAGGCAGAGGGAGAAGCAGGCTCCATGAAGGGAGCCTGATGTGGGACTTGATCCCGGGTCTCCAGGATCACGTCCTGAGCCAACGGCGGTGCTAAACCGCTGAGCCACCCGGGCTGCCCTCTCCTGCAGTTTCTGACATAGCACATGTCCTCACATAGCTAGTCATTGCTGAAATTCTTGGATCCCATAAGGAGCCCTATTCCCTACTTCTCTTTCCAATCTTATTTTATCTCCTTACTTATAGCCAGAGCAGCCAGATCCAGTTCATCCCCCTTTGAGTCTTAAGACATTCTTTCCCACAGAATGCATCCTTGGTACTAGTCAAACAGTAACCATGTCTTACAAATTCCAGTGCAATTTCTGCTTCCTCCCTCAAAGATGTGTCTCTTAATTTTTTTCTGCCCACAGTAATTTCTCCTTCTGATTTCTAACCCCTTGCTTTTGCTCCTTTCTTCTATTCATCCATTCATATTTACTGACGTTGTTCTAAATGTTAACTATATGCATCAACGAACAAAACACAAAACTTCTCTGCCTGATTGGAGCTTATACTCTAGCACAAGGACTAGATAATAAATAGGACAAATAACTTAAGAAGGAGAGAGTGAGAGAGACAGTAATGAGAAAATAAGTGAGGGAGATAGGGTGTGTGTGTGTGTGTGTGTGTGTGTGTGTGTGTGTGTTGTGTGTTGTGTCTTACTGAAGACCTAACTGAGAAGGTGTTTTGCAAATAAAGGTCTAAAGGATGTAAGCAATCTACAAAGATAGTTATGATGAGATACAGGAGCAAAAGTCTGATTAAATTGGACTCAAGGGAGAATAGAAGAGAAACTAGATACAACAAATATTGATTGCTCCTTCAAGGAATTTGCTATAAAGATATGCAGGGGGAAAAAGGGTGGTGGCTGGAGAGGGAAGAGTGTTTTTAAAAAGTTTTATTTTTATAAGAAGTGGAAATCAATACTGTGTTTCTCCACTTAGAAGAATAATCCAGGTGAAGGATAAAGATCATGCAAGATAGGGGCAGCCCGGGTGGCTCAGTGGTTTAGTGCTGACTTCAGCCCAGGGCCTGATCCTGGGGACCCGGGATCGAGTCCCACATTGGGCTCCCTGCATGGAGCCTGCTTCTCCCCCTTCCTGTGTCTCTGCTTCTCTGTGTGTCTCTCATGAATAACTAGATAAAATCTTAATTAAAAAAAAAAGATCATGCAGGATAAAGAGGAAGTAACTGCTAGGAGGATAAAGGGAAGAGGTCTAGTGTATAGGCGGACACTGGACTCACAGGCAGGTAAGGAAGAATAGATGTGGTGATGGGAGTCTATGGAAACTATCTTTCATAGCTTCTATTTCCTTAGTTAAGAAAAAAATCATCTGCCAGGAATGAGGATTCAGGATGAGGTGCAGGTTTTGGAATAAAGAAGGTATGAAAGGCTTATCTGGGAGAACAGAAGAATGAAAGAAGTATGGAGACACAGGATGATTGCAGGCATCCAGAGCCTACTAGTATTGAATGATCATGTACTGAAAGTAAGATTAGTCAACAGGGCTGTGTATTTTCCTTCCATCAAATACTGCTGTGGGGCAGATGCAGAGTAAGTGGACAGGTGGGCTGGGATCCCTGGGTGGCGCAGCGGTTTGGTGCCTGCCTTTGG